>NC_033801.1:39058956-39146444 GCF_001876935.1 Asparagus officinalis | reverse complement strand
TAGTGACGTTCATCGTCGCTCTTTAACACTGAACCGTTCGTGGAGACCTATAGGCAATTTTCAATGCCTACACCCGTGCGGACCGGTAAATAGATATGTCATCTCATTGCACTCTCGTGCGGACCAATAACTAGGTATGTCAATTTATCGTACTCTCGTGCGGACTGGTAACTAAGTTTAATAACTCATCGCATAACCATGCGGACCAATAGATAGGTATATCAACCTCTATGCGTCTCCATGCAGACCGATAAAGAAGTGTAGTCTATCTGCGGTCTCATTGTAGGACCCGACTAAAGTACTCAAAGTATAGTCCATCCACGGTCTCATTGCAAGACATGACTAACCCCAGCCAACCAATCATAATCATAATATATATAATAATAGCTGTTACTTGTAAGGATTATAACCTATTTGGATACCCCAAACAATGTAATCATGCATACTCAATCCCTGTATGTGTACTCCTCAAACTATGCGTGAATATCAGCTCACGTCTTGCACAAAAATGGTCACCAAACGAACACACAATTAAAAGGTTCAAACTCACAAAAACCAACCTTATCAGTCAATTGAAAACCTCATCGGTCTACTGATTGGGTTGTCCACAAAACAACAGGACAAACACGAGCCCGTCAGTCGACTGATGGCAAACATCAGTTGAGCGATGACCTCCCGTCGGTCTACTGATGGCAACTTCAGTCGACTGAACAGGCCGAAAATGCACAGTTTGTTCTTCTCTTGTATTTTCTTTAAAAACTTGGGTTTTTATCAAATTATATGAATAAAACTTAATTCCATTGTCATGTATACTTAACCAGAAGTTTGTTTAAACAAGATGAATCACATGAACACATAGATCTAGGGTTTAACATGCAAATCAACCTAATTCTTGTTTATTTCGATAATCTAAAGCATATAAATCATATTAAACTGTAATTAACTCATTAAAATAAATTCTAATGATCATGATCATGTTAATATACTAGTTTTAGATTCGTTCTACCATTCTTGACATGAGTTTAGGGCATAAATATCATAAATTAAGTTATAACACGTTAGATCTTACCCTAAACATGAAATTAGACACATATATTACATAAAAATATGATTTTTAATCTTGGGATAGATTTGGATAGAGGTGATCTTGCCTTTGCACTTGTATAAGACTCTGAAAAAAAAACAAGTGATCCACAAGTGCAAACAACCCGTTCTCCTTTGCCACATGTTGATGATCTCACCCGCGTGTCGGTATTGTGCTTCACAAAGCTCTTAAAATTCATAAGAAAAAGATATAGGGTTTGTGAAGGGAGAGGGTGGCTGGTAGGGTTCAAAAATATAATAAAAGAGAGGAATTTTTGTGAAAAACACAGGTATTTATAGAGGTAAACCCAAAACAAACCTGTTTGACCCGAACCAGGAAACCTAGTCTGACTAGGAAAGTCACCTTTGGTATTTTCGCTGTTACTTTATCATCTGACCTCAGAATGAGGTGATTTAAGATTTTTTGGAAATTTGTTGAAGAGACCTACAACTTTGGTCTTTTAAATTTTTCTAGATTCTAACTGCATCAGTGTATAAAATACAATTACTCTTATCTAATCATTTTTCCAGATTTCAGGCTCGTGTATTTAGTGCATGATTTCACTCCTATATTCACATATATACATTGAATTGATATCAAATTAATTTCTAGAATACTCAAACATTAATAAATATTATTTATCACCATATAACACATTTATTATTATTTATCACCATATTTTCAAATTCACGGGGTTTTACAACCTCCTTCAAAAAAATGGCGCTTAGCATCTCCTGAGCCTGAATCTGCACCTAGAGATTCTTTAAAGATTAGGGAGGATCCTCCTACAGTCCCAGTGCATGAACCTAGGGTTGGCTCTTCAGATGACTTCTTCTCACGTATTAATGACTTTCATCTCGAAGTACTTTTAGTTGATGCGCTTCTTTTATGCAGGTAAGGAGCTCATTCCTCTAAATGACGAAGAGGAACAAGTGGATTATGGGCATGATGACACAGATGCTTACCTAATTAAGCCTGATGATGAAGGCAATTTTGTTAACGTTAGCGGCTTAGACGATGAGTCTGATTTCGGGATTGAGGGCAAAGAGATGCCTCTGTCTCTTCCTCTGAGTGGTCATTTTGAACCGGCTATTGCCTTTGAATGTACTTCCAGTATTTTGACATTAATACCTAAAGTTGAAATGACTAAGGTTCCTGCACCATCGTCTACTTTGTTAGTGTGACAAAGATTGATTATTCATAGTGCTTCTAATAATGATGATCACGTCTCGATTTCTCCGGTGCCGGCAGAGGTTGAACGAGAGGGGCCATCAAGCCCTGAACCTTCCTAGGATGAAGGCCCAAGCAAGGCTATAGCTATTCTTAGTGAGCCATAGGTTTCATCTATAGATTTTGAAGTTGTACCCACGGATGTGCCTATTACCACGTGTTTTGGTAGAAAGTTGGTTCTTTCATTAGTGAACTCATTACAACTTCAGCCGTTACAATAAACTCAATAAAAAGTTAGTCTTTTTATAAGATCTTTCTTACACAAATAAAATAAAAGATTACAACTTTCTTAAAACACATGCATCCGACGTTTATCACCCATTTCTTGCGTGGTATCTTAGCATGTGTCGGGGTTTATCCGTGGACCACCGACTAATCAGATCCAATATAGATTTTTTGCCTCGCAAAGGAGGCAAAAAATTGAATTAACTATCTCAGCAAACCGAGATAATCTCTCTTATCAAAAATCACAACTTGGTATGATCTCAAGGAAATGGATGAACGGATGCAGATGTCTCGAACTCTTCCTCTTTATGTTGAATAGCTCGTCGAGATCTCTTTCTCCTCTTTGAAATTCGTGCTTCCAGCTCTTCAGTTCGACAGGACTTCGTCAAGGCTTAAAAATTCTAGATCTGTACAAATGAAGGCCCTAGGGCTATATTTATAGGCTTTGGGAGCTTTATTTTTCGATAAGAATGGCCAATTCCCTCTTATCGTCAATTATAACCACTTAACCATGTCCCAAAATAGCTTCTAATCAGTTAGAGTGGTTTTGGATCAAAATCGGGGAAGTTAACATAAAAAAACAGCAAAAAATAGTAAAGATAGCATTTTCACAGCCTGAGACAGTTTCTGTGTCTTGGGGACAAGAGAGCCTAGAGGGGGGGGGGGCGGGGTGATTAGGGTCTAGAGGCAATAATAGTGCAATAAAAATTATGACAAGCAATACACCACAAAATTAAAAGAAAGAGTAAAAGAGATAAGGTTAGAAATCATTATCCAAGTGACGCGCGATATGTTCACGAGGTTCAGTCCGCTGACCTACGTTCCCGGTCCCCACTCTCGAGGAGAATCCACTACATAACCCGGTTTGGAAGCCGGAACTTCTTCTACATAACGATCTCCACGAGATCTCACAACCACACAATTGATCTCCATGAGATCACACTCATAACAGTATCAATCGTAGGAAAAAGTTTCTCTTTACAGTAGCCCTATGGTAAGAAGAGAGATTGTACTTGAAGCTTGGGATGTGAAAACAAAACAGTGAATAATAGGATGAAAGTTGAAGCTCTTTGAAAACAATAAACTTAAAAACAAGAGTTTTGCAATTAAGGCTTAAGTCTAAAGTAGTTGAGGTGTTGGGTATTTATGAGGAAAGAAAACAGCAGCCAAAGACCTAAAGAATCAGACAAAATCCCCCAAAAACAAGATTTCTAAAAATGTTCATGAGTCGACTCATAAGTAGTCGTTACAGGCTAAAAATCAACTTATGGGTCGACTCATAAAATTCATGAGTTGACTAATCATGCATGGGTCAACTCATGAAGTCATGGGTCGACTCAGCAAAACCAAAACACATTTTTCAGCACAGTTTATGAGTCGACTTATGACAGGCATGAGTCGACTCAACCTAATAGGTCGACTCATGATGTTATGAGTCGACTCATCAGAAATAATTAAAAACTACGCAGCAGTTTGTGAGTCGACTCAATATTGTTCATGAGTCGACTCATAAACTTGCACACAGAAAATATCAACTTTGTGCCTTGTTAAAAATTATCAAATAAACTCAGAAAAATATAAACCTTTGAGAATAGTTTATAAATATTTTGACAAACTTGTTTGAAAAGAAATTTTGCAAAAATGTCCACGTATTTGTGAAAAACATCATTTTAACACAAGTACCAAAATATAAGTTTTAAAAATGTATAAGTGTGTGTGTGATATCCCAAATAGCTTTAAATGAAATCTACAATTACTTGCCTACATTTAAGTACTAGAGAGAAAATAAAATAGCAAATATCTCTCACATAAAAATACATTTCTTGAGTCTTGATAATGCTTTAGAGTTGATGAAGTTTCTCATTGCATTAAGTGTTCTTGATAAACATTGCTTCATCACTTTTCCTCCACCTCCTTTAGATATTGACGTTGTAGCTCATATTCCATCCAATCCTCCATAAATGGTACTAATGAGCTTGATATTCATATTAACTACAATATTACTTAACAAGCAATTAGTACCGATAATGGTAGTTGTAAATCATCATCAAAACATAAGGGCTAATAATCTCCCCCTTTTTGATGATGACAACCAACCATTATATTTGAGTGAATAAATATAGCTTATAGATAGTAGCTCCCCCTATCTTATGAGCTCCTCCTAACTATGTGCACAAATGAGGAGATTTCTCTCCCCTTTGTCATCATCAAAATTGGGTATATGAAATAGTAAACATGCAAAAAGACATGAAGTTCAAATAACCAAGCAAATAAGCAAAACTTTTTACATAATACATAAACCCAAACCATTTCTTATGCGACAAAAATCTTCTTCACTAAGAGGCTTGGTAAAGATGTCCGCTAATTGAGATTTAGTATCAATATAAACAAGGGATACATCTTGCCACTCGACATGATCGCGTAAGAAATGATGGCGCACATCAATGTGCTTGGTTCTAGAGTGCAAAATAGAATTTTTTGAAATGTTTATAGCACTAGTGTTATCACAAAAAAATTTTGTATTTTGAAAATACAAATCATAGTCAACTAAACTTTGTTTCATCCATAAACGTTGGCCACAACATAGGTCGACGACAATGTATTCTGCTTTCGTAGTAGACAAGACAACATAATTTTGTTTCTTGGAGGCCCAAGAGACAAGAGAGTTACCCAAAAATTAATATATACCACTCGTACTCTTGCGATCTACCTTATATCCGGCAAAGTCGGCATCACAAAAACTATAAAGATCAAAAGAGGTGCTTTTTGGATAAAATAAACCAAGATCAATTGTACCATTAACATATTTAATAATTTTTTAACCGAAATCAAATGGGATGTTTTAGGAGAAGCTTGAAAACATGCACATGCACACACTAAACATGATATCGAGTCTACTAGCGGTAAGGTAAAGAAGACTACCTATCATGCCTCGGTAAAGTTTTTGGTTTACGCCCTCAACACTATCATCCGCATCAAGCTTAATACTTGTACTCATGGGAGTTGGTGCATGCTTAGAGTTCTCCAATCCGAATTTCTTCACCAATTCTCTAGCATATTGCTTTGAGAAACGAATATCCCATCCTTAGTTTGCTTGACTTGGAGCCCAAGAAAGAAAGTGAGTTCTCCCATCATGCTCATCTCAAAGTGATCTTGCATAACTTTAAAAAATTCTTTATATAAACTTTCATTAGTGGTACAAAAAATAATATCATCAATATATATTTGAACTAAAATAAAATCATTTTTCCTGTTTCTCACAAAAAGTGTATTATCAATTTTTCCTTTAGAAAAACCATTTTTAAGAAGAAAACTAGAGAGGCGAGCATACCAAGCTCTAGGAGCTTGTTTTAACCCTTATAAAGCTTTTTGAACCTGGTAAACATGATTAGAAAATGAATGATCCATAAAATCGGGGGGTTGCTCAACATATACTTCCTCTTCTATAGAACCATTTAAAAAGGCACTTTTCACATCCATTTGAAATAATTTAAACAGTTTAAAACTTACAAATGCTAAGAACATTCTAATGGATTCCAACCTTACAACCGGTGCAAACGTTTTATTATAGTCTATGCCCTCCTTTTGATTCTATCCTTGGGCAACTAAACGAGCTTTGTTCCTCGTGACTATGCCATGTTCATCAAGTTTGTTTCTAAAAACCCATTTAGTTCAAATAACATGAACATTATTAGGTCTAGGAACTAATTTCCAAACATTATTTCTTTGAAAATTATTTAGGTTCTATTTAGGTTCTATTTGAGATAGGAAGGCAACATTACCATACTCACTCAAAGCTTTTGAGCGAGTTAGAACCCCTTGTGAAGGATTCCCTATTATTTGCTCATTTTGATGATTTGGTACAAATTTTCATGCTTTGGAGATATCTTCTTGCTCTTGAATGTTGTTATTTTCTTCATCCTTTTGTGCATCTATTGAGGGTATTTCATTTAGTTGCAAAAGTTCCAATCCTCCCTCAACATCATCATCATCTTTCCTAGGTAAACCAACTTGTAAACCAATATTAGTTTTATCAAAAGTAGCATTTATAGATTCTTCAATAACAAGAGTTCGTTTGTTGAAGACCCTATAAGCCTTACTTCTAGGTGCATATCCTAAGAAAATGCCAATATTAATTTTTGAATCAAATTTATCATGGTGATCTTTGGTGTTCAAGATAAAACATTTACAACCAAAAATACGAAAGTATCCAATAAAGAGAGTTTTGCCATAAAATAGTTCATAAGGAGTTTTCTTGAGCTTTGGTCTAATCAAAACACGATTCAAAACATGGTAAGTCGTATTGACGGCTTCCGCCCAAAAATATTTTGGTAAATCAAAAGCATTAATCATTGTTCGTGCCAACTCTTGTATGGTACGATTTTTCTATTTAACAACACTATTTTGTTGTGGTGGTCTTGGAGCAAAAAATACATAAGTTATGCCACGATGCGCACGAAAATCATTAAAAAGTTTATTTTGAAATTCCCCACCATGATCACTTCTAATTTTAACCACTTTCAATTCTTTTTTATTTTTAATTCTTTTGACAAAATATGAAAAATCTTCAAAACATCATCTTTACTACCAAGAAATATTATCCATGTAAAATGGAAGAAATCATCAATATAATAAAAACATAGTGTTTGCCTCCTAGTGAGGCAACACGCATAGGACCAAAGAGATCAAGATATAATAATTGCAAGGGTTTAGAAGTTGATACCTCATTAATGGATTTGAAGGTAGACTTGGTTTGTTTACCTTTAGCACAATCTTCACAAATGATATCTTTGATGAAATGTAAGTTTGATAACCCTTTAACAATATTCTTTTTGGATAACTTGGATATCAACTCCATGTTGGCGTGACCAAGCCTCTTATGCTAAATCCAAGGATTCTCATCGACCGCCGCAAGGCATTTAACATCTTGATCTACTAGCTCATTCATCACAAAAATGTATACATTAGATTTTCTATTAGCAATAAAAATGATTTTTTCATTTAAGCTAACAATGCACTTGTCCGGTTTAAAAGAAATATCAAATCGTTTGTCACTTAATTGATTAATACTAAGAAGGTTATGATTTAAGCCTCTAACCAAATAAACATCCTCTATTATGGGAGATTGTGTCTTACCAATGCATCCAATACCTATAATTTTACCTTTCTCACCGCCACCGTAGGAGACGTTACCTCCTTCAATCCTTGATAGGGTTACGAATAGCTCTTTGTTGCCCGTCATATGATGTGAGCAACCACTATCAAGGTACCACATCTCTCTACGTCGTGTTTGTGATGTTCCCTACATAAGATAAATACGTTGAAGCTTTATGTACCCAAATCTTGGGTACTTGGGTGTTAGTATTATTGGTACCTTTGGGTACCCATATCATTCCATAATAATCATTGTTATTTTTAATCCTACAATGAGTGGAGATATAACCATGTTTCATGCAATATCTGCACACAAAATTTTTCTTGTGTGTGAAAGCATAAGATCTATGAGACCTATTTCTTTCAAAGCGATGATGATAAGAATATGCATGAGTATGTTTAATTCTACCACTTTTAATTTCAAGCCTTTCAATTTTAGATCTTAATTGTTTGTTTTTCAAAATCGAGATCCCCTAACAATTCATCTTTTAGAGCAAGTGAGGATTGTAGTTGCTCAAGTTTGGAATCACAAGAAGTATGCAATTTTTTAAAGGAAGAGTATTCTTTTGTCATTCTTTTAAACTTAATGTTTATCTCCTCTAGTGCGGTTGCTAGATCACATTGCATATAAAAAGATTTACTTTCGGTATCGGATATTACCTCTTTTTCATGAGATATAAAGCAAATGTTGGGATCATGAAGAGCAATTTTTACTCCTTCTTCATTGCTATGCGAATCACTTGGTTCGGATTCCTCCCATCTGGCATGCATGGCTTTCTTCTTCTTGTATTTCATATATTTTTCCTTAAGCTTTGGAAAATCTTTGGCGAGATGACCCGGTTCATTGCATTCAAAACATTTTCCTATACGCGATGGAAATTTGTTGTTAGATTGGTGATTAAACTTCTTATTCATTTTTATTAGTCTTGATATTCTTCTAGAGAGGTAAGCCACTTCTCTAGAAAAGTCGACTTCACTATCCGAAGATGAGGAGTTATCACTAGCTCCTTTGAGAGCAATGGTTTTTATTTTTAGGGATGGCTCCTCAATTTCCTGTGGGGGCACTTCCTCTTTCTCCTTCCCTTTAAGCTTCTTCTCAAGAACCTTAAGTTTGTCGATGAGGCCATCGAGAGCTAGAGTAGTAAGATTGTGAGCTTCCTCTATGGTCGTAGCTTTGGGCTCCCATGCTAGATTTAATGAGCGAAGGATCTTGTAGTTCATCTCTTGGTTAGTCAATGTCTTGTCAAGACCATGAAATTCATTGATGATATTAGTAAAGCGAGAAAACATAGCATCAATGGATTCATTAGGAAGCATTTTAAATAACTCATAGTCATGCACAAGCCCACTAATTTTAGACTCCTTAACTTGGGGGGTTCCTTCATGTGTAATACATAATTTCACCTAATTTTCATGTGCGGTTGCACACGTGGAGACCCTATTGTACTCATTTGGGGAAAGACCACAAATTAAGACATACATGGCCTTCGCATTGAGATTAGCTTGGTGTCTTTCTCTATCGGTCATGGTACTAATCTTGGACTTTTCTACATATTTCTTTTCTATGATATCCAAGATGTCAAAATCAATGCAACGAAGGTAGATCCTCATTCTAGCTTTCCAATAGGAAAAATTGCTACTGGTGAAAAGTGGGGATCTAGTGGTGGATTGTCCCTCAAGCATATCCACATTCAATGAAGCCTCCATAGGATCTTTCCTCTAAGGTGGCTAGACCAAAAACTAATATAGAGACCAAGCTCTGATACCAATTGTTAGACCCTAGAGGGAGGGTGATTAGGGTCTAGAGGTAATAATAGTGCAATAAAAACTATGACAAACAATACACCACAAAATGAAAAGCAAGAGTAAAAGAGATAAGGTTAAAAATCGTTATCCAAGTGATGCGCGATGTGTTCACGAGGTTCGGTTCGCTGACCTACGTCCCCACTCCCCACTCTCGAGGAAAATCCACTACACAACCCGTTTTGGAAGCCAGAACTTCTTCTACACAACGATTTCTATGAGATCTCACAACCACACAGTTAATCTCCATGAGATCAAACTCACAACAGTATCAATCACAGGAAAAAGTCTCTCTTTACAGTAGCCCTATGGTAAGAAGAGAGATTGCACTTGAAGCTTGGGATGTGAAAACGAAATAGTGAATAATAGGATGAAAGTTGAAGAAGAAGAGAGATTGCACTTGAAGCTTGGGATGTGAAAACGAAATAGTGAATAATAGGATGAAAGTTGAAGCTCTTTGAAAACAATAAACTTGAAAACAGGATGAAAGTTGAAGCTCTTTGAAAACAATAAACTTGAAAACAAGAGTTTTGCAATTAAGGCTTAAGTATAAAGTAGTTGGGGTGTTGGGTATTTATGAGGAAAGAAAACAACAGCCAAAGCCCCAAAGAATCAGACAAAATCCACCAAAAACAGGATTTCTGAAACTGTACAAAAATAGCCGTTACAGTGTTATGAGTCGACTCAGTACTGTTCAAGAGTTGACTCATAAGTAGCCATTACAGACTAAAAATCAACTTATGGGTCGACTCATAAAATTCATGAGTCGACTCATCATGCATGGGTCGACTCATGAAGTCATGGGTCGACTTAGCAGAACCAAAACACATTTTTCAGCATAGTTTATGAGTCGACTTATGACAGGCATGAGTCGACTCAACCTGATGGGTCGACTCATGATGTTGTGAGTCGACTCATGAGAAACAATTGAAAACTACGCAGCAGTTTGTGAGTCGACTCAATACTGTTCATGAGTCGACTCATAAACATGCACACAGAAAATATCAACTTTGAGCCTTGTTAAAAATTATCAAATAAATTCAGAAAAATGTAAACCTTTGAGAATAGTTTATAAACATTTTGATAAACTTGTTTGAAAAGAAATTTTGCAAAAATGTCCTCGTATTTGTAAAAAACATCATTTTAACACAAATACCAAAATATGAGTTTTGAAAATGTATAAGTGTGTGTGTGATATCCCAAATAGCTTCAAATAAAATCTACAATTACTTGCCCACATTTAAGTACTAGAGAGAAAATAAAATAGCAAATATCTCTCACATAGAAATACATTTTTTGAGTCTTGATATTGCTTTAGAGTTGATGAAGCTTCTCATTGCATTAAGTGTTCTTGATAAACATTGCTTCATCACATTGCCTCCACCTCCTTTAGATATTGACGTTGTAGCTCATATTCCATCTAATCCTCCATAAACGGTACTAATAAGCTTGATATTCATATTAACTACAATATCACTCAACAAGCAATTAGTACCGATAATGGTGGTTGTAAATCATCATCAAAACATAAGGGCTAATAACAACTAGTACCATTCTATTGTTTTGCCTCTACCTCTCTCATCTGACCTCGGCATAAAGTGATTCAAGATGTATTCAAAATCTAATGAAGAGATCTACAATGTTTATTTCTTGAGCTTCTTCAGATTCGAACCACATCATGGCCAAAATGTGTGAGACATCACTGATATCCTACAGGTGTGAATCAATCTGGATCATCTTGGTTGTTTTGGCTCTAACTTCCACGTCTGATCTCAGAATGAGATGATCCAAAGTGTGTTGGAAAGCTAGAGAATAGATCTACAGTCTTTCATGGGTGAATAACACATGGAGTGGACAAGACATGAGTGGCACTTCTTTATTTGTGAGTGAAATGTAACTCCCGATCGGATCATTTCTTCGTTATTCTGTCGTTCTGTTGATTCGTACACTTCGTCGACTCACTTTATAAATTTATCGATGTCAGATAATCCTCCTTAACTTAGATAATAATATTTATCATCTTCTCTCCATCTCAAGCTACGTGCGAGAACCCATAGGCAATTTTTGACGTCTATAGATACCACGTCGAAAGTGTTTTAGTCTCGTTTCTTTTATTGAAGAAGCTGAAATACTTTGGATATGATAGGCTCAATCTTTAGTCGGTATAAAAGGATCTGTGCTTGGCTTTAATTCTTAACTTCTATGATTTTTTAGTCTATTCAGTATTTTGTTGAATAACTGAAATTATTCAGGCTCTGCATTTATCGTCTGACCGTTGTTGAAGTCTTAAATTGAATTTTGTGTGTTGATTTATGATTTTAGCTTGTGTCGTTGAGTCAACCCTTAAACTGACTATCTTCATCGGGAATTCATATATGAAATACGGTTGAAATATTTAGGATCATCCTTTGTTCTAGAGTCGATCTGAGCCTTTTTTTGGCTAAAAATTATCGACGAATTGACATTCATCGCAATATATTGACTGGCGTTGACTCTTCCTCGTAATGCGTTAACTAGCATTAATCTTCATTGTAACGTGTTCACTAGCATTGACCTAAGGCTATACGTTGACTTGCATTGACCTTCATCGTAACGCGTTGATCGACATTGACCCAATACTACGCGTTGATAGGCATTGACTAGCGGCTACGAATTGACCGATGTTGACCTTTATCACAACGCATTGACCGATGTTGACCTAAGGCTAAGCGTTGACCAATATTGACCTTCATCATAACGTGTTGACCGGCGTTGACCCAAGGTTACACGTTGATTGGCGTTGACTTACGGCTCCGTGTTGACCGACGTTGACCTTTATCGCAACGCGTTGATCGGTATTGACCCAAAGGGTACGTATTGATCAGCGTTAACCTTCAACACAATGCATTGACCGGCATTGACACAAGGCTACGTGTTGATCGGTATTGACTTACGGCTACGCATTGACCGACGTTAGCCTACGGCTACGCGTTGACCGGCGTTGACCTTCATCACAATGTGTTGATCGGCGTCGATCTTCATCGCAACGTGTTGACCATCAAAAACAAAGTTTATACTCATACGTTGTTTAGAGTCTATGTAGTTTAGTCTTTTAAGGCGTTCGAGCAGGGAGGACCAGTTTATACTCGTATAGTCCTAGGTGTTTCGGTAATCAGTTTAAACCTAGGTGTTTTGGTAATCAGTTTAAACTTGTGTTCCCATTGGAGGTTCAAGGAGATGCAATTTAGACTCGTATACTCATCAGAGTGTGAATACAGATATAGAATATATTGAAAAGGGCGAAAACAGTCAAAAACGAGCAAAAATACACTGCCAAAAACACCCAAGACCTGTTTTTGACCCGAGACACGACTCGTGTCTCAACTTTGGCCGAGACACTTCATGAAGTATCTCATTTGACCTAAGGGGAGAGAAAGGAGAGAGAAAATAGAGGAGAGAGATAGGGTAGCCGGCCTAAGGCATGGGTGTAGGGTGTTGTACAATGGATATTTGTGTTCTCCCTCGTATTTTGAATTCCCTCTCTTTTTCATCATCTTCCTCCTCCAAATTTCTTATCCAAACCCACCTCTTCATAACCCGTAACTCTCCTATTTAGGAACACTTAATCACCTCTTTAAGGACTCTTAAACTCTTGTTAAAAGAGTTTGAAGCTTCATCTTCCCGTTCTTTTGTTCTTGGCCGAAAATCACCTTCAAGTTCAAGGGTTTTCAAGTTCAAAACATGGGCTTTTGGCATTGGATTCAAGCTCTTGATTTGGGTAAGCTTCTCTCCATAGCCTTTTGTGCATTTGTTTGGTTTCGATTCATGAATTTGTAGGCCAAGTTTAGGGATTTTTTATCTCATGAATTGGAAAATTTGAAACTTGAAACTGGATATGTGAAAATGGCCAAAATTTTGTGGCTTTTTGGCATGAAGATGAAGTTTGAAACTTGCATTTGAGGAGCTTGAGATTATGGCCAAAATTTGTAGGGGGTTAAATGCAAAAGAGGCCAAAATTTTGGGGGTTTGGGTTGCATACCCATTGCCAAAATTTTTGTAGGGGTTTATATTGCAAAAGTGGCCAAAATTTTGGGGGTTTGGGTTGCATACTTATGGCCGAATTTTGAGGAGGTTAGATGTGGGCTTATAGCCAAAATTTTGGAGGGGGTTATGTGCAAAATTGGCCAAACTTTCTTGAGGGGGTTATGTGTAAAAGTGTCTAAATTTTTGATGTTTAGGGTGATGGGTTTTATCCTTTCAATCATGGCCAAATTTTGAATGTGCCCATGGCTAGCATTGAGCCTTGAGCACGAAGGGTATTTTAGGTATTTTGCCCAAAATTGATCATGAGGGTCTTTAATGCAAATTGAACTTATTGTTTACATGTATAGATCTCGTAGGTTTAATTAGGCTTCAACTGTTAAATCCCGTTTTATTTGTGGGATTTTAGTTAAAGTTCATAATTTCCCGTTTTAATTTCGGGTCCTTGCGATTGTAACTGATCCGCTAATTTTCGCTGCAGCTTACCCATGTCTCCACGACGGTCGCGTTTTCCTAGGAGTCATTGGACTTCCCAGCATAGCGATAGGGAGGCTCCTATAGCTTCCTCGTTTGTCTCCTTAGCGAGTCATTCGGGAAGAGCCATTCGGGAAGAGCCAATATCCTCCTTCGCGGGGATTAACGCTTTAAAGGATGTGTTTTGCTTGGCAAATACACATCTTCAGGTATATGGGGCGATTTTATGCTGTATTACACTCTGTAGGGCGGGGTATATTATCATGCTATTTGCTTGATAATGTACATTGTCCCTCTCGTGTAAAACAGTTGAAATCGTCTCGCCAATTGACTAAGCAGTGACTCTATCTCGCCGATTCGTGAGATGAGTTCAACTCCTTGTCTAGTTTTAGCAATAATTTTCTAATTGTGCATTATCTATTTCAATTGAATTTCCTACGGATGGGTTCCTACCTCATGCCACGAGCGGTTGTAGCAGGTAAGCTTTCGCCACTAGTGCTGATAAGCTGCTTATTGGTTCGACTCCTCAATTTGATCTGGCTAGACCTAAGAAGGTTCCTCAACTAGTACGAGATGGGGGTCATCGTACTTTATGATAGCTGATCACAGATGCTCTTCTTACTAAAGACTCCAGCTCTACTCAGGCTTTGAAGAAGCCGGATTACTTGTTCGGTGATCATATTTAGGATCCAGATGTGCTGAGTCTTGATGATGAGTGTTGGCCAAACGATGATGGTGAAAGTCCTCTATACATTCCTTCCATTCCTCATTAGTATTCATTTGCACATTTAGAGATGCAAGCTGTGAGGCGAGAGATGTCTTGGAGTCTTATAGATGATCACGAGCATGTCCACTATGGATTTATTACTCAGCGTAAGACCCCGGGTTTAGATGGATTTTCCTATATTCGTGGACTTCGACCAAGGATTCTAGGACTTGATATAGCACCATCGGATGAAGTGTTGATAGCTGCAAATACAGTGAGCAACCGACTTGCTAGACTTGGGAGGAAACTACCTATGAGAGAGTGCAAGTATTATGGTTGGGTTCACTCGCCGCCCAAGAGGTGGTGGACTGGCATGACGAGTTATGTCCTTGGATGCTAGGAGAATGAATTGAAGCGCAGCAGGTTGTATGTATCCGTACGCACCACCATGTATGGATTACTAATCAGTAAACACCATTTCCAAGCATTGTTAGAGCTCTACAACCCTGACACCAACACTTTCTTTACTCGCAATGGAGAGCTTGGGTTAGCTCTTCATGATATGCAAAAGGTTTTCGACATTCTGATGGGAGATTACCCGTATCAGGAGTATTCTCCTTCGAACCGGTAGCTAAAACAATTAAAGAGAGCTTCTTCTAACATGCATGACACATTCTAAGATCTTACGTGTCACTATCGGACTGCTCTAGTTAGTATGGGCTCCATGGCGAAGAAGAAGGTTCAGATAAGTTTGAAGTAGTTTGCTGATTACTTGTTTCAGCACTTGGAGAGTAGCTCTGGTGAAGCTATTTGCGAGTTAGCTCCTCTGACTCCTTTGGTGATTAATGATCTGATTTAGAGGATTAGCACTCGATCATTTACTATTTCATCTGTTGAGGGTCCCTTTCCATCGGGGACTAAGTTTCAGACCTTCTTGTGGCATGCACAGAAGCGTATTCGGCCTATGACTCTTCTGGTGGGGTATCTTGCCATTTTTTTTGAAGAAATGAGTCATCCCATACTAGTTTTTTGATGCTTTGCCGATTGAGGTTCTATTCCCTGCTGTTCAGCTCGCTCATGGGAAGGATCTCTCTCTTCTTCCGATGATGGCTGTCGGTATTCATTGTGGGATCAGATACCTAGTCGATAGTCTTGCACCGACGGGGTCCGATCCGTCGACCGAGATTATATCCGTTAAGGTAGAGTTCCTATATACATATCTGATGACATGTTTCATTCTTTATCGTCCTGATCTGATGTCAACACCGAGCTCCATGATACCTCTGTGCCGCTCTTGAAATCATTAGAGGAGAGCAAATGGTTTGCGAAGACATTCACGGAGGCGAAGCAAGAGCTTCAAATCCACAAGTGTTGGGAGTTCTTTAAATGTTTTCCTTGTTTTTCGGGTCGCTACAGTGATGTGTTGATTGATGAAGAGAAGCCAGGGACTGGTCGGACTTCTCTCAATATGGATTGCTTTCATTAGTTGGTAAACATCTGCCCTGGATATCTTATCTTTCGGGTGAAGGGTTGTTGCCATATAGAGCCTTATTTCCCCTGTCAGTTCGCTCGTCAGTTCAGTTACGACCAACTTTATGTTGGAAACCCGAACTGCGGTTTGAGGACCGATGAAGGTCTTATAGACGGTGTCCGAGCGTGGCTTTGGACTATGACAGGTTGCACTGGTGCCACCTTCACTCTCCCTGCATCCAAGCGCAAGCCACAACTTACCTTCCTAAGCTGCAAGTGGCTTATTTTTGCGAATGAGCTCATGAATGTTAAATACATCACAAAGTTAGAAGCCAGATATTTAGTTCGAGCTACTGTTGAGGGTGCTCGTGATGATGAGCTTTGGAAAAAGCAGGGGAAGAAGCCTGTCAGACATTCCCGCAGAGGCAGAGATAGGGTAGAGAATGAGTAGGAGCTCCTTCCTACCGATGATGATGAGGAGACTTCCGAAGAAGACCTTTGAGATATGGATATCAGACTTAGAGGCGATGAGGAAAAGTTGAGACAGGCCTATCAGACTCTTTCTTCTCAGAATTACTAAGTCTGGCATTTGATCGTCGGGCTCAGCGCTCTATTTTCCCTAAACCTCCATCAGCTCTATCAAAGTCGAGGTGAGATGTTTTGTTTACTTATCCTAACAAGATGACTCTTGTTACCCCAGGTGGGATGGTTGAAGAAGACGAGCCTCTTATCCTCCGTCGTGCAAAATTATGGTCTACCACTGAGACAACCACACGGGTTGAGGTACATGCCAAATCCTAACACGAGAGACCTAGTACCCACATGGAGGTTCGCTTCCCTAAACGAAAGAAGATGGTGAGTAAGTCGTATGTCGATCCGCGTGCTCGCCAGGCAGAGTTACTTGGCCACGTACCCATTAGCGGAGGAGGTAATCCCCCACCACCATATAGCCTTTAATTAGTTCTCCTATGGATTCTTCGAACTTAATCATGTCTCGTATTTTAAGGGGGTCATGGGGAGGATGAATTTCTGCCCGATCCTAACAAGATGACTCTTGTTACCCCAGGTGGGATGGTTGAAGAAGACGAGCCTCTTATCCTCCGTCGTGCAAAATTATGGTCTACCACTGAGACAACCACACGGGTTGAGGTACATGCCAAATCCTAACACGAGAGACCTAGTACCCACATGGAGGTTCGCTTCCCTAAACGAAAGAAGATGGTGAGTAAGTCGTATGTCGATCCGCGTGCTCGCCAGGCAGAGTTACTTGGCCACGTACCCATTAGCGGAGGAGGTAATCCCCCACCACCATATAGCCTTTAATTAGTTCTCCTATGGATTCTTCGAACTTAATCATGTCTCGTATTTTAAGGGGGTCATGGGGAGGATGAATTTCTGCCCGACTATATCTTTTCTAACTTTAACCATTCCGAAGGCCCGAGCTTCGTGCAGCAGATGCATGATGCTATTAGCGATGATCTCATGCATGTCGGGGTAGGCGAGGGTGTTAGCCAAGGTAGCAATGTTGAACTGAGTATTCTAAGCTCAAGTACATCTAACACCAGTAGTACACCATTCGAGTGGCAATTAAAGGAGTTAGGCAATTCAGAACTTGTTCCCCCTTTAATCGTTTCCACACTTCATTCTCTTTTAGACAAATTAAAGGATGTGGGCATGAATGTTAGGGTAAAAGCACCTTCTGCAACTGCTGGAGGTGAATCTGATTCCAGCTATTATGAATTCTATCCTCTTCCTCTTTTACTCAACGTTTAAGCTCTTGTATAGATGCCACACTAGAGAGATCAGTCGAGAAGGAAGCATTTCATGGCGTGGATCCTGGAGGATTCAGTGAACACATATTTGCCTTACCACTGAGCTTCTCAGGATCTAATATAAGATTGCTCATTGATATGTTGGCAGAGCAAACCACTCAAGGAGCTACAGAACCATCCGCTGAGGGTGGTTCATCTGTAGGTATACATATGATTCACAGATTGCTCTCCTTCATCTGTTAATGTTTTACTCAAACATGTGGCAGTTTTAATTGTAGGACCAGCCACTAGGGCTGATATAACTACGATCCATGGCATTCCTAGCCTTCCTGAGAGTTCTGTCCCTTCATCATCGGAGAGAGCTATGGCTACAACTCAGCCACGTAATCCTCAATTTTAGGCTATTGTTCCTTCAGATCCGATAAAAACGAAGATTGTGAGGTCTCCTGGTGGAGTCGATATACTGATGATAGTTATGTCTATCATCATTCCGAGGATCACTGAGATTAGTTCCACATAACTCAGTATAGGACATCAAACTGAAGGGACTTCTGTTAGCGCTGGTGAGTTCATAACTAGCTTTGAGCTTCCCCATAATGTTCTAGAGTTTCTTATTCTTCTAAATGATTATTTGTAGGGTTTCCATTGTCTCCATATGAGCGTATTATGACCTTACTATCTGATATCTATCTGGGCACAGATATGTTCCGGATAGATCTTGAGAGTTTCCTTACCTTCTTGGGCAAGATGGTCAATAGAATCATTCATCATGGATTCCGTTTTGATCAGTACAGATGATCTCTTGACCGCCATATAATGATGATTAGAGAGGAGGAGTACCTAGAGCTAGCTGATTCCCTCGTTACAGATCTTGTTATATTGGAGCGTGAATCCTAAGAGTTGGGGTAGCAGAGGACTATAGATGTTTTATCTTTTGTTGCTACTCAGTTGGAATCTGAGTTTAAGTAGTGGCATGTCTCCAGAGCATCCATTGGACATGGCCTTCAGTCATAGGAGAGCTCTGTCATGCAGATGAAGGCTAATCTCTTAAGGAAGGAAAAGGCTAAGGCTAAATTACTTAGGTCTTTAGCTTCAACCGATGAAGATATAGCTAAAATCAAGAAGGCTTTGCACTATGCCGAAGAATCTCGTGCTATTTTTGAAGATGACTTAGCCAATGCTGAAAACTCTCGAAGACAGACATTGGAGAAGCTGGAGCCTATAGAACAGAAGTTGGCTAAGTTGAGGAGCGTAGTCGCAAAGACATTAGATACATATGAAGATTCCATTCGGGCTGAGTTATAGGCTAAACTTGAGTGGAGCTTTGCCGACGATCTCTCTATATTGGAACTTCGGATCCTCAGTCACAGATTGTACTCGAAGCGATAGTTTCCACTTTTGTATCTTCATTTTGACTTTATTAATGAAGCAAAGTCTTTTACTTAGTGCATTCTTCTTCTTATTATGATTTTTTATATCTAATCTAGGACAAATAATCACAATACTTATAGGATTTTTTGGCAAATCCTTAGCCCTTAATGGATTTGGTGTGCCTTTACCGATTATTGTTTGAATCGGGCTAGCATGTGAATTTTTGAAACCCATTTCACATGTATGTTGTACCAAAAGAATGAGTTTTTTTAGACTTAACACTATGATTTGAATACATAGACTTAATCATCCCTTGCTGGGTACTTATAGGATTTTTGATAAACCCTCTACTCAGGGTTCGAGATAAAATCCCCCATGCCTTAAAGACATGGATTTCGATTGCTACAATGTTGAATACGTAGACTTGGTTATTTTCACGTAAACGTACCTCCCAGTAGCGTGTATTACGCACAAACTTATCTTAGTTTGAGGATTAAGATAAATTCCTCTAGGCACGAATCTTGGTGTCTTTTTCACAGAAAAGACTAAATGACAATGTGTGTTAGGATTAGACTTATCTCTACTCAGGGTTCGAGATAAAATCCCTCATGCCTCAAAGACATGGATTTTGATTGTGTGGAAAGATTATGTCTTTTCTTAATGCAAAGACGAACCTAATGCTGGAGAGGAAGAATTTTATATTCAATCTCCAGGACTTTTTTTGGGGTAAAGATGAACCCGATGCGGGAGAGGAAGAATTTTATATTCTATCTCCTAAATCTGAAGAGGAAGAATTTTATATTGTATCTTCATGATCCAAAAGAAACTAAGAGTTGGATCTCCACCTCGAGAATCTTAGAAGGTGAAACTAAGAGTAGGATCTCCACTCCGAGAATCAAAAAGATCTGGATAACCCTAACTTTTATAGGATTGGTTACCTGATCAGAAGATGACTTTCTCGTTTATCGAGATAAAATCCCAACTTTGGTGTAGATCGTGGGGAGGTTTAACCAAGGGGAGGTTTGAGACGACCCTAACTTTTATAGGTTTGATCGCTCAACTTGGGATAAGACCTTTCGTTTATCAAAAAGGAATTCTGGTTTTGAAAGTGGGCCTCTCATTCATTGAAGGAATCAAGAGGGTACTTTGGCTTTGGTCCTAATTATAGAAATGTCTGATCAAGAAGCATTGGGAGTAAAGATACAAATAACAATGGGAATGTTGACTTGTCCAAACCACTCAGTGGGGGTTTTCGATGTCAAGTGACAAGGACTTAACATGAAGAGGGGGTGTCGTGCCAGACCTCTACAGTGGGAATGTTAAAGATTTGGACACAGTGGGAGTTTGGGTAGATTTAACCTTAATGAATTTGGTGGGCCCACCGTCATTTGATTTGATCGATGAAGGATTTTTATGGTAGAGGAACATAAGTCATCAAGCACTCCACAATTTAACTATTGGGGTTTCATGAGGAAAGATTGATCGAATGGGGTCATCAAATCTCATCTTGATGAAAGAAGGCTTCAAAATACCGTGGAAGGTTCTTAATCATCACCTCATTGTGATTAAGAATTATATATCTAGACGATTAGTTTTAATTTTGGATAGTCGGCCGATTTTGGGTTATCCTTAGGAACACCGTGAATAGCGTTCTCGAGGAACTTCCCGTTGAATAGGTTATCCCAAATGTACTAAGGATAGTACCTTTTCAGGAACTTCCCATTTATTGGCATCATAAGTTTTTCATTGTTTTGAGTGACCAGGCGATATGCGTCGTTTGAGTAAACTGTCTCTACAACGAATGGTCCTTCCCATTTAGGTTGGAATTTTTCCTTCTTCTTGGAATTGAGAATTATTCGTGGTCAAATGGAAAGGACGAAATCTCCTTCTTTAAAACTCCATTGTCAGACTTTCTTATCAAAAGCTGTGGAGATTCTAGCTTGGTAGAACTGAATATGCTGCTGAGCTTCTGGACGCTTTTCATCTAACGCCTCGAGTTCTCCAAGACATTTCTGATGTTGTTCATCAGTCGTCCTCCCCGTTTCAAGAGAAATACGCAGGGATGGAATTTAAATCTTTAGCGGGAGGACGGTTTCACACCCATACACCAAAGAATACAGGGTTGCACAAGTAGGCATGAAGATTGTGGTGTGATAGCCCTAGAGAGCTTCGCCAAGTTTGTCATCCCAGTCTCACTTGTTAGTTCTCGCAAGGTTTGACAAAATCATTATGATTGTTTTGTTGAAGGCCTCGGCTAATCCATTTCTAGTAGGATTGTATGCCGTCGATGAAACGTCTTTAATCCTGAACTTTTAGCAGAATCTGATGAAGGCATTATTGATAAACTAAGGGCCGTTGTCATGCACGATTCACCTCGGCATGCCATATCGATAAAAAATGTAGTGTTCAATGAATGCGATGATGTTGCTCGTCTTTACTTCTCTGAGCGGAATAGCCTTGGCCCACTTGGAGAGATAATCAGTAATCACCAGGATGAAACGATCACCTTTAACTGATGGTGGGAAGATAGGGCCAACTATGTCCATTCCCCATGTCTTGAATGGCCATGAAGTAGCCAAAGGGTGCAAATGCTCCGGGGGTTGATATATGTAATTTGCATGCACCTGGCATGCGTGGCATCGCCAGGCATAGTCCACTACATCCTTGACCATGGTTGGCCAATAATATCCCATTCTTCTGAGACGATCACAGAGTTTGGGACCAGGCTAGTGTGCATCACAGGTTTTGTCATGCGTTTCCTTAAAAGCTTCTTCTGCCTCTTTGGTTGAAAAACATCGGAGTAACAAACTGTCATATGTGTGATGGTACAGCGTCCCAGTCACTACTTTACAATAAAATCTTGGTGCTCTTCGCCAGACCGAGTCTCTCCCTTTTATGTCTTCAGGTAAAATATCATGCAAAACATAGCCAATTATAGGGAAACGCCAATCTCACGGTTCGAGTTTTATTTCGGTCGCGTGTGCTTCTTTTGCATCCAAGGCGCATCCTGGTATGAAGAGTTAGTGAGTTCTTAGGGTAACCAATTTTTCAGTGTCTGGAAGCTATGCTAGAGATACTGCTAATGTCGCTAGTATATCTGCATACGCATTTTGGAGATGCGGAACATACTCGATATAGAATCCTTCAAACGAGTCTGCCATCTCAACGGCTGCCTTATGGTACAGAATCAAGCTCTGGTTTCTGATTTCGTACTCTCCACGCATTTGTTGACTACTAGTTAAGAATCACCAAAAGCTTCAAGGTATTCGATCCCCAACTCTTTGGCAAAACTTAGTCCAATAAGCAGTGTGTTGTATTCAGCTATGTTATTAGAACACATCCCTATCAATGAATAGGCTCGGGGTATCACATGCTTCTCCAGGGAAACTAGGAAAACTCTGACTCCAGCAGAAATTCTAGAATTACCAGGAGCGCTTGCCGTATTGGTTGCCCGGGAAGCCTCGTCGAAGTACAATTGTAACACTTGTTGATGCAAGGTAGTGTTGACTTGGTGACTTTCATCGGATAAATCTTCATATAATTCGGCTGTATCCGCTGTAGGGTTAGCTGATAGAAGATCACAAATTGCCTATCCTTTAATTAACTGCTGTTGCTTGAAATATAGGTTGTATTAGGATAGGAGGAGGGCCTATTTTGCTAATTGCCAATTCATGGAGGTCGGTTGCGTCATGAATACTCGAACTGGATTAACGTTCAAGATGATGTAAATCGTCTGTCGGACGAGGTAGTGTCGCATCTTTTGGATGGTGAACACCAAAGTGAGACATTCATTTTCGATCATTGGGTACCGAGATTCGGCACCTACCAAAGTTTGACTTAGGTAATATATTGCATGCTCGTGACCGTTGTCATCGTCTTGTGCAAGTAAAGCACTTAATGAATGGTTCATCGCCTTAATGTAAATCAAGAATGGTTTACCAAACTTTGGTACTATGAGAACAGGAGGATTTGAGGGATATGCCTTGATATCTTCAAATACCTTCTGATAGTCATCATCCCAGATAAAAGATATGCCCTTCTTTGTGAGTTTCGAGAATGGTTGACATTTCTCGGACAAGTTCAAGATGAATCTTCGGATGTAAGCCAATCTTCCTTGTAGTCCTCTGAGTTACTAAGGTTTCTCGAGGGTTGCAATTCATTTTTTGCCTTTACTTTATCTGGGTCAATATTGATGCCCTTCGTGGTGATGACGAATCCAAGGAATTTACCGCTGGACATTCCGAGAAAAGACTTAGTAGGGTTCATCTTCAGTTAATGACTTCGCATGAGGTCGAACATTGTGCTCAAGTATTTAATGCGGTCATCTTTGTTGTGGCTTTTAATGACCAAATCATCAACATAGCATTCGACGGTCTTCTGGAGATGTTCCTAGAAAATCTTCATCATCGTTCATTGGTATGTAGCTCTCGTGTTCTTCAAGCCGAAGGGTATGACTGTGTAACAGAAGAGGCTGAGGGGTGTCCTGAAAGCAGTATGTTTCTCATCATCTGGATACATCTTGATTTGATTGTATCCTAAGAATCCGTCTATAAATGACATTCTCTCGAATCCACACGTGTTATCGATTATGACATCCGTGATAGGGAGAGGAAAGTCGTCTTTCGGGCAAGCGGTATTCAGGTCTCTGAAATCGATGCAGATCCTGATTTTACCATTCTTCTTCAGAACCAAAATGATATTCACAAGCCAATCGGGATGTTGCTATTCAAGGACGAAGCCTGAATCGATCAGCTTTTTGACCTCATCCTCAATTGCCTCTATAATCTGCGGACGAAACCATCTTTGCTGTTAATTGATGGGTTTATCATCCGTTTTGATTTTGAGACGGTGCATCGCCACATTCGGATCAAGTCCTGGCATGTCTTTGTAGTTCAAGGTGAAAACATTGATATACTCTCCGATGAGACCAATCAACTCTTCTTTCTCATCTGGTGGGAGGCTATCACTTATGAATATTGGTTTCGGGTTGGCTTCATCACCCATATTTACATGGACCACTTTATCCTCGGTGAGAGGTTCTCTTTGTTCGAACCGGTCACCATATTGGACATTTAAGTGGTGGATCCATGGGTCTTCCTAAGCCGGTAGTTGATCATATTTCTCCATTGTGGTGGGATTGACTGTGACCATGTTTGACATCAATCCTTTGAACACCTCTCCAATGCTGACGTCAGAGTCCTAATTTGAAGAATCAGATGAGTCTCCATCCTTACTTGGATTGGCCAGACGGTTCCCTATTTGCCAGCAACATTCGTTATCGGATGAGGAGGCGTAGCCTAGGCCCATTCCGTGTGTGTAGTAATATCAGGTTCCCCTTTTGGGACATAAGCGGCCTTAGTCAGAAATCGAGGACCTCGACCGAAGCAAAGTCCTCCTCCAAGTACAAGATTGTATCCCTATTTCTTCATGAGTTTATGTGCTTCTAGACTATATTTGGATAGGTGAGGACCAGGTTTTTCATCATCATTATCATCTCTCGAAAAATGGTCCGGCATTGGAGACATCTCTGCTTTATCATAGATTATCTCTTTTTGACCCTTTTTCTTGGCAAGAAGGTAGTGATCATTCTGAACGAGTCTTGGATATACTTCTTTATCATGCAAGATGATAGGAGCGGCATATGTAAATCAGGATCATTGTATAATCCCTTCATTATCTCATCAAGAGAAGGCGAGTACTCTAAATCGTCATTTATTGCTTCTTCAGCAAGTTGCCAATTACAGCTACCATCTGACATTCTCCACCATCAAGATTAATTACAAAGAATACAATGTCATTTAATACAAAACCTCCGTTGTAATCAAGCCTAGCCTCGGTGTCACATTGTATAATCCCTTCATTATCTCATCAAGAGAAGGCGAGTACTCTAAATCGTCATTTATTGCTTCTTCAGCAAGTTGCCAATTACAGCTACCATCTGACATTCTCCACCATCAAGATTAATTACAAAGAATACAATGTCATTTAATACAAAACCTCCGTTGTAATCAAGCCTAGCCTCGGTGTCAGCTTCTTCTCTGTTGTTCGTTCCTTGGGCCGATGGTTCAGTGTCGAACTCAGCACCGTAAAGAAGGGAGTCGGTAAAGTAGCTTTCCAACTTCTTAAATGGTTGCTTAACTGCGACCACCGTCTTGACCTTATTTTTATTGTCCACATATTTAAGACACTGATAGAGGGTGGAGTGGACTATAAGATTACTATGGATCCAGGGTCGACCCAATTGTAGGTTATAGGACGTTTTCGCATCAATCACATAGTACATGACCTCGGACCTTAAATCCCTAAGTTCGCACTCCACCCGAATTTTACCCAATAGTCTGGACCCACTGATATTGAATCCATAGATAACGATGCCTGTCGTTACCAACTCGCTGTCAGAGATTTCGAGATTGTACATCAATCGGAGTAGCAGAATGCTGACAGCGGAACCCGGATCGACTTGGATCCGGTTGATAATGCTAGAGCTGATGTGTCCGATGAAGTACAACGGTCTGTCGTGCTTCGAATTCCTTACTTACATGTACTCCTTGGTGAAAATGATGCCCATAAATTGTTTGGATGCAAGGTTACAGTGTTGAGCTAAAGACTCTAGATCTTCGAGGATCGGCTTGATCTGGGTGAGGAATACCTCGGAATCGGCCAGGGCTTTAGGGCCTCTATGGTGTCTTTGGACAGACGCAATAACTCGTATAGAGTTATCATCACTGGGATGTTAGCCAATTAAGCCATCACATCGAAGCGGTATGGAGTGTTCGAACTCCCCGATTTGTCTCCTCCAATCGGAAGATTGAATCGAGACTGCTTCGGGTTCTGAACCTCTTGATGCTGGGTCTCTTTATCTTTCTTAGTTGGTTGTTGCTGAGGTCTTTTAGCAGGTACTGGGGGAGTTTTAAACACCCTCAGCTCAGCCAACATTTTAACATTTGGATTAGAGTCTTCCAAGTATTCGTATTGGTATTCGTTCCCACTTCTGGTGGCGAAGACCACATACTCATCCTCAGAAAGTGGCAAGGTAGAGATTGCTTCATCATTTTCCTCCGGAATAGATGTAGTGACATGACAAGAATTTCCCTTGCCTTTGGACTTGGATTTCTTCTTGGAAGAGGATCCTATCTATTGCTCATGTTGAAGTAAATCAGGATAAACCCAAAGAATTTTGCTGTTGGGGGCCGTGAGTGGCACTAATCCTTTCTGACGTTGTTCATGAGGATCTTCATTAATCATCCTCATCCTTACTTTCGTCATAGATTCTGTTTGAAACCATGTGAGGGGAACAGAGATGCTCACTGTTTTTCCTTTGGTTACTTTGCAGTGATAATCCCGACGTCAATCAAGGCTTTAATTTTGTCCTTGAGAGCATAGCACGTCTTGGTGGGATGATGAACTGCTCTGTGGAATACGTAGTACTGCGGATCCATAGTCCTTTGATGCAGCATAAACATATACCAAAAAGTTACAAGTACACAACTAATCAAGTTATAGTATAAAAAGTTATCGATCCCCAGAGGAAGGTGTTTTGTAGGAGAAAATTAACGTCGGTTCTTATGTTGTGTGCGTGACAATTAGGAGTGATGAGTGAATGTGATTTTGGAGAGATAGAGAGAGTGAAAGTGCTAGTGTGTAAATCGGCACAAAATGTAAGTGAGAGTGGATGTGACAAAGAATGAATTAATTTCACAAAGAAAGATGAATAAAATCAAGAATCAAAAAGGAGAATTTAAGAATAAAAAGAAAATTCAAGAAATTAAAGATGACGGATTCAATTAAAGATATGGGCAATCTAGAATTAAATCCACTTCTTAGAAAAGGGTGATTCCCTAGAGGGTTCTAGCCTAAAGGCGAACCAAAGAAAATAAAAATGAAAAAAAAAAACTAAATCCAAGAGGGCTCTAGCCTCAAGACGAATAGTGCAAGAAAATAAAATCTAAACTACAAAATAAAATGCTAAAACTAAGCTACAAAATAAATTATAAGAATTAAATGCGAGAAAATAAAGACATGAAATGAATCTAATCTATAAGCATGAAATAAATCTAAGGCAAGAGGGTTCTAGCCTCTTGGCTATTTAAACAATAAAATCTAACTACAAGCATGTAAATAAATCTAAACTAATAAACAATAAAAGAGAAAATAAGAAAAACAACCTTCAAATTAATCTCCATCTTCATCTTCATCTTCATCATCCAACAAAGAGAATAAAAGAAAAATTTAAACTGGTAAAAAAATTCTTTTATTAATTGTAACAAAAAGTTACAAGTTTGGAATGTCTTCTCAATTAAGAGTAACCGTCCTCTCCAAATGTAGATACAAAATTTTTCACATCTCTAACCCCTCACTCTCTACCCCTATTTATAGTAAATATTAGTGAATAAGAGCCTTTGGATTGAAATCTTATCCAAAAACATTAATTTTCAGTCTTAGATTCGTAACTGTCTGTCGGAGCTATCGATAAGGGCATCGCTAGGCTTATCGATAAGGGCATCGATAAGCGCATCGATGCGCTCATCGATGTGCCCATCGATGTGAGCTGCTTCCCTTTTGCTGTCCGGGCTTCTCTTCTTCTCTTGGGCTTGGGCTTTGACTTTGGCTTTTCTTCTTCTCTTATTAGCTTGGGCTTTTGGATAATTTGACAATTCTTCTTTTGGCTTTTGGGCTTGGGCTTTTCTTTATTAAATCAAGGGGCCTTTGTTAAGAGATGGGAGTTTGAGATTTATTCTTTATTAACCTGCATTTAAAGAGAAAAACAATTATTAATGGTATATTTATTCATATAAAATAGATAATAAGGATATAAAATTGTAATAAAATATGATTATCAAATACCCCCACACCTAAACTTTTGCTAGTCCTCTAACAAAGAAAGAAAAAGGAAAATCGTAACTCACTTTCGCAGGAATCGCGGTTGTATTTAGCGCATACAACAAGCCTTTAAACCCCTAAGTTATCCTAATGGACGAGTTGTAGTCTCGTGAGGGTTTGCAGTGAATATACTCACAAAATTCGGTTAACTTACCAAATTAAAGAAGTCAGTAAATAACTAAATTCACTTGATAACTTTAGACAATCTAATTGAAGCCAGTTGTCACTCAAGAAAACGTTTTTATATATAACTCTAAGGTATATTTCCAAGAAAATCTTTTCATTATAGCAATACAAAATCAAGCCAAACTTAGAAATTTAATTTAAAAGTTTTGAAAAGAACATGCTAACTCTTTGTTTTAAATAAATTTTAAGTTGCTTGATCTAAAATATTTTCCAAGACCATATATATAAATATAACTATATATATAAAATATTTATTAGTATTATTTATTTATTTATTTATTTATTATTTTTTTATCTCTTTCTTCCTTGGTGATTTTTTTTACTTTAACGGGCTTTGTAAGTGACCATTTAACAAGTTTTAGACCAATGGATCCCAACCTAATAGGGCTTAGGTCATTAAGTATGAAAATACTTCTTGGGCTTAATTACTCGGTCAGCTTAGGCTTTATAAGATAGAACCACCTTGAATTCAAGAGTTTTTTTTGTGCCCATTTTTCGCACTCTTCTTTTGTAATGTTATTATTATTATATTTTTTCAATATGTATATGTATATATATTCTAAAAAATATGTAAATCAAGATACTTTGAAAATTATTTTTAACTCTAAGTTAAGCATGCATAAATTCCATTATTTTAAAAAAAATCTAAGTTAAGGCTTAAGTAAGTATACTACTTTGAAAATTATTTCTTAAGAAATTTATTTAGAGTTATCATAAAAGGTAAACTTGGATAAATAACAAACTAGGGATTAGAAAATTAAAAATTATCAAACAAATCAATTATTACATAACTCTATCAATTTGGCAGGTGATAATATTTTTATAATTTTTTTTAAGGTAAAGGAAAAAAATGCAACTAAAAAGGTAAAATAAAGAGAAAAATTAACAAATTCCCACCCCCACACCTAAATTTTGCATTGTCCTCAATGCAAACTCTATGATGTACAAAGTAAAGCAGATAAGAAGTGAAGTACTTACATTTGGTTGGCTGATAAAAATCTGCAATTAATTTTGGTCTGAAGAGGATGGAAAAAAAATTATTCTTCTTTTTCTTTTTTTTCTCTTTTTTTTACAACTGAATAAGAAGCTCTCGAATGAGAGAAGAATAAATTCTTTTATTATTCTAAAATAAAACAAAACAAATGATATAGAATGAAGGGTTTAACATGAAGAGCTCGTATTCTACATTGAATCCTACCTTAATGTTGAAAATTCTTCCCCGGATTTTAAACAAATTCAAAATGATATAATTAATAATGTGAAATTCCAAGCATTTCATGGTGTTTAATAATTTTTACAACAAAGTAAGGTATGTATTATTGGTGTCATGTATTTTGCATTTCTTAATGAACTTAGACTCTTGTACTGTGAATTTTTATTTTCTAACAACCAATTCTTCTGTAGCATTTTCCTCAACCCCAAGATTCATGGTTCAACCAATTCTTCTGTAGCATTTTCCTCAACCCCAAGATTCATGGTTGAGTTCTAAAAATTTGGTTGTTTATTATTTTCTAAGAATCTAAGTTTATCAAGAAAGAGTTCTTCAAAATTTAATTCAAGGCAGCAAATATTTAACACAGTTTCATCATTCTCAATGACACAGTTTCATCATTCTCAATGACCTGATCTGCTTCTTCTAAAAACTCCAACTCTTCATCAAAAATTTCCTCAAAACTCAAATCAGACTCTTCTTCTTCTTCTTCTTTTGATCTTTCCTGAATGTAATTTATTTCCAGAGGCTGATTATTTGATTGGTCATCTAGATTGAAAATGTTGAGATCAACAGTTAAATTTCCAAAGGATAACTTCATTTGACCAGTTCTACAGTTGATGAGAGCATTAGAAGTGGCTAAGAATGGTCGTCCTAAGATGACAGGTGTATGTCCTTTAGGATTGGAAACGGGCTGTTTTTCCAAGACTACGAAATCTACTGGAAAAATAAAATCTCCAACCTTAATCTGAACATCCTCTAACTCACCCATAGGGACCTTGACAGATCTATCAGTCAACTGCAAAGTGCAGCAGGTTGGGTTCACTACACCTAGACCCAATTGCTGGTAGACTTAATATGGAAACAAATTGACACTGGCCCCCAAGTCTAAAAGCACCTTATCAATGTAAGTATTAGCAATGACACATGAAATGATAGGAGAACCTGGATCCTTACGTTTCAAAGGTATGTGATTTGAGAGCATATCACTGATATTGGTGGCTAAAAAGACTTTCTTTGGAACATTTATTCTCCTCTTCTTAGTGCATAATTCTTTCAAAAATTTGGCATAAGATGGAATTTGTTCAATTACATCTAAGAGAGGAATATTGACCTTAACCTGCTTGAATGTTTCTAGGATTTTCTCCTCTTGAGGGGAGTATTTCCTAGGCCTGAGTCTATCTGGAAAAGGAGCAACTGGTCTAAACCTATCAAAAGCAGGCTCAAGTTCAGGTTCAGGTTCTTGGTCATTTGAGGGGGGTGATTGTTGAATATATTCATCAGAAGAAGAAGGAGAAGGAATTTGTACTGGATCAAGAGTTTGACTTAGAGCAAGTCTTACTTGATTATCGACCTGTCTACCTGACCGAAGTGAATGGATGGCATTCACTTGAGTTTCATAGGATGAACTACATCCTGTGTCCTTAGGGTTAACCACGGGTTGACTCAGATATTTTCCTTTCTCTTTTTCATTCACGGCACTAGCTAGTTGACCAAGTTGGGATTCTAATCTACGTATAGCTTGAGTGTTGGAGTTGAGCATTTGTCCGGTTGATCGCATAAAGAAATTCAGATTGCTGGACGTTTGAGTCAACATATTCGTGGTTTGAGTGGAGGCCTTAATTATGGTTTCCAAACCCTTTTCCAAGACATTGAGACGTTTATCCTGATCTGGATTATGAGGAGTCTCAATTACAGCTTGATGAAGAGGAGACTGATTTTGATATGACAGATTGGGTTGTTGAAATTGTGGATGAGAATTGAAAGGAACTGTGTTCCCCTTAGGAAAGTGTTGGTTTGAAGTGGGATTAAAATTTTGATTCCCTTGGAGATTTCCTTGATTCCATGCGAAATTAGGATGATTTCACCAACCTGGATTGTAGGTTGGAAAAAATGGATCATTCATTGGACGTTGGAATGCAACGTTCATCTGTTCTAATGAATGGGTGTTTCCTAGGAGAGCTAAAACGTGGGCAGGAGACTGACAGTTATGACAACCTGTGGAAGAAACTTGATTAATTTGAGCTAGAGCTCGTTCCTTAATTTCCAAGGCTTCTAACCTTCATAGAATTGTCGTCATCTTTGCTTCGGAGGCAATGTTCGACTCTAAGGAAAGACCACTAGATTTAGGTTGGGAAACTGACGAAACCCAGTCATCACAATGTTCCCATTGTATGGTTTTCTTAGAAAGACTCTCTAAAAACTCCCAAGCTTCATCAGCATTTTTCCTCATGAAATCCTCGTAGCACATTGACTCTAAGGAAGTTTTTACAGAATAATTTAATCCTTCATAAATTATTTGGCACAATCGCCATTTTTCTAAACCGTGATGAGGACATTGAATGAGATGATCTTTAAATCGATCAAAATACTTCCAAAAAGGTTCTCCCGGGACAATTTTAAAATTCATGATGCTATTTCTTAGCTTTACCATTTTATGGATTGGGAAAATTTTCTTAAGAAAAACGGTGATAAATTCCTCCCAAGTTGTGATGGAATATATGGGTAAGCTGTATAGCCATTTTTTTGCTTTATCTTTGAGGGCAAAAGGAATAAATCTAAGTTTGACTACATCTTTAGTTAATTCTCTCATTTTAATCATCATACATACTTCCTCAAATTTTAAGATAAAAATATATACATCTTCAGCTTTATTCCCTAGAAATTTTGGAAGCATGTTGATATAATGCGGTCGAAGCTCAAAGTTAGTTCCATTTGCCTCGGGGGGCCTAATGTAAGAGGGGATTGTATTCCTAATGGAATAGCACATATCTTGAAGAACGGGTGGATTAGGATACGTTATTTCTATGATTGGTTGAAAACGAATTAATCGATGTGTATTATCCCTAATCCACGTTTGCATACACCCAAAACAATTTTTTTTAAGGAGAAAAAAATTAGTTTTTTTTAATGAGAAGAAAAAGGAAAATCCTAACTAAAACAAATCAAAAGCAATCACTTTTTAATTACTCTTAACTCTAGGGTTTAGTCTAACTCAACTAGACTAGCTCCTAACCAAAAACTCCTAAAGTAAAAAGATTAAAGTTTTACCCGGTTAGTCAGCCAGGTAAGGATAGTACTAGAGGGTGATCAGAGATCAATTAAGTATCTCGTTCCTTACGGAGTATTTTACGCAACCCCTAAACATTACCTTAGACACCAACTAATCCAAGAAAACTTAAACCGGTTCACTTAAGGATTTTTTGTTTCTTATTGAGTTCGAACCCTTAGGGCCAACGTCTAATGAGTTTTATTAGGCTTGGGTGGTGTAGTGAGGAATTAGTGTTTTTTGGGCTATGGAAAGGGTGATGAAATCCCTCACCTTATATTGATTATGGGGTTTTTCCCTTAAAAATATTTTTAAATGTGTGCCAAATCAAGAGGCTCAAATCACTTTGATGAATTCCTACTAACTATATGCAATGCAACTCTATGAATTAAAATCAACTAAAAAGGATGGTAAAACTAAAAATCTTTTTTAATTAGGGTTAACAACCAACAAATGAGGAGGGGGAAATTTGACTGATTTTATTATCTTGTTAGTAAATGTCAAAGTGGATGGTGGATTTTATTATGGTCGACAAAAATAAAATCTTTATAAGTCCTAATTGTCTCTAATTGTGAAGAAGTAGCTAAAGGGTGGAATTAAAAATTCTAGAAAGAAGAGTTATCCAAAAGCAAATCTTCAAATTCTAGATCTTCAATCCGCGATCTTCAAGCTCCAAGCGGTTCATTCACAAAAAACACACAAGTTAAAGAACTAAATTAAATAAAATCCTACTTAATCCTTTTCCCCGACAACGGTGCCAAAAACTTGATGCGGCATAAACATATACCGAAAAATAGCAAGTACACAACTAATCAAGTTATAGTATAAAAAGTTATCGATCCCACGAGGAAGGTGTTTTGTAGGAGAAAATTAAAGACGGTTTTTATGTTGTGTGCATGACAATTAGGAGTGATGAGTAAATGTGATTATGGAGAGATAGAGAGAGTAAAAGTGATAGTGTGTAAATTGGCACAAAATATAAGTGAGAGTGGATGTGACAAAGAATGATTGATTTTCACAAGGAAAGATGAATAAAATAAAGAATCAAAAAGAAGAATTTAAGAATAAAAAGAAAATTCAAGAAATTAAAGATGGCGGATTCAATTAAAGATATGGGCAATATAGAATTGAATCAACTTCTTAGAAAATAGTAATTTCCTAGAGGGTTCTAGCCTAAAGGCGAATCAAAGAAAAAAAAAATAAAACTAAACCCAAGAGGGTTCTAGCCTCAAGGCGAATAGTGTAAGAAAATAAAATCTAAAGTAAAAAATAAATTGTAAAAACTAAGCAACAAAATAAATTGCAAGAATTAAATGCGAAAAAATAAAGACATGAAATAAATCTAATCTATAAGCATGAAATAAATCTAAGGCAAGAGGGTTCTAGCTTCTTGGCTATTTAAACAATAAAATCTAACTACAAGCGTGTGAATAAATCTAAACTAATAAGCAATAAAAGAGAAAATAAAAAAAAACAAATCTTCAGATTAATCTCCATCTTCATCTTCATCTTCATTATCCAACAAAGAGATGAAAAGAAAAATTTAAAGTGGTGAAAAAATTCTTTTATTAATTGTAACAAAAAGTTACAAGTTTGGAAAGTCTTCTCAATTAAGAGTAACCGTCCTCTCCAAATGGAGATACAAAATTTTTCACACCTCTAACCCCTCACTCTCTACCCCTATTGATAGTAAATATTAGTGAATGAGAGCCCTTGGATTGAAATCTTATCCAAAAACATTAATTTTTAGCCTTAGATTCGTAACTGCCTGCCGGAGCTATCGATAAGGGCATCGATAAGTGCATCGATGTGCCCATCGATGTGCCTATCGATGTGAGCTGCTTCCCTTTTGCTGTCCGGGCTTCTCTTCTTCTATTGGGCTTGGGCTTTGACTTTGGCTTTTCTTCTTCTCTTATTAGCTTGGGCTTTTGGATAATTTGGCAATTCTTCTTTTGGCTTTTGGGCTTGGGCTTTTCTTCATTAAATCAAGGGGCCTTTAGTGAGAGATGGGAGTTTGAGATTTATTCTTCATTAACCTACATTTAAAGATAAAAAACAATTATTAGTGGTATATTTATTCATATAAAATAGATAATGAGGGTATAAAATTGTAATAAAATATGATTATCATCTTCATAGCTCCCTCGTGATCGGTGATTGGAGGTAGCTTAATCTTATTTTTCTCCAACAAGTATTTGAAGATACCAAGGACCTCGTGATTGGTGATTTCGGCTCAAAAGACTTCTGTTTCCTTAGAGGTCGTTGCTTCCATTGAGGTGATTACTGCTTGGGCGCTTGTTGTTGTGGCTTTTGTTGGGATTATAATTGGAATGTTTGATTTGCATCCACCGTATTCGTCTGCGCCTTCCCTTTACTATGAGGGGTGAAGTTCTGTTTTGGGGCATTAGTTGCGGGTTGACCTCTTTCAACTTTCTTCCTTTTGAGGAAGCGTTCGGCTTGCTCCCCGCGTACATTCAACTATTTCCAAGTCTTGGATGGTGCAACGTCCATAGCTTCTAGCATGTCTAAGGAAAGGTTGTTATGACATGTTTAGAGGATGAATTCCTCCATTACTGGATCTCGGCAGTTCATTGCTTTATTCCGAAAGCATTGACGAAGTTCTCGACTAATTCTCCATATTTTTGTTTCTCATCAAATAGTGTCCCAATTGACACCTCTGTGTCAACATCGAAGAAGTTAGCGAGAAACATGCTCTCTATGTCGTACCAGCTATTGATACTTCCCGACTTGAGACGGTGGTACCAGTCGAAGGTGGCCACGCAAAGGGTCTGTTGGCCTTCTTGTTTTGATGATGTTTAACAAATAATTTACCACTAATGTTGTTTGTCTAGTATTTGTATTTTCTTATTTATTATAGACAAATAACGTAGTTGGAGGATGGATGGAATTATGCTTCAACGATCATATCCAATGGAGGTTGGTGGAATGTCGGTGTGAGGCCTTGCAATTCAAAGTTAAAGGTCAAGTTTAAGCTTCATCCTCATGTGTACCAAGTTGAGCTACAATGAAGATCAAGACTAAGCTTGGGTAATCTAGTTTAGATTTTATATTATGTGTGTTAAGTACTCTAAGCTCAATATCATATACACACACAATATTGGATTTTCTCACAAAAACGAGCTATTTTGAGAAAACTTTGTGATAATGTTTTATTGACCATGTTTACTTTATATTCATGTGTTATAATGTTTATGAAGACATTTCATAAAGTTTCAATATGCGTTTAAACTCTTTTTGTCAAAAATATGTTCTTAACAAATTCATATTCATGCATGCTTTTACAAAATAATTAGTTTTCACAATTGAGAAATGAAAATTGAAAAATTATTTTTGTAACATGTTTTTTTTCATGTTTATAAATATTTTGCAAAGTTTCATAAAGTTTGGAATTGATTTGTTATGTTTAATGGAATTTACAAAATCATGTTTTTGTTCGTGCACATGTTCGTGCATGTTTTACGAAACAGATGAGTTTTCATAAATGGGAAGTGATATTCAAGAAATTATTTCTTTGACATGTTTATCTATATGTTTAGAAACTTCTCTCAAAATTTTACTATTTTTTGAGTTGATTTACTATGCCCAATTGATTTTACAAAATCGCGCATGTCAGCAGTTTTTCAGAAACTATAAATCTGTGTTCAAATATTTATTTCTCTCAACTGGGAAATGTTTTTTCAGAAATTCTTTCTCTAACATGTTATTCTACATGTATATAACCTTCCCACAAAATTTCATATTTTTTGGAACTGTTTTACTATTTTTAATTGATTTTACAAAACTAAAATGCAGTACTACATTACCAGCGGTCGACCGGTACGGTCGACCGCCAAACTCTCTGAACGTGGTTACTGTAGCATAACGGCTATATTTTCCAGATTTTGATATATCCATTTTTTGTCTTTTTGCTTAGTTTTCTTGGGTTTTTGGGCTTGTTTCATGAGCCTATATATACCCCATGCCCTCATACTTCTAAGGGTACTCAAGAAATGTTTTAAACAAGTTTAAAGAGTTTTAAACAAGGGTTTAAGTGTGTTTTAGTGTTTGTTTGGTTTGAAGATTGTTTTCACAAGTGGAGGAGATCATCTTCTTGTTTGGGCTCCAATCTCCATCTCTCCATCTTGTCATCTATTGGAGAAGTTTTCTAAACTCTATCTAGCTTTACATTTGCTTAGTTATTTGATTATCATTCTTTAAAGCTAGTTTTTATATTGAGTTTAGATTTGATTATATTATCTCATTGTTACACACACCCACTTGAGCTTATTATATTTGCATACATAGTATATTAGGGTTGTGAGAGATTGTAACATTGAGTTGTGCTTAATTGTGTTCTCATCTATTGTAGAGTATAAATTTATATTTGTTACATTGCGAGTGGTGTAAGGTTTTCGGTGAGCTAGAAAACCGAGTGTGTTGTGAAGTTTTCGGTGAACTAGAAAACCGAGTGTGAGGAGTGAACATTGTTCAGTGATCGTTGAAAACCGACATAGTGTGGTTGTAAATGTTATTCGGGTGAGCGTAGAAAACTCGGTTGTGATAGTGGATTTCTCCCCAGGAGTGGGGAGCGGAGACGTAGGACGGAAGGTCCGACCTCCGTGATCATATCTTGTGTTTGAGTGTGCTTTGGCGTTTATTTATACTTGTGTTTATATTTCTTGTCGCCATTGTCATTAGCTCATTATTTATATGATCCACTATCTTGTTTCATATTGTTTACCCTTGTGTTAGTTTCATATCCTTGCTCATTTTGTAATATCTTATTGCTAGGATATATCACTTAGTTCATATTGCTTATCCTAGCTTACATATCTTGTTATGTTTCATACTTGCTAGGATAATTTGTTAATTACTTTTTAATTGGCATATAATCGGATTAGATTAGCATAAGACCCTAATCACCCCCCTCTAGGGTCTAACAATTGGTATCAGAGCTTGGTGCTCTTTGATTTAAGGTCTAATCGCCTTGTGTTAAAGATCCAAGTTATCTTTTTGTGCTAATCTTGTTTTGACTATATTTGTATCTTGCTTGCATATTTTTACAAATTATGGATATGAATGATGCATCTTGTTTAGGCTATGATTCTAGTGTTGCTCCTAAATTAGATAATTTCCCCTATGCCCAATGGTGTGTTAGATTTTAGCTATTTGTTTGATCTAAATATTTTGATTTATGGGAAATTATAGATGATGCTTATATTGTGCCCATTTTGGAGAAATCCAAGTGGAATAAGAAGGATCATCGTATGTTTACAATGAACAATATTTTGTTAGAATATTTGCTAAATGCTTTTAATTCATCTATGTCTAACAAGTTTGTTCATTTTGATAGTGCTTACAAACTTTGGAAATGTTTGTTCATTTTGATAGTGCTTACAAACTTTGGAAATTTATAGAAGCACATCAAGGGGACTTGGAGGATATCCAACAAGCTTTGGAGGATCCGACTTCAAGTTCATACGGAGCTTTATGCACACGAGCACTAGGCGATAGCCCTAGTGAGGTTTACGAGTTCGAATCTATTAATGATTTACCTAATGATGAACTTGCTTGGGCTAGTGAAAAATTATTACATGCCTTTAACAAATTGCAAAATGATTTTAATGTTTTAAAAAGCAAGCATGAGGATTTGAAATCCGATCATGAATTGTTAGCATCTAAGTTTGAAACTATTTCTAATGAAAATGTGATCCTTAAAGAAAACAATGAAAAATTAAAATTGGATCATGTTTCTTTAACTTCAAATGTTGCTAGTTTAACTCATGAAAAAGATAATGCCAACTTAGAAGTAGAGAACATACAAAATGATACAACTTCCTTTATAAATAACTATTTATGTTCTACTTCTAAAAATGCATATGTGCCTAACAATGAAGATTTGAATCTTATGAATAAAAGCATTTCATCTTTAGATTCAACTTTGAAAATATGCATTAATAATCATAAGAAGCTTATGGATATGTGTGCTAAGACTAAGTCAAAATCATCCACTCATGCACACATATATAGCAAAATTTACAAATGCTCTATTTGCGGTCGAAAAGGTCATTTTCCTTGTGCATCTCATGTAGCTTCTTCATCTTGTACACTTACACATTCACATGCTCATTCTCACAAAGTTCATCATAAGCATGCTAGTGTGTTCAAGTGTGATCATTGTGGTCGTTTTGGTCATTTGGCCAAATATTGTTTTGATTTGAAAAGAAATTCTCATTTGACAAATGTTTCCAATAGACCACATATTTTTAAATGTGATGTTTGTGGTAGATATGGTCACTTAGGAAAGTTTTGTTTTAATAAGGTTTCTCATTTGCAAAATAATTTTAAAAGACCATCTATGTTTCACTTAGGAAAGTTTTGTTTTAATAAGGTTTCTCATTTGCAAAATAATTTTAAAAGACCATCTATGTTTGCAAATGTTTCTAATGTTTCCCGTGCACGAGCTAATGGTCCACAAAAACAAATGGATCTCTTTTATTGCACATATTACAATCGGAAGGGTCATTTGAGCGATTATTGCTTTAACCATGTTAGTGCACTACATGCGCCTAAGAGGGTTCATAATCCTAGGGCTTTGAGCTTAAATGATAGGGGTCATGTCCCTAAATCTTTTGGTACCAAGAGTTCTTGGGTACCAAAACAAATTTGATTTTTAAACCAAGAATTTTAATGTTTTTATCATTCCTTTATCTTGGTTTTGAAAATTATAATCTTTTGTTTTCATGATTATTATTTTTGTTTTGATGAGAGGACTATGTTTATATAACCCTCCGGAGTTATTGGGTGTTTATTCCCAAACATTGTTTACCGGGTGCTAAACATATTTATATGGGTTGTTACTAGCTCAAGAGCTAGATATAATTGCCTCTCTTGATTTTTGAATCAATGATGATTTGATTTTACGTTTTTGGATTTAAAATTTGATTTATGATTTCAATTGGTTGATTTGTTTTCATTTAAAAACTTTTTACATGATTCTTATGTTTCTCTTCTTTTGATTTTATAAATCTGTTTTATACATCGGTTTTTATGTTCTCATTATCTTCATGTATGTGAGTAATTTTTTTTGGCATGCTCTTATCTATGCTTGCTCACATGTTTGCCATGATCTTTTATTGCTTATTTTCTATATGGCTTTTTGATAGGGGGAGCAATCCCTATACTTGTTTGATACTCACCTATGCTTATTGATAGGGGGAGCTTTCGCTCTCTTAATCCTTTTGTCCCCTTTTTGATGTTGTCAAAGGGGGAGAAATATTGTGAGTATATTCTTTCTTGTTTATATGCATGTGAATTATAAGTTATATATTCATTTCCTTTCATGCATATATCTTTTTTGTAAATTGTTTGTCATCATCAAAAAGGGGGAGATTGTTGGCCTTCTTGTTTTGATGATGTTTAACAAACAATTTACCACTAATGTTGTTTGTCTACTTGGGTATATTTAGTATATGTTTATATTATGTGTGTTTAATACTCTAAGCTCAATATCATATACACACACAATATTGGATTTTCTCACAAAAACGAGCTATTTTGAGAAAACTTTATGATATTATTTTTATTGACCATGTTTACTTTATATTCATGTGTTATAATATTTATGAAGACATTTCATAAAGTTTCAATATGCGTTTAAACTCTTTTTGTCAAAAATATGTTCTTAACAAATTCATATTCATGCATGCTTTTACAAAATATTGAGTTTTCACAATTGAGAAATGAAAATTGAAAAATTATTTTTGTAACATGTTTGTTTTCATGTTTATAAATATTTTGCAAAGTTTCATCAAGTTTGGAATTGATTTGTTATGTTTAATGGAATTTACAAAATCATGTTTTTGTTCGTGCACATGTTCGTGCATGTTTTACAAAATAGATGAGTTTTCATAAATGGGAAGTGATATTCAAGAAATTCTTTCTTTGACATGTTTATCTACATGTTTTTAAAACTTCCCTTAAAATTTTACTATTTTTGGAGGTTATTTACTATTCCCAATTGATTTTACAAAATTGCGTATGTCAGCAGTTTTTGAGAAACTGTAAATCTGTGTTCAAACATTTATTTCTCTCAACTTGGAAATTTTTTTTCAGAAATTCTTTCTCTAACATGTTATTCTACATGTGTATAACCTTCCCACAAAATGTCATATTTTTTGGAGCTGATTTACTATTTTTAATTGATTTTACAAAACTAAAACGTAGTGCTATAGTACCAGTGGTCGACCGGTACGGTCGACCGCCAAACTCTCTGGACGTGGTTAATGTAGCACAACGGCTGTATTTTCCAGATTTTGATATATCCATTTTTTTGTCTTTTTGCTTGGTTTTCTTGGGTTTTTGGGCTTGTTTCATGAGCCTATATATACTCCATGCCATCATACTTCTAAGGTGACTCAAGAAATATTTTAAACAAGTTTAAAGAGCTTTAAACAAGGGTTTAAGTGTGTTTTAGTGTTTGTTTGGTTTGAAGATTATTTTCACAAGTGGAGGAGATCATCTTCTTGTTTGGGCTCTAATCTCCATCTCTCCATCTTGTCATCTATTGGAGAAGTTTTCTAAACTCTATCTAGCTTTATATTTGCTTAGTTATTTGATTATCATTCTTTAAAGCTAGTTTTTATATTGAGTTTAGATTTGATTATATTATCTCATTGTTACACACACCCACTTGAGCTTATTGTATTTACATACATAGTATATTAGGGTTGTGATAGATTGTAACATTGAGTTGTGCTTAATTGTGTTCTCATCTATTGTAGAGAATAAATTTATATTTGTTACATTGTGAGTGGTGTAAGGTTTTCGGTGAGCTAGAAAACTGAGTGTGTTATGAAGTTTTTGGTGAACTAGAAAACCCAGTGTGAGGAGTGAACGTTGTTCGGTGATCGTTGAAAACCGACATAGTGTGGTTGTAAACGTTATTCGGAGGAGTGAACGTTGTTCGGTGATCGTTGAAAACCGACATAGTGTGGTTGTAAACGTTATTCGGGTGAGCATAGAAAACCCGGTTATGATAGTGGATTTCTCCCCGGGAGTGGGGAGCGGGGACGTAGGACGGAAGGTCCGAACTCCGTGATCATATCTTGTGTTTGAGTGTGCTTTGGCGTTTATTTATACTTGTGTTTATATTTCTTGTCGCCATTGTCATTAGCTCATTATTTATATGATCCACTATCTTGTTTCATATTGTTTACCCTTGTGTTAGTTTCATATCCTTGCTCATTTTGTAATATCTTATTGCTAGGATATATCACTTAGTTCATATTGCTTATCCTAGCTTACATATCTTGTTGTGTTTCATACTTGCTAGGATAATTTGTTAATTAGTTTTTAATTAGCATATAATCGGATTAGATTAGCATAAGACCCTAATCACCCCCCCTCTAGGGTCTAACAGGGTCCCTACGAATGATCGTACCATCAGAGGTTCATTGCCTAAAATGACCCCTAGGTGGGACTTGAAATAAATCAAGTGTTGAGTGGGCGAACCCCTTCCGTCGAACGGCGTCAAACGGTATGAAGTTAATCAGGTTGAACTTCGTGAGATACGGAATCGATTCCCACTCCCTCGGATAAGGATAGGGAATGTCGGTCTTCTTTACCTCTTGAGCAGATATCAAAGCATTGATTTTGCTTTCGAGGTCTTTTATCTTTAGATCTTCACCTACATCTTTCTTCGGGCGACCTTGAAGAGGAATGTTGGGACCACCACCAGTGTTGGTATTGTTGGTGGGGCCACCCCCAGCATTGAGGTCATCTTCAGCATTTTTATCATCAAGAGAGGCATCGGCATTGATATTCTCCTCCACTTCTGAATCGCTATCTACCTGATTAGTGGTATGACGATGACAAGATTCACTGTGCTGATTTGACAACTCTTAGAGCTGCAAGGCATGTAAATCCTTGACATGTTGTACGGCCATCTCCATCTCAATTTTGAAATCCTCCTTCTGCTTAGCCAAGGCTTCTTGAAGGACCTGGGCCATCTGTTAGGTCTCATGTTACGAGCTTACATCTTCTAATCTTGTTTTGATGATTACAAACAATTCCTAATATTGTTTGTCTAGTGTTTATATTTCCTTATTAGGTATTTTAGACAAACAATAAGTTGGAGGATGGATGGAATCGAGCATTTACGATCATATCCAATGGAGGTTGGCAGAATAGTGATTGAAGCCTTGCAATTCAAGTTAAAGATCCAAGTTCAAGCTTCATCCGTAAGTTTACCAAGTCGGGCTTATTGAACACCTTCATCAAGCTTGGGTAATTTAGTTTAGGTTTTAAATTATGTGTGTTAGTACTTTAAGCTTAATTATATACACACATACACATTTTGGTTTTTGTATATATATACTTATATATATACATATATGTTTTGGTTTAGCTATATAGATAAGAAACAATATATATCTTCATATATACTTTTATATGTTTCATATTCTATTGTATTTGGAAAAATATTGTGTTTTTAGTTTATATGGTTTATAGATTTAACAACTATAGTTTATACTTTTTATCAAGTCTATAAAATCATTTTACAAAAGTTTCAATATTGTGTTTATGTCAAATGACAAAAACATGCATGTTTAGTTTTCATGTTTTTGGACATATTTGAAAAATGATGAGTTTTCACTATTGAAAAGTGCAATTCCAAAAATGCTTTTTGTAACGTATTCATTTACATGTTTACAATGATTTCCCAAAGTTTTATATTTTTTGGAATTTATTTGTAATTTTTAAAGGCACTTCAAAAATTAGTTTTACTATTCAAATCAGGCTAATACAGTGTTATCAGTCGACTGATGAATAAGTTTAGTCGACTGAAGAAAATGCCTAGAATAACAAAAAGTTTCTGTTTTATTTTGGTCGACTGACCAGTCGACTGATGAGATCATCAGTCGACTGATAAGGTCCGTCAGGCGACTGATGAGCTGGAAAATGCCTCTAACGGTCAGCTCATCAGTCGACTGATGAAAGCCGTCAGTCGACTGATACTGTAACGGCTAGTTTTTTTAGCCTTTTACAGTTTTGATTTTTTGGTCTTTTTGTCTTGTTTTCTCTTGGCTTTGGGGTTCCTATAAATACCCCTACATATCCTTAGTTCTATTTACAAAAGAGAAAAGTTTTACATGGGGTTTAAAAGTTTGTTTAGTTTATTGAAAGGTGTTTAAGCCTTGTTTAAATATTTTGTTTGTGAGGACAATTTCACAAGAGCAAGTGGAGATCATCTATTGGTGTATGAGCATTCACTCTTCTCCCTCTCTCTTGTTATCTATAGAGAAGTTTTCTAAACTCAATTTCTAGCTTTGTATTTACATTGTTTGTTGATTATCATCTCTATAAGTAAGATGTTCATAATTGAGTTTAGTTTGATTTTGTTTTATTAAATCTCATTGTTACACACACCCACATTGAGCTTTTAGTATTTTCATACATAGTATATTTGGGTTGTGGGGAGTGTGACTTAGAGAGTGAGCCTATATTGTGTTCTCATCCTTTGTAGAGAACAAATTTATTTGTATTGTGAGCCTAATTGTGTTGAACACTTTATAATACACTTGTACACCGAGAGGAGTATGTGGTGAGAGACGGGGTCGTCCCAAGAGGAGTGGGGTAAGTGGTAATGCCTAGAGAGAGGTTGTAATTCCTAACACTTGAGGGAGACACGGGCTAGAGACCAATACTTGAGGTGGTAGTGAGTGTGATTGCAAGAGTGTGAATTGCAAAATTTTTGGTGAACTAGAAAACCGCGTGTGAGGTGTAAACGTTATTCGGGTGAGCGTAGAAAACCCGGTTGTGATAGTGGAGATCTTCTTGAGGTGAGGAACGGAGACGTAGGTCGTGGGGTCCGAACTCCATGATCATATCGTTTGTTTGCATTTGTCATTGACGTTCCTTTATATTCGTGCTTATCATTTATATCGCCTTTGTCAATTACGTGTTGTTTATATTGCCCTATCACTTTAGTAGTTTGTTTACCCTTGTGTTACTTGTATATCCTTGCACATATATTTGTAATATATCATTCTTGCTAGGATATATTGTTAATTAGTTTTAATTTGGCATAAATCAGATTAGATTAGCATAAACCCTATTCACCCCCCTCTAGGGTTCCTTCCTAGTTGGATTAGGGTTCTTTCAATTGGTATCAGAGCTTGGTGCTCGTAATTTAAGGTTTAACCACCTTGAGTTAACGGTCCAAGCTTTAATATTATTGCTAATTTTATTTTGATATTATTTGTTTCTTGCTTACACATATCATGGACATGCACGGTGCACCTAGTCTTGGTTATGCTATTAACATTGCTCCTAGAATCAGTAATTTGCCTTATGAACAATGGTGTGCTAGATTTAACCTTTTTGCTAGATCTACTAATATCGATATATGGGAAATTGGGTTTGAGAGGATATGTTTTATGGATAATTTATCTAGATATAATCAGATCAAAATGCATCCAGATGATCAAAAGCACACAGCCTTCAGAACACCTTCAGGAGTATATTGGTATACGATAGCGCCCTTCAATCTGATGAATGCTGGAGCTAACGTGCCATGAACATGATCTTCTATGGATATATGCATTATACTCGGCGATATTGTTGGAGCATGGATCGGTCAATGAATAGGCTAGAGGGAGGACGTGTCCATAGGGATCAATTAGCACTACCGCCACTCCTGCAATGATTGCTCCTTTATGGTTGCATCGTGACACACTGTTGAAGTAGAGTTACCATATTTAGTGGTCTGAGATAACATTTGACTCAAAGACTTCATCCAGGATGTCTTCATAGAGCTTAGAAGACTTAGGAATAGGGTGTTCTGCCAGAAAATTGGCTATTGCTTGACACTTAACTACTTTCTGAGGCATGAATGTTATGTCTTATTGCTATAGCAGTATCAACCATTTTGTTAACCTAGAATTCAGTGACCCAGGTTTCATCATGATTATTCATAGAGGATTGACTCATGAGATGACGTTAATATATTGGCCGGTGAGGTAGTGTCGCATCTTCTGAATCAGGAAGACCAATGCTAAACATTCCTTCTCAATTGGGTTATACCGATGTTCGGCGCTAATCATAGTCTGGCTGAGGTAGTAAATGGCTTATTCACGGCCATTATCATTTTTCTGAGTGTGAAGGACTCTGAGTGAATGATTCATTGCCTTGAGATAGATCAAGAATGGTATACCTGATACAGGTACGGCTAGCACTAGTGGCTTTGTGAGATAAGCTTTGATTTCGTTGAAAGCTTCTTGGCAGGCGTCACCCCAGACGAATGAAACACCTTTCTTCATAAGTCTTTAGAATGGTTGACATTTCCCAGATAAACTGGCGATAAACCTTCGGATGTAGGCTAATCATTTTTGTAAACCTCTGAGCTCTTTGAGGTTCTTTAGAGGTGGCATCTCTTGAAGGGTCTTCACTTTTTTAGGATTGACATTTATTCCTTTGGATGTTGTAATAAACCCAAGAAATTTACCTAATGATACCCTAAGGAAGGACTTGATTGGATTCATCTTGAGTTGGTATTTTCACATTACTTCAAACACTATTCTTGGATCACCAACGTGGTCTTGTTTGTGACGACTTTTAATTGTGAGGTCATCGACGAAGCACTCGATTATTTTACGCATATGTCCATAGAAGATCATGTTCATGGCACGTTAGGTCTAGCATTCTCCAGATTGAAGGGCGTTATAGTATAACAATATACTCCTGAAGGTGTTCTGAAAGCTGTGTGCTTTTGATCATCTGGATGCATTTTGATCTGATTATATCTAGATAAATTGTCCATAAAACATATCCTCTCAAACCCACACGTATTACCAACCATAACGTCCGTGATAGTGAGAGGGAACTCATCTTTTGGACAAGCAAGGTTGAGATCATGGAAGTTGATGCAGATTCGGACCTTACCGCTCTTTTTCATCACAACCACGATGTTGGCTAACCAACCTAGATGTTATTTTTTGCAGATAAACCCATACTCAATAAGCTTGCAGATTTCCTTTTTGATTTGTTCTATCAATTCAAGATGAAAGCGCCGTTGCTGCTGTTTGACAAGCTTAACACTAGGGTTGATGTTAAGACGATGTATGGCCACACTAGGGTCTAGACCCGACATGTCTTCATAGGTCCAGGCAAGGATATCAATGTATTCTTGGAGGAGAACTATGAGTTCTTCCTTTTTAGCTGATGATAGACTTTCGCTGATAAAGATGGGCTTTGGGTTGGTTTCGTCATCAATGTTGATTTGAATCAGTTTATTTTCGGTGGGTGATTCTCTAGTTTCAAAATGCGACTCCCATTGCTTTTCAAGTTTCTTTGCCCATGAATTGTCTTCAGGATCTTTAAACACCTCGGATTCATTGCGATCCATGGTTAGGTTATATGAGACCATGTTGGTCGTGAATTCACTGCACAAATGTCAGAATCCTAGTTAGACATGTCCGAAGAACTGCTTAGGGAGTTATCAGATGCTGGTCCTACCTGTGGCTCGGTATTTGGAGAGATGTAATCGAGTCCTCATTTGATCTGATTGTAATAATCAAAAACTTCACCTTCTGGCGTAAAGGGGATCAAAGGGGCTCATGGTCCTCTATTGAAACTCAACCATTGTTTTGTATTGAGACAGTATCCCTTTTTTGTCATGATTTGTTGAGATTGTCGGCTATACTGGAAAAATTTTGTCGCTGCCTTAGGTTCTTCGTCGGAGCTCTGTAAGTGAGATTGTTACTCAACTTTTTCAAAGATGATTGGGTTCAAAACGTTCCCTCTAGGCACAACCATGAAGGTGGTATCCTCTGAGTTGTCCAGCTGCTTCTGAGCATGGTATGACTCATTTATTGGCATGCGTAATGTTTGTTTTAAGGCGAACTCGGCCATCAGATTTTTGAATCTTGAGCTTTTTAACTCAGAGTCTAAAGAGCAGTCATAAACAAACTCTTCTTCATTAAAGATCCAATCACCTTGACCTTCGACAGATTGGTCGATACAGAGGTCCTCTAGGGTAATTACAAGTGGATCTATCACCCAGACCAGATCATTAATGGGATCTAGCTCAACTTTTGCTTCATTACCACGATCCTCATCCTTAGAGGGGGACAATATCAATTGTTTGACTTTTATCATACAAAAGAAAGTCAGTGAAGTAGTTCTCCACCCCTTTGAAAGGATACTTTTCAGCATCAATTCTCTGTTGGACTACCTTTTCATCAATGTATTTGAAACATTAATGAAGTGTTGAAAGGACGATATGGTTGGAGTGTATCCAAGGTCACCCAAGCAAGAGATTGTAAGGTGTTTTGACATCGATGACATAACATGTCACTTCTGTCATCAAGTTTCTGGTCTGACACTTGAGTCAGATCTTTCCAAGAGATCGGCTACTGCTGGAGTTGAAGCCGAGTATGATTGTAGACATTTTTTAGAGCTTGTGAAGGGGAATTCCCAAGAAGCTCAAGAGTCTTAGTGGAATTATGCTCAGTGCAGAGCCTGGATAGATGTGAATCCTCTTGATCCTTGACGACCCGATATATCCAGTGTAGTAAAGGGGTCGGTTGTGATGATGGTCCTTGACTAGCATATATTCCAGGGTGAAGGTTATGTGTGGCATTTGCTTTCAGCCTTGATAGCATTGCTTGGGCCCTTCATCATGAGGATGTTCGCTCATGTGGGAGAGAAATACCTCATTGTCATTCAAGGATTCTTTCAAAGTCTCTCTCATATCCATAGACCAATGAAGAAGTTCGAATAAGGTGATACGGGCTAGAATATTGGCCAATTGTGCCATGATATCATATTTGAATGGAGCCTTAGGGTCACTTGGAGGACGCTGTAAGGATTTGTCGAAATAGATCTCCTTTTGCTTGGCTGGTTCAAGTTGTTTGGACGTTCTTGACTAATTGAAATCCCTCAAGTAATCTTTACCGGATCTTGTCCCTGTCATGGCTACTTTTCTCCGTCCGAGTCGGTGAGTGAAGTGACATGCATGGACTCTTCTTCAATGATCATGGAGATAGCGTTACAGGCCTTCATCTTTTGCTTGCTCTTAGGCTTCTGAAGAGTCAAATCTTCATCTTGAAGAAGGTCGGGATGTACCCACATTATTTCTCCTCTCCCCGTGGTAAGAAGAACTAAGCCTCCGCTTTGCTGGTTTTGGCGGTCATAGTTAACTACCTTCATTCTTGCGGTAGGAATGGGGATGACGCCATTTTGAGCTTGAATCTCTGGCATAGAACCGAATTGGAGGGTCACCTTGTTAGCAGTGACTTTCTTTTGCTTAGGTTTGAGCTTAAGAATTCCTGATTCGATGAACGTCTGGATCTTATCCTTAGGGGTGTAACAATTCTTCCTCGGTTGTCCCAACATTCTGTGATAGAGAGAGTAGTTAGGGTCATTGGTCTTTCTGACTTCCTGTGGGTGTTGAGATTCCGAAAACTTTAGATGATTTCCCATGTTGAGGATATGGAAGATGACGACTGAATGTTCATCCTTGAATGAATAATTGTGCTAAAAATTCTTATTTGGCTATTTTTGTTGGTTGTTACTAGCACTCTGGACTTCAACAGTGAAAGTTTCTTTGGCTTTTGGATGTGACGTCTGCTCTTGTTTGCCTTTGTTGCCCTTGAAGTTAGTGCGAGGTTCAAATTTGTTAAAACGCTCTAATGACTTCTCGGTTATCTCAGCTTTCTCCATCAAATCTTTCCAAGTGAACAGTGATAGCGCCCATGTAGGCTTCAATTCGTGTCAGGAAGTTGTGCCGACAAGTTTAAAGCAGTATTGGTAACGGCATATCTCGACATCATAATGTCAAGTTGCAGTATCTTTCGATATATTCTCTAGCCGTCTCATTCCTATTTTGTTTCTCAAAAAGGAGTTTGTCCATGGTTACATCGGCTTGTTCCTCATGGACTTGAGATAGGAACTTTCATTCCAAATCCACCTAAGACCTGATTGATCCCTCAAGCAAATTTTGGAACCAATCAAAGGCTACCCCTTGAAGGGTGCTAATGAAAAGACCTGATTGATCGTCTTCAAGAGGATTTTCACCAAATGACCTTTTTCCTTTTGAAGAACTCGCCTGAGGACGAGAGGCTAGTAAACGTTGCTTAACCATCTCTTCCAGTCGTGCAATTCATTTGTCTGAATTTTTCTTCTGAATTGCCATTTTGGTCAAAATGTCTTCTCGGTCTGACATGTCTATCATTCATTTTCGTTCTTGACTTAAACTAGGGGTTGGATTCTATACCATGGTGGAGTTGATTCCACTGGTTGATTTATCTGGGATGATAACTACGATGTTTGCATTGGGATGGAGGAGTAGTCAAAAGGAATAGCCACCCTTATTCTTAGCCTGGTGTTGTGATATAATCCATCAGCTTCTGGTAGAATCGATCCAATGCCAGGAGAGTATACTAGACCGGGCGAGCTATCTGAACTTTCCTCATCATCTCTAGAAGCCACACTTGTTGTGTTGATAGTGAGCAATTGCATTTTGCTCCTTCGAGTGCATCGTCGTTGTTTAGTCTGAACTTCTGAAAGCTCAGGAACATGACTAAGACGGTTGAAGACTGTTTCTTTACGTTGGCAGCTCTTTCGAACTGTCAAAATCACTTATCTAAGGGTGGCGCAATGCTGACACTAGCGAGATCTCTTTAGAGTTATGAATTCTCTCAAGTTAGCATTGGTGCCAACTTCATTGGTTTTAGCCTTAGACTGTGAACATCGCTTACAACGACGTTGGCCAGAAATTTATTGAGCAGAATCATGGACGATGATGTTATTTCTTTGAGGAAATTTAGATGAGGAATAACCCCCATTCTTTGCTTCTATCAGAGAAGCAATGTGAGCATCACGAGACACTTTGAGTCGAACTCATAAAGAAGTCGAAGACTGAAGCCTGAGATTAGATGTGATAACATCTTAATCAAAGTTCATTTGGTTTCCACCACAGCCCGAACTATCTTCTGCTAAGGTGGGCTTCCTACACGTGGGGGTCGTTTTAGACCCGAGATTCGCGCTACGGTGAATTTTGCAACAACGCGTATAGTTATCGTCACAGAGATTTTGTTCTTAAAAATTGATTCCTCAAACTTTAGAGATTTTGTTCTTCATTAATCTAATCTATAAGCATGAAATAAATCTAAGGCAAGAGGGTTCTAGCCTCTTGGCTATTTAAACAATAAAATCTAACTACAAGCGTGTGAATAAATCTAAACTAATAAGCAATAAAAGAGAAAATAAAAAAACAAACCTTCAAATTAATCTCCATCTTCATCTTCATCTTCATCATCCAACAAAGAGATGAAAAGAAAAATTTAAAGTGGTGAAAAAATTCTTTTATTAATTGTAACAAAAAGTTACAAGTTTGGAAAGTCTTCTCAATTAAGAGTAACCGTCCTCTCCAAATAGAGATACAAAATTTTTCACACCTCTAACCCCTCACTCTTTACCCCTATTTATGGTAAACATTAGTGAATGAGAGCCATTGGATTGAAATCTTATCCAAAAACATCAATTTTTAGCCTTAGATTCGTAACTGCCTGCCGGAGCTATCGATAAGGGCATCGATAAGTGCATCGATGTGCCCATCGATGTGCCTATCGATGTGAGCTTCTTCCCTTTTGCTGTCCGAGCTTCTCTTCTTCTCTTGGGCTTGGGCTTTGACTTTGGCTTTTCTTCTTCTCTTATTAGCTTAGGCTTTTGGATAATTTGGCAATTCTTCTTTTGGCTTTTGGGCTTGGGCTTTTCTTCATTAAATCAAGGGGCCTTTAGTGAGAGATGGAAGTTTGAGATTTATTCTTCATTAACCTACATTTAAAGATAAAAAACAATTATTAGTGGTATATTTATTCATATAAAATAGATAATAAGGGTATAAAATTGTAATAAAATGTGATTATCATCTTCATAGCTCCCTCGTGATCGGTGATTGGAGGTAGTTTAATCTTATTTTTCTCCAACAAGTATTTGAAGATACCAAGGACCTCATGATCGGTGATTTCGGCTCAAAAACCTTCTGTTGCCTTAGAGGTCGTTGCTTCCATTGAGGTGATTACTGCTTGGGCGCTTGTTGTTGTGGCTTTTGTTGGGATTATAATCGGAATGTTTGATTTGCATCCACCGTATTCGCCTGCGCCTTCCCTTTACTATGAGGGGTGAAGTTCTGTTTTGGGGCATTAGTTGCGGGTTGACCTCTTTCAACTTTCTTCCTTTTGAGGAAGCGTTCGGCTTGCTCCCCGCGTACATTCAACTATTTCCAAGTCTTGGATGGTGCAACATCCATAGCTTCTAGCATGTCTAAGGAAAGGTTGTTATGACATGTTTAGAGGATGAATTCCTCCATTACTGGATCTCGGCAGTTCATTGCTTTATTCTGAAAGCATTGACGAAGTTCTCGACTAATTCTCCATATTTTTGTTTCTCATCAAATAGTGTCCCAATTGACACCTCTGTGTCAACATCGAAGAAGTTAGCGAGAAACATGCTCTCTATGTCGTACCAGCTATTGATACTTCCCGACTTGAGACGGTGGTACCAGTCGAAGGTAACCATGCAAAGGGTCCCCACGAATGATCGTACCATAAGAGGTTCATTGCCTAAAATGACCCCTAGGTGGGACTTAAAGTAAATCAAGTGTTGAATGGGCGAACCCCTTCCGTCGAACTGCATCAAACGGTATGAAGTTAATCAGGTTGAACTTCGTGAGATACGTAATCGATTCCCACTCCCTCGGATAAGGATAGGGAATGTCGGTCTTCTTTACCTCTTGAGCAGATATCATAGCATTGATTTTGCTTTCGAGGTCTTTTATCTTTAGATCTTCGCCTACATCTTTCTTCGGGCGACCTTGAAGAGGAATGTTGGGACCACCACCAGTGTTGGTATTGTTGGTGGGGCCACCCCCAGCATTGACGTCATCTTCAGCATTTTTATCATCAAGAGAGGCATCGACATTGATATTGTCCTCCACTTCTGAATCGCTATCTACCTGATTAGTGGTATGGCGATGACAAGATTCACTGTGCTGATTTGACAACTCTTAGAGCTGCAAGGCATGTAAATCCTTGACACGTTGTACGGCCATCTCTATCTCAATTTTGAAATCCTCCTTCTGCTTAGCCAAGGCTTCTTGAAGGAGCTGGGCCATCTGTTAGGTCTCATGTTACGAGCTTACATCTTCTAATCTTGTTTTGATGATTACAAACAATTCCTAATATTGTTTGTCTAGTGTTTATATTTCCTTATTAGGTATTTTAGACAAACAATAAGTTGGAGGATGGATGTAATCGAGCATTTACGATCATATCTAATGGAGGTTGGCAGAATAGTGGTTGAAGCCTTGCAATTCAAGTTAAAGATCCAAGTTCAAGCTTCATCCGTAAGATTACCAAGTCGGGCTTATTGAACACCTTCATCAAGCTTGGATAATTTAGTTTAGGTTTTAAATTATGTGTGTTAGTACTTTAAGCTCAATTATATACACACATACACATTTTGGTTTTTGTATATATATAGTTATATATATACATATATGTTTTGGTTTAGCTATATAGATATGAAACAATATATATCTTCATATATACTTTTATATGTTTCATATTCTATTGTATTTGGAAAAATATTGTGTTTTTAGTTTATATGGTTTATAGATTTAACAACTATAGTTTATACTTTTTATCAAGTCTATAAAATCATTTTACAAAAGTTTCAATATTGTGTTTATGTCAAATGACAAAAACATGCATGTTTAGTTTTCATGTTTTTGGACATATTTGAAAAATGATGAGTTTTTACTATTGAAAAGTGCAATTCCAAAAATGCTTTTTGTAAGGTATTCATTTACATGTTTACAATGATTTCCCAAAGTTTTATATTTTTTGGAATTTATTTGTAATTTTTAAAGACACTCCAAAAATTACCTTTTTCTTGATATCAAGCAAATGACCTTCTAAATTACCTTCTAAATATCAAGCAAATGACCTTTAAATGCCTTCTAAATGCCTTCTAGGGCTTTGGCCTCCTTATTTGTTTTGAAGGTAGCGTAGCCTCTAACCTTGCACGTTTAGAGTTCACATCATCTTGTTGTTCTTGATCGTCTTCAAGTGGATTTTCACCAAATGACCTTTTTCATTTTGAAGAACTCGCCTGAAGACGAGAGGCTAGTAAACGTTGTTTAACCATCTCTTCCAGTCGTGCAATTCATTTGTCTGAATTTTTCTTCTGAATTGCCATTTTGGTCAAAATGTCTTCTCGGTCTGACATGTCTATCATTCATTTTCGTTCTTGACTTAAACTAGGGGTTGGATTCTATACCATGGTGGAGTTGACTCCACTGGTTGATTTATCTGGGATGATAACTACGATGTTTGCATTGGGATGGAGGAGTAGTCAAAAGGAATAGCCACCCTTATTCATAGCCTGGTGTTGTGATATAATCCATCAGCTTCTGGTAGAATCGATCCAATGCCAGGAGAGTATACTAGACCAGGCGAGCTATCTGAACTTTCCTCATCGTCTCTAGAAGCCACACTTATTGTGTTGATAGTGAGCAATTGCATTTTGCTCCTTCGAGTGCATCGTCGTTGTTTAGTCTGAACTTCTGAAAGCTCAGGAACATGACAAAGACGGTTGAAGACTGTTTCTTTAAATTGGCAGCTCTTTTGAACTGTCAAAATCACTTCTCTAAGGGTGGTGCAATGCTGACACTAGCGAGATCTCTTCAGAGTTATGAATTCTCTCAAGTTAGCATTGGTGCCAACTTCACTGGTTTTAGACTTAGACTGTGAACATCGCTTACAGCGACGTTGGCCAGAAATTTATTGAACAGAATCATGGACGATGATGTTATTTCTTTGAGGAAATTTAGATGAGGAATAACCCCCATTCTTTGCTTCTATCAGAGAAGCAATGTGAGCATCACGAGACACTTTGAGTCGAACTCATAAAGGAGTCGAAGACTGAAGCCTGAGATTAGATGTGATAACATCTTAATCAAAGTTCATTTGGTTTCCACCACAGCCCGAACTATCTTCTGCTAAGGTGGGCTTCCTACACGTGGGGGTCGTTTTAGACCCGAGATTCGTGCTACGGTGAATTTTGCAACAACGCGTATAGTTATCGTCACAGAGATTTTGTTCTTAAAAATTGATTCCTCAAACATCACTTGATCAAATTCAATAACCAATATTTCAGCAAAAGACCCGAGGGTCTTAGTGTCGGCGTGTGACAAAATCTTCTCGTCGGAGGAGAAGGATGTCCCTAAAGGAGTCGCCATCCTTTTTTGGGTTCTTTTAAATTGTAGTTGACATAAATTACAATAAAATAAATTCAATAAAATGAAGGAAATTTTTATTTTTTTTCCTGGGCTTCTTTCTTGTGTACTGGTGGAGCGTTAATCTCATACTTCATTGACTCGTCGGCTAAGACAATGGGTCTTTTTGCTGTTGATGAGGATCAGATTGCTTGAAAGCTAGCTCAGTCTTCTCTTAGCAATACTATTAAATAGAATAGCAAATGTATGCTTCTGCACATATATATCTCTGCGTTCGCGTCTATGTGTATATCTCTCTATGTGTCTCTCTGGTGTGTTGTAGATGACTTTCTCTCCTTCTATAGGCTAAAAGAGAGAGTCAATGGTCCCCTTAGTTGTGGATTAAGTGACCATTAATGTAGGAGTTAGTGGGGAGCAGTTATCCCCCAAAAATAGCTCTAAAATGGCTATTTGGGCAAATTTCACGGCCTGGGCAAAGTTTGCCAAAGACGTTGGCAAAGGTCGGTTTGGTCGTGGGAGAAGGTCGCTTTGGACGTAGGTGACTTAGTCCATGTGGGCGAAGTTCGTTCGTGGACAAACTTTGCCTACGAGTCAAAATTTAGCTTAGAATGACTCTAGGCTTGGCTGACTGATGACGCCTTTCGACTTGATGTGAGGTGTGTTGTGGGGGTTGACTCGTGTCTGACCTGGTTGTGTCTATATGCGTTGCTTGGCGAGGTTCGCTTTAATCATCAGGTGATCTTCGCTGCAGCTTATTGTCAGCTTGACTTTGGGCCCATTCGAAGTGTTTAGCCACGGGGGTTCACTTCTTGGACCCTCAATGAAAATATGTTTTGACCATCTATAATCTATAGGCACAACTTCAATGCTTGATGATGTAACCTCTGGCTCATCAGAGATGGTTGCAGCTATGGCCGGGTTTTCATCAAGACGAAATTTAGGACTAGGCAGTGCTACACTTTCTACCCTTGCTGGGAAGGAAGAGATCAATGCCTCATCATCTTTGTCAGAAGACTCATGAATAGCAAGTCTATGCCGCACCACTGAAGCATGTGCTGGTGCAGGATCATCTGTCATATCAATCGCTGGTGTAGATTTCAATATACTTGAAGCACCCTTAAAGTCAACCACAGGCTTAAGATCGCCGCTAGCCGAAAAAGACGAAGTAAATGCTTCGCCTCTGATCTCCAAATTAGATTCATCATCTACTAGGAAAATAGATAAAGCGTCAGTTACTAAAAAAAGGAATTACACAAGATTGAACAGAGAGCATTATACGTGGCATGTATGAAAAGTCCCTAATATCACTGTCAAAGCTTGTGTTAACAAGCTCAGAAAGATGGGTGTCAGTGTCATCATGCTCGTAGTCCACTTTCTCCTTATCATCATCTTGATCAAGAGGCAAGTGCTCTTAACCTATACACAAAGAAGTGCATATCAATCAAATACATTTCGAACAAATTGATACAATCAAAAGGGCAGAAATCACCTGAATGGCTAATTCTAGTCTCCTGCACTAGAACTATAGGAGGTTTTTCTCTGACCCTTGAAGAGTCTTTAAGAACATGTTTAGGCTCCAGAGATGTCAAGCATTGCTTCTTTGAAGGTAGATGAGGAGAGGGACTAGTAATGGCCTCTTCCCTTTGCTGCTGTGACCTCTACTAAGAGCTCCTTGACGAACCATAAATTCAGATGGTTCTTGGGTACTAACGCTAATTTTCCTTTGAGGTGTGGATGCCTACCTTGTACTTCCCTATTTTTATCATTTGGCACACCTTTTGCCAGAAAGTCTAGAATTCCACGAGCTCTACTCTTTAGGCCTCTTTTGGAAAGCTCTTTATACTTTCAAGTGATCCAATACAAGCTAGTCTTGTTCACTTGAAAGTCACTGTTCGCGGGAAAAATCGTTGCTTTCTTCATTAATGATTCCATTGTACACTCTTGTAATAGTCTATCGATTACAAAGATCCGGTCTTTTTATAAGATCTGGTTACAACGAAAATCAAATTGAAACGAAATGAAAATTACAACTTTGTTTCCTTGTTTGTCGAACGAATCGCGAGCTCCTGTTTTGCGGTCGCTCGCTTTGTGGGTTCTTTGCCTGCGCCGGGGTTGTTTGTCGTGGACCACCGCGCGATCTAGATCCGGTCGGATCTACGCAGTACAACGGGTATTATTTTACCAAGGAAATAATAGCCGGGGAGGATTGTTTCACCAAGGAAACAATCGTCCAAGTCTCGGGATCTAAGACCAAGCTTAGATCCGGAGTGTAGCAACGTAGATCTGAGATCCGATCCTCTCGAACACCTGCCTTATTTGACGTTGATGATCGCCGAGCACCAGATCTGGATGAGCAAGTCCTTGATGTCCCAAAGTTGAGATCTTTTTTAGATCTGAGTCTCCAATCCTGCAGGGCTTCGCCTCCTCCAAAATCCAACCTCCTCAAATGAACAAGGGGGTGGCCTATTTATAGGCTACCCTCACTGTGCCTTGGGCACAGGGTGGCCGGCCACAAGTGGCTCGGCGGCCACCGAGCCACCTATAGGTGGCTCGGCCACCTGGCTCGGAGGTGGCCGAGCCACCCCAAGGTGGCTCGGCCACCGAGCCACCTAGGTGGCTCGGCCGAGCCACCACTTGGTGGCTCGGCCACCGAGCCACCTTGGTGGCTCGGTGAGCCGCCTGGTGGCTCGGTTTGAGCCGAGCCCCTCCGGGTGTGTTGTTCCGTCGTTTTCCGCTCTTGGTTCTATCTGTGATTTGGTTCTGTGGTTGATTTATCCAGACTTGATTCGTTGACCTGATTTGGCAGTAAATCCGGATCCCGATTAAGCAGTAAATCTACTTCTGAGTTCGAGTCTGAAACCGATCTTGATTCGATCGTGATTCGTCCGAGTATGCCCTTGGTTGGATGACTTGTTGACTCTTCGAACACTTAGCTTGATCCCGCACGCGAATGGACGTATTCCGTTGCTTGCGTGCGATTAGTCAATCTCGTTGCCTCGTTGGTTTGTCGGTTTGTGCCGTCCCGCACGCGAATGGACGTATTCCGTTGCTTGCGTGCGATTAGTCAATCTCGTTGCCTCGTTGGTTTGTCGGTTTGTGCCGAGCTAAGCTAAGGGACCTATAAGCAATTTTATATGCCTACAGATACCCCCTCCAAAGTATTTCAGTCTCGTTCTTTTATAGAAGAGTCTGGAATACTTTGGATATGATTGTCCCAACCTTTCAGTCGGTGTAATGGGACCTGGAATGACTTCCGTTCTTGATTCCTTCAATTCTCCAGGCTATTCGGTGCTTTGTCGAATGTCTGAAAGAGTTTCGGTGCTGCATTTATTGTCTGACCGTTGTCGGAATTTTGAATTTTGAAGTCGGTTCCTGATTTAGCTGACCATCGATTGTTGGCGTCGAGTCTTTATCTGCAACGCGTTGTCCGGTATCGTATTGTTGAGTTATCCTTAAGAATATTTATAGAAAACATTCTCCAGGAACTTCTCAAAAAATTAGGGAACAGTTACTTTTCGGAGTATCGATTCTTTCATTGCAACGCATTGATCGGCGTTGACCTAGGGTTACGCGTTGACCCTAGGGTTTCAAATGTCATACGTTGAGTATTTGGTCGCAACGCGTTGACTGGCGTTGACCTAGGGTTACGCGTTGACCGGCGTTGACCTAGGGTTTTGAACGTCGTTGGATGCTCGGGTCACGAGACCAACTAATGAAGCTGATGCGTCAGTGACCCCGTATTTATAGGATTTTTAGCAAACCCTCAGCCATCAACGGGTTTGAAAAGCCTTTACCGACTACCGTTTGAGTCGGGCTAGCATGCGGATTATTTAAGCCCGTTCCGCATGTGACGTTATGCTAAAAGAGTTAACCCTTTTAGTGCTACGATATTGAATACGTAGACTTCGTCTTTCTCCTGTGAAAAGACTAAACAGCAACGTGTATCAGACGTTGACTTAGGATTTTTAGCAAATCCTCAGCCCTCAACGGATTTGATTAGCCTTTACCGACTACCGTTTGAGTCGGGCTAGCATGCGGATTGTCTAAATCCGTTCCGCATGTAACGTTGTGCTAAGAGAGTGAATTCTCTGAGACTTTGTGCTATGATGTTGAATACATAGGCTTCGCCGTTGTTACGGGAATAGGCTACCCGGCAACGTGTATTAGACGTTGACTTATCCCTACTTAGGCTTCGGGATGAGATACCCCAGAATCGAACTCTGGTGTCTTTTTCAATCGGTAAAAGACTAAACCGGCGACACGTGTTAGGTGTCGACATATCCTTTCTTAGGATTCAGGATGACATTCCCCATGCGTGTAAGGCATGGATTTTGGTGTTATTAATAACAACCTGCCACAATGTTGAATATGTGGACGGGTGTTCTTTTTAACGGTTAAGAACTAACCAGCAGCGCGGGTCAAGCGCAGACTTATCATTGCTTAGGTTTTAGGATAGAATACCCCAGAATCGAACTCTGGTGTCTTTTTGTACGGAAAAAGACTAAACCGGCAGCGCGTGTTAGGCGCAGACTTATCCCTGCTTAGGATTCGAGATAAACTTCCCATACCTGTGAAGCACAGATTTTTGGAGTTAAAAAAGGTGTTGTCTTCTCTTGGGGTAAAGACGAACCCAAAATGGGAGGGGAAGAATTTTATATTATATCTCCCGACGCTGAAAAGAAGAATTTTATATTCTATCTTCAGCTGGAAAGGAAACTCGAGGTGGGATCTCCACCCCCAGAATCCGGAAAGGTGAAACTGACGTGTTGAGTCGTTCTGGGCTTCTTCATCGGGCCCAAACGCTCGTGAACTGGAGCCTTGCCTCTCTCGTAGGAAATTGGACCGAGGCGCTCCAAGACTGGATTTCTCCTTCGGGAGGATTCTGCATGATCTCCAGGAGTAGCTATGGGAATTCTCGACGACTTAGCTTGGTTCGCCGGAGGTTGAATTTTGGTTGGAGGCTGCAGTTGCTGCTTTTTGGTCTGAACCGCCGCTTCAGACTTTGGCCTCCAAACTTTGCGAGTTGGTGGCGGCCATTGGGGGAATCGAGAGGGGATTTTGACTGTGGTCCTAACTGTAAGAAGGTTTGACCAATCGGGAACTTTACGTCCAGGCTCTAACAGAGAGAGTGTTGAGTGCACAGACACGGTGGGAATTTGAATGGGAGTTCTTATTTATTACATTGTTGTGGTTTTGGGAACTTCCCGTTACATAAATCGTCCACCCCCAGTTTCGTCTGCGGAACTGGTTCGAACATTATTATCAGTTACCTAATCGGGTTATCCTGAAGAATATTAGCTTAATATTCTCCCGGAACTTCCCGTCAAAAGTGGGGAAACAGTTTAGACTCATATACCTATTGGAGTATCAGGGAGTAGTTTAACCTCTTATACCGGTCGGAGGATTGAGAAACAGTTTATACTCGTATACTCTTTGGACTGCTGGAAGAGAACTTGGACTTCTTAGACTTGCGAGGGGAGGTAGATCCGGACGAGGATGAAAGGTACTCCTCGAACTTTTGTTGGTCGAACTCATACTCGACCTCCTCCTCGACCGGGATCGAGATCCGCGGCTGCGACGCAACGATCTTGGCAGCGAGATCGTTGGCTCCCACTGTGGTCGCCAGATTGTTCGCGGGAAAAATTGTTGCTTTCTTCATTAATGATTCCATTGTACACTCTTGTAATAGTCTATCGATTACAAAGATCCGGTCTTTTTATAAGATCCGGTTACAACGAAAATCAAATAAAAATAAACAAAGATTACAACTTTTCTCCTTTTGTGTCGAACGAATCGCGAGCTCCTGTTTTGCGGTCGCTCGCTTTGTGGGTTCTTTGCCTGCGCCGGGGTTGTTTGCCGTGGACCACCGCGCGATCTAGATCCAGTCGGATCTACGCAGTACGACGGGTATTATTTCACCAAGGAAATAATAGCCGGGGAGGATTGTTTCACCAAGGAAACAATCGTCCAAGTCTCGGGATCTAAGACCAAGCTTAGATCCGGAGTGTAGCAACGTAGATCTGAGATCCGATCCTCTCGAACACCTGCCTTATTTGACGTTGATGATCGCCGAGCACCAGATCTGAAGGAGTGAGTCCCCGAAGTCCCAAAGTTTCAATCTTTTTTAAGTTCCGAGTCTCCAATCCAGCAGGGCTTCGCCTCTCCAAAATTTCCAACCCTTTGAAATGAAGAACCCCTTGGCCTATTTATAGGCTCTCGTCACTGTGCCCGTGCCCGTGTGCACGTGTGGCCAGCTCAAGGTGGCCGGCCACCTCAAGGTGGCTCGGCTCATGCCGAGCCACCCTGAGGTGGCTCGGCCACCCCAGGGGGTGGCTCGGCCTTGGCCGAGCCACCCTGAGGTGGCTCGGCCACCGAGCCACCTCAGGGTGGCTCGGCCAAGGCCGAGCCATCTCAAGGTGGCTCGGCCAAGGCCGAGCCACCCCCTGGGGTGGCCGAGCCACCTCAGGGTGGCTCGGCATGAGCCGAGCCACCTTGAGGTGGCCGACGGCTTGAGTTCTGGCCACACGTGCACACGGGCACGGGCACAGTGACGAGAGCCTATAAATAGGCCAAGGGGTTCTTCATTTCAAAAGGTTGGATTTTGGAGGAGGCGAAGCCCTGCAGGATTGGAGACTCAGATCTAAAAAAGATCTCAACTTTGGGACATCAAGGACTTGCTCATCCAGATCTGGTGCTCGGCGATCATCAACGTCAAATAAGGCAGGTGTTCGAGAGGATCGGATCTCAGATCTACGTTGCTACACTCCGGATCTAAGCTTGGTCTTAGATCCCGAGACTTGGACGATTGTTTCCTTGGTGAAACAATCCTCCCCGGCTATTATTTCCTTGGTGAAATAATACCCGTTGTACTGCGTAGATCCGACCGGATCTAGATCGCGCGGTGGTCCACGGCAAACAACCCCGGCGCAGGCAAAGAACCCACAAAGCGAGCGACCGCAAAACAGGAGCTCGTGATTCGTTCGACAAACAAGGAAACAAAGTTGTAATTTTCATTTCTTTTCATGGTGGTCACCGAGGGCCATTGTGGTGGGCTCGGAGGTGGCTCGGCCGAGCCACCACTTGGTGGCTCGGCCACTGAGCCTCCTTGGTGGCTCGGTGAGCCGACCTCCAGGTGTTTGTCGTTTTGCCTCTTTGTGCCCTTTTTTCCGGTTCTGCGGTTGATAGGTTCGGATTCGATTTGTTGACCTGATTTGGCAGTAAATCCGGATCCTGATTAGGCAGTAAATCCACTTCTGAATTTGAGTCTGAAACCGATCTTGATTCGATCGTGATTCGTCTGAGTATGCCCTTGGTTGGATGACTTGTTGACTCTTCGAACACTTAGCTTGATCCCGCACGCGAATGGACGTATTCCGTTGCTTGCGTGCGATTAGTCAATCTCGTTGCCTCGTTGGTTTGTCGGTATGTGCCGAGCTGAGCTAAGGGACCTATAAGCAATTTTATATGCCTACAGTCACAATGTGGGGTACTCATGTTACTATACCACTTGCAAAATCCGAGTGTCACGTAATAATTAGGCTTGTGGTGGGGAAGTGAGAATCTAGCTATGCACGGGCTCCTTCTATCAAACTCCCCATGCACAACAATCCTAGGTTCAGATTCTCGATATAAAGCTTATTATAATCGAATTGACGCGTGAATCGACAAGGTAAGTAGGGCTCAATATAACACTCTATCCTATTGAGCCTAGCGACAAGATAACCGTGTCAAATATTTACTAACAAGTTAAAACACCCACTAGGAAAACAGGTGAAATGCACGCTGCCATACTGCTTTGAGATCATCCCCTGGGTTCATACTTCTCATACTGCTCACGCTCTAGGGTTGGGAACCTCATTCTTCGGACAACAATTTTCCTACCTTAGATATTTAGTGGCCAGTTCCCTTAATTCTCTATGGATACAACTAACCATTGCTGGTAGAATTGCGAGGTTAAACCTAGAAGAGAGCAAGATGGTAGGAAACAACGCCTTGATGGAGATGCGATCTTTTAGTCGAGAAGGCACAACGTAACCCTTCAGCCAATTCAAGAAAATCCTGCAAGCAACAACAACTCAGATATTTGGTTCTTTCGCTTGGTGATAAAAACTTTCAAATTGGTCACCTGCATGGGACCCACACTCATTATCTCAACAGTGTGAAGTATTTGGAAGCATTAAAGATACGAGTCTCAATCTCAGTATCTATAACTGGATGGATCGAATCCACATCTCCCTTTTTGGTTACATTGGAAAAATGGTATTCAGCCCAAGGAAAGCGAATGACGGAGTAATCATGTCCAGAGCTTGCAATGGTCCTCTGGCAGATGAGGAAATGACAAACCAATTCCTAGAACACCTCCACAACATGAGCAACAGATGAATAAGTCTTCAACTCAGCATAGGTAGAAAAGAATTCTTCGTATGGGCGATCCCCCATAGGAAAACAAGACACCTCAAACATCTCGTGCAAAGCAATCCCGATCTCGCTCGCCAGAGTGAAGAAGGTATTGCTATCAGCATTGTACAGCTCCGGAATTCTATATAGTATTGATGCACAAATCTAGACACCATACTTTGAAACTCATACCGTAGCATAGAGCCTAATTCTTTGTAACTTATCCTAGAAGGTGATAAGACCGAAGTCCACCAAACAAGTTTAACATTAGGTATCTGTTGACTTAATTCAACCAGGAACCTGGTGTCCCCATCAAGATATTATGTTTCAGTCATAGCAAGCTCATTCCCGAAGGTATTTGCGACAATGACCACTTCATTAAAGGGAGCTTCCTCATTTACAAAACTTGGAGGCAAGCCTATGATGTTGACTCTATAAAGCCCACCATGACAAAAACCACACATGCTTTAAGGAGCCCACTTTAATGCTATCTTCCCTATTAGTGAGATTATAGCACATGAAGCTGGGCACAACAAGGTGCTACAAAAACATGAAGGAGACTTGACGAAGGCTATCCAAATTGCACTGACGAACGTCACCCAGGTGAGGGTCACTCAAATCAGAATAATGATCTTCGCAAAAATGAAATCTGCTACATAAGACAAAATAGCTAACAATAATGAGCTTCGCCGGAGAGAGTGAAGCTCGCTATATCGAGCACCATTAATGGACGCTAATGAAAATTCACCGCTAATGGCAGAAGCTCATCAGAAAAGACCATGAGTAATCGTAAAGATCTCGCCTTTAGTAGCGGATCAAGTCTTTATGTGCCTTGAGGCACTGTTAAAAGCCCGATGGGCTAAGATTAGGCTGATCAGAAGATTGTAATTACTGGATTCGAAGCTTATCCACAGCTATGTATAACTGCGCCAATGCATCTTCAACTCTTGGCCGACGAACTCCCCGGGAGGAGCCTTTTCCTATGGAGATAGCACGATGAGGAGCAATTCATGATGAGATTTGAGGACTCTATGAAACCTAGGGCTTGGAAAGAAGTTTGAGAGCTTTGACATCAAAGTGGAGAAGAAGAAGGCAAAGACCATGGTACTCGAAGTCTTTGCTCGTGGAGATCCAAGAATCCTTCTTCAAGAACCACTTCAGTCGCTGAACGGTCATGTAAAGACCATGGTACTCGAAGCTCCAAACATCTCCATCGTGATTCAACTTGCCCTAGGCGATCGACTGATTCTCGATGATCTCTTCGAGTTTCATCTTCTCAGCCGACAACAAAGTATGTGGAGTTCATCCACTTGATTGCCCTTTACTTAGGCAAGCTCCTATTGGAGCTGTTTTATTTCAGCTCTTCTATCGAGGCGCATCTCCGTTCTAAGCGATGGAGAGTTAAACATAAGGAAGAAGAAGAAGATAAAGATGAAGAGAGTGAGAATGAAAGAAGAATACTACTATTTATAGCATCTTTCAAATCATAACTCTCAAGAAAAATCACATCTTTTGAAATTTGATTGGACCGGACAAAGAGGCTAAATCTTAGCAACTCAGTCAAATCCGCAGCGGATCTCGTGAAATCTTTAATTAGGAGATCTTAGCTATAGATCATGGTGAAAATCCAAAGACAAATCTCAACAAATATCACCAGTTAACGAGCGTCGGTAATCGACGAACTTCACCAGACATGACTCAAAATAAGCTAAGTCTCGCCAATCGACGAACCCCGCCAACTCTGCTCAAAGTTGAGCGAACATCTCTCATACCTAAGATCAGTCAAACTTCGCAAGTTTATTTTGAACACGAAATTGGACAAGTACAATTATATTAGGCCTCTAATGAAGTTACGTTCAAAGTACACCCTGGTAACCAAGTAGAAAAGTGAAGATACGTTTCAACCCAACCAAGACAAACTCGAGCTACGTTCAACAGTACACCTTTGGCTATTACCAAAAGTATTTTAATCCCAGCTACAAGTCAAATACAGGATCTTGAAAACTTGGTTAAAATGTATTTTCACCTAGGCCAATATTTAGCTTGAATCCAAGAAGTGAACACCAATAGGCTAACCACTTCGAAGGGGGATAAAACTGAGCCTGCAATAAACTGTAGCGAAGGTCATCCAACCGAGCAAGCGAAACTCATTAAACAGTCCATCTCATCACAACTCGACTAAGTTAAAAGCAAGTCGACTCCCAAAACATGTCCCAGACCAAGTCTAAAGGCATTATTTATCGGCCGAATTGTAATTTGAATTTTGTGCTAAATTCAAACTCATAAGCGAAGTTCACCACCCAACAAACTTCGCTCATAACAACCCAAGTGGATGGATCCATCCATACTTTCGGAGAATCACAATCACACCCAAGCGACTTCAGGCAGCCTCCATTATATAAGCAACAAAATTCACCAACGCCTTCAGCAGCGAACTTCGCCATTGTCTTTTGTAGCGAACTTCGCCCACGTGTCCTCAGCGAGCTTCGCCAAGCAAGCGAACCTCGACTAATAGCAGTTTGAGGGTTATTTTCAAGGGATAACCGCCCCCCAATTTCTCCTACTTAAATGGTCACTTAATCCATAATTAAGGAGCCAATAATTCACTCTTTTACCCTATAAAAATAGGGGAGATCATTCATTTTTGGCATCATAAGGATCATCATAAGAATCGAAGGAGATCTACAGATATAAACACATACATAGAGAGATTTTATTGAGTAGAAGTGACAATATAAGACTGAGCTATCTTCCACGCCACTAAACTTTTATCAATAGCAAAAGACTCATTGTCTTAATTGGTGCATCAACGGAGTACAAGATTAACACTCTGCCGGCACATAGAAAAGAACTTCAGGAAATATAATTTTTTTTATTTCATTACATTCCTTTTGTTGTAATCTCTACCAATTGCATTTTAAAAAGACCCGGAACAATAATGTATACTGTTGAGTTGGAAGGGTTGAGGCACAGTCTTTTTGGGTTTTTGGGACTTTTACACATGGGAGAAAGGTGTTGTGAGGGTTTAGTCACATATGTTTTTCATTTTTGGGCATTGACACAATTTTGATCACAAACATCTACTATTATTACTGGTTTTGTTTGTTTTCAATGAAAAATTGACATGAATACAAGTCATGATGAATATGATAAATGTTTGATATAAAACGTAATCATAACCATTTAGAAAGTTATAACGAGCTCACTTTCAGTAGCAATCATCTACTATTTGTTTATTGACTGTAATGAATAAATATTATTAAAAATTCGGTTATTGATTATAATAATATATAAATGTCATATTGAAGATAAATTACAATCATCCACTCAATAATAAACTATGTGATCTAAAATGTAAACTCTCCATCAGCTTTTCGGCCGGATCCAAATCTAATCACCAAAACACCCTTTGTCTTTCTCCTTTTATAACCACCACCACCACCACAAACCAACATTGTGACCTTAGCTCCAATTCCCCAAAAAACAAGCTATAACACCCAAATAATGGACTGGTACTCTTGGCTATCACAATCGGGCCTTGAGCCGTCCCTTGTTTATGACTACTCCCTCCTCTTCTCTCACAATGAGCTTGAAGAGGAGGACATTGTCTACTTCAACCATGAGTTCCTCCAAAGCATGGGCATCTCAATTGCCAAGCACAGGCTCGAGATCCTCAAGCTGTCCAAAAAGTTCAACAGAAAACTCCCTCATCAGTCGGTCGTCAGACTTCTGTCTGCGGTCAACAGGACCAAGAAGTGTCTTGTCAGGTACTTCAATACGAAGATCGTCAGTCGGGACCGGTCGGCGATCGTCATCGTGCCGAAGACGCCGCCATCCTCAAGTTCTGACGGCGGCGGACGGTGGAAGGGGGGCATGCTCAAGAGGAACATGAGGGTGGTGATGCTGAAGAAAGATAGGCTGTTGATCACTGACGGAAAGCCGGGCACAAATCCAGCAAGCCCGATGGTGGCGGTCGGCGGTAAGGGAGGTGGAGATGGAGGTGGAGATGGAGAGGAAATAAGATGGGACTCAATGTTTCAAGATTTGAAGCCCACTTGATGGGAACCGAACACTAGTCAGCGAGGGGAGTGTGTGCACATGGATGGTTTATTTGGGGGTAAGTTTGAGACAGTGCAGTTTGCTTTTGCTTGTTATGCTTATTACTGTTACATTACTGTGTTGGGGGATGTGATTGTAAAAACTAAAGTAGAATTTTGTTAAAGGTTGCATCATGTAAATGGGACTGATGATCGGTTAGGTGATCGCGTATGATGATAATTAATTTGTGAAATGCATTCTAGTTGTTGTGGTAGATACATAGCTAGATGACTTGTATACATACCATCCTCTAAAACAAAGTCAACCAGGTTAACCACGTCCACAGCATATTTCGTGCACCAAAGGGAGAAAAATAGTTGGATCACTGTGAACTATTGTGGATACATGCCCTGTACTATCCCCCAATTGCGGATAAACCCCCCGCAGTTCTATTGTTGCAGACTACCACTTTTGAATGAAAATGTTTTGATCTTTTTGATGACTCTTAAGTTTACGAACTTAGAACTTTTTCAAATGAAGAACTCACTTATATTTCTTCAATTTTCTCTCTTCATATCAAACAAGGATTACAATAGCCCTTTATATAGGCTTAAAAAAAAAACGTCTAGGATAGGCTGTTGATCACTGACGGAAAGCCGGGCACAAATCCAGCAAGCCCGATGGTGGCGGTCGGCGGTAAGGGAGGTGGAGATGGAGGTGGAGATGGAGAGGAAATAAGATGGGACTCAATGTTTCAAGATTTGAAGCCCACTTGATGGGAACCGAACACTAGTCAGCGAGGGGAGTGTGTGCACATGGATGGTTTATTTGGGGGTAAGTTTGAGACAGTGCAGTTTGCTTTTGCTTGTTATGCTTATTACTGTTACATTACTGTGTTGGGGGATGTGATTGTAAAAACTAAAGTAGAATTTTGTTAAAGGTTGCATCATGTAAATGGGACTGATGATCGGTTAGGTGATCGCGTATGATGATAATTAATTTGTGAAATGCATTCTAGTTGTTGTGGTAGATACATAGCTAGATGACTTGTATACATACCATCCTCTAAAACAAAGTCAACCAGGTTAACCACGTCCACAGCATATTTCGTGCACCAAAGGGAGAAAAATAGTTGGATCACTGTGAACTATTGTGGATACATGCCCTGTACTATCCCCCAATTGCGGATAAACCCCCCGCAGTTCTATTGTTGCAGACTACCACTTTTGAATGAAAATGTTTTGATCTTTTTGATGACTCTTAAGTTTACGAACTTAGAACTTTTTCAAATGAAGAACTCACTTATATTTCTTCAATTTTCTCTCTTCATATCAAACAAGGATTACAATAGCCCTTTATATAGGCTTAAAAAAAAAACGTCTAGGCATACCAATAGTCACAAATTAAACTCCTATTTTAATGCCATAAAGATAAATGTCATAAATGAGTAAGTTACTCTTATTCTTCCATAACCTATGTCTCTTCACCTTCTAAACTTATGACCCTTGCACTTCTAAAACTCATTTATTCTAGCATTTTAATTTGATATTCCAACACGCCCCTTCAAATCAAAATGTCTTTATGCCAAGCATGTCTCTTAGCCTCATGAAAGTTTCACCTGATAATGGCTTGGTGAATATGTTTGCCACTTGTTCAGTGGTGTAACAATGCTTCAGTTCAACGGTTTTCTGCTTTACATGGTCTCTGAGAAAATGAAACCGTGTATCTATGTGTTTGCTCCTTCCATGATGTACTGGGTTCTTTGCAAGCTGGATGGCTGATTTGTTGTCCACAAAAATTACGGTCGAGTCTTCTTGTGGATGATCCAACTCCTTTAATATGTTTCGCAACCAAATTGCTTCACATACTGTAGATGCAGTCGCCACATATTTTGCTTCACATGAAGATAAAGCTACAACTCCTTTCTTCTTTAAGGTCCATGAAAATGCAATTGACCCAAGATAGAAGACATAGTCTGTGGTGTTTTTTCTCTCATCTTGATCACCTCCCCAGTCACTATCTGAGTAACCAACTAGTTGTGCATTTTCATCATATGCATAGAAGAGACCCAGGTTGAGTGTGCCTTTGATATACCTTAGTATCCTCTTCGCAGCTAGCCAGTGAGATTCATTCGGTGTCTCCATATAGCGACTCACAAGTCCAACTCCATAAGTAATATCGGGCCTTGTGATCGTCAAGTATCTCAGGCTGCCAACTAGACTTTAGAAAAAAGTTGAATCCACGAAACGTCCGTCTCCTTCTCTTGATAGCTTCATTCTGATGGCTACTGGGGTGTTTACAGGGTTGCATTCATTCATCTTGAACTTCTCTAAGATCTCCTTCATGTACTTCTTCTGGGATATTAAAATCCCCTCTTGTTGCTGCTTCACTTCAATGCCAAGAAAATAGGACATTAATCCATTGTCCGTCATCTCAAATTCATTGAACATTGCCGCCTTGAATTCAGCAAGCATCTCGGTACTGCTTCCTGTGTACAATAAATCATCAACATAAAGACAAATTATTAGAAATTCGCCTCTATGGTTCCTCTTCATGTAGATGGCGTGTTCATAGGGACATTTAATGAAGCCGTTTTGATGAAGATAGCCATCAATTCGGGCGTTCCACGCCCGTGGTGCCTGCTTTAAGCCATACAGTGCTTTCTTCAAATGGTACACTTTGTCTTCTTGCCCTTTTATAAGAAAGCCTTCTGGTTGTTGCACGTACACCTCTTCCTCAAGAACGCCATTGAGGAATGCTGACTTGACATCCAAATGATATATATTCCACCTGTGATGAGCTGCAAGTGAAATTAATAGTCTCACCGTATCCAGTCGAGCAACCGGAGCAAAGACTTCTTCATAGTCGATGTCGTACTTTTGTTTGTAACCTTTCGCTACAAGCCTTGCCTTGTACCGATCAACTTCACTATTTGCTGTGCGCTTGATCTTGTACACCCACTTGACCCCTATTGCCTTGTGATTTTGTGGAAGAGTTGTCAACTCCCAAGTGTTATTCTTTTGGATGGCGTGGATCTCCTCCTCCATTGCTGTTCGCCAACTATCTTCTTTTACGGCTTCTTGAAAAGTGAGAGGTTCATGATCAGCATATAAGCAGAAAAGATTTGACTCTTCGTCTTCTTCTATCTGCTCATAGATCTCCCTGAGGCTTCTCATTTTGATGGGACCTCGTTGCATGGTAGATTCGCTGCTACTACTTTCCCCAGAAGATGGAGAACCTCTTATATCCGATTGTAGAGCTTGTATGCCTTTGACTCCTCCTTATATCCGATGAAAATGCATTTTTCACCGCGATTGTCAAGCTTCTTTCATTTGACTTCAGGTACTTGAGCATATGCAACACAACCAAAAATTCGCAGGTGTGCCACACTAGGCGTGTAACCGCTCCATGCCTCTTGAGGTGTCTTGTTCTTCACTATCTTTGTGGGGCATCGGTTGAGCAAATAAGCTGAGCATGCCACGGCTTCTGCCCAGAACTGCTTTGGCAATCCCTTTTCTTTGAGCATGGTTCTTGTCATGTCGAGGATGGTCCGGTTCTTTCTTTCTGCAATGCCATTTTGCTGTGGTGTGTAGGCAGTAGTAAACTGTCTCTTTATACCTTGCTCCCTGCAATATTCTTGAAACAGATTTGAGGTGTACTCACCACCTCGGTCAGATCGAAGAATTTTTAGCTTGTGGCCGCTCTCTGCTTCAACTAAAGCTTTAAAATGTTTGAATGTAGTAAAGGCAGCAGATTTTTCTTTAAGAGTGTACACCCACAACTTTCTACTGAAGTCATCAATGAAAGTTATAAAATATCTATTACCTCCCAAAGAGACGGGATCGATCGGTCCGCAGATGTCGGTGTGAACAAGTTGCAATGGTACACTTGCTCTCCATGATTTTCCACTGGGAAAAGGAAGTCGCGGTTGCTTGCCGATTACACAACCTTCACAAATATGATTCGGTGGATCAATTGTTGGTAGACCTCGTACCATGCCAGCTGTAGACAATAACTTCAAACCGCTGAAGTTTAGATGGCCGAAGCGAAGATGCCACCTCCATGACTCATTCTCCATGAGTCCTTGAAAACACTTGTCGACTTTCGTGTTTAGATGCAAGGGAAACATGCGGTTCCTTGTCATCTTAACACAAGCTATGAGGCCTCCATTTGTATTTTTCAACCAAAGATGGTTGTTCTCCATATATACTTTGTATCCCTTTCCGAGTAATTGACCGATGCTAAGAATATTACTTTTCATGTTAGGAATATAGTAAACATCAGAAATATACTCGGGCTTACCACCCTTTTGGTAGATTTTAATCTTCCCTTTGCCTTCAATCGGGAGTTTTGAAGAATCTTCGAGGCTCACACTTCCATGAACTCCTTCTGCGAGTTCCATGAAAAGTTCTTTCTTCCCGCACATGTGGTTGCTAGCACCCGAGTCAAGGTACCAAGCATCATTCTCAACACTTGAATCATCATTAGCAAGAAGAAGCGTAGAGTTGTTACCCACATCATTTGTTGCTTCGGCAAGATTGGTTTGGTCTTCAGTTTTGTGCCAACAATTTGAAGCATAGTGCCCAAACTTATGACAGTTATAGCACTGAACATTCTTGTTGCTTCCACGGCCAGGTGTGTATCTTCCACGATTGCTTCGTCCTCGTCCTCTAAAGCTTTGGATCTCCGCTTGATTTTGAGTGGTTTGCTGTTGGGGACCACGTCCCCTGCCTCTACCACGACTATGACCACGACCTCTTCCTTGTGAGCCTTGATTACTTAGAGTCAATGTTGACTCTAGTACTTGCTCCAAAACTATGGAACTAGTCTTCTTTTGCATTCGTTGTTCATGAACTTGGAGGGATCCCAAGAGCTCCTCTATTGAGATATCCTCCAAATTCTTTGACTCCTCAATTGCCGCCACCACGTGCTTGAATTTTGATGTGAGGGATCGGAGCAACTTCTCCATCACTCGGATGTCCTCCATCTTCTCTCCATTTCTCCTTATTTTATTCACAATTAGAAGTAATCGTGAATAATAATCGGAGATTTGTTCTTCATCTTTCATTTGAGCGGCTCCAAGATCGCCCCTCAAAGTTTGGAGGCGAATTCGCTTCACCCGCTCGACACCTTTGTAGATGGTCGCAAAGGCGAATTCGCTTCACCCGCTCGACACCTTTGTAGATGGTCGCAAGGATTTCCCATGCTTCCTTGCTTATCGTTGCTTCGGCAACTCTCTCAAAGGTAGACTTGTCCAACCCTTGATAGAGTAGAAAACGAGCCTTGCTATCCTTCTTTCTTTGTTCTCTGAGAGCCTTCTTCTCTTCGGCGGTATAGGTGGCTTCTACTTCTGGGGTAGGTTCCGTGAACCCATCAATGATCAGCTCCCACAACTCTTGAGAACCAAATAAGGCTCTCATTTGGATTGACCAACTCTCATAGTTATCTTTCAATAATTTGGGCACTTGAGGATTGACAAGATTATTTGTGGTAGCCATGAGAAGAAGAGAGAATGGGAAAATTGGATCAAGTGGCTCTGATACCACTGATGACTCTTAAGTTTACGAACTTAGAACTTTTTCAAATGAAGAACTCACTTATATTTCTTCAATTTTCTCTCTTCATATCAAACAAGGATTACAATAGCCCTTTATATAGGCTTCAAAAAAAAAACGTTTAGGCATACCAATAGTCACAAATTAAACTCCTATTTTAATGCCATAAAGATAAATGTCATAAATGAGTAAGTTACTCTTATTCTTCCATAACCTATGTCTCTTCACCTTCTAAACTTATGACCCTTGCACTTCTAAAACTCATTTATTCTAGCATTTTAATTTGATATTCCAACACTTTTACCCTCTGGAGGTCTATTCGGCGAAAAAAATGATTTTCCCTTTCTCTAAGGGCCGGGAAACGAGCCAAAATACATTTCATCTGCAACAAAGCTTCCACCTTTCGCATTCATCCCAAAGTAAACAGTATTTGATGCACTAATTAACGATCTGATGAGCCGCTAGATGCATTCTATTATCACAGGCAGCTGGCCTAGCTAGTGTTTCAGTCACTTACAACCTTCATCAGTATCCATCATCTACTAACTTCTCAGTCCTCAATGATATATACTCAAGTGGGGTTAGTTACAATCATAAAGAAAAGTATAGTAATAAGGTACTGTCATTGAACCTCCGCCATAATTCTGGGTGCTAAAACTCATGCAGCTGTTTAATAAGTTAATTATCCTACTTTCGATAAAAGTTTCAATGAATTGTTGGTGCTCACTAATTAAAAAATGCATCACTGTTATTCCTTCAAGCTTGCACCAATCTACCAAACAACACTACAACTGGCCATTTCTAAAAACATGTAGGCCAAAGCAGGACAGTGATGCATAACAAATTCTCCCAAAAGAAACACTTGAATGTTAACTAAATAGTAGTTGAAGATAGAAACATCCCTGCTTAAGTACCAATCGCTTTGATCTGAAGCAAGAGCGTATAGCAAGTATAAGAAACTAAAATAATCATGTTTCAGAAAACAAATGCAAAACACCCAAACCATTAATAATGCTGAGCAGGAGACAATTGAATCTGTTACAGAGATAAGACATCAGAACAGGTATAAATTTGTATCTTTTTCCCTTCTGATTTTTTGTCCTTTACTTACACTTAACATGTGCAATCAATAAAAAATGACTTAGGTGCAGAAAGAAGTGCAACGGCATACTTCAGGCTATGAACTGATTCTGCACTCTTGGAAAAGAAAGTAACTATCGGAAGGAAAAAATAGTTAAAAAATAGAGTGAAATTCCTTCCCATATGTACAAAACTCCACAGTGCAAAACGCTAAACGGTCAACTGCGGGTAAACCCATGTCCAATTGGGGATAGACCACCTGTGGTTTTATTGTTGCAGATAGACCCTGAGTGAACTCTTTTTTACTACTCAACCTCAAGGAGAAAAAATTATTATTTTTAACAAGTACACCACCTGAGGATAAAAGAGTCAAAAAGAATTCACTTAAGGGGTCCATTCACAACTAGGCAATACTACGGAGGGTTCATCTGCAACAATAGAACTACAGAAGTCTAATCTGCAATTGGGCAACAGTTCAGAGGATCTGTTCACAATTAACGTAAATGTAGAACTAGAAACAAAACGTTACAGATGAAATAAGTTTTCTTTTGCAGAATACGTCGCAGGCAACAGTAATTCCCAATCAAAGTAAGAAACAGGTAGACGTAAATTCATACAGAAATTAGGGTAAGATGATACAACATCGATGCTCCAGTATCTTTTTTCCTACAAACAAACGTAATTTAAATCTTACTGATATAGTAAAGAAGAAGGCGACGGAGACAACAAAACACTTCCAAATGCTTTACTTTAGATTCCAGTGTAAGCTCTCTCTAGAAGTCAATTCCAGAGTAGTCCGAGATTAGAAAACCCCCTTCCATAGGGATCATAACTCTTTATGGCTTCTTAAACTTATATAATTAAACGAAATTTTGCAAACCACTCGCAATAATAAGACTCCTAAATTCCAGCAGAATGCCGCTCTCGAAGATTTGAACTGCGAGGTTGCCTTAATGAACCACCAGCATATAGCATTTGATACACAGGCTTTATTCTCATCGTCAACACTGTGCTCAGCACCGTTCCCAGCACACAAACCCCCGATAAAACCACAAATGTGAGTCTAAAGCAATTAGGCCCCAAGCAAGTATTTCTCAAACTGTTCACAAAATTACCATGCTGCCTTTCTACTTCATTATCATACACATATCCTGCCAAAAAACCTGAAAATAGAAGTGCTCCAAGGGGATTACCTAACAACATGAAATTATAAATAGGTCCAAAATGCTTCAGCCCGAATAGTTCAGATGCAGTTGGAACCATCACGGAGAATTGGACACCGTAGCAGATGCCAAGTAATGCAGTTGAAGCATAAAGTGTGCCGTTGAGACCAGAAGCAAAGAGAAAGTAAATTACAACCATGACAATTTGTGTGACTGCCATCCAAACAGGACGAGGTAGCATTCTTGACCTGCAAAAGATAAACAAATGTATTATGTTGTGTGTGTATTAAATAGTTCAGCTAAGCAACTTATGATGGTATTGAAGATGTGAATATTATAAATCCAAATTTGAAATTTGGTGTTTCAAAAGTACAAAGTTGTATTGTAGATGTGATGTCATACCCATGGATTATCAGAAACAGCATGTTCAATGTAGATGCATTAGTCATTTATAAAGAGGCAATAAATTGTTTGAAAAATTCTAAAACGTTAATTTTGACAACATAATATACATGGTTAAAACACATTGAAATAATTTGAGATCTTATTTTTAAATAATCGATCTGTAGTAGATCACATCCAACAGTACTGGCTTTTAGTCTAGAAATCCGAATTTGAAAGTCGAATATATAGTTTGAAATCATTTAAGATCTTATTTTTAAATAGTCAATCTGTAGTAGATCACATACAATGGTACTGACTTTTAGATAGAAATCCAAATTTGAGATTTGAATATACAGTGTACACATCTTGGATACTGCCAATAATAGCTTAGATATACACGGGGTATACTAGATGTGAGATGCCATCTCACTTTGGTAAATGTGCTAGTAAGAGATATAGTTTTGGGGTCCGCTCTACTAGTTGCCTCTAGGGATGGAAATGAACCAAATAATTAACAAATAGTTCGATAATTGTTCGAATAACTATTCGGTTATATTTGATCGGTAGTTTATTTATTACTAAAGAAATATTTTTTAGTATTCGAGTTTACTAACGAATAGAATTTAACCAGATGTATATTCGATTCGTTTGTCTATTAAATATTTGTTAAAAATTTAATCACAGCTTATTATTTGTAATATTGCACATATGATGTCTTATTTTTAATTCACTTATATTTCTACTTAACTTTTATATACTGATTTTAAAACTTAAATAATCTTAAATCTATTTTCTAACTAAAATTTTGAATTAAATATATATACTTCATCACCTATAATGTGAAAGGAGATCCACAAACTTTCCAAGAAGCAATGTAGGCAACAGACGTCTTTCTGTGGAAAAAAGCTATAGATGATGAGATGGATTCATTGATCAAAAATCACACTTGGAAGCCGGTGGATGTACCTGAAGGTACAAAACCTATCAGTTGCAAGTGAATCTTTAAGAAGAATCTTTATCCTGATAGTACTATTGAGAAATACAAAGCAAGACTGGTGTTAAAAGGATCCTCTCAGAGAGAATGAATAGATTTTTTTGATATTTATGCACTAGTTTGCAGGATTACTACCATTAGAGTGCTTATCGCATGGGCGACGATAAAAAAGTTGTCATACATCACATGGAAGTGAAAACTGACTTTCTCAATGGAGATCTCATAGAGGAGATCTACATGAAAAAACCAGGAGGACTTGACGCTATAGCCGGTAATGTTTGTAAACTTATTAAGTCTCTATATGGACTTAAGCAGGCATCGAAACTCTATCATTTGAAGTTCGATGGGGTTGTTCACGAAAACAGGTATCAAGTCAGTGAATCTGACAAGTGCCTATATATCAAGGTCGCAGAAAAAAGGTGGTGGTTATATCCCTTTATGTGGATGATATGCTCATCATCGGGAGTGATTTGGAGATAGTAATATCTACTAAGAATTTTTTTCAGAGCGAGCAGGAGATTCGGGAGAGGGACCTATCAGGCAAGGAGGCTCTCGTCGCGGATCTGCTCACCCGGCAGCATCTACTGGAGGCAAAGATTGATGCCTCCGTCTCTACCATCGCTAGAATGAAGGCTCAGCTCATGGAAGAAGAGGCGGCTCTGAAAAGTCTGCAACTAGAAAGTGCGAGCATTCACGGAGCAGTTGAAAGGGAAATGCAAGCCCTTCAGACGCTTCATCAAGAGAATTCTGTCTTTGCTGTGTCTTTTGAGACCAAGATCCGAAGGGAGGCGGAGGATCAGGTCCGAGCGGATCGGGCAAGGAGGATAGCCGCCGCTGAAGCTGAACACGCCTCCTTTATTGAGCTGGCATAGGTTTGACCGAGTCGGTCGATATTTTAGGGCATTTTCTTATTTTATCATGACTTCGTTTTGAATGTAACATTATAACTTTTAAATGTATTGTTAAATTAGCTATGAATGGAATTATGTTTTCTTTCTCTATTTGTCGCTTTTTTCATATTTTATGTGTATATTTCCTCCTTCGTGATTGATTCTTGAGATTTTTGGCAAATCTCCAGCTTTCAACTGGTTTGGTATGCCTTTACCAATTGTCGTTTGAATCGGGCTAGTCATACTATTCCCCTCAGTATGATGAGTTGTCGAGAGGTTTCTCTTAGGATTTTTAACAAACCCTTAGCAATCAACGGGTTTGACTTGGCTTTACCGATTACCATTTGAATCGGGCTAGCCATACTATTCCCCTCAGTATGATGAGTTGTCGAGTAGTTTCTCTTAGGCTTAATGCTAAGACTTCTTCTCTAATCCTGTGGGTGTGCCCGAAGGGTGTGTCAATGGGTTGTATCGCTTGGTAGGTCTGACTGCGCAGGTGAGACCGTCCCATTCATGCGAGTTGACAGCTCAACACTTCTGATGAGCTGGGCTACTTGAGATTTGCCTTTACGGGCAAACTAGGCCAAATGAACAAGCGGCTCAGGCGAGACTCGTTCTCACTGGCGAGGCGAGCTAGATGTTCGCAGGCAAATTTCTCTTTCGCAGGCGAGATTTGAAATGGTGGAGAACGAGCCACGTGTTCGCAGGTGAAATTCGTCCTCACAGGCGAAGTTTGAATTGGCGGAAGGCGAGCCACATGTTTGTCGGCGAAACGCCGTGCTTTCCAGCTAAGGCTTTGTGGGCTCGTCAGGTCTCATTAAATGCGATTCGACAAAGCGGCATCATTTCCGTGCGCCTCGCTCAATGACAAATCATGATCGTAGTTTCTGAATCTGGCCGTTAGACTCAATCATGGATTTTGGTTCGGGTTCTGGGATTCGACTTGCCCGACCCGTTCTCTGTTTCGACGGTTCCTCTGTAACCGCCAAAAACCGAACTGTTGAGAGTGATCTGGGCCGTCAATTTCGATCGTGGCCACGTCTCTCAACCGCCAACGTCTCGTCTCTTGAGAGCAATCTGGGCCGTTGATTTCGATCGTGGCCACGCCCCTCAACCGCAAGCGTCTCGCCTTTAAATAGGCTTCATCTTCTTCCTTTTAGGACTACTGTGCTCAGGAATTTCTGCTTGCTCGAAGTTTTTAGAGAGAAAGAACTCCTTCATTTCCGACTTTTCAAATATGGCGCCAAAGTCTAAGAAATGCGTTCCGAAGGGAAAGGGTCCCGGTCGCTATTCTGGTGGCGTCACTACCGGTATGGCCACCAGCGTTCCTGGGACATATTTGGGTAAGTCTCATGGTTTGTTCAACGACTTTGTGTTAACGACCGATGCTGTGTCGGGAAGATGAGCACTGCTCATCTTCTTTAGCAGATTTTGCCATTTTTGGCAACTTTCCTGATTTAGGTGAAACTGGCCTTTTTTCAGGCGGATTTAGCCTTGATTAGGTGAAGGCGACTTCTACTTTGACAGGCGAAATCAGCTTTCATCGGGTGAAGGTGAATCCTACCTTGACAGGCGAGTTCCATTTTTGTCAAGTGGATTTGCCCCTTGTCAGGCGAATTCAACACTTATCAGGAAAAATTAGTTTTGCCGGATGAGATTCGCCTGTTTGGGGGACTTGAGAGAGTTTCTGACTCTGAGAGTGGATTCTGTTCTAACTCTTCGGCTTTGCCTTGTAGCCACTTTTTCTGACGAGGCCCTCACGAATGGCGTAGCCATTGGTCTTGCTGGAGGTACGGGCAATACGGTGTCTTCCCGATTCCCTTTCCTTGATCATGTGTCCGTGTTCGCTGCCGACCAGCCGGATGAATTGATCAAGAGAGTAACCAACGGGCACCACTTGACGTTGCGTGAGTTGACTACGGACGCAGTGTTGACGGACGAGGCTAGGGCAGAGCTGAAAAAGCCTCAGTTCTTATTTGGTGACACCACCATTGACCCTTCAGCTCTGTTGCTTGGGGAGAGCAGGTGGCTCCGTGTTGTCGGTGGAGTCCATTACTACCTTCCCAGCATACCGAGGGGGTTTTCAATCGTCGAGTTGCGGTCGCTTGTGGTTCCGAGAATGATGGATTGGGATCTGACTCCAACCCAAGATTGGGTGACCTACGGTGTCTTCACGGGTTCGATGGCTGGGTACGGGGTGGATAGTTCCTGCAAGCGTGTGACCGCTCTGCGTCCCGGCCTGCTATACAATGAGTTGCCCGTCGGGGAGACGACTCCGGTGGTGAAGACCTTCCATCACTATTTCTTTTGGGCCGGGGGACAGTTTCCTCCGAAGGATTTTAGGGCTCCATGGTGGATTTACTCGGCGCCTGGTAGCAGCACCTGGTGGTCTAAGATCACCGAGTACATCTTGGATGAGAATTCCGACCTTGCGAGTTCAGAGCTGTATTTGGCTATTCGGGCCACTCAACATGGTCTGAAGATCAACGTTCCTCGGTTCTACAGTATTCTTAAACTTTATTGTCCGGACGGTGGTACATTCTTCACCCCTAACGGTAGCTTAGCATAACTCTCCATGAGATGTACGACGTGTCCGGGCTACCTTTGGGGAGTTTTCCCTATGAAGAGTACATATCGGGTCAAGAAGAGAATAACCACCTTTTGACCCGGTTCCCTCTGATGGTGGATACTCTATGGGAGCTGCTCGACCACTACCATATATGCCTCAACACCCTAGGGGTGGTGGACCATAAAGGCAAGAAGAAGAGGGCTCCGAGGATCAGCCATAAGAACTAGGCTGACTACCTGTTCTCAAAAAATGATGTCAAGGGAAGGCCTATTCTACCGCTGGGCGAGTGTGACCAGGCCGAAGTGGAGAGGCGGATGGCCGAAGGGGGAGCTACCGAAACCCTCGAGCATGATGAGGGTGGGTTCAAGTTTGGGATGACTTTCCACTCGTTCCATCATCTGGCTAGGTCCCCCATATCTAGAAAGGCTTGGATCGTAGGGTACCTTATGTTATGGTTGAAGAGGTGCGTGGTTCCCACTCATTCATTCGAAACGCTTCCGGTGGAGGTCGTCTATCCCATGGTTCGGTTGGCCTACGGGAATCCTTATGCATTGGTTTCAGCGATGGTGGCATTCATCCATCGGGGACTCTGTATGTTGACGGCTTAATTTTGTCGACTGTCGCATCCCGATGAGGGGGAAGGTAAAGTCGCTAAGACTCCTAATCCCAGAGTAGGGCTACCGTATACCTATTTGATGGAGTGGTTTGTTTACCACTGCGAATGCTTGATGAGCCCCCCAACAGCTCTCCAGGAGGGAGGGATCGTTCCGTTCGTCCAACATCTGGAGAAATGCTCTTGGAAGTGTAGAGACATTCCTGACATGAGGAAGACGCTATCCCACTTTGGTCACTACAATTTTCAACGTTTTTTCCCCTACTTTAGTGGCGGAGGGTATGGCGAATCTCTTCGGGACGTATCGACGACAGACCACCACACCGTCCTCTCCTTCAGTGCCTTTCGATGGCTGATGAATATCGGGCTAGGGTTTCACATCCTACGAACAGGTTCCATGTGCTACCTCGAGCCTTACATTCCTTGCAGGTTTGCCTGTCAGTTTGGGTATGACTAGCTGTACGTAGGGAACATTAACCCTTATTTGTATTATGAGGGACGGTTAGTGGATAGCGTGCGGGGGTGGTTCTGGACCCATGCCGACGGCATCAACGTGTATTTTGAACTACCTGCAAAGGATCATGACCTTCACCATACGCTCCTATATTGTCGGTAGTATCGGAGCGCCAGTGCGAATCCCGAGGGATTCCGGTTCCAGAGTTCTTGCTTAGCAGAACATGGGCGCCGCCCAAGGGAAGCTCCTCGTCCCTCAAGGCAGAAGGGTTGCTAGACCATTGGAGCGTGGTTCTCGGATGTCCCTACCGAAGACACCGAGGACCTTTACGTGGGTTTAGGTGAATTGGGGTTGTTTGAGGCTCAAGCTCCGTCTCCTGGTCCTTCGTTGGACCCTACCGGTTGGTAGAGAGAATCTGATGAGTTGGCCCGGGCGAGTGAATGCCTAGATCAGGTTCAGGGAATAATAGCTCGTCGATTAGGGCGAGTTGGCGGCTAGGCGAATCCCGACTTGCTACGCGTTGTATTATGAGGCTGCTTTACTTGGAATCGTAGCTGACGCGTTTGGAGCACTTGTTGCATGTGGATCCGGTGGCTGACGGGGAGCCGTTCTTGTCTCACGCTCGGCATTGGGGAACGTGGGAGCAGGAGGTGTTGGTGTGGAACATTGCTGACTTGGAGTCCCACATTGGCCTTTAGACGGACCAGCAGTGTTTATTGTAGGCCCAGATGGACGTCTTTATTTCCACCATCTCCCGCTTGAATGCTGAGTTGGAGCAAGCAGAGATGACCCTGAGGGGGCTCTAATTTGAGAGCTGGAATGTTGGCAGGGCCATCGAAGAGGCAACTCGAAATCTTGAGATGCTGCATCAAGAAAACTCTACTGCTGCTTCAACCTTCGAGGTCCGGACTTAGAAGGAGGCTGAGGATAGAGCCCGGGAGGACCATACAAGAAGGGTGGCCGCGGTCAAAGCTGAACTCGCATCCTTCAGTTTGCTGGACTAGGCTTTCAGGGCTAAAGCAGTGTTAAGACATTTTGTCTCATTTTTCTTTCGATGTATTGTCTTAGAACTGGATGAATGTTATTCCTTTTCGGTTTCCCAAATGTGTTTGTGCATATATTCCTCCTGTTGTTGTTGCCTCTTATCCTTCAGTTTTTATCTGTTTGGTCATCGTGGGTTGATTTTTAGCCATAGGTGAATTCGAGCCATAGGGGAATTCTAACTGCAGGCGAGTTCATGCTTTGGGTGAATTCTGGCCTTAGGCGAATTCCAGCTGTAGGCGAACCGTAGTCACAGGCGAATTTGAGTTATGGGCAAACTGTAACCACAGATGGACTTTAGCCATAGGTGAATCAAGCCACAGGCAAGATAAATGCTGATTTGGGCTAGCCACATGTTCGGTCGCGATCTCACATGGTTGTCAGCTAGGCCGACGCTGGCACATCACTTCACATTAATGGTGGTGTGATGGAAGCTCTTCGTTCACCACGCCAGATCTGGACCGTTGAACGACAAGCGTGTATTTGGGCTGTACATTATATATTGCTCTCCCTTCTTGTCGAAGAGGTCACGGTGTTCATCGTTCCCTTCTCGTTTAGGATGGTACCATGAGCTAAGATATCTCCTCGAAGAAGATGGAGAATGATGCCTCTTCCTAGGCTCCTGTACCTGACCGTGGTTCGGAGTCTAAACCCTCGGACTCTGCTAATTTGTAGGTCCAGGTTGAGGAATTGGAGAACGCCGTGAAGCGGGTGATCTTGCTCGTCGATCAGGGCCGTGGTAGCTTCGAGGACTTGAAGCAGTCTCTCTCAGACCACATAGCCTGCATCCGGCATCTGGGCAACTATAGGCTCACCATACGCTGTTCGATTAGACTCCTTGATCTGGAGTCACTTTTAACAAAGTTAGAGAATCTGCAGCAGGCGAATTTGGAGCCCGATGTGACGCTATTCTTAGCTTCACCCCGTCATCACGGAATGTGGCTGCGAGAGTATCAAAGGCGAGACATAGAAGACAAAGAATCCCTTATTAGTCATTTGGATCTTTGGAAACACCTGTTGCAAGCTGACATAGAGGCTACCGCTTCAATTTTTTCAGGCGTGATCTCGTATGCTAAGGGGGAATCGACTTTGACGGGCCTACGCATTCAGAGTGAGACCGTGCTTGGTGATTTTGTAAGGGAGAGACGCATCCTCCCGATGCTGTGCCAGGAGGATGCCGCCGCTAATGCTTCTTTCGAGGTAAGGGTCCGGCAGGAGGCAGAGGATGAAGCTCGCGCCATGCATGCGGAGAAGATAGCCACGGTCAAAGCTGAGCTTGCATCTTTCAAACTTCTAGAATAAGCTCGCAGAATAGGAATAGGTTCAATATGTCCTGTTCAATCTTTTGTTTCTTAGATGTAATGTTATGACTCGCTTGATTGTAAAGCCATAACTTTGTTCGAATGTATTGTCTAGAAACAGCTAATGAACTTTGCGCCTTCTTGATTCTTTGAGACGTTGTGTGTACCTTCCTTTTCATTTTTTTTATTATTGTGTATCGCTATTCAGCTCCAAACTCATGTGATAGGCAAACTCAATTGCTGGCGAGTCTATGTCCCAGGCGAGTTTGTACCATAGGCGAAACTCAAATGCAGGTGAGTTTGTGCTGCAAGCGAATCTCAAGCGTAGGCGAGTTTGTGCCACAGGCGAAACTCAAACATAGGCGAGTTTATGCTGCTAGCAAAACTCAAGCGTGGGAGAGTCCCATGTGCTTTCCAGCTAAGGCGGTGCATTATTTCACATTAAGTGTGAGGCGACAGAACGCCTCGCCTTCCGCGCTTAAGCCAGACTGTTGGTTCAGAATCCTAGCGGTCGTGGCCTTTATGGGCGTTGAATTCGAAATGCCGTTGGAGATTTGAGCCACTCGATACATTTGAGTCAGCGAATTTCAACTGTTGAACCCTCAGCTATATAATGTGCTCGCCATTCTCTTGTAGAGTTCCCACGCTCATGAAAGTTTGCCTGAAGAAAGCTTTTCCAAAGCCTTTCTCATCCCAACCAATGGCTTCCGAATCCATGTCGTACGCTCCCAAGGGAAAGGAAGTCGTTTCTTTCTCCGATGTCGCCGACGCTGCTGTGGTGCTAACCGGACCGCCGCTCTCAGCCCGACCCTAGGGTCCCTGGCTTCGAACCTTACTCCGACGCTTGCCATCCTCCAAAAGTTGGAGGATGACCTATGTAGGATAGCCACCATTGTTAGTCAAGGCATCAGGAGATACTACGACGTGCTCCCCTCGTGGCCGATCGTCTCGAGGAGATCAGACACGTGGGTGGCCCTCAGCTCGCCTAGCGATGCGAACGAGAGCTCCATCGCTTAGAGGGGTTGATGTACCGCCTGGAGGCGCTGGTACCTGCCGACCCCAAAGACGAGACAACACCTCTCGCGATGAGTGCACTGTTCGAGCATGAAGCTTTGGTCAGGCGTATCCTGCAGAAGGAGGCCGAGCTCAAGCGCCTGTGCAAGCAACATCGTGCTTTGCTAGCTGAGATAGATGCCTATCTTGACGCTGCTTCTTCCATTGATGCGGGGTCCCTCAAGGGAGTGGAGAATCTGATGAAGCTCGAGCGTGAGAAAGTGTGGGTCTTTCGCATCACTGAGGCGGAGGCGAAGTTGCTAGGATACTCCTCCACCCTTGGCTATTCGAAATGCGGGGTTAGGTTAACTCCGATTCTTGCATCATAGTTCAGGTGGGTTTGAGATGTTAAAGATTAACAATCTAACCCAAACAGAACAGTTGCTTGTGCATGCGACCAAATCAAGGTCCCAACAATAACCCGCTATTTGGCAGGTTGCTATTCAGGGGTCGAGTAAAGCATGTCGCCTGGCAAGCCGTCCTCAATGAACATCGTCGCTTACCAAGACGATGATGTCATGATAATCGAACCGTTCAGGGATATAGGAGTGTGACGATTGATTATTGTAGGAGTCGTCACATGGTGGACTGCTACCCATCGATTATTCTAAGAGAATATTATAACGCTCGGGATAGGTCATGTCATTCAGGGACGTACGAGTGTGATGACCGACCGGAGTAGTAACGCGTCGCATGGTAGGTTACTACTCGGGTAGTGTCATTCGTGGGAATGATGGAGTCTGCTCTACCAAAGGTAATCATTAACCCGATAGAATCTTATCGTGATCGGAGCAACTATGAGGGCCTATCATCCCATGGGAGGGGATTGATAGGTTGATGTCGCCAGAGGTGATAGTTAACATGACTTGATTGTTTGTTGCGATGTGAGCAACTCTGTGGGCATACCATCCTATTGGAGAGGATTGGTAAGTTGAATTTGGCTAGAGGTAACAGTTAACATGACTTGATTCAAGGGATCCATCATCCAGTTGAATGAGACTGACGGAGAAATGACTATCAGAGGTAGGGATTTAACTTGGTAATCGACTTTGGTCCTAACTGTTGAAAGTTTTGACCAAATAGGGATTTGGGCTATCCCTAAGAACACTATATATAGCGTCTTATAGGGGTTTCCTATAAGTAGTGGTTCATATCTGCGGGTACGTTGGAGTATATGAAGTAGGAACAGTTTAGCCTCGTGTACTAGGTTGAGGGGAAAGGGGCAGTTTAGACTCGTACACTTGTGGGAGTGATAGGGTAGTACTTATTCAGGAATTTGCCATTGATAGGCATCATGATCTTATCACCGTTTTGTTTGACGAGACGATAAGCTCTATTCAAATAGACTGTCTCTATCACGAACGGTCCTTCCCATTTCGGCTGGAATTTTCCTTTCTTCTTGGAAGTGAGAATCATCGGTTGTCGAACGGCGAGTACCAATTCTCCCTCCTTGAAGGATCGATGCTTGACTTTCTTGTCGAAGGCCTTAGCTATTCGAGCTTGGTAGAACTCAATGTGCTATTAGGCTTCAAGCCGTCTTTCATCCAACGCTTCAAGTTCCACGAGGCGTCGTTGATGATTTTCCTCGGTCGTCATCGCTATCGCTAGGGCGACATGGAGGGATGGAATTTGAATCTCTAATGGTAACAAGGGCTCGCAACCATATACCAATGAGTAAGGCGTGTTGCTAGTCTGGATGCGAACCGTTGTGCGATACGCCCATAAGCTCTCGCCAAGCTTCTCGTTCCAATCGTGCTTGCTACCGGAAGTCAGCTTTGTTAGGATCTTAACGATTGTTTTGTTGAAGGCCTCAGCCAAACCGTTCGTTGAAGGGTTATAGGCTGTAGAGGAAAGGTTCTGGATTCTGAACTTGTCACAGAACCGGGTGAACGCATGACTAACGAATTGTGTGCCGTTGTCATGAATGATACGTCGAGGTACGCCATATCGATATATAACGTGATGTTTGATGAACTTGATCACCTCATTAGTTTTGACTTCTCTCAAGGAGCGGCCATGATGCTGCTGTCGAATGCAGGTCTTCAGGAGGTCGGTGCATGTAATTAGCGTGGACTTGGCATGTGTGGCATCGTTTTGCATAAGCAACTACGTCGGTAACCATCTCGGGCCAAAAGTAGCCTATTCTCCACAGACGATCCCACAGCTTGGGTCCAGGCTGGTGAGCTCCACAGGTACCATCATGGGCTTCATGTAGCACTTATTGCGCTTCTGTCTTTGAAAGACGTCGGAGTAACAAACCCTCATATGACCTACGATACAACTTCTTCGTGGTCGAGTCATAGTAGAACCTTAAGGCACGTTGGCGGACAGACTCTCGCTGTAATGACCGTGGATTTTGATACTAGTTAAAATAATTTTTTCGATATTTTAAAAAAATTTAATTATTATTTTTAAAAGAGTATTTGTATTTTTCTAGATTTTCTATAATATTCTATGATTTAAAAATCTGATTATATATTTATTTAAATGATTTTGATATTTATAAATTTATTTTGTGTGGTAAAAATTTCTAGAATTAATTTGTTATGTTATCGAAACTATTATGTATTATTTTAAATAATATGTTGTTCTATTAATATTATTACGTAATATTTCGTATAATACCTTGTATTATTAATTACATATTATTTGTATAATTAGTTGTATTATTTCTACTGTTACATATTATCTGTCGTATTAGTATAACTGGTACGTTTTACTGTGTATGTAATTGTTCCATAATTATTTGATTTTAAATTTAAGTAAAAATATTTTTATTATTAATTATTCTCGTTTAATTATACAATATGGGTATATTTTGACAATTTCGTATCAACTATTGTATTAGCATAACATGTACGTTTTTAATTGTAGATAATTATTTTATAATTAGCTTAATTTTTAAGTACCCGAAATTATTTATTATAATTATTTTTGTTTTAATTATCTAACCCTAACCCTAACTTATTTATATATATATTATTTATTTACCTTACCCTCTCTTCTTCATCTTTACGCA
>NC_033801.1:39004840-39058763 GCF_001876935.1 Asparagus officinalis | reverse complement strand
CCCGCCTACACCTCAACCAAGCCCCGCTGTGATCCCATCGCTGCCCCTTCTTCGGACAGTCGACAACGACCATCGCCGCTGCCACCTCGACGGAGCTCGCCGTCACCGCTGCCCTCTCTTCAGATCCGTCGGGCAACACCCACATCGGCACCGACACCTCGTCTGCAGACCTCTTGGTCTCGCAGGAAAGATCCAGCTTCCCTTGATCTATATTTCCATTATTTATATCTGTTAATAATTGATTGCATAGAATAGACTGCGATATGTTATAACATGCGTGAGATTGTTTGTTGAAGAATATTAATTATATCATGGTAATATGATAAATGACATTTTCAGAATAATTATAATGAATTATAAGAATTTAGTTCGGCAAAAGAATCATTTTTAGATAATTATAATAATTTAAAAGAATTTTATTTGGAAAATGAATTAATTTAGAAAAAGATTATTTTCTGAATTACGTAGACGTTGTTTATGATTTATAATTCTTAATTTTGATTATTTGATATGCCATGATATTATTGCACATGATTAGTTGCATTGATTGTTCCATGTTGTGATTGAGAATCATTAGGAGTTTATGACTATAGTGACCTGTGTGACATGAATAAGATCTAGATACTTGTGTATTGTTGACTTAGAAAACAAGAAGAGTTGGGATGGGAAGGTCTGGGTTCATGTTATCGGATATGTTGTTGTTTACTTCCAGGCTCACACCAGTGAATCGTTTCGCACTGGGGTGGGTCTGAGGAGCAGTGATCAGATATGTTTATTGTTTATTTTCAGGCTCGCACCAGTGAATCGTTTCGCACTGGGGTGGGTCTAAGGAGCGGTGATATTGTGATTATTGATTATTTCCAGGCACACACCAGTGAATCGTTTCGCACTGGGTGGGTCTGAGGTACTAGTGAGATGTGTTTGTTAATCAGATATCCGATAATGTGAACTTTGACTCTATGTGAGATGTGAACCAGTGACCTGTTATAGGATGGCTATTTACATGACCTCGTTTCTTGACTAAATATGAGTTCTTGTGAGATATAGGCTAGTTATGTTTCTTTTCATACATAGATCGGGATTAATAATTAATTATTTACAATTCGAGACATATGGTATATACATGAGGGTTTCCTTGTTTGGATTATTTCGCTCGACGTACTACGTCTCTTGTTGTAGATTTTTAAGTATTAATTCCATCTATTGTATGATCTTGTTGCTTGGATGATTAGACTGATAGCTAGCTGCATGATCTCGTTACCTAATCGATTTTGGATGCTTTATGTTATCATGATTTAGTAGTGTTTTCATGTTGATTTGTGGATTTCAGTTGTATGTTCTTTTGTTGTTTCTGTTATCGTATCGTTTTTCGCATTGGATTTCCGTTCGTTCTATTTTTTTTTGTTGGGTCGGGTCTTGCCGTGTGCCATACACGCTGACGTACACCTATTTTCTCTGGTGTACGTCAGACTTAGATGAAGAACAGGTTTAGTTGGGAGATCGCCAGGAGCCAGAGGATTCTCAGCAGGAGTGCCTTGCAGACCGAGCAGAAGAAGCCAAAGTTTAGTTATTCTCTCTTGTTGTTCGATGATCTTAGTTTCCTTTTGTAGCATTTCTTTTTTGCTTGATCATTGTATTTTACATTTCTCCAGTATTCATTTGTTCAGATATGTATAAGGGCATATTTGACCCGAATATTATATCTTGGATGATATTCATTTGTGATATGTAACATTTTATTCTGTGTTGTTCATTATATTCTTGCTGATTGTGATCGGGGACCTGTGACTTCGCATTGTATTTATTTCCAGACGCTTAGTGTATTGGATTGAAGAGAAAAGAAAAAGAAAAAAAAATGATTGCGCATATTTCTTCTCAATCTAATACGTCGTGGGCTTGTTCACGTTCCGATTCCCCGGTATTTTGGGAAACGGGGCGTGACACTCGCTCCTTAGCCTCTTCAGGCAAAATGCCGTATAAAACATAATCGATGATCGGGAGACGCCAGTCTTTCAGGTCAAGTTGATCCGAAGCCTGGTGAGAAGCGTTCACTTCTAGAACGTCTTCTGGTTGAAAGAGTCGTCGACTCGTTACAGTGACACATTGAGTCGTCTCTAGCGATTGAGCCAAGTTAGCCACCAAGGATGCGAGGGCATCCGCGTGCGTGTTCTTGGAACAAAGCATGTGCTTAATGCGGAAGTTTTTGAATGACTCAATTAGTTTAGTAGCCACTTTATGAAGCGGGAATAGATCGCCATTCCTAACCTCATATTCTCCCGTCATGTGCCTAACTATGAGCTGAGAGTCGCCGTAGGCCTCAAGATGTTTTTTCTCTAAATCTCTTGCCAACTCGAGCCAAATAAGTAGCGTATTGTACTCAGCCACATTGTTGGTACAGGGCTCTATTAAAGAGAAGGCTCAGGGTAACACGTGGTTATGTGGGGAAGTAAGGACCACCCCTACTCTTGCAACAATAGATCCGCTTATGCCGACGCGAGACGCACCGTCGACGAACATCTTCCAAACATCCGCTGGGGAGGCCGTGTTGACTTCGGGGGGTTCATCCGACAAATCTTCAAACAGGTCAGTTTTCACCCCCAGCGGATGACTAGCCATGAGATCACAGATGGCCTGCCCTTTGACTGATTTCTATGGCATGAAGTGAATGTTGTACTGAGACAGTATTAGTGCCCATCTGGCCAAGCGCCAGTTTAAGGCTGCGGGCTGTGTCATGAAGACTCGGATAGGGATCATCCGGGAAATTACATGGATGGTTTGGCCAACTAGGTAATGTCGCGTCTTTTGGATGGCAAATACCAGGGCTAAGCACTCCTTTTCGACCATAGGGTACCATCGTTCAGCACCCTGTAGGGTTCTACTTAGGTAGTAGATGCCTTGCTCATGGTCGGCATCATCATTTTGCGCCAAGAGAGCGCCCAGAGAGTGTTCCATGACTTGTATGTAGATGAGAAATAGCTTTCCTGAGATTGGAACTATAAGGACGGGTGGGTTCGAGAAATAGGCCTTGATCTCTTCGAAGGCTTGCTGGAAGGGCTCATCCCATACGAAGGAGATACCTTTCTTCATCAGTTTGGAGAAAGGTTGGCATTTGCCCGAAATATTTGAAATGAACCTCCAGAATAATGTTGGCTACCTAGTCGGGATGCTGTTCCTATCTGATAAAGCTGGATTCGATCAGCTTCTTCACTTCGGCCTCGATCGCCTCCATAATTTGATGACGAAATCGCCTTTGCTATTATTTGATAGGTTTGGCATCCGATCCGATGTTAAGGCAATACATGGCGATCTGCTGATCAAGGCTGGGCATGTCCTCGTAATTCCATGCGAAGACATCAATATATTTCCGTATGAGGGCTATGAGGTCTTCCTTCGCTTGGGGAGGTAAACTATCGCTGATAAATATAGGCTTGGGGTTGGTCTCATCATCCATGTTTACCTGGAGGATTTCACCCTCGGTGGGTGGTTCACGCTGCTTGAAGCGACTACTCCACTGAGCATTGACGTGGTGGTCCCATGTCTCATCATAAAGCGGGACTTGCCCATCCTCTGCCATTTCGGTGGGATCAGTCGTAGCCATGTTGACTGTGAGGCTGTTGAACAAGTCTCCCACACTGACGTCTGAGTCCCACGCTGACATCTGAGTCCCACGCTGAGGATGTCGATGATCGATCCTCAGAGCGGGCATCATCGGAGTCCTCTCCAAAATTGCAAAATAATTCCGACGAGGGAGAAATATAACCTAAGCCTCTTTGAGTCTTGGTGAAGTAGTTCGAGGGTTTGCCTTTAGGTACATAGGTGGGTCGGATGACCGTCCTCCATCCTCTGCCATAGTTCAGGCCTTCTTGGCGAGTGAGGTTGTAACCCATGTCCCTCATTTTTCCACTTGGCTGTATTACAAAAACTGGGGTGTGGACTCCTCTTCTTCGGACTCATCCCACAACATGCATAAAGGGTGATCAAATCTCCCAAAGATAATATCCTTTTGAAACTATCTTTGGCGGGTATGGCGAATACAGCTTGCAAAGACTCAATCGTTTGTCTCTTTACGACATACGATGAGTATACGGGAAAGTGTAAAGATGGGTCACTGTAGAGCCTCGCCATTGGGTCGTCAGGCAGGTCATCCTTGGATGTCAGGCAAGTTGACAAGTAGGCAAAGTTGAACTTCTCATTCAAGACAATCTCCTCCACCTGGATAGCATCGGTTACATTGTGGCTTTCGTAGCCGATTATAATTGATTCGAAATCATTCAGGACAAGGCTATCGCCGTATTCGGGTTCACTATCTGCTTCATTACCGCTCTCAAGTTCCTCGATCGGTGGTTCATCAGAATCTTGGTAAAGCAGGGAATCTGTGAAGTAGTTCTCGACTCTTTTCAAGGGTTATTTGTCGGCAACTACTGTCTTCACCCGATCGTAGTCATCCACGTATTTTAGGCATTAGTGAAATGTGGATGGGACAATGCGGTTGTTGTGGATCTATGGCTGTCTCAACAGCATGTTGTAGGAAGGCTCAGCGTCGATGACGTAGCAGGTGACCTCTGTCTTCATGTTGTCGATACGGCACTTTAGGCGGATCTTGTCGAGCGGCCTCATCCCAGTGTCGTTAAATCTGAAGGTGATTGTGGTTGTCACAGAATGACGCTTATGGGGGACCCCCAAGTATTGCATAAGCATCAATGGGACAATGCTCAACGTGGATCCTGGGTCAACTTGGATTCGATCCACTCTAGAGGAACCGATGTACCCCGTGTAGTACAAGGGTCAATCATGAGAAGTGTTTTTGATTAGCATGTCCTCAGGGATGAATATGATGCAAGGGACCCACTGTTCGGAGGCCTGACAACATTGTAAACACTTCTTTCCTGCGTCCTCTTCCTTTGTAGATAAGAAATGCATGGCGAATGCCTCTGCGTCGGTCAACTCCTCTTGTAGAGCTTCCCGAGTAGGTCTAGACAGACGCAGGAGTTCGGACATGGTGATTTTGGCTAGAATGTTCTTCAGCTGTGCGAGTACATTGAACCTAAAAGGCTAATTACTCGAGCTAGGCCCTTTGGGATTTTGAGGGGTCTCTGCAGGTAGTCGCCGGAGGGTCCCGTCGGCTGCTCCGTCCTGGCAGGGTAATTCTTGGCAAATTCTCTCCCTGCCCTGGTAGCCAGGATGGTATCGTCCTCATCGGAGTTGGTGAGGGTGCTATTGCCATTTTGCCTTTATCTAGGATAGCGGATACGGCGTTGCAAGGTTTACCCTTGGTCTTATTCGAAGGCTTCAAAGTCCATTGCTCATCACTGAGGAGGTCCGGATGGACCCACATCACAGGCGAAACTCAAACATAGGCGAGTTTATGCTGCTAGCAAAACTCAAGCGTAGGAGAGTCCCATGTGCTTTCCAGCTAAGGCGGTGCATTATTTCGCATTAAGTGTGAGGCGACAGAACGCCTCGCCTTCCGCGCTTAAGCCAGACTGTTGGTTCAGAATCCTAGCGGTCGTGGCCTTTATGGGCGTCGAATTCGAAATGCCGTTGGAGATTTGAGCCGCTCGAAACATTCGAGTCAGCAAACTTCAACTGTTGAACCCTCGGCTATATAATGTGCTCGCCATTCTCTTGTAGAGTTCCCACGCTCATGAAAGTTTGCCTAAAGAAAGATTTTCCAAAGCCTTTCTCGTCCCATCCAATGGCTTCCGAATCCATGTCGTACGCTCCCAAGGGGAAGGAAGTCGTTTCTTCCTCCGATGTCGCCGACGCTGCCGTGGTGCTAACCGCCACTCTCAGCACGACCCTAGGGTCCCTGGCTTCGAACCTTACTCCGACGCTTGCCATCCTCCAAAAGTTGGAGGATGACCTATGTAGGATAGCCACCATTGTTAGTCAAGGCGTCAGGAGATACTATGACGTGCTCCCCCTCGTGGCCGATCGTCTCGAGGAGATCAGACACGTGGGTGGCCCTCAGCTCGCCCAGCGATGCGAGCGAGAGCTCCATCGCTTAGAGGAGTTGATGTACCGCCTGGAGGCGCTGGTACCTGCCGACCCCAAAGACGAGACGATGCCTCTCGTGATGAGTGCACTGTTTGAGCATGAAGCTTTGGCCAGGCGTATCCTACAGAAGGAGACCGAGCTCAAGCGCCTGCGCAAGCAACATCACGTTTTGCTAGCTGAGATAGATGCCTATCTTGACGCTGCTTCTTCCATTGACGCGGGGTCCCTCAAGGGAGAGGAGAACCAGATGAAGCTTGTGCGTGAGAAAGTGTGGGTCTTTCGCATCGCTGAGGCGGAGGCGAAGTTGCTTCAGATCCTCCGTCAGGAAGAGAAAGATGGTGAGGGTGCCCTCGTCAAGCTTCAGTAGCGACAGGAGGAGAAGGTTCAAGCTAGGCATGTGGCAGAGCTCGCGGATGTCAAGGCTGGGATCGCCGTCTTCAGCCTGTCAAAGTTAATTTAGAATGTTTCCGTTGCTTTGCTGTAATTTTGCTGATGCTGGTTACATCTTTGTCTAAAAACATGATCTGTTTTTTTTAAAATCAGCTTCGAATGGCTCCTTATGCTTTTGGTTGTTTACTAATCTGCATGCATAGCCCTTTCTTTATTTTCTACGTTAATCTATGCGTTAGGACATTTGGTTAATCCTTGATAGTCATTGTGTTTGACTTGTCTTTATTGACTTTTGCTTGAGTCGAGCCAGCTACATTGTTTTCCGCAGTGTAGCGGGCCTTCGAGGGGTTTATCTTAGACTTAGTTGCTAGGATACTCCTCCACCCTTGGCTGTTCAAAATGCGGGGTTAGGTTAACTCCGATTCTTGCATCATAGTTCAGGTGGGTTTGAGATATTAAAGATTAACAATCTAACCCAAACAGAACAATTGCTTGTGCATGCGACCAAATCAAGGTCCCAACAATAACCCGCTATTTGGCGGGTTGCTATTCAGGGGTCGAGTAAAGCATGTCGCCTGGCAAGCCGCCCTCAATGAACATCATCGCTTACCAAGACGATGATGTCATGATAATCGAACCGTTCAGGGATATAGGAGTGTGACGATTGATTATTGTAGGAGTCGTCGCATGGTGGAATGCTACCCATCGATTATTCTAAGAGAATATTATAACGCTCGGGATAGGTCATGTCATTCAGGGACGTACGAGTGTGATGACCGACCGGAGTAGTAACGCGTCGCATGGTAGGTTACTACTCGGGTAGTGTCATTCGTGGGAATGACGGAGTCTGCTCTACCAAAGGTAATCATTAACCCGATAGAATCTTATCGTGATCGGAGCAACTATGAGGGCCTATCATCCCATGGGACGGGATTAATAGGTTTATGTCGCCAGAGGTGATAGTTAACATGACTTTATTGTTTGTTGCGATGTGAGAAACTCTGTGGGCATATCATCCTATTGGAGAGGATTGGTAAGTTGATTTTGGCTAGAGGTAACAGTTAACATGACTTGATTCAAGGGATCCATCATCCAGTTGAATGAGACTGACGGAGAAATGATTATCAGAGGTAGGGATTTAACTTGGTAATCGACTTTGGTCCTAACTGTTGAAAGTTTTGACCAAATGGGGATTTGGGCTATCCCTAAGAACACTATATATAGCGTCTTATAGGGGTTTCCTGTAAGTAGTGGTTCATATCTGCGAGTACGTCGGAGTATATGAAGTAGGAACAGTTTAACCTCGTGTACCAGGTTGAGGGGAAAGGGGCAGTTTAGACTCGTACACTTGTGGGAGTGATAGGGTAGTACTTATTCAGGAATTTTCCATTGATAGGCATCATGATCTTATCGCCGTTTTGTTTGACGAGACGATAAGCTCTATTCAAATAGACTGTCTCTATCACGAACAGTCCTTCCCATTGGGGCTGGAATTTTCCTTTCTTCTTGGAAGTGAGAATCATCGGTTGTCGAACGGCGAGTACCAATTCTCCCTCCTTGAAGGATTGATGCTTGACTTTCTTGTCGAAGGCCTTAGCTATTCGAGCTTGGTAGAACTCAATGTGCTGTTAGGCTTCAAGCCGTCTTTCATCCAACGCTTCAAGTTCCGCGAGGCGTCGTTGATGATTATCCTCGATCGTCATCGCTATCGCTAGGGCGACGTGGAGGGATAGAATTTGAATCTCTAATGGTAACACGGGCTCGCAACCATATACCAATGAGTAAGGCGTGTTGCCAGTCGGCATGCGAACCGTTGTGTGATACGCCCATAAGCTCTCGCCAAGCTTCTCGTTCTAATCGTGCTTGCTACCGGAAGTCAGCTTGGTTAGGATCTTAACGATTGTTTTGTTGAAGGCCTCGGCCAAACCGTTCGTTGAAGGGTTATAGGCTGTAGAGGAAAGGTTCTGGATTCTGAACTTGTCACAGAACCGGGTGAACGCATGACTAACGAATTATGTGCCGTTGTCATGAATGATACGTCGAGGTACGCCGTATCGATATATAACGTGATGTTTGATGAACTTGATCACCTCATTGGTTTTGACTTCTCTTAAGGGACGGCTTTAGCCCATTTGGAGAAGTAGTCTGTGATTGCCAGGATGAACCAGTGACCCCTTGCCGATAGCGGGGATATCAGTCCAACTATGTCCATTCCCTATGCTTCGAACGGCCATGACGCTGCTGTCGTATGCAGGTCTTCAGGAGGTCGGTGCATGTAATTGGCGTGGACTTGGCATGTGTGGCATCGTTTTGCATAAGCAACTATGTCGGTAACCATCTTGGGCCAAAAGTAGCCTATTCTCCACAGACGATCCCACAGCTTGGGTCCAGGCCGGTGAGCTCCACAGGTACCATCATGGGCTTCACGTAGCACTTATTGCGCTTCTGTCTTTGAAAGACGTCGGAGTAACAAACCCTCATATGACCTACGATACAACATCTTCGTGGTCGAGTCATAGTAGAACCTTGAGGCACGTTGGCGGACAGACTCTCGCTGTAATGACCGTGGATTTTGATACTAGTTAAAATAATTTTTTTGATATTTTAAAATATTTAATTATTATTTTTAAAAGAGTATTTGTATTTTTCTCGATTTTCTATAATTTTCTATGATTTAAAAATCTGATTATATATTTATTTAAATGATTTTGATATTTATAAATTTATTTTGTGTGGTAAAAATTTCTGGAATTAATTTGTTGTGTTATCGGTACTATTATGTATTATTTTAACTAATATGTTGTGCTATTAATATTATTACGTAATATTTCGTATAATACCTTTTATTATTAATTACATATTATCTGTATAATTAGTTGTATTATTTCTACTGTTACATATTATCTGTCGTATTAGTACAACTAGTACGTTTTACTGTGTATGTAATTGTCCCATAATTATTTGATTTTAAATTTAAGTAAAAATATTTTTATTATTAATTATTCTCGTTTAATTATACAATATGGGTATATTTTGACTATTTCGTATCAACTGTTGTATTAGCACAACATGTACGTTTTTAATTGTAGATAATTATTTTATAATTAGTTTAATTTTTAAATACCCGTAACTATTTATTTTAATTATTTTTGTTTTAAACCCAAACCCTAACCCTAATATAATAATATATATATATATACATGTGAAAACCCTCTCTCTCCTCTCCTGCTCAAAAACACGCCACTCTCCTCGCCCAGCCTCGTCGCTGTCCGCGCCGAGCGCCGCCCCTCAGCCCCCATCACCACCGCCGCCTTGGCCTCCGCGTCCGCCTCCGACCAGATCCGCACCCACGCCGAGCTCCAGCACCTCCACCAGTCGCCATCCTCTCCGCCTAAGCCCGAGCTCCACCTTCCCCGCCTACACCTCAACCAAGCCCCGCTGAGATCCCGTCGCTGCCCCTTCTTCGGGCAGTCGACAACGACCGTCGCCGCTGCCACCTCGACGGAGCTCACCGTCGCCACTACCCTCTCTTCAGATCCGTCGGGCAACACCCACATCGGCACCAACACCTCGTCCGCAGACCTCTTGGTCTCGCAGGCAAGATCTCGCTTCCCTTGATCTATATTTCCATTATTTATATCTGTTAATAATTGATCGCATAGAATAGACTGCGATATGTTATAACCTGTGTGAGATTGTTTGTTGAAGAATATTAATTATATCATGGTAATATGATAAATGACATTTTCAGAATAATTATAATGAATTATAATAATTTAGTTCGGCAAAAGAATCATTCTTAGATAATTATAATAATTTAAAATAATTTTTTTTGGAAAATGAATTAATTTAGAAAAAGATTATTTTCTGAATTATGTAGACGTTGTTTATGATTTATAATTCTTAATTTTGATTATTTGATATGCTATGATATTATTGCACATGATTAGTTGCATTGATTGTTCCATGTTGTGATTGAGAATCATTAGGAGTTTATGACTATAGTGACCTGTGTGACATGAATAAGATCTAGATACTTGTGTATTGTTGACTTAGAAAACAAGAAGAGTTGGGATGGGAAGGTCTGGGTTCATGTTATCGGATATGTTGTTGTTTACTTCCAGGCTCGCACCAGTGAATCGTTTCGCACTGGGGTGGGTCTGAGGAGCAGTGATCAGATTTGTTTATTGTTTATTTCCTGGCTCGCACCAGTGGATCATTTCACTCTGGGGTGGGTCTGAGGAGCAGTGATCGGATATGTTTATTGTTTATTTCCAGGCTCGCACTAGTGAATCGTTTCGCACTGGGGTGGGTCTAAGGAGCAGTGATATTGTGATTATTGATTATTTCCAGGCACGTACCAGTGAATCGTTTCGCACTGGGGCGGGTCTGAGGTACTAGTGAGATGTGGTTGTTAATCAGATATCCGATAATGTGAACTTTGACTCTGTGTGAGATGTGAACCAGTGACCTGTTATAGGATGATGTGAGATGTAGGCCAGTTGTGTTGTTTTCATACATAGATCGGGGGTAATATTTAATTATTTACAATTCGAGACATATGGTATATACATGAGGGTTTCCTTGTTTGGATTATTTCGTTTGACGTACTACGTCTCTTGTTGAAGATTTTGAAGTATTAATTTCATCTATTGTATGATCTTGTTGCTTGGATGATTAGACTGATAGCTAGCTGCATGATCTCGTTACCTGATCGATTTTGGATGCTTTATGTTATCATGATTTAGTAGTGTTTTCATGTTGATTTGTGGATTTCAGTTGTATGTTCTTTTGTTGTTTCTGTTATCGTATCGTTTTTCGCATTGGATTTCCGTTCGTTCTATTTTCTGTGGGGTCGGGTCTTGTCGTGTGCCATACACGCTGACGTACACCTATTTTCTTTGGTGTACGTCAGACTTAGATGAAGAACAGGTTTAGTTGGGAGATCGCCAGGAGCCAGAGGATTCTCAGCAGGAGTGCCTTGCAGACCGAGCAGAAGAAGCCAAAGTTTAGTTATTCCCTCTTGTTGTTCGATGATCTTAGTTTACTTTTGTAGCATTTCTTTTCTGCTTGATCATTGTATTTTACATTTCTCCAGTATTCATTTGTTCAGATATGTATAAGGGCATGTTTGACTCGAATATTATATCTTGGATGATATTCATTTGTGATATGTATTATTTTATTCTGTGTTGTTCATTATATTCTTGCTGATTGTGATCGGGGACCTGTGACTTCGCATTGTATTTATTTCCAGACGCTTAGCGTATTGAATTGAAGAGAAAAGAAAAAGAAAAAAAATGATAGCGCATATTTCTTCTCAATCTAATACGTCGCGGGCTTGTTCACGTTTCGATTCCCGGGTATTTTGGAAAACGGGGCGTGACACTCGCTCCTTAGCCTCTTCAGGCAAAATACCGTATAAAACATAATCGATGATCGGGAGACGCCAGTCTTTCGGGTCAAGTTGATCCGAAGCCTGGTGAGAAGCGTTCACTTCTAGAACGTCTTCTGGTTGAAAGAGTCGTCGACTCGCTACAGTGACACATTGAGTCGTCTCTAGCGATTGAGCCAAGTTAGCCGCCAAGGATGCGAGGGCGTCCGCGTGCGTGTTCTTGGAACAAAGCATGTGCTTAATGCGGAAGTTTTTGAATGACTCAATTAGTTTAGTAGCCACTTTATGAAGCGGGATTAGATCGTCATTCCTAACCACGTATTCTCCCATCATCTGCCTAACGATGAGCTGAGAGTCGCCGTAGGCCTCAAGATGTTTTATCTCTAACTCTCTTGCCAACTCGAGCCCAATAAGTAGCGTATTGTACTCAGCCACATTGTTGGTACAGGGCTCTGTTAAAGAAAAGGCTCAGGGTAACACGTGGTTATGTTGGGAAGTAAGGACCACCCCTACTATTGCAACAATAGATCCGCTTATGCCGACGCGAGACGCACCGTCGACGAACATCTGCCAAACTTCCGCTAGGGAGGCCGTGTTGACTTCGGGGGGTTCATCCGACAAATCTTCAAACAGGTCAGTTTTCACCCCTAACGGATGACTAGCCATGAGATCACAGATGGCCTTCCCTTTGACTGATTTCTACGGCATGAAGTGAATGTTGTACTGAGATAGTATTAGTGCCCATCTGGCCAAGCACCAGTTTAAGGCTGCGGGCTGTGTCATGAAGACTCGGATGGGGTTCATCCGAGAAATTACATGGATGGTTTGGCCAACTAGGTAATGTCGCATCTTCTGGATGGCAAATACCAGGGCTAAGCACTCCTTTTCGACCATAGGGTATCATCGTTCGGCACATTGTAAGGTTCTACTTAGGTAGTAGATGCCTTGCTCATTGTCGGCATCATCATTTTGCGCCAAGAGAGCGCCCAGAGAGTGTTCTATGACTTGTATGTAGATGAGAAATAGATTTCCTGAGATTGGAACTATAAGGACGGGTGGGTTCGAGAAGTAGGTGTTGATCTCTTCGAAGGCTTGCTGGAAGGGCTCATCCCATACGAAGGAGATACCTTTCTTCATTAGTTTGGAGAAAGGTTGGCATTTGCCCGAAATATTTGAAATGAACCTCCGGAACAATGTTGGCTACCTAGTCGGGATGCTGTTCCTCTCTGATAAAGCTGGATTCGATCAGCTTCTTCACTTCGGCCTCGATCTACTCCATAATTTGTTGACGAAATCGCCTCTGCTATTGTTTGATAGATTTGGCATCCGATCCGATGTTGAGGTGATACATGGCGATCTACTGATCAAGGCTGGGCATGTCCTCGTAATTCCATGCGAAGACATCAATATATTTCCGTATGAGGGCTATGAGGTCTTCCTTCTCTTGGGGAGGTAAACTATCGCTGACAAATATAGGCTTGGGGTTGGTCTCATCATCCATGTTTACCTGGTGTATTTCACCCTCGGTGGGTGGTTCACGCTGCTCGAAGCGACTACTCCACTGAGCATTGACGTGGTGGTCCCATGTCTCATCATAAAGCGGGACTTGCCCATCCTCTACCATTTCGATGGGATCAGTCGTAGCCATGTTGACTGTGAGGCTATTGAACAAGTCTCCCACACTGACGTCTAAGTCCCACACTGACATCTGAGTCCCACGCTGAGGATGTCGATGATCGATCCTCAGAGCGGGCATCATCGGAGTCCTCTCCAAAATTGCAAAATAATTCCGACGAGGGAGAAATATAACCTAAGCCTCCTCGAGTCTTGGTGAAGTAGTTCGAGGGTTTGCCTTTAGGTACATAGGTGGGTCGGATGACCGTCCTCCATCCTCTACCATAGTTCAGGCCTTCTTGGCGAGTGAGGTTGTAACCCATGTCCCTTATTTTTCCACTTGGCTGTATTACAAAAACTGGGGTGCGGACTCCTCTTCTTCGGACTCATCCCACAACATGCATAAAGGGTGATCAAATCTCCCAAAGATAATATCCTTTTGAAACTATCTTTGGCGGGTACGGCGAATACAGCTTGCGAAGACTCAATCGTTTGTCTCTTTACGACATACAATGAGTATACGGGAAAGTGTAAAGACGGGTCACTGTAGAGCCTCGCCATTGGGTCGTCAGGTAGGTCATCCTCGGATGTCAGGCAAGATGACAAGTAGGCAAAGTTGAACTTCTCATTCAAGACAATCTCCTCCGCCTGGACAGCATCGGTTACATTGTGGCTTTCGTAGCCGATTATAATTGATTCGAAATCATTCAGGACAAGGCTATCGCCATATTCGGGTTCACTATCTGCTTCATTACCGCTCTCAAGTTCCTCGATTGGTGGTTCATCAGAATCTTGGTAAAGCAGGGAATCCGTGAAGTAGTTCTCGACTCCTTTCAAGGGTTGTTTGTCGGCAACTACTGTTGTCACCCGATCGTAGTCATCCACGTATTTTAGGCATTAGTGAAATGTGGATGGGACAATCCGGTTATTGTGGATCTATGGCCGTCTCAGCAGCATGTTGTAGGAAGGCTCAGCGTCGATGACGTAGCAGGGGACCTCTGTCTTCATGTTGTCGATACGGCACTTTAGGCGGATCTTGTCGAGCGGCCTCATCCCAGTGGCGTTAAATCCGAAGGTGATTGTGGTTGTCACAGAATGATGCTTCTGGGGGACCCCCAAGTATTGCATAAGCTTCAAGGAGACAATGCTCAGCGTGGATCCTGGGTCAACTTGGATTCGATCCACTCTGGAGGAACCGATGTACCCCGTGAAGTACAAGGGTCGATCATGAGAAGTGTTTTTGATTAGCATGTCCTCAGGGGTGAATATGATGCAAGGGACCCACTGTTCGGAGGCCTGACAACATTGTAAACACTTCTTTCCTGCGTCCTCTTCCTTTGTAGATAAGAAATGCATGGCGAATGCCTCTAAGTCGGTCAACTCCTCTTGTAGAGCTTCCCGAGTAGGTCTAGACGGACGCAGGAGTTCGGACATGGTGATTTAGGCTAGAATGTTCTTTAGCTGTGCGAGTACATTGAACCTGAAAGGCTGATTACTCGAGCTAGGCCCTTCAAGATTTTGAGGGGTCTCTGCAGGTAGTCGCCTGGAGGGTCCCGTCGGCTGCTCCGTCCTGGCAGGGTAATTCTTGGCAAATTCTCTCCCTGCCCTGGTAGCCAGGGCGGTAGCATCCTCATCAGAGTTGGTGAGGGTGCTATTGCCGTTTTGCCTTTATCTGGGATAGCGGATACGGCGTTGCAAGGTTTACCCTTGGTCTTCTTCGAAGGCTTCAAAGTCCATTGCTCATCACTGAGGAGGTCCGGATGGACCTACATCACTTGCCCTGACGGTAAGGTTTGGGGTACTAAACCTTTTCCTTGTTGATTGTGAGGATCATCATTAGTGATCTCCAGCATTGCTTTGGGGATGGGAACTACCCCTACCGGTGCTTGAACCTCTGGGAGATATTTTCCAAAACTCAGAGTGATCATATTTGTGGTCACCTGTTTTTGTACCCTTTCCTTTTTTAGAATTCCCACATCGTATAGGGCTTGAAGCTTATTTTTGAGGATGTAGCATTTGGAGGTATGGTGGCCGAGGAACCTGTGATACACGTAGTAGCCCGGTTCATCGGTTTTGTTCGCCTCTTCAGGCTTGGTTACTTTCGACAGGTTAATCCTATTGCTCTTGAGGAGTGTGTCGAGGGTTGTTACCACTTGGTCTTCCCTAAAGTCATATTGCCTCGGGGGATGTTGTTCGAATGGCCTAGGTTTTGGCCTTTGGGCCGGTTTGGGCGCCGGAGCGGAGCCATCGTTAACGGCCATGATCTCTTTTCCTCTCGCTCGAGGGGATTCTTTGGTGCGCTTGGTTCTGCAGTTCCTTTTTTAGGGTGGGGCTCCTTGATTTGGAACCTCTTGATATCGAGCCTCTTGGTTCTCATTCGTTGGAGGTTTGGTGGCTCGGCAGTGGAGCGCGGGGCTGCGGGGTAGGAAGCGAGCGAGGGACGAGGGGGAGGACCGGCGGTGAACTGAGGGGTTAGCGCGAGGCTGACACGACGGCGGCGTGAAGAGGGAGAGGCTAGAGACGGTGGAGGGAAGCTGAGGTGAGGTGGCGGTCTGGGGTGGGCAAGGTGGTGTAGAGGCGGTGTGAGCATGACGGGTTATGGGTTACGAATAGCGGTCACAGGGGACAGAGGAGAAAGCTGAGGAGAAGGCGAGAGGTGGTTGAGCCGACGGCGGATCCGTCGGATTGGCCTGAGTGAGCGGCACAGAGCAGGGGTTAGCTGCTTGGACGAGCCGTTCTCCACGGTGGTGCGCTGTCGAGGACAGAGGAGGCGAGCTAGGAGTGGGCAGTGCTGGGCTCGTGGTACGAAACGGAGGGGCGTGTGCGTGAGGCTCGAGACTGGAGGAGTGCGACAGGGAGACATGGCGCGGAGGCGGAGCTCGCCGGCGATGCTGGCCTTGGCGCAGCGGCGAGCGGGGTTGAGGGAAGCCGAGGGCTGGTTTCGGAGCGTCGGGGCCTGATCGGCTGAGGAGTTGACGGAGCGTTCGCTGGCGTCGGGTCTAAGAGTAGGAGCTCGGAGGAGACAGGGCGGCGGCATGATCTCCGACGAGAAAGAGAGGACGGAGAAGGAGATGGGGTTTGATGACTTGGGCTGGGAATGAGAGAGAAATGAGATAGTGAGTGAGAGAGAGAGATGAGCTAATTGAGAGTGAGAGAAATGAGAGAAATAATAGAAGAGAGAGAAGGAGAGGGGGACAGGGAAGTGATGGGTGCGGGAATTAAGGAGTGATTTTGGGGAGTAGGGTAGGAGAGAGACTGAGAGATGAAGAGAGGGACAGTGTGGTGTGAGTAGGATTAGACTGTAAGGGGTATAGCAGTGTATACAATGCCAGCTATAGGTGTACTATAGGTGTATGTAACAGCTATATACATAGAGTAGGGGTACAGTACAGGCTAAAAATAATAATAATACAAGATAATTAATGATATAATTAATAATAACAATAATTATAAATAACAATAATAATAATGAATAACAATAAAGTTTTTACTACAACAATTTAATCTATAATTAGCAAAATTATTAAAATAAATATATGGTCTGGTTTTTCAATCATAGAAAATTCTAGAAATTTAGGAAAAAATATAAATACTCTTTTTAAAATAAATTTTAATATTAAAATACCAAAAAATTTATTTAAACTAGTATTTGAAATTCACGGTCATTACATCCTACCCCCCTTAAAACAAATTCCGTCCTCGGAATTAAAGAACCCAAGGATAGAAATATTGAAATAAGGTCATAGCACGTCATGACAAATGTGTGGGCAATGTTGAATGAGAAAATAGATGTGTATATTATAGGTTATACAAGACACAATAGAGAATAATTTTAAAGAATCAAAGTGAATAGTCAATGCAAATTTATAAAGTAAATCAAGGTCATAATAAGGTCCGATGTGTAGTATAAATAATAAGAATGGGATAAGTATAACATGAAGAGAGTGAACACATATTGAAAGAGATTGCACAGGCATAAAGAAGCATGTATATTATAAATAAATAGTTAATACGTATCAAATTATAATAGAATGCAACATCTAGGCATAAGCAAAAATATAAGTTCCAGTCAACATAGTTTAATAGCAAGAAGTCAACAATAAATATACAATTATAGAAAAATATAATATCAACATGATATCATTGATATAGTATCATAAGACGACACATCACAATGTTAAAATATAATGAATGGCACATAATTGGTAAAATATAACAAATATATAGTATAAAAATATTATATGAAATATAAATACATAACTCAAACAATTGTCAATCACTAGAATATATGATAAAGCATATCAACTCGACAATATAAATAATTAAAAGAAGAGCATAAAGAAGATAAGAGACAAAAATCTCAATAAAATTTAAATCACTCATACGTAAGTAGATGATACATATAATGGACAACATAAGTTAGTAGAATAGATAATCAAGATATACAAAAAATATAATTACAAACATGAAAGTAATAATAAAAATATCAAATCACGATAGAAATATCATACAACCAGTTAGTAGAATAGATATTCAAGATATACAAAAATATAATTACAAACAAAACACATGAATGCAATCAGCAAACCACATTAAACCAAATAAGGTAGATAAGACAAACAAACAGAGGCAAATCATAATAATAATCAATAGTAGTATGAAACGATACACAATAATTATTAGCATACAAACAGTTATGTAGCACAAGGTAAATAATGCAAAATCATTGACAGATTCAAATAAACACAAATAGAATCAAGGCATAAAACAAAAGATATCAAAGCAAAATAGGTAAACAAGATTCAGAAACATATGATGTGTATAGAAAATATAATCATTATGTATAATAAGCGTTAAAAATGAAAACATATACATAATAATAGGCACATAAAAAGTATGAATACTCATAGTACTAATCATGCTAACAAGTACTCATAGTACTAATCATGCTAACAAGATAAATTATGATGAAAATAGTCACAAAATATTATATGATAAAATATACGTAAGAGTAAACAAGCGATTCAAAATAAACATATCATATAAAACATAATAAGGAGAATATAATAAGGAGAATATAATTATACATGTATTCGACAACAATATAATAAATCAAAAATTTTGGTAATATTCATAAGGTAAAATAATAAATGTAAACAAGATATAACAATAATAATCATTACTATATAAAATCAATTCAGATGTAGTAGTATATTACATAGTAGTCAAAATCACATAAATACAATAAGCATAAATATTCATAAGTAAATATGTATAATACATAAAATATGGATTATGGAAGATAAACTTGATCTATAACAAATGAAAACATAAGAAGGCATAAATTTATAAAATAAAACACCGATATATTATAGATAAACGTACGATGAAAGATTGATGAACACGTGAACATAAACACTGATAATACATGAAACAAAATATGGTTAAACACATTTTTTTTTGGATAATGATTGAATATAAATCAATAAAAGTATACATCGTAAATATAATAACATACGTGAATACACAATAATGAAAAAAGGGAATAGTAAGTATAAATGATGAAAAGATAAAACACAACACAATAAACAAAATAATGAACAAAGAATGAACAACCAATAATACAATAAAAGGAAATAAAATCTAAAATACCATAAAATAAATATTGAAAATAACATATGTATACAATGTATATTGTTACAATTAACAAAATAACACACATTGAATATGAAGCAATTAATAACAATTGTGCAATGTACTATAAACAACCCATGAGTAATTACCATGCATTCCCACGAACGGTATTTAAAATTATCCTTTATATTAATTATAAAAGAATAATACTTAATGATACGAGATAATGTAACAGAAATATATATAATTAGTAACTCAAATTTCAAACCTAACAATAGGAATAATTGCTTAAATATCAAAATAGAAATACATAGCTCTTAGAGCTAACAAAACCAATGTGAACATACTAAAACAACCTAAACAAGACAAAACTGACTGATAATAAAACTATGTACTGAAAATGTAAAGGATAAGAATATACTACATATGTGGAATATTAAAATCATGAAATTATTAAAGTATATCACAAAATTTGAACACTATACAATAATTTAGATCATATGTGAAAGATAGATGGTATAACAGAAAACGCACACATAAACAATATAGATATGCAAAAGTATAATTAAACATAATAAAATAATTTAAATATCAGATATACTATGCAATGTATATGTGGAGTCTAGAGCAATGTAAAACACTTAATGATATGATTTGAACAATTGAAAAGATATAAGTAATGGTATGGAGTCTAGAGCAATGTAAAACACTTAATGATATGATTTGAACAATTGAAAAGATATAAGTAATGGTATATATATATATATATATTTTAAAAACACATAATATAACATTGTGTGTGATACATAAAATAATATAATAAATAATACAGAAATCAATACAATCAAACAATATATAAGTCAAATTAAAGAAAATATAGTTGTAAAAATAATAACACATATAATAACGACCGGTTCGAGGAAAGAGAAGTTATACAAAGAGAGGGTAATCGCGAAGAACAAGAACCGTGGAAAACTCCGGAGTCAAAGAGTGATAAAATAGGAACGAAATGAAATCTATCAAGAAATAGGATAAGGGCTCAAGAATAGTCTCACGGATGAAATATGATATGCGTCTAAATTATCCATTATATTCTCACTGGTAAAAATCGGGACCGTGACCGGGACCGTGATCGGGACCGTGACCTGCATGGGCCACCACTAAAAAAACCTGTCACACCCCGCTTCCCAAAATACCCGGGAATCGGAACGTGAACAAGCCCGCGACGTATTAGATTGAGAAGAAATATACACTATCATTTTTTTCTCTTTTCTTCTCAATCTAATACGCTAAGCGTCTGGAAATAAATATAATGCGAAGTCACAGGTCCCCGATCACAATCAGCAAGAATATAATAGACAAACTCAGAATAAAAAATATCATATCACAATAGGATATCATCCAAGACATGAAAATACGGTCAAACATGCCCTTATACAAATCTGAATAAATGAATACTGAAGAGATACAAAATACACTGATCAATTAGAAATGGAAGGTAGTACAAAAGAAAACGGATGACCAATAACTAAGCTTCAGCTTCTTCTGCTCCGTCTGCAGGGCACTCCTGCTGAGAATATCCTGGCCATGGCGTATCTCCAAGCTGGACATGTTCTTCCTCTAAGTCTGACGTACACCAGAGAAATAAGGTGTACGTTAGGGTGCATGGCACACGGCAAGACCCCACAAAAGACAAGAACGAACGAAAACCCAAGCGGAAAATGATACGCTAACCGAAACGACAAAAGAACATGCAACTGGTAATCCAACAAAATCAACATGCAAAAATACTACTAAAACACTATAAACATAAAGCATCCAAAAATCGATCAGGTAACGAGATCATGCAGCTAGCGATCAGTCTAATCATCCAAGTCACAATGCCATACAACTAGATGGAGTTAATACTTAAAAATCTATAACTCGAGACGTAGTACGTCGAGCAAAATAATCCAAACAAGGAAACCCTCATTAATACTTAAAAATCTATAACTCGAGACGTAGTACGTCGAGCAAAATAATCCAAACAAGGAAACCCTCATGTATATACCATATGTCTCAAATTGTAGATAATTAAATATTAACCCCGATCTATGTATGAAAGAACACAACTGGCCTACATCTCACAAGAATCCATAATCATCTAAATAACGAGGCCATGTAACTAGTCATTCTATAACAAGTTACTTGTCCACATCTCACACAGAGTCAACGCTCATATCACCGGATAACTAACTGTTCACAAATCCCCTACGTGCATCCAAACCTACGAAACGGTTTAGTAAGAGGACTACACACAATCCGATTTTGGCCTGGTCCGAACTCAAGCAAAACTCGGGTGACGAAACAATTTCACTGACCAAGTGTGAAACGGTTCACTTGGCCCAACAAACAAACCCCAGTGTGAAATGGTTCATTGGTTCTAGTCTGGAAGATACATCAACAGTCTTATCCGATCACATAAACATTAACTTCCCCATCCCAACTCTTCTCGCTTTTCTAAGTCAACACAATACATGTCACTAGGTCACGTAAGGCTACTACGGTCATGACCACTAACAGTTCAATCACAACCAGAAATAACAAATTCGAATGATCATGTACGATAATATCAAGGCATATCACATAATTAAGGATCAGAAATCATAAAATTGTTCTAAAATAATCTTATGAAATAATAAATTTATTTACTTAAAATAATTCCTTTTACAAAATGAGTTCTTTCAAAATAATCCCCTTTTTCAAAAATAGGTTATTTTCTCATTATAATAATTCTAAAAATAATCTTTTAAAATAATAAATTCATAAATTTAAAAAATAATCTTTTTATAAGATAAATTCTCATTAATTCAAAATAGTCTATTTTCCCAAAATAATTTCTTTTTTAAAAAAATTTCTAAAAATTATTATAATTATTCTAAAATGATTCTTTTTCCAAGATAATTCCTTTTAAATTATTATAATTTTCCTAAAATGATTTCGTTCTCAAATAAATTCTTTTTAAATGATATAATTATCCAAAAATAATTCTGCTGCCGAAATAAATTCTTTTAATTCATTATAATTATTCTGAAAAGGCTATTTATCATAATATTGTGATTTACTTAATATTATTCACCAAAGAATTCCACGCAGATAACCATATCACAAACTAAAATATGCAGAAATTCATAACTTCATTAACAAGCCCACGCAGATAATTATATCAGTCTAAAAATACTTGATAAAATACAAGATGAGCAAGGGATCTTGCCTCGGGGTTTTCGTCGAACGAATCGACGTCGACGGCGTGGGTCGGATCGGATGCGGTGGAGCGCTGCCGTCGGCGACAGGGGACTCCCTGAAGAGGCTGATGGCGGCGGGTCAGGCAACGGTCGGCAACTCCGCAGCAGCCGTGGTCGGCATCAGGGGAGAGAGTGGTGCCGGCACGACGAACTCGGGTCGGCGTCGCTGGAGGTTTTGTGGGCTCGGCAGCGGAGCGCGGGGGCGGGGGTAGGAGGTGAGCGGGCGGACGAGGGAGAGGACCGGCGGTGGAACTGAGGGGTTAAGGCGGAGAGCGCGACACGGCTGGGCCGGCGCAAAGGGGAGGCTGAGAGCATGGAGGAAGCTGGCGAGGCTCGGTGGTGGGTCTGGGGTGGCTGCAGGTCGCTGGTAGAGGTGGTGGAGCATCGACTGGCGGTGATGGGTCGAACACCGAGCACAGGGGGACGAGAGGAGAAGGCTGAGGGAGAAGGCGGAGGCTGGTTGACCAGTGCCGGGATCGGATCGGCTAAGGTGAGCCGGCGCGGCGAGGAGGGTGGCTGCTGGACGAGGCAGCGATTCTCCAGGGTGGTGGCACTGTTCGAGAAGAGGCAAGCGGAGCTAGAGTTGGTGTGGCTGGGTCGGGGTCAGCGACGCGAGGGGTGGCTGTGCGATGAGCTCGAGATGGAGGGAAGCTCAACGGGGGGAGGACAGGGTGCGGAGGCGGAGTTCACGGCGACGCTGGGCTTGAGCAGCGGTGAGCGAAGGTTGAGGGTGAAGCTCGATGCGGCTGGGTGTTCGGCGGAGCTGTTGGGGCTGATCGGAGCTTGAGGAGTTAGACGAAGCGGTGTGTAGCGTCGGGTCTGAGAGCAGGAGCTCGGACGGAGAACTAGGCCGCGCGCGATGTGATCTCCGACGAGAAAGCGAGAACGGAGAAGGACATGGGGTTTGATGACTTGGGCTGGGAACGAGAGAGAAATGAGATAGTCAGTGAGAGAGAGAGAGATGAGCTGATTGAGAGTGAGAGAAATGAGAGAAATAATAGAAGAGAGAGAAGGAGAGGGGGACAGGGAAGTGATGGGTGCGGGAATTAAGGAGTGATTTTGGGGAGTGGGGTAGGAGAGGGATTGAGAGATGAAGAGAGAGACAATGTGGTGTGAGTAGGATTAGACTGTAAGGGGTATAGCAGTGTATACAATAACAACTATAGGTGTATGTAACAGCTATATACATAGAGTAGGGGTACAGTACAGGCTAAAAATAATAATAATACAAGATAATTAATGATATAATTATAAATAACAATAATAATAATGAATAACAATAAAGTTTTTATTGCAACAATTTAATTTTATAATTAGCAAAATTATTAAAGTAAATATATGGTCTGGTTTTTCAATCATAGAAAATTCTAGAAATTTAGGAAAAAATATAATACTCTTTTTAAAATAAAATTTAATATTAAAATACCAGAAAAATTATTTAGACTAGTATTTGAAATTCACGAACATTACAAATGTCGAGAATCACATCTTCAAGGATGATTTCTTATTGCATACTGCTGACTCTGACGTGTGCGGGTTTCATGCTGGTGACCAATTTGAGAGCATCCATCACCAAGCGAAGGAGACATCCGAGATGACATTGCTTGTAGGGTCCTTCTCTATTTGGTTCGAGGGTTGTGTCGTGACTTCTCTACCAAAAGATCGTATCTCGATTAAGGTGCCATACCCTACCGTATTGTTAGCCTCTCAGTACAGCTTAGCTCTTCCATCGATGATGGTGAGCTACATACATCATGGCCAAGGGGAATTGACCACTTAACATTTGAAGTAGGAAGACAATTGCCCAAGGAATCAAGTGCCCAATTCTAGGGTGGAGTTACAGTATACCCACTTGGTAATATAGTTCACTCGGCACCGTGCTTAGTTGATGTTAGCTGCTATGCCTAGTGGTGGGAATGTTGTCTTACTTTAGAGGTATAAACATTCGAAGTGGCTGGTTAAGTACCTTGCCGGAGTCCGTAGAGTTTTTTTGAACAAGGATCATTATCATATTTATTGTTTCTTCCCCTCAATTGATGATGTTAATACTAGGAATGAGTTCAAATATGGCATGAGTAGCGAGCAATTTACTTGTTTGCCTAGTGGGTGTTTCAACTTGTTGGTAAACATTTGACTAGGTCACCTCATTGTTAAGTTGAATGGTGCTGAGTGATACATCGAACCCAATTTTCCATGTAAAATTGCCTACTAATTTGGCTATGATCAGCTATACATTGAGAATCTGAATCCAAGACTGCTATGCACAAGCAGCTTGGTAGATAGTGCTCGTGCTTGGTACCACTTTATTGTAAGGGCTGCAGGAGCTCAGTTCTCACTTCCCCAACACATGCCCAACTGTTACATGACGTTGGGGTTTTACAAGTGGTATAGCATGGTAACCATTCCTCTTCCTAAATTTTAGGTGTATAAAACTAGCTTGTATTGGATCACTTGATTGTATAAGGATTTATCTAGGACAGGTTCAAAGAACAGAGATCATGGACTTCGTGAATTCCTGGCGGAAGGTATGCCAGATTAAGATTGGGAAGTGCCAGGTGAACATCCTTCCCCTTAACGGTAGGCTAGCATCAATATCAGGGTGCTAACTGAGCTAGCAGTTCGTCAAGGAGTATTTGGTAGAGGATGGGGGAAAGGAAAGAGGCCATTACATATTCCTCCTCCTCTGTTGTCTTCGAAAAAATAGCACTTAGCATCTCCTGAGCCTGAGTCTGTGCCTAGAGAGTCTTTAAGGATTAGGGAGGAGTCTCCTGCAGTCCTAGTACAAGAACCTAGGATTAGCTCTACAGGTGAGTCCTGTTTAAATGTTCATGACTTTCATCATGAAGTGATTTTAGCTGATGCGATTCTTTTACACAGGTAATGGGCTAATTTCTCTAGACGATGATGAGGAGAAAATGGATTACGGGAATGATGACACTGATGCCTATTTGATTGAGATTCAAGATGCTAGCGATGCTGGTAACATCGGTGGTTCTTTGTACATGCTAGGTACTTTTAGTAATCTTGTGTGATTGTTCCACTTTGGTCACTAATGTTTTGTTAACTTGATAGATGACAAACCTGATTTTGGAGCCATGGGTGAAGTAGCCCAGGCATTTTCTACTAGTGTTCACTTCAAATCGGTAGTTGACTTTGAAGGGGCTTCCGGTGCCTTAGAATCTACGCCTGCCATTGATACTACTGAAGCTCCTGTGCCAGCACTTATTTCATAGGTGCGGCGGAGATTAATCATCTCTGGGTCATTTAATGAAGATGATGGAGCTTTGATTTCTCTAGTAACTGTACGGTCTAAAAGGGTAGTGCCACCGAGCCCTAGACCTATGTTTGATGAAGGTCTTAGTGTGGTGGCAGTTGATGAGCTAGAAGTCTTGTCCACGAGTGTTCAAAACATGCCCGAGGATGTGCCAATGACCACGACGATGGTTGTGAGGACTGTAGTTTCGTCAATTTCTGCGATGTCTGTGACAATGTCCATTGTGTCAGACATCTTGGTCTCACTCGCTCCATTCAATATCTAGCAATTAAAGGATACAAGTCTTGCCAACTATCTCTCCAATTACCATGGATGCAATGGTGGTCTTCACAAGGGAAAGCTCTGCAAGTCATGTGAAGATTCCCTATTCTCTCAAACCTGAAGATTTGATCGAAGTGGAAATAAAGATCTTGACTGATAGCATGGTAAGGCTACTCCATCAGAGTGTTGCGACTACTTTGAATCTGCGAAGAGGCTTGTCCATTTGCACTCTTAGGTTATTGAGAGACCAACTTGGTCTTTTGTCGTCAGTTGCTGGTTTGGACCACACTGAACCCTTTAAGATTTCAATTGACAAAGCTGAGTTCTATCTTCTGTTAGGCCCCGAAAAAGATTCAAAAATGATTGGTTCTCTTAACCTACTTAGTTCTAAGAAAAAATTCTATCGCCTGGTAAGAATCACGTTACAATCGTTCTTTCTAATGTACAAAAGAGGAGACGGTTGATGTGAGTTCTCCTTTGTTTAACATGTGTTCTGTGTGGTGAAAGGATGCCTCATTCGATGCTTGAGCTAAGCTTACTTTCCATTAACGATCAGAACAAGATTGCTTCAATTTGAGGTGAGGATTAGCCTCTGTTGAAGTCTTAGATCAAAAGAATCGGGGTTCAGATCTCAAAGGAGCGCCTCTCTAGTTAGCTTTTGAACTCTCTCTTGCTCTCTATGTGTGTCCATGCGTGCGCCTAGCTCATTCATATCAGATTGCGGCTATTTATAAGCCATTTAGCGCGTAACTGATGTGCTAATCATGGGGTTGAGGAGCGTAACTAACTCCTAGAATTTTGCCCACATGGGCAAACTGGGTCTTTAAGACCGTTACAGTCGAACTTCACTTGGTGAGACGAGCCTCGCTAAGTGGCGATGTTCATTAGATAAGACGAGCCTTTATGCGCTGTGAGGTTCATTTGATAAAGTGAGTTTCACTATGATAATCATATTTTATTATAATTTTATACCCTCATTATCTATTTTATATGAAAAAATGTATCACTAATAATTATTTTTATCTTTAATTGCAGGTAATGAAGAATAAATCTTAAAACTCTCATCTCTCAACAACAAACCCTTGATTTAATGAAGAAATGAAGCCCATGAAGCCAAATAAATTCTTTCAAATATTTAATAAAGAAAAAAAACAAAGCCCAGTGGAAAATCAAGAGAAAATGCCGAAGCCCAAAAGTCCAAGCAAAAGCCCAAAGACCAAGCTCACAAGCCAATAAAAGAAAGAATTTGCGGACAACAATTGGAGAACAACATGCATCGATGGGCACATCGATGGGCGCATCGATGCCCTTATCGATGCGCTTATCGATGTGTTTATCGATACCCCTATCGATATAACGTACAGTTTGTTACGAATTAAGGGCTAAAATTTGTTATTTATGGATAAGATTTCAATCCAATGGTTCTCATTCACTGATGTTTACTATAAATAGGGATAGAGAGTGAGGGGTTAAGGGTGTGAAAAATTTTGTAACTCTATTTGAAGAGGAGTGCTACTCTTAATTGAGAAGGCCTTCCAAAAATTATAACTTTTGTTCTAATTAATAATAATAATTTTTTTCTCCACTTTAAATTTGTCTTTTCTCCTCTTTGTTGAATGATGAGGATGGAGATGAAGAGCAATTTGAAGGTTTGTATTTCTTTTATTTTTTCTTTTATTTCTTTTTAGTAATTTTTTTATTATTGCTTATTAGTTAGATTTACATTCATGCTTGTAGTGTAGATTTATTTTCTTGTCTTTTTATTTTATTTTGCACTTTAATTTGTAGAGTAGATTTATTTTCTTGCATTTAATTTTTACAATTTATTTTGTAGTTTAGATTTTAATTCTTTATAGTTAGATTTAATTCTTGTTCATAGTTTAGATTTTTATTTTCTTTTTATTTTTGTAATTAGTTCTTTTTCTTCTTGTTTTTATTTCTTAAGATGTGAAATTAATTCTTGTAGGAATCTTAGAATTGTATGAAACTAGTCTAATTTCCTTTATATTGTATGGATTATTCTCTTTCACTTAAAATGTTCTTCTTTAGAATAATCAACTAGAAAACTAATTGGTAGAAGATGAATTTTATAGTCTATGCTTATCTTAAATGGTTAGATATGTTATGCTTATGAATTCTAGGATTACTATCTTGTTGTTGTTCTTATCATAAATAGTAATTTTAACTTAGATGATAATTTGATAGGTTATACTTTTCTTAAATGGTTTGACAGTCTATGCTTAATAAATCTAAGTTGAATTATGATAAAAAGAGAATAGTTCGTATTTTGTAATTGAGATTATCTAGTGGATTAAATTCTAGATTTTCCATATCTTAATTGAATCCTCCATCTTGACTTTCTTGAATTTTCTTTTCATTCTTAATTTTATTTCTTGATTTTATTCATTCTTCTTTCTTCCCTTATGATTTCATTTATTCTTTGATTCTTATTTCTTTTCTCTAAAATTCAATTTATTGTCTCTTGCATATATTCACAACAATCACTCATCACAATCACACTTATTCTTTAATCCTATTTTATCACGCACACAACATAAGAACCTATTCTAATAATCTCTTAAAATCACCTTCCTCGTGGGATCGATAAGTTTTTATACTATAACTTGATCAATTATGCACTTGTAATTTTGATACATAATTATGCCGCATCAAGTTTTTGGCGCCGTTGCCGGGGAGGGTGCTAAAATAGGATTTTATTATTTTGGTTCTTTAACTTGTGTGTTTTCTTGTGAAGGAACCGCTTGGAGCTTGAAAATCTTAGATTGAAGATCAAGAACTTGGAGAATTGCTTTCGGTTAAGTCTTCTTTCTAGCGTTTTTAATTCCACCCTTTTTAATTTGCTTCACAATTAGAGACAACTAGGATTTAAAAAAAAAACAAAAAGAATTTATTTTTGTTGACCATAATAAAATCCATCTTTCACTTGAACATTAACTAACAAGATAATAAATTCAAACAAGAGCTCTCTTCTCACATTTGATTGTTGTTGACCATAATTAAAAAAAAAGATTTTTTTCTCATCCGTTTTAGTCGCTTTTAATTTCTAGGGTTGCATTTTATATAGTTAGTAGGAATTCACCAAAATAATTGTAGCACTTGATTTGACACATACTTAAAACAATCTTAAGGGCAAAACCCCTAATCAAGATAAGGTAAGGGATTTCATCACCCATTCCTTAGCCCACAAATCGCTAATTCCTCACTTCACAAACCCAAGCATTCTAAAACTCATTAGACGTTGGCCCCTAAGGACTCGAGCTCAATAAGGAACAAAAAATCCTTATGTGAACCGGTTTAAGTTTTCTCAGATTAGTTGGTATCTAAGGCAAGGTTTAGGGGTTGCGTAAAGCGCTCCGTAAGGAACGAGGTACTTAATTGATCTATGATCACCCTCTAGTACTATCCTTACCTAGCTAACTACCTGGGTAAAACATTAATCTTTTCACTGTAGGAGTTTTTGGTTAGGAGCTGGTCTAGTTGAGTTAGGCTAAACCCTAGAATTTGAGTGATTGAAAAGTGATTGATTTGATTTATTCTATTTAGGATTTTTCTTTATCTTTTTCTTTTCAAAAAAAACTAATTTTCTTTCTTTCCTTTTAAAAAAAAATTGTTTTGGTGTATGCAAACTTGGGTTAGGGGTAATTCTCATCGTTTAATCTGTGTTAAACCAATCCAAGAAATGACAAATCAACCCGTTCTCCAGGATATGTGTTATCCCACCAGAAATGCAATTCCATCTTGCATAAGGCTCCCCGAAGCAAATGGAGAAAATTTCGAGCTTAGACCATATTACATAAACATACTTCCCAAATTCCTTGGAAATAAAAAAAAGATGCATATATTTTTATTTCGGAATTTGAGGAAGTGTGTATTATGATTAAAATGAGAGAATTAACTAAAGATGCGATTAAGCTTAGATTTATTCCATTTGCTCTTAAGGATAAAGCTAAAAAATTACTGTACAACTTACCGACAAATTCCATCTCAACTTGGGATGAATTTGTAACCGTTTTTCTTAAGAAAATTTTCCCTATTCACAAAATAGTAAAGCTCAGGAACAGCATTCAAAACTTCAAAATTATCCCGGAAGAGCCATTCTGGAAATATTTCGACTGATTCAAAGATCTTTTAATCCAATGTCCTCATCATGGTCTAGAAAAATGGCGATTGTGCCAAGTCATATATGAAGGATTGAACTATTCTTCAAAAACATCTTTAGAATCGATGTGTTAGGGAGATTTTATGAGGAAAAACGCCGATGAAGCTTGGGAATTCCTAGAGAGTCTATCCGAGAAAACAATGCAGTGGGAACACTGTGATGACAGGGTTTCATCAATTCCTCAATCTAAGTCTAGTGGTCTTTCCCTGGAGTCAAACATTACGTCTAAAGCGAAGATGGCGACGATTATGCGGAGGTTAGAAGCCTTAGAAGTTAAGGAACGGGCTCCAGCTCAAATCAATCATATTTCTGCCCCGGGATGTTATAACTGTCAGTCTTCTACCCACGTTTCAGAGGAATGCCCTCTCCTAGGAAACATCCATGCATTAGAACAGATGAACGCTGCATTCCAGCACCCTAGAAATGATCCATTTTCTCCAACCTATAATCCAGTTTGGAGAAATCATCCCAACTTTGCTTGGAATCAAGGAAATTCTACCAGATATCAAAACTTCATTCCCACGTCGAACCAACAATTCTCTAGGGCCAATACACTTTCATTCAACGCACCAAACAATTTTTAACAAGCTAACCCAGTTTTTCCAACCCAGCATCCTCATCCTCACCAGCCTACAAATCCTTCAAATTCTGATCATGACAAACGTTTGAGTGTCGTAGAAAAGGGTTTAGAAGCTATGATCAAAGCTTCTACACAAACTACCAACATGTTGACCCAATCATCCACCACTCTAAATTCCTTCATACAAACAACCGGCCAAGTGCTCAACTCGAACACTCAAGCCATAGCCCAGTTAGAAGTCGAACTTGGGCAACTAGCCACTGCCGTGAGTGAGAGAGAAAAAGGAAAATTCCCAAGTCAACCTGTTACAAACCCTAAAGACAATGGATTCAGTTCAAACCATCCAGCTCATGTGAATGCAGTTCACACACTGTAATCCAGGAAACAAATAGACAGTCAAGTTAGAATGCCACCGGATCAAACCCCTTCTCCCATCCAACACACTCCTTCCGATGAAGCAATTCCTTCCGATGACCAAAATGCTGAACATGAGATTGAGCCTGATCTAGTTAGGTATAGGCCCGTCGCCCCTTTTCCAGATAGACTCAAACCTAGGAAAAACTCCCCGCAGGTTGAGAAAATCCTAGAAACGTTTAAACAAGTCAAGATCAACTTCCCTCTCCTAGATGCAATCGAACAAATCCCTTCTTATGCAAAGTTCTTGAAGGACTTATGCACTAAGAAAAGAACCACCAATGTCCCCAAGAAAGTCTTCTTAGCTGCCAACCTCAGTGAAATTTTTTCAAAACCCATGCCGTTAAAATACAAGGACCTGGTTGTCCCACAATTCCATGCGTCATAGGTAACACTCACATTGATAAGGCACTTCTAGACTTGGGAGCCAGTGTCAACCTCCTTCCTTATTCAGTCTATCAACAGCTAGGTGTAGGAGAACTTAAACCGACGAGATGCACTCTACATTTAGCTGATAGATCTGTAAAAATTCCCAAAGGAGAGGTTGAGGATGTTCTGATCAAAGTTGGAGAGTTTATTTTCCTTGTTGATTTTATTGTCTTGGAACACAGCCCGTTTCTAATCTCAAAAGTCAAATCCCCGTCATTCTAGGAAGACCGTTCTTAGTCACCTCAAATGCTTTGATCAATTGTAGGACGAGTCAGATGAAACTATTTTTTAGGAATATGACTGTTGACCTCAATATTTTCAACTTAGGAAGGCAACCTAGTGATCCATCTGATCAACCAATGGAAGTGAATTTCATTCAGGGAATATCAAGTGAGCAACAAGAGGGAGAGTGTGAGTTAGATTCAAGTGCATCTGACTTAATGATTGAGGAGTTTTCTGATGACGAACTAGAGTTAGATCCGCTGGTCAATCATGTTTCTACTGCTGGCTGGCAACGAGAACCTTTAGAGATAGAATCCCGAGTCTAGCTTCGCCCATCTGTGGAGGACCCCCCTAAGTTAGAGCTCAAACCTCTACCTGAAAATCTAGAGTATGCCTACTTAGGGGAGAACGAGTCTTTACTAGTTATCATTTCTTCTGATTTGACTACCGATCAAAAGGAAGCTCTTTTAGATATTTTAAGAGAGAATAGGGAAGACATTGGATGGACCATGGATGATATCAAAGGGATTTGTCCAACCATTGTTCAACACCGAATCCATTTGATAGATGACGCCAAACCTACTAGAAATCCTCAACGTAGGTTAAACCTAGTGATGAAAGAAGCCATTAGGAAAGACATTTTGAAATGTCTCGATCATGGGATCATTTATCCCATTTCTGATAGTTCATGGGTGAGTCCGGTCCAAGTTGTTCCAAAGAAATCTGGGATCACCGTGATCCAAAATGAGGCTAATGAGCTGATTCCCACTCGGATCCAAACTGGATGGCGAGTTTGCATTGATTACCGAAAACTCAACTTAGCCACTCGGAAAGATCACTTCCCTCTTCCATTCATTGACCAAATGTTAGAGCGTTTAGCAGGACACAAGTTTTATTGTTTCCTGGATAGATATTCAGGTTACAATCAAATCCCCATCGCTCCAGAAGATTAGGAGAAAACCACCTTCACTTGCTCATATGGAACATTCGCTTACCGATGCATGCCTTTTGGACTATGCAATGCATCGACCATATTCCAATGCTGCATGATTAGTATTTTTTCCGACATGGTAGAGAGATTTCTTAAAATTTTTATGGATGACTTTTCCATTTTTGGTGACATATTTTCCCAATGTTTGCATCATCTTAAACTGGTCCTAGAACGGTGTAGGGAGAAAATTTTGACTCTTAATTGGGAGAAATGTCATTTCATGGTCAAACAAGACATTATCTTAGGACATGTAGTTTCTAATAGGGGAATCGAAGTGGACAAAGCTAAGGTATCATTTCAAATCTCCCTCCTCCCAAAACAGTCAAAGATGTCAGATCGTTTCTTGGTCATGCTGGTTTTTACCGACGTTTCATCAAGGATTTCAGCAAAATTGCTAGACCCTTGACCAATCTCTTAGCTAAGGATACATCATTTTTTTTCTCTTCTGACTGCCTCAAAGCTTTTGAATATCTGAAAAAGGAGCTAACCATAGCTCCTATCATTCATGCACCAGACTGGACCTTACCCTTCGAACTGATGTGTGATGCATCTAATTCTGCGATTGGTGTTGTTTTATGACAATGGTTTGAGGGAAAATCGCATGTGATCTACTATGCTAGTAGGACTCTGAATGATGCCTAGCAAAATTACTCTATCACAGAAAAAGAGTTTTTAGCTGTAGTATTTGCCTTAGAAAAATTCAGGTCTTACCTTATCGGTTCCTTAACCAAAGTTTTCACAGATCATGCCGCACTAAAGTATCTTTTGACCAAAAAGGATGCTAAAGAACGGCTCATTAGATGGATTCTCCTACTTCAAGAGTTTGACATTCAAATTCTTGATAGAAGATGAACAGAGAACCCCGTAGCAGATCACCTCTCTCGACTCCCAAATGCACCAACATCAACCGTCTCGATCAAACAGAGAACCCCGTAGCAGATCACCTCTCTCGACTCCCAAATGCACCAACATCAACCGTCTCGATCAATGAACATTTTTCAGATGAACAACTCCTAGAAATCCAATCTGTTCCATGGTTCGCCGACATTGTGAACTACATAGTCATGAACCAGATCCCGTCTCATTAGTCCAAACAGGGTAGATCCCGTTTTCTGTCCCAAGTAAAATACTTTTACTGGGATGATCCATATCTGTTCAAATACTATCTTGATTAGATCTATAGGAGGTGTGTTCCTACTGAAGAAACTAGGAGTGTTCTATCCTTTTGTCATGAGCAAGTATGTGGGGGCCACTTTGGCCCAAGAAAAACAGCCAAAAAAATTCTCCAATTTGGGCTATACTGGCCCACTCTTTTCAAGGATTCATACGAGTTTTACAAAATCTATAACTGCTATCAGCTTTTAGGCAAGGTCACTAGGAGAAATATGATGCCTTTACAACTCATCTTATCTGTTGAACTTTTTGATCTATGGGGTATCGATTTCATGGGACCATTTCCAAATTCCTTTGGAAAATGTTTACATTCTAGTAGCCGTTGAATACATGTCAAAATGGGTTGAGACGGTAGCTTGTAAAACTAATGACAACAAGGTCGTTGTCAAGTTTTTGAAAGAGAACATTTTTGCACGATTTGGAGTACCCCGAGCGATCATCAGTGACAATGGTACACATTTCTATAACCATTCTTTTGACGCTTTGATGAGAAAATATTCAATCACGCAAAAATTGTCAACTCCTTATCACCCCCAAACCAGTGGACAAGTAGAGGTCACAAACAGGCAGATCAAACAAATATTAGAAAAAACAGTTAATCATAACAGAAAAGATTGGTCTGTAAAATTATGTGATGCTCTGTGGGCGTATAGAACAACTTTCAAGGCCAATTTATGAATGTCACCATACAGACTGGTAGTGGGGAAAGCTTGTCACCTACCAGTGGAGTTGAAGCATCGAGCAATATGGGCAATAAAACAATTGAATTTTAACTCAGACTCGGCGGGCAAGAACAGATTACTCCAAATAAATGAGTTGGAAGAAATTCGAAACGATGCATACATAAACTCAAAAATTTACAAAGAAAAAACCAAGATTTTTCATGACAAATCAATTTTACGAAAAAATTTCTCTCCAAGACAGAAAGTTTTATTGTACAATTCAAAATTATATTTTTTTCCTAGAAAATTGAGATCAAGATGGACAGGTTCATTTTTTGTCAAACAAGTTTTTTCGCATGGGGCTGTCGAGATAAAAAATCCTAAAAATGGTGGCATTTACAAAATTAATGGTCAACTTCTAAAACCATTTTTAGAATTTTCTACACTCGGAGAGGAGGAGGTGTTAGTTCTCTATGAACCACATTATTTGTAAAAATAAATAAAATAAAAAAAGAAAGAAAAATGAAAAAAATATAAATATAAATATATATATAAAGAAATTTTTTTCTCAATTTTGTTTTTCATTTTAAAAAAAGAACAAAAAACTTTTGAATAACTAACATAGGCTTTAAAAAAAAAGAAACAATATATACATAATAAGTTCGGCCCAAAATCACAGGCCCAAAAAAAAAGAAAAAAAAGAATATATAATAAGTATAGGCCCAAAATCACAGGCCCAAAAGAAAAAATGAAAAAGAAAAAAAAGCCGTTTTTGGGCCGGCTGGCCCAAAAGCTATCGCATTGGGCATCGATGCCAGCAACGATGTATCCACCCATCTGCCTCAAAACCGCAGCCCCCAACTTCTCCCCTTGTTTTCTTCTCCTCATCTCCCCAAACCCCATTTCCCCAACCTGAAAATTCACAGTGTTTTAAAAAAAAAAAAATCCACGCAGTCAAGAAAAATTGGAGGGATTCTTCTTCAATTTTCTCAGATCTTTGCTTTCTTCCACCTCTACACATTTCCAAGGTATAATTTCTATCTTGATCTTGTAATTTCCTTATGTGAATGGGTTCATGGATGAATTGGTGATTAAATCATGAATAGTTTTGAATTATTAACATAGTTGGTGTAGATTCATGATAATAATTGATTAAATTGAGGGTTTAAATTGGGGATTTTGTTCAAAATCCAAAAATTTAGGGGGTTTATACAAAATCAGAAAATTTCTTGGGGGGTTTGAACTTGGAACGGAATTGAGGATAACTTGTACAAAAATCTGAAAAAAAAATTGGGTATTTTATGCAAACCCAAAATTTCTTGAGGTTTTTTGTGCAAACCACATAATTTTCAAACATTCAATTGGGTAAGTGATTTCAAATTGAGAATATGATCTAATTAAAAAAACTTTGGGGTGTTTTATGCAAAACCAAAAAAAATTGGGGGGGATTTATGCAAAAATAAAACTTGAATTTGGGGTGTTCTGTGCAAACAATTCAAAAAAAAAATTGCCAATCATTTTAACATTTGTAAGGTTTAGCTTATAATTGTCATATCAACATGTATGTTTCACCGATCAATTTTTGTTTTTTTTTCTTCTTTTCTTTCTTTTTCTATAGATGCCCCCCAGAAAGAAATCCCGAGCAAGTTCATCATCTTCTGATCCATCTGATATCGACATAGATAGACCCACTATTTTAGCCAGAATTGTTGGTCTTAATATTTATTTTGAGAGGGGTTTTCAGATGAGTGCATTACATACATATCAATCCACAATCACCATGTTAACTGCAGTAGGTCTTAGGAGCATGATGACTAAACCCCTAGAGAAAGCGAACATTTCATTAGTCCATGAGTTCTATTCTAGATGGGAAATTGATCCAGATAGAGAATTTTCGCTTTTTCTATAGTGAGGGGTGTTAGGGTTATTTTTGATCTTTCCACTATCCGTGCTACCCTCGATCTTGTAGAACCACCCACTGATGTTCCAGATTACTTTCACTTAGCCTCTACATTACAGCCTGGTACACCAGAATACAATACCATGTCAACAACCTTGTGTGGGAGGGTCTTTACATCTAATTTCAGTTCAGGAAATCTCAAACCAAAATACAGATTGCTTAATCTTTTCCTGCACTTTGATTTGAAACCCACCACTGCATATTCTATCATTACCCCCCACGACATTCTCCTTCTTTTTTGGATAGCCACTGCTCAGCGGTTTGATATAGCGAAGATTATATTTGTATGGATGCGCTCATCAGTGGAGAATGTGTTGGATTGGGTCAGGACACAGTCTGCATCAAGAACTCAGCTCATTTACCCCTATTTCATCACTAGACTCTGCCATAGATTTCACGTTCCAGTATTTGTAGAGGATAGGTTAGAAGCAGGGAAGGGGTTACAAAATGATCAGACTGTGAGGAGGAGCATTTCAGGGCGAGATCAGTCCGGTCCTTTAGGAAGAGAGCCTCCTCAGCACCAGCCAGATACACAGGACCCCATTCAAGAGGAGATGGACAGAATGCGGAGTCGCATGGACAGGATGCAGATTCAGATGCACAGGATGCAACGGCATATACACGAGATACATGGTCAGATGAGCTACTACACTGAGACCCTGGTATATTTGGCAAGAGGATGGCAGAGAGAACATAGAGATACAAATGGACCTCCACCTGAGCTTCATAGTTTTATCATACCATTTCAGCCAGATAATTTCCCAGGAGAGGATGAGGCGGGACCGAGTTCAGCAGCTACCGCTGATGATGTGGATGACGATATATCAGGAGATGAGCAGTGAGGGATGTTCTTTTTATTTTACCGAGTCTTTGATTTTTATTTCGGCATGTACTTATTAAACTGTGATATTTTGGATATTATTTGCCTTGAGGACACTGCAAACTCTGGGTATGGAGGTGTAAGCTAGTTAGCCTTTGTTTGTATTTTGCTAGTTAGTATTTTGTTTCAGTATTTTTTTTTCTCTTCTTCTCTCAGCATTTATCTTTTGTTAGTTTTAGAAAAAAAATAATTATAAAAATATTGTCACTTGCCAAATTAATAGAGTTAAGTAATAATTGATCTAATTGATAGATTTTAAATTTTCTAATTCCTAGTTAGTGACATTCGCAAGTGCACCTTTTATGATAACTCCAAATAAAATTCTTAAGAAATGATTTTTCAACTAGTATACTTTACTTAAGTCTTACCTTAGATTTTTAATTAAAAATAATGAAATTTTTGCATGCTTAACTTAGAGTTGAAAATATTTTTTTTAAGTTATCTTGATTTACACTTTTTTTCAGATTATATTTACTTACACATATATATATTAAAAAAAAACTAACCTTATAAAAGAAGAGTGTGAAAAATGGGCACAAAAAAAAACTCTTAAATTCAAGGTGATTCTATCTTATAAAGCCTAACTTGACTGAGTAATTAAGCCTAATGAATATTTCTATACTTAATGACCTAAGCCCAATTGGGTTGGGATTTATTGGCCCAAAACTCGTTAAATGGTCACTTAGAAAGCCCGTTAAAATAGAAAACAATCACCAAGAATTATAGAGTGAAAAAAAAATTATATACATATATATCTATAACACTAACCATTTTTTTATATATATTGTTGTTTTGTATATATGGTCTTGAAAAATAATTTTTGATCAAGAGACTTGAAAGTTATTTAAAACAAATAGTTAGCATGTCCTTTTCAAAACTTTTGAATTAAATCTCTAAGATTTGACTTGGTTTGTATTGCTATAATGAAAAAGATTTTTCTAAGAGATTTACATTGGAGTTATATATAAAAACGTTTTCTTGATTATTAACTAGCTTCAATTCGAATGTCTAAATATATCAAAGAAAATTAGTTATTTACTGACTTATTTAACTTGGCAAGTTGAACAAATTTTGTGAGTATATTCACTGCAAACCCTCACGAGACTACAACTCGTCCACTAGGGTAACCTAGGGGTTTACAGGCTTGTTGTATGCGCTAAATACAACCGCGATTCCTACGAAAGTGAGTTAGGATTTTCTTTTTATTTTCTTTGCTAGAGGACTAGCAAAAGTTTAGGTGTGAAGCTATTTGATAATCACATTTTATTATAATTTTATACCCTCATTATCTATTTTATATGAATAAATATATCACTAATAATTGTTTTTATCTTTAATTGCAGGTAATGAAGAATAAATCTCAAAACTCTCATATCTCAATAACAAGCCCTTGATTTAATGAAGAAATGAAGCCCATGAAATCAAATGAATTCTTTCAAATATTTAATAAAGAAATAAATCAATGCCCAGTTGAAAATCAAGAGAAAATGCCAAAGCCCAAAAGTCCAAGCAAAAGCCCAAAGACCAAGCCCACAAGCCAATTGAATGAAAGAATTTGCGAACAACAATTGGAGAACAGCACACATCGATGGGCGCATCGATGCCCTTATCGATGCGCTTATCGATGTGTTTATCGATACCCCTATCGATATGACGTACAATTTGTTACGAATTAAGGGCTGAAATTTATTATTTTTGGATAAGATTTCAATCAAATGCCTCTCATTCACTGATGTTTACTATAAATAGGGGTAGAGAGTGACGGATTAAGGGTGTGAAAAATTTTATAACTCCATTTGGAGAGGAGGGCTACTCTTAATTGAGAAGGCCTTTCAAAAATTATAACTTTTGTTATAATTAATAATAATAATTTTTTTCTCCACTTTAAATTTGTCTTTTCTCCTCTTTGTTGAATGATGAGGATGGAGATGAATAGCAATTTGAAGGTTTGTATTTCTTTTATTTTTCTCTTTTATTTCTTTTTAGTAATTTCTTTATTATTGCTTATTAGTTAGATTTACATTCATGCTTGTGGTGTAGATTTATTTTCTTATCTTTTTATTTCTTTTTGCACTTTAATTTGTAGAGTAGATTTATTTTCTTACACTTAATTTTTGCAATTTATTTTGTAGTTTAGATTTTAATTCTTTGTAGTTAGATTTAATTCTTGTTCATAGTTTAGATTTTTCTTTTCTTTTTTTTTTGTAATTAGTTCTTTTCTTCTTGTTTTTATTTCTTAAGATGTGAAATTAATTCTTGTAGGAATCTTAGAATTGTATGAAACTAGTCTAATTTTCTTTATATTGTATGGATTATTCTCTTTCACTTAAAATGTTCATGTTTAGAATAATCAACTAGAAAACTAATTGGTTGAAGATGAATTTGATAATCTATGCTTATCTTAAATGGTTTGATAGGTTATGCTTATGAATTTAGGATTACTATCTTATTGTTATTCTTATCATGAATAGTAATTTTAACTTAGATGATAATTTGATAGGTTATACTTTCCTTAAATGGTTTGATAGTCTATGCTTAATAAATCTAAGTTGAAGTATGATAAAAAGAGAATAGTTTGTATTTTGTAATTGAGATTAGCTAGTGGATTAAATTCTAGATTTCCCATGTCTTAATTGAATCCTCCATCTTGACTTTCTTGAATTTTCTTTTCATTCTTGATTTTATTTCTTAATTTTATTCATTCTTCTTTCTTCCCTTATGATTTCATTTCTTCTTTGATTCTTATTTCTTTTCTCTAAAATTCAATTTATTGTCTCTTGTATATATTCACAGCAATCACTCATCACAATCATACTTATTCTTTAATCCTATTTTGTCACGCACACAGCATAAGAACCTATTCTAATAATCTTTTAAAATCACCTTCCTCGTGGGATCGATAACTTTTTATACTATAACTTGATTAATTGTGCACTTGCAATTTTGGTACATAATTATGCCACATTACACTATACGGTGAGATTCGTTGCAAGTCTCGTGGACTTCTTCTAACAAATTTTGTCTTCACTAACGAGCTTCATATTTAATAATAAGCCTCGTCTTCACTGACGAGCTTCATATTTTGAAGGATAAGGCGTTGAGAGCCTTATCTCTAGACGAACTTCATCTTCAATGACGAGATTCATTCTCTAAGAGGTGGAGCACTGTTTTGCAGATAGACTTCATCTCTTGGATGGGCTTCATCTTCTAGAGGATTTTCGTCTCTAGGCGAACTTCATTTTTAATGACGAACTTCGTTTTCGATGATGTGCTTCATCTCTAATGATGAGCTTGTTGGCTGAGATGAGGTTCTTCATGATGACGACCCTCATCATGCTTGTGGCGAGGTCCAACCCTGATTTGTTCCTTGGCATTTTTAGTGACTACAAGACCCCGTTCAAAGTTTTCAGACCTGAATTAAATTGTATGAGTTTGAAAAACTTTGAACCTTCTTAGCTACGACGAGCTTGGTTTGCATGATGAGATTGGCCTTTTGGTGAGCTTGGACTTTTGGTGGGCTTGGCCTGTGGGAGTGAACTTCGTGGTTTGAAGCATAATTTGTCATTTATGAGCGAGCTCTAATGCTTCAAGACGAGACTCAGCTATTGGTTGAGTCTCGTCACTCTATGCGAGCTTCGTCAGACCCACGTGGAACTGTCAGTCATGTCTTGTTAGCATTAAATGTTGCATGCCTTCATCATCATGCTTTTTTTATGCTCGATAAATGGTTGCCAACTGGGGCCTCGAGATCAGTGGAGCGGATCTCGGCAACTGATTTGATTTCCTGTCTATAAATAGGTGAATGCCTCTGACAAAGTTAATTCGTCTCCTTCAAAGCCTTAGGTGTTTTCATCTTCACATAACACCCGCCTTTGATTTTCTTAACCTATTTCTTCAAACTTTGAACTTATGGCCCCAAAAACATCCACCGGCAAAGGGATGGGCAAGAAAGTTGTTTGACAAGGCTTGTCTATTGGATGAGGTTCGCCTGTCTGATGAGATTCATGCCATTTCTTGGGCGAGGTTTGTCTTTTGGCCAAGGTTTACCCTATTTAGCTAACTTTGCTCTTTTGTTTCTTGTAGTTCTGTATTCTTCCGCTCTGATTCCTCTCCATGGCGACATCAGATCAAATACCACTCAAATGGGAACGAACCATCCCCGCCTCCCTGTACTTGAGAGCCTTCCTATTTTTTTAGAGCTGAAGTCAGGAAGTGCTTCAGCAACTTGCTGGGATTTAGAATGCAATCCTAAGAGAGTATTCCAAGTCCAATCATGCTTGCATCTTCAACATGCTGAGCATCTATAAGCATGCAAACCTTCATCTTAGGCTACGGAATATGTGGCAGCTTCACAAACCCACTGAAACACTTGTCCTTCTGAGGGTCATAATTCTTCAGACCAATCTAAAGTTTAATTATTTTGGTAAACTTGCATTTCTTCCCACAAGCATGTTGAAACTGAAGATTTTTTGCCAAGAAATGGGAGATAGAATTTTAACAATAAGAAGCTAAAGGATTGGTGGAGGGGAGGTTGTTAGCCTTTATGTTTTGAAGATGATTTATAACCACCATTATTAGTACTAAGTGCTTGTTGAGTGATATTGTAGATTACAAGAATATCAAGCTTATTAGTACCTTTATTAGAGGATTGGATAGATTATCAAGCTACAACAAAGAAATCAAGGAGGTGGAGGCATATTGATGAAGCAAAGCTATCAAGAGCACAATATCATATTAGAAGCTTCATCAAGAATTACGCAAATATCAAGATTCAAGCTATGTACTTATATGTGAGGGATATTTGCATTTTTATTTCTCTCTAGTGCTTAATGTAGGCAAGTAGCTTGTTAAATTGTATTTGAAGCTATTGGGATAACAAACACACACTTTCAAAACTCATATTTTGTTAATTTTACTAAATAATGAGTTTTCACAAGTATAAGGACCTTTTTGCAAAATCCTTTGTCAAACAATTTTGTTTTCTTGTTTAAAATCATTTTCTAGAGTTTTACAAATTTTGAAAGTTGTTTGATAAGTTTTATAATTTCCCAAAGTCAAAAACCTGTTTAAAAACTATGTGCATGTTCTATGTCTGTTCTCGATCGACCGGACTTGGTTCTGCAGTCGATCGTGAAAAGTCCAAAGAGTTTGGGAAACCTGGTGCCGCTCGCAATCGATCGGACTTGGTTCTGCGGTTGACCGTGAAAAATCCAGAGAGTCTTTGTTGTAACGGCTAGTTCTGCGGTCGACTGGACCTGGCTGTACGGGCGATGGTGGCATGCAACCATCGGGGACTCTGTACGTTGATGGCTCAATTTTATCGACTGTCACATCCCGACGAGGGGGAAGGTAAAGTCGCTAAGACTCCTAATCCCAGAGTAAGGCTGCCGTATACCTATTTTATGATGTGGTTTGTTTACCATTGCGAGTGCTTGATTAGCGCCCTAACGTCTCTCCAGGAGGGAGGGTTCGTTCCGTTTGTCCAACATCTGGAGAAATGCTCCTGGAAGTGTATAGACATTCCCGACATGAGGAAGATGCAGTCCCACTTTGGTCACTACAATTTTCAACGTTTCTTGCCCTACTTCAGCAGCGGAGGGTATGGCGAATCTCTTCGAGACGTATCAACGGCGGACCACCACACCGTCCTCTCATGCGGTGCCTTTCGATGGCTGGTGAATATCCGACCAGGGTTTCACATCCTGCGAATAGGCTCCACGTGCTACCTCGAGCCTTACATTCCTTGTAGGTTTGCCCGTCAGTTTGTGTATGACCAGCTGTACGTATGGAACATTAACCCTTATTTGTATTATGAGGGAGGGTTAGTGGATAGCACGCGGGGGTGGTTCTGGACCTATGCCGGTGGCACCAACGCATATTTTGAACTACCTGCAAAGGATCACGACCTTCACCATACGTTCCTATATTGCCAGTGGTATCGGAGCACCAGTGCGAATCCCGAGGGATTCCGTTTCCAGTGTTCTTGCTTAGTGGAACATGGGCGCCGCCCAAAGGAAGCTCCTCGTCCCTCAAGGCGGAAGGGTCACCAGACCATTGGAGAGTGGTTCTCGGAAGTCCCTACCGAAGACACCGAGGACCTTTACACGGGTTTAGGTGAATTCGCGGTGTTTGAGGCTCAAGCTCCGTCTTCTGGTCCTTCGTTGGACCCTACCAATGGGCAGAGAGAATCTGATGAGTTAGCCCGGGCAAGTGAACACCTAGAACAGGTCTAGGGAACAATAGCTGGACGAATAGGGATGCCTGTTCTACCTCCAGGTAGTTCGCTCCTCTCTAAACGACAACAAGAGGCCACGGCCAGCAGCTTAAAGGCGGAGACAGCCAAGAAGGTTCATCATGAGGAAGTGGTTGAGGCTACAAGAGCGGTGGAAGGTCAGGACGATACTACTCCTGTGCTAATTCCTGGAGTAACTACTCCTGTGACTCGGGTTGCTACGCCTACTCCATTTTCTACATCAGGGATGGTCCTGATAACTTCGGAGGATGTTTCCCCATCGTCTGATGTGGGGCAATAGGAGGGAGCCTCGACGACTTCAATGATCATACCAAAAGGTGACCTTTAATACTGTAACCTCGTGTATATGGTTGAATCAGCACTACCTGACATTTGCGTTGACTTAATGCAGGTATGGTTGAGAGAGTGATCTCTATTCCTTCTGACAAAGAGGAGGGGACTGGAGATGAAGCGGAGCTTGGCTACTCATAGACAATGTTATTAGAGACGAGGCTGATGGAAGAGTTAGAGCGCGTTAAGGCCGAGGACAAGCGAATGAGCCGAGAGCACTAAAAAGCTGACTCCTGTATCTCTTGCTTGTCTTCAGAGATAGCGAAGACCAAACAAACCATTACTAATACGCAGGCCTCATTGGCCACCCAGGAGAAGGCTCGTGAATAGCTGATAGGGGAGTTGGAGGAACTCGAGTCTCGACGGTAGCTGGTCGTTGACGCCGTTGAGGAGAAAGACCGAGCCATCAAGGAGGTGAGGCACACTGTCCAGGACTTGGTTTCGCACACTGAGGAGGATATTCATCGAGAGATCTTGAAGAGGCTCGATCTTAAGCGCGCTGTAGAGATTCGTGAGGTGGAGTCACGGCTGAGAGCTTTGTAACTTGATTTTGATTGTATCGTTGTATTCAAACTCCTCTTAATGAATGGAATCATGCTTTTGTCTTAGTCACTGTTCCTCTAATTTGTGTGTATGCATTTTCATTTTTGTCACCGTTTACAATAGGCGGGGTCAAGTTCACCACCGGTGAATTTGCGTCGGGTGAGTTCTGACGGCAGGCGGATTCTAGCCGCGGGCGAATTTCAGCTTCAGGCGGAACTAAGACTAGCTCAAGCTATGGTTGAATCTCAATTGGGTCCAACTTTTAAGCAGACTTGAGAGCGGTAAAGACTCTAGCTATAGCCAGACTAGGACTGGGTAGGCCGAAGTGATACACGAACCTGGGCTATCAGGCAAACTCGAGCCATGCGAGTAGGAATGACGAATTTCGACTCATAGGCGGGCTTCGCTTTTAGTGGACCACGCGTCCTTTTGTGTATTAATACGTTCACCAGCTAAGACGACGTTGGCACGTTACTCCGCATTAATGGTGGCGTAGTGGTGTGTTCTCCATTTCTCACGCCCGATCAGGGCCGTTGGTTAGAGATCATGCTTAAAACCTCTAGATCTCGACCATTCACATGGGATTCTAAAGCGTTCGGCCTTACTTTTAGCTGTTTGGTTCGAATTGTCCAATCGAATGGTGGGTGATTATCTGAGCAATGTGTATATAATGCTTATCTCCCTCGTTAGAAGAAGTTATAGTGCTTATTGCTTTCTTTGGAGAAAACCCTAGTTTTCTGCATCCGAGATGGCACTGCGCGTAAAGGTGACTGTTTTGAAGAAGAGACGGGGCGATTCCTCCTCCACGCCACTAAGGCCACCACTGCCGAAGGTATTTTTGCTTTCAATCTTCATGAGTTGTTTCGTGATTTTAATCCCATCGCTGTGTTGGGGAACATGGGAGCAGGAGGTGTTGGCGCGGAACATTACTGACTTGGAGTCCCACATTGGCCTTTTGATGGACCAGGAGCGTTTACTGCATGCCCGGATGGACGTCCTTACTTCCACCATCTCCCGCTTGAAGGCTGAGGAGCAAGCGCAGATGACACTGAGGGGGCTCTAATTTGAGAGGTGGAATGCTGGCAGGGCCATCGAAGAGGCAACTTGAAATCTTGAGACGCTGCATCAAGAAGATTCTACTGCTGCTTCAACCTTTGAGGTCCGGACTCAGAAGGAGGCTGAGGACAGAGCCTGGAAGGACCATGAAAGAAGGGCGGCCGCGGTTAAAGCTAAACTCGTGTTCTTTAGTTTACTGGACTAGGCTTTAAGGGCTAAAGCAGTGTTAAGACATTTTGTCTCATTTTGCTTTCAATGTATTGTCTTAGAACTAGATGAATGTTATGCCTTTTCGGTTTCCCAAATGTGTTTGTGCATATTCCTCCTGTTGTTATTGCCTCTTATCCTTTAGTTTTTATCTGTTTGGTCGCCGTGGGTTGATTTTTAGCCATAGGCAAATTCGAGCCTTTAGTTTTTATCTGTTTGGTCGCCGTGGGTTGATTTTTAGCCACAGGCAAATTCGAGTTACAGACAGACTTTAGCCATAGGCGAATCAAGCCAGAGGCAAGATGAATGCTGATTTGGGTTAGCCACATGTCCGGTCGCGGTCTCACATGCTTGTCAGCTATGCAGCGCTGGCACGTCGCTTCGCATTAAAGGCGGTGTGATGGAAGCTCTTCATTCCCCACGCCCGATCTGGACTGTTGAACGACAAGTGTGTATTTGGTCCGTACGTTATATATTGCTCTCCCTTCTTGTTGAAGAGGTCTTGGTGTTCATCGTTCCCTTCTTGTTCAGGATGGCACCATGAGCCAAGACATCTCCTCGAAGAAGATGGAGAACAATGCCTCTTCCTCGGCTCCTGTACCTTACCATGGTCTGGAGTCTAACCCTCGGACTCCGCTAATTCACAGGTCCAGGTTGAGGAATTAGAGAACGCCGTGAAGCGGGTGATCTCCCTCGTCGATCAGGGCCGTGGTAGCTTCGCAGACTTGAAGCAGTCTCTCTCAGATCAAGTGGCCTGCATCCGGTATCTGGCCGACTATAGGCTCACCATACGCTGTTCGATTAGACTCCTCGATCTGGAGTCACTATTAACAAAGTTAGAGAATCTATGGCAGGCGAATTTGGAGACCGATGTGACGCTATTCTTAGCTTCAGCCCGTCTTCGCGGAATGTGGTAGCGAGAGTACCGAAGGCGAGACATAGAAGACAAAGAATCCCTTATCAGTCATTTGGATCTTTGGCAACGTGTGTTGCAAGCTAACATGGAGGCTACCGCTTCTTCAATTCTTTCAGGCGTGCTCTCATATGCTGAGGGGGAATCGACTTTGACAGGCCTACGCATTCAGAGCGAGACCGTGCTTGGTGATCTTGCAAGGGAGAGGTGCATCCTCCCGATGCTGTGCCAGGAGGATGCCACCGCTAATGCTTCTTTCGAGGAAATGGTCTGACAGGAGGTAGAGGACAAAGCTCGTGCCATGCATGCAGAGAAGATAGCCACGGTCAAAGCTGAGCTTGCGTCTTTCAAACTTCTAGAATAAGCTCACAGAATAGGAATAGGTTCATGATGTCATGTTCAATCTTTTGTTTCTTGGATGTAGTGTTATGACTCGCTTAATTGTAAAGCCATTACTTTGTTCGAATGTATTGTCTAGAAACAGCTAATGAACTTTGTGCCTTTGTGATTCTTTAAGACGTTGTGCGTACCTTCCTTTTCATTTTTTTATTGTTGTGTATCGCTATTCAGCTCCTAACTCATATGATAGGCAAACTCAATTGCTGGCGAGTCTATGCCCCAGGTGAGTTTGTACCACATGCGAAACTCAAATGCAGGCGAGTTTGTGCTGCAAGTGAAACTCAAGTGCAGGCGAGTTTGTGCCACAGACGAAACTCAAACATAGGCGAGTTTATGCTTCTAGAAAAAATCAAGCATGGGAGAGTTCATGCTGCGGGCAAACTCAAGCGTAGGCGGACCGTGTGTTTGCTTGTGGTCCCATGTGCTTGCCAGCTAAGGCAGTGCATTATTTCACATTAAGTGTGAGGCGATGGAACGCCTCGCCTTCCACGCTTAAGCTAGACTGTTGGTTTAGAATCCTAGCGGTCGTGGCCTTTATCGGCATCGAATTTGAAACGCCGTTGGAGATCTGAGCCGCTCGATACATTCGAGTCAGCGAATCTTAACCGTTGAACCCTCGACTATATAATGTGCTCGCCATTCTCTTGTAGTGTTCCCACGCTCACGAAAGTTTGCCTAAAGAAAGCTTTTCCAAAGCCTTTCTCATCCAAACCAATGGCTTCCGAATGCATGTCGTACCCTTTCATGGGGAAGGAAGTCGTTTCTTCCTCCGATGCCGCCGACGCTGCCATGGCGCTGACCACCACTCTCAGCCGACCCTAGGGTCCCTAGCTTCGAACCTTACTCCGACGCTTGCCATCCTCCAAAAGTTGGAGGATGACTAACGTAGGACGACCACTATTGTTAGTCAAGGTGTCAGGAGATACTACGATGTGCTCCCGCTTGTGGTCGATCGTCTCAAGGAGATCAGACGCGTGGGTGGCCCTCAGCTCGCCCAACAATGTGAACGAAAGCTCCATCGTTTAGAGGAGTTGATGTACCGCCTGGAGGCGCTGATACACGCCAACCGTAAAGACGAGACGACGCCTCTCGTGATGAGTGCGCTGTTCGAGAACGAAGCTTTAGCCAGGTGCATCTTGTAGAAGGAGGCCGAGCTTAAGCGCCTGCGCAAGCAACATCGCGCTTTGCTTTATTCATGGACGCGGGGTCCCTTGAGGGAGAGGAGAACCTAATGAAGCTCGAGTGTGAGAAAGTGTGGGTCTTTCGCATCGCTGAGGTGGAGGTGAAGTCGCTTCAGATCCTCCGTCAGGAAGAGAAAGATGGTGAGGGTGCCCTCGTCAAGCTTCAGCAGCGACAGGAGGAGAAGGTTCAAGCTAGGCATGCGGCGGAGCTCACGGATGTCAAGGCTAGGATCGCCGCCTTCAGCCTGTTGATGTTAATTTAGAATGTTTCCGTTTCATTGCTATAATTTTGCTGATGTTGGTTGCATCTTTGTCTAAAAACATGATGTGTTTTTTTAAACTCAGCTTGGAATGGCTCCTTATGCTTTTGGTTATCTACTAATCTGCATGCGTAGCCCTTTCTTTATTTTCTGCGTTGATCTATGCTTTAGGACTTTTGGTTTATCCTTGATAGTCATTGTGTTTGACTTGTCTTTATTGACTGTTGCATGAGTCGAGCCAGCTACATTGTTTTCCGCAGTGTGGCTGGCCTTCGAGGGGTTTATCTTAGACTTAGTTGCTAGGATCCTCCTCCACCCTTGGCTATTCGAAATGCGGGGTTGGGTTAACTCCGATTCTTGCGTCATAGTTCAGGTGGGTTTGAGATATTAAAGATTAACAATCTAACCCAAATAGAATGGTTGCTTGTGCATGCGACCAAATCAAGGTCCCAACAATAACCCGCTATTTGGTGGGTTGCTATTCGGGGGTCGACTAAAGCATGTCACCTAGCAAGCCACCCTCAATGAACATTGTCGCTTACCAAGACGATGATGTCATGATAATCGAACCGTTCAGGGATATAAGAGTGTGACGATTAATTATTATAGGAGCCGTCGCATGGTGGGCTGCTACCCATCGGTTATTCTAAGAGAATATTAGAATGCTCGGGATAGGTCAGGTCGTTCAGGGACGTACGAGTGTGATGACTGACCAGAGTAGTAACGCGTCGCATGGTAGGTTACTACTCGGGCAGTGTCATTCGTGGGAATGACGGAGCCTGCTCTACCAGAGGTAATCATTAACCCAGTAGAATCTTATCATGATCGGAGAAACTATGAGGGCCTATCATTCCATGGGAGGGGATTGATAGGTTGATGTCGCCAGAGGTGATAATTAACATGACTTGATTGTTTGTTACGATGTGAGCAACTCTATGGGCATACCATCCTTTTGGAGAGGATTGGTAAGTTGATTTTGGCCAGAGGTAACAGTTAACATGACTTGATTCGAGGGATCCATCATTCACTTGAATGAGACTGACAGAGAAACGACTATCAGAGGTGGGGATTTAACTTGGTAATCGACTTTGGACCTAACTGTCGAAAGGTTTGACCAAATAGGGATATGGGCTATCCCTAAGAACACTATATATATGTAAAACCCCGTAATTTATTAGAAGTATATGTGAACTATTAGTGATAAATAATTCTATGTGTGGTAAATGACTTGAGGTCATGGATATACTTGGTTGTAAGCTTCTAGACATGTATAAGTGCGGTTTCATAGAGTTCGTGCATTGGTTTTGGCTGACTAACAAAACATGCACGAATCTGGAAATAAATGTCTGCTCAGTCGACTTATGAGTCAACTCATTAGTCGACTAATGAGTCAACTGATGAGTCAACCTATGAGTCGACTGACGGGCTGATTTCTAGCTTTTCTTTTATTTGCGGGTTGGGTTGGTTTTGTTTCGGGTTTAACCGCTTATATAAAATCTCTCCTATCCGAAACCAACCCGAAAACCCATCAGTTATCAGAGAAACCCTAGCCTCTCTCTCCCCTCAAAACCCTAATTCGTTTTTGGCGATTTTTGGGGGATTTTTCAGAGGATTTCAGCGGGATTTGACGAGGTGCAGCATAGGAGATCTTTCTCTCTCAGATTCAGGAGTTGGTCAGCATACCAGAGGCGAGTAACATCTCGCACAGCACTCACCCACTGTTTGTGTAGTTTCTATGAGTTTTTATTTCAGATTTTTGAGCCTAAAACATATTTTGTGTATAAAAATAGATGCTTTAAATTCTAAGGTGCAAGATCTATATTTTTCAGTTAGTAAAAAGCTCACCAACGTTTTTGTAATATAGATCCAGATTTGGAATTAATCTTAAATATGGGTTTCATGTGATTTAATGTTTTCAACAAGTTTTTAAACATGAAAAAATATGTTTAGGGTTTTAATACAAAATAATACATGCAAAATCTTTCTTTTCTGTTGATATACATGTGTTAGATTTGAATATATATATTGCTGGACATGAACAAAGAGAAACCTTAGTTTTTATCAATTTTCGTAGATAATCATCGTAAGCAGAAAACTGGAGATTTTCTGCTCAGTCGACCAATGAGTCGACTCATGAGTCGACTGATGAGTTGACTAATGAGTCGACTGATGGGAAAGTGTTCAGTTTTGTGTTTTGTCTGGTCGACCAATGAGTCGATCAATCTTAGTCGACACATGAGTCGACTGATGAGGTGTTTTACAGATTTTTGATCCGTTTGAGTTGCTTTTCGGGGTCGCCTTGATTATCTTACACTAGCTTACAATGTTAGTGATTTATTTGTACATGTGAGTTGACTTTTGACACAAGTACCGATCCGCACACCGAGACATGTGTGACATGAGTCTATGTGTATCTTTTGTGTATATATGTATCATCGACACTTACACTTTGCATAATTTATATTTAGTCCTTGTGTTGAACATACATTTTACTCAGTCCCCGTGTTGGACATGCATTACCTTTCAGTCCTCATGTCAGACATTCATTTCATTCGGTCCATGTGTTGGACATTGGTTATATTTAGTCCATGCGTTGGACATTGGTTACATTTAGTCCATGCGTTGGACATTGGTTATATTCAGTCCATGCGTTGGATATCGGTTATATTCAGTCCATGCGTTGGATATCGGTTATATTCAGTCTATGCGTTGGACAATCGTTACTTTCAGTCCATGTGTTGGACGTTTACTTCATGAAGTCTATGTGTTGGACATTTAATCTATATAGTCTATGTGTTGGACACTTAATCTTTTTTCTCACATGACACTCATGTGAATTCGACATGACACTATGTTTGGAAGTAGGGATGGGTTTTGTATTCTTTTAAGTTATTTGTTCTTGCATTAGATTTTGGGTTTGGTATTTAGGTATTTACAATCTGAGCTACATGGTATATACATGAGGGTTTCCTTGTTTGGATTATTTCGCTCGACGTACCTATGCTCATGTTGTAACTTCCTAAATACTAAAATCCTCTTATACCTAGGTACTTACAATCTGAGCTACATGGTATATACATGAGGGTTTCCTTGTTTGGATTATTTTGCTCGACGTACTTATGCTCACGTTGTAATTACCTAAATAGGATTTGTGATTTTATATATATATTATAACTGTATTTTCTGTATACAACGAGCCCTTTTTCCTTAGGGTTGGTTGTAATGTTTCTCGCTAGCGCTTTGACGCTCGTTGTCCCTGCCCCTTTCAGGTAACGAGCCCGGAGCCTGGAGAGTCGCAGGTTGATGGCGAGGCACTTTAGCTTCAGCTATTCTATTATAGTTATATTTTACAATCTGAGCTACATGGTATATACATGAGGGAATCATCATCTAAGTAACAAGGTCATACACTAAATGGAATTAATACTTAAAAATCTACAACTCGAGACATGGTACGTCGAGCGAAATAATCCAAACAAGGAAACCCTCATGTATATACCATATGTCTCGAATTGTAAATAATTAAATATTAATCCCAATCTATGTATGGAAAGAAATACAACTGATCTACGTCTCACAAGAACCATACTTAGCCAAGAATCTAAGTCATGTAACTGGCCATTCTAAACAGATAACTGGTTCACATCTCACTGAGTCAACGCTCATATCATCGAATAACTAACTGTTCACATATCCCCTATGTGCATCCCATTAAATAAATTTAGGAACCAAAGTAGCGACACCGATCTACTTTAACCCAACCAATCAATCCCAGTGGCGACACCAATCCACTGTGACTCAACAAACTAACCAATCCTAGTGGCGACACCGATTCACTGTGACTCAACTAACCAACCCCAGTGGGGACACCGATCCACTGGTGCAAGCCTGGAAGATATTTTAACAGCCATATCCGATTACATAAATATAGACTTTCCCATCCCAACTCTTCTCATTTTCTAAGTCAACAATCAAGGTCCACAATAGCTTTGGTTCACCACCTAAATCAGTCAACACACCTACATATGTCACTAGGTCTATCCATAACGTACGAGACCAATAAGTCATGAACTACTAAGGGTTATCAATCATAGCATGAAACAATAAGTAATTAAGACTAATACAATAAAATAAAGATTACAAAACATGATTAGAAACTACGAACAATTCGTTATGCATGAACAGTATAAGAGGGATCACATTCAGCAGTTATCATACACATGAAATATCAACATCACTCCCAATAAAATCTTACGACTTGTCGGGCCGGGGACTTAAGACGTTGACTTAAGACGTTGACTCAAAGATCGGTCGTCGCACTCCGCCTTTCGTATCGACTCAAGCGTGTTGACATGTTAGGTCGGGTCGACTCAGGTACTGTCCAAACAATATTTTTTCATAAACATGTTATTCTTTTTCTGCATGAAAAATAACATTTTCCTATTTTATAAATTACATTTAATTTATTTCTTTTTCAATAATATTTTGTAAAATCTAATTTTAACACCTAACTTGTCATTTCATGCCCGTAATCTCTTAAAATGCAATTAACAATATTATCAATCTAATTTTCACCCGTGCGCTCGTCATTTCATGCTTGTCAACTTTCAGATATATGCTAGTAGCACACATCCTCATTTCACGCAGATATTCAAAAATACAATTTAACCACAATAATGATATTATTCACAATAATATCTAACTAAGATAATTAACAATATAAAAGTGATACTAATTGAACGACGAGATCTTGCCTCGGCGCGTCGAACAAATTGACGTCGGCAGCACCGGTCGGATCCGACGCAGTGGGCACGACATCGGGAAGTGCTCCGGTGAGGGGATGCGGCGACGGGAGATGGTTGACGGACGGGTTGGAAGATAGGGACGAGGTGGGACGTCGGGCAGCCTCGGTGCGATAGGGTTGTTGACGACGTGGATCGGAGGCCGAGCAGAGTTGCTGGTTGGAGCTCGTGTGGACGGCTGTGGCTGCAGGTGGTTGACAGGGTGGAGAAGATGGAGGAGGAGGTGGGCTTGGTCGGGTGCGAGTAGATAGCGGCGAGAGGAGGAGGTGGTGGCGTGGCTCGAGCGGCAGCGAGGAAGGGTGCTGCGGATCTGTACGAGGGCGGAGGAGGAGGAGGGAATGAGGGCAGTGGTGAGGAGGGGCTGAGCGGCAGCTGCTGTCGATGAAGAGTGGGAAGGCGCGGTGAGTTCACGGCGAGGAGGCTATTGATATTGATCGGCGAACGGGGGTTGAAGGGGTTGTCAGTTGACAGGTTAAGGCGGGGGTTGCTGTTCGCGAGGTTGGGAGGCGGCTTTGGGCCGAAGAGCAGGAGAGGAGGGCGGACGTGGAGAGGTGGCTAGGTGCGAGGGCTGGGTCGTCGGGGGGAGTGCATGGTATGGTTTATAAGGGGTTTGTTGAGTATGAGGGCGCTTGGAAGCGC
>NC_033801.1:38925519-39004815 GCF_001876935.1 Asparagus officinalis | reverse complement strand
TGTTGTTCACATGAAAAAAAGAGAAAATAACATCTATATATAGGTATATTAAGGTTAGGGTTAGGGATAATTAAACAAAAAATTAATTAAAATAAATAATTACTAATATCTAAAAATTAAAATAATTATAGAATAATTATCTACAAATAGAAACGTACATGTTGTGCTAATACAATAGTTGATACGAAATAGTTAAAATATACACATATTATACAATTAAACGAGAATAATTAACAATAAAAAATATATTTACTTATATTTAAAATAAAATAATTATAGGATAATTATATACACAGTAAAACGTACCCTTTATACAAATACGATAGATAATACACAATAGTAGAAATAATACAATTATTTGTACAAAATAATATGTAATAATAATACAACGTATAATAAGAAATAATGCTTAATAGTAAAAATAATACAACATATTATTTAAAAATAATACATAATAGTATCAACAATACAACAGATTAATTCCAAAAAATTTCACTTCTCGAAATAATTTATAGATATTAAAATCATTTATATAAATATAAAATTTGAACTTTAAAAACATAGAAAATTCGAGAAGGCCGAGAAAATACAAATACTTTACTAAAAATAAAAATTTAATATTTTAAAATACAAGAAAATTATTTAACTAGTATCAAATTTCATGGTCCTTACAAAATAGCTTTGAAATGTTTATTTGGGCGGACTATGCAAACTTGGAGAAGTTTGCTAAAGAGGTGGGCGGAGGTCGCTTCAAACGTGGGCATTGCCTTCTTCGAAAGTGGATCACTTGGTCCATGTAGGCGGAGTTCATTAGTTTGTGAACTTCGTCTATGAGTTCAAATTTAACATAAAATTTGACTCGTGATTTGATCAACTGATAACCCCTTTCGACTTGATCTGAGGTGTGTTGCGGGGGTTGACTCTTGTCTGACTTAGTCAAATTGAGTCGACGTGGGTTTCTTCAGTGAGATTCGCTTTAGTCGTCAGGCGACCTTCACAACAGCTTGTTGTGGGCTTGACTTTGGGTCCATTCGAAGTGTTTAGCCCATGGGCGTTTATTTCTTGGATCCAAGCTGATCACTGTCCAGTGAAAATACAATTTGCATGTCTACAAGATGCCCAAAGTTTTCAAGATCCAGCATTTCAATTTGTTGCTAGGATTGAAATACTTTAGGTAAATAGCCAGAGGTGTAGTGTTGAACATGGCTTGAGTTGTTTTAATTGAGTAAAAACTTATCTTCATCCACCTACTTAGTTGCCAGAGGTGTAGTGTTGAATGTAGCTTCCTTTGTTGTAGACTTGCATCAAAGGATTGATGATGCTTGTACTTATCCAAATCCTTGATTGGAACAAAATTTTTACTTTTCTGTTGTTGAGGGGATGTTGAGGAAATTAACAAAGTTTGACTGGTTTTGGGTGTGAACGAGGGTTGCTCAATTTTGAGCTGCTGGTGAAGTTCATTGATTAGAAACGTTCACTAGCCTTTGAAGTTCATCGTCTGGCGATATTCGCTGGTTGGTGATTTCGTTGAGATTCGCCTATGGATTTGCACTATGACTTATGACTTAGATCTCTTGATTGAAGATCTCGTAAGATCCGCTGTGGATTTGATCGAGTTTTAGGCTAAAACTTAGCCTCATTATCCAGTCCAATCAAAGCTCAAAAGATGTGATTTTGTTCGGTGTTTGGATTTGAAAGAGACTATAAATAGTAGTCATCCCTATCTATTCTCACCACCTCTATCTTCTTCTCCATCTTGTTCTCCATGTCTGCTCCATCATCACCTAGAGCGGAGATTCTCCACAACAGAGGAGCTAAATTCAAAAGACTCTAATAGGAGTTAGCCCAAATAAAGGGCAATCATTCAGATGAACTCTGCATACTCCGTCGTCTGTTGCTGTCGACTGAGAAAGAGATGCTTGAGGGGACCATCAAGAACTAATCGACTGCCTGGAGCAAGCTGAATTGTGATAGAGACGTGTGGAGCTTTGAGTGTCGTGATCTGCATAAGACCATTCAGTGACTGAAATGGCACTTGAAGAAGGATCCTTAGATCTTGTCACGCCCCGCTTCTCAAAATATCGGGGAAACGGAATGTGAACAAGCCCGCGACGTATTAAGTTGAGTAGAAATAAATAATAAAACTCTTTCTACTCAATCTAATACGTTAAGCGTCAAAAATATAATATACAAAGTCACAGGTCCACGATCACAATCAGTAAGAATATAATAGACAAACTCAGAATAAAAAATATCATATCACAAATGGGATAACATTCAACACATAATATTCAGGTCAACATGCCCTTATACAAAACTGAACAAATAAATACTAAAGAGATACAAAAATACATCGATCAATGGAAAAAGAAAGAACTACAAAAGTAAATTGGAACCATCAAAGAATAGGCTTTGATTCCTTCTTCTGCTCCTTCTACATGGCACTCCTGTTGAGAACCCTCTGGCTCCTGCTGCTGAACCTGTTCTTCCTCTAAGTCTGACGTACACCAGAGAAAACAGGTGTATGTCAGCGTGTATGGCACACGGCAAGACCCCACAAAACAAATAGAGCGAAGGAAAAGCCAAACAGAAAACGATACGATAACAGAAATGACAAAAGAACGTGCAACTAGAAATCTGACAAAATCAACATGTGAAAACACTACTAAACATATTAAACATAAAGCATCCAAAATCAATCAGGTAACGAGATCATGCAGCTAGCGATCAGAGTAATCATCTAAGTCACAAGGTCATACAACTAGATAAAATTAATACTTAAAAATCTACAACTTGAGATGTAGTACGTCGAGCAAAATAATCCAAACAAGGAAACCCTCATGTATATACCATATGTCTCAAATTATAGATAATTAAATATTAACCCCGATCTATGTATGAAAAGAAATACAACTGGCCTACATCTCACAAGAATCAAGAATCACCTTATATAACAATGTCATGTAACTAGCCATCCTAAAACTCACTAGTCCAAATCTCACATAAAGTTAATATTCATATCACCGGATAACTGACTATTCACAAATCCTCTACGCGCATCCAATACCGCTACATGAATCGGTCAGAGGACTACACGCAATCCGATCTCGGCCTGGTTCGAACTCAGGCAAAGCTCAGGTGACGAAACAGGTCATGAACTAAAGTGACTACACGAATTCACTTTAACCCAACAACCAACCCCAGTGACTACACAAATTCACTGGAGCGAGCTGGAAGATACATCAACAGTCACATCCAAGCACATAAACATTAACTTCCCCATCCTAACTCTTCTCGTAATTTTCTAAATCAATCATAATCCTCATTGAAACTTGGGTTCACCACCTAAACTCAGTCAACACACCCACACATGTCACTAGGTCTGTTCATGACGCACGAGGCCACTAAGTCATGAACTATTAAGGGTTCTCAACACAACATGGACAATCAATGCAACTAATCATGTGAAATAATATCATAGCATATCAAATAATCAAAATTAAGAATTATAAATCAGGATCAACAACTATGAAATTCAGAAAATAATTCTTTTTCCAAAATAATTTCTTTTAAAATTATCATAAATTTTCCTCAAATGATTCCGTTCTCAAATAATTTTTTTTATTTAATATAATTATCCAAAAATGATTCCGCTACCGAAATAAATTCTTTTAATTCATAATAACTTTTTTAAATAATATTTTCTCAAAATAGTTTAACAATCCAAATAACATGTTTTTCAAAAATAAATTATTTTAATTTATCTAATTTAATAATTATTCAAAACCAACTCCTTTCCAAATAAAACATTTTCTCATCATAATAATTCTAAAAACATCTCCAAATAACCACTTTTGCACAAAATAATTATTCCTTAAATTACTCATCATAATATCATTGTTAAATGTTAACCATAAACAAGCCACACAGATAATAACAATTCATAATCTAATCTATGCAACTAATTAACTATAGATATAAATAGGAATGACGAGTCAAGAAGAGCGGGATCTTGTCTACGAGACCAAGGGATCTGCGGATGAGGCGATGGCGTCGATGCGAACGCGACGTATGGCGATAGAGGCGACGTTGACAGCGGCTTGGATCTGGTTCAAGCACGGGTGTTCAGCGCGGTTGAGCTCATCGACGTGGATCTGAAGAGATAGCGTCGAAGTGGAAGAGGCGGACGAGAAGGGGACGCGGGTGGATCTGAGCTCGGATCTGGGATCTTCGGCGAAGTTGGGGGAGGTGGACGGTGGTGAGCATGAAAACGGCAAGCAGGGGCGTCAGGAGAGGCGCTGGCGGAGGGCTTGGCGTATCTGAGGAGGCGACCGGAGCTCATGGAGGCGGCGGCATATATATATATATATATATATATTAGGGTTAGGGTTAAGGTTTAAAACAAAAATAATTAGAATAAATAATTATGAGAATTTAAAAATTAAACTAATTATATAATAATTATCTATAAATAAAAACGTACATGTTGTGCTAATACAACAGTTGATACGAAATAGTCAAAATATACCCATATTGTATAATTAAACGAGAATAAATTAATAAATAAAATATATTTACTTATATTTAAAATCAAACAATTATGGGATAATTATATACACAGTAAAACGTACAAGTTATACTAATACGACAGATAATATGTAATAATAGAAATAATACAGTAAATTATACAAATAATACATAATTAATAATACAACGTATTATACAAAAATATACATAATAATAAAAATAATACAACATATTATTTAAAATGACATATAACAGCATCGATAACGCAACAGATAAATTCCATAAATTTTCACCGCATAAAATTAATTTATAAATATTAATATCATTCAAATAAATATAAAACTTAGACTTTAAATCATAGAAAATTGTAAAAATTCAAGAAAAATACAAATACTCTTTTAAAAATCATAATTAAATATTTTAAAATACTAAAAAATTATTTTAACTAGTATTAAAATTCATGGTCCTTACATTCTACCCCCCTTAAAACAAATTCTGTCCTCGAAATTAATATAAAAGTAATGTACAAAAAACCCAAGGATGGAGATATGGAACTATATCCATATGAAGTGGAGAATGTAAATCAATAACAACGCAAGGTAAGATATAAGATGTGACATTTTACATATAGAACAAGAATTTAACATGTTCATGCAACAATAGCAGATAACGAAAACACATTCGTAAGCGTAAAATAACAGGACGCATGAAAGTGAAATACTAAGGAACATGAATAACTAGGTATAATACAACAACAATTGAAATAGTTAATGAACAAGCAATAGAATTCACTTATTAAAGTAAAATATACGCAATCCAACAAAAGAGAAAAAAAATAACTAATAAACAAAACGCCGACAATATGCAAAAGCTATAACTAAATAACAACATAATCCCGGATAACACAGTTAAACTAATAATTTAAATTAAAAAACATAAAACACATACAAGAAAACATATAACTTGATAAATAACCAAACAATAACGATAACATAATACACATACATGAAAAGTATAATGTGACCAAAATTATATAATAACACACAAAACACGCCAACTACAAAAATATTATGACTAAATACGTAACTGAAACACAATATGTAAATCATAAAAATCAAAACTAAACAACGCACACATGGTAACAACCGTATACACAACTATAAAGTCATAACACCATACCCTTACACCGCAAAATAGCAACACTTAATCAAGAAAATATAAGAATACAACGATATTGGCATAATATGATCTACGACAATACAAAAATGAAAGAAACAAAATGGAAGAGTAGCACAATATAAAACAATACGTGTTAATATAATAAAAATACAATTCTGACGAGAAAACATAACAAAGCTCAATGCATTCTGACGAGAAAACATAACAATACGTGTTAATGTAATGAACAAATTGACAGCATAGAACTCCAATAAATTAACTCATACAAGATCGTAGAATACACTGAACATAAATGATTAATAACAACACTGGAACTCACAAACATACCACTAGATAAAGAAGTATAATATATAAAAACAAAAACTATAAAAGGTAAAATATGTATATAAGCAAATGAAAACATAAGAAGAGCATAATTATGTATAATAAAACATTGATACATCGTAGATAAACATAGTTATATAGTTGATACTAGAAATAATGAATGACTACAAATCAATAACATCGTAAATATAATAATCTAAGTGAATACACTATAATGAAAAGAGAATAGTAATTATAAAAGAATAAAAAAGTAAAACAAAACATAAGTAACGAAAATAATGAATAGAGAATGAATAACAAATAATGACACAATAAAAGACATAAATATCTAAAAATACCATAAATAAATACAAAAATAACACGCGTATACATTATATATTGTTACAATGACAAAACAATACATATCGAAAACGAAGCAAACAACAACATATATGCAATTACACTATGAACAAACCATGAATAAATACTATACATACTTATAAACGCTATTTAAAATAATCTTTTATATTAGTTATAAAAGAACAATATTCAAGGATACAAGATAATATTACAAAACCTATATAAATAGTAACTCAAACCCCAAACCTAACAATATGAATAAATGCTTGAATATTAAAGTATAAATACATTGCTTTTAGAAATAACGAAACCAATTGTGAACATACTAAAATAATCTAAAAAGACAAAACTTACTGATAGAAATATATACTGAAAATGTAAATGATAAGAATATAGTGCATATGTAGAATATTAATATCATGAACTTATTAAAGTATATCACAAAATACGAATAATATACAATAATCTAAACATAAGTAAATAATAGATGATATGACAGAAAATGCACACATACATAATGTAGATATGCAAAAGTATAATTAAACACAATAAAATAATCTAAATATCAGATATGATATGCGATGTGTATGTAAAATCTAATGACATGATTTGAACAATTGAAAATGTATAAGTAATGATATATATTTTTTTAATGAAAAACATACAATATAATACTGTGTGTAATACATAACATAACATAATAAATAATGCAGAAATCAATACAATTAACGACATATAAGTCAACCAAAGAAACATAGTCATATAAATAACAACACATATAATAACGACCGATACAAGAAAAAATGAAGTTATAGGGAGAGAGCGTGTAGTCACGAAGTGACGAAACAAGAACAGTGGGAAGCCCCAGAGTCAAAGAGTGATAAGATAGGGACGGAATAAAATCTATCAAGAAAATGGAATAAGAGCTCAAGAATAGTCTCACGGATGAAATATGATATATATCTAAATTGTCCATCATATTCTTACTAGTAGGAACTCGGGACCGTGATCGGGACCGTGACCTACAAGGGCCACCACTAAAACCTGTCACGCCCCGCTTCCCAAAGTACCAATGAAACGGAACGTGAACAAGCTCGCGATGCATTAGGTTGAGTAGAAATAAATAATAAAACTCTTTCTACTCAATCTAATACGCTAAGCGTCAAAAATATAATATACGAAGTCACAGGTCCACGATCACAATCAGTAAGAATATAATAGACAAACTCAGAATAAAAAGTATCATATCACAAATGGGATAACAACCGAGACATAATATTCGGGTCAACATGCCCTTATACAAAACTGAACAAATGAATACTGAAGAGATAAAAAAATACATCGATAAATGGAAAAAGAAAGAACTACAAAAGTAAACTGGAACCATCAAAGAATAGGCTTCGATTCCTTCTTCTGCTCCGTCTACATGGCACTCCTGTTGAGAACCCTCTGGCTCCTGCTAAACCTGTTCTTCCTCTAAGTCTGACGTACACCAGAGAAAACAGGTGTACGTCAGCGTGTATGGCACACGGCAAGACCCCACAAAACAAATAGAGCGAACGAAAAACCAAGCTAAAAACGATACGATAACAGAAATGACAAAAGAACGTGCAACTGGAAATCTAACAAAATCAACATGTGAAAACACTACTAAACATATTAAACATAAAGCATCCAAAATCAATCAGGTAACGAGATCATGCAGCTAGCGATCAGAGTAATCATCCAAGTCACAAGGTCATACAACTAGATAAAATTAATACTTAAAAATCTACAACTTGAGACGTAGTACGTCAAGCGAAATAATCCAAACAAGGAAACCCTCATGTATATACCATATGTCTCAAATTATAGATAATTAAATATTAACCCCGATCTATGTATGAAAAGAAATACAACTGGCCTACATCTCATAAGAATCCAGAATCACCTTATATAACAATGTCATGTAACTAGCCATCCTAAAACTCACTAGTCCACATCTCACATAAAGTCAATATTAATATCACCGGATAACTGACTATTCACAAATCCTCTACACGCATCCAATACCGCTACACGAATCGGTCAGAGGACTACACGCAATCCGATCTCGGCCTGGTTCGAACTCAGGCAAAGCTCAGGTGACGAAACAGGTCATGAACTAAAGTGACTACACGAATTCACTTTAACCCAACAACCAACCCCAGTGACTACACAAATTCACTGGAGCGAGCTGGAAGATACATCAACAGTCACATCCAAGCACATAAACATTAACTTCCCCATCCTAAATCTTCTCGTAATTTTCTAAATCAATCATAATCCTCATTGAAACTTGGGTTCACCACCTAAACTCAGTCAACACACCCACACATGTCACTAGGTCTGTTCATGACGCACGAGGCCACTAAGTGATGAACTACTAAGGGTTCTCAACACAACATGGACAATCAATGCAACTAATCATGTGAAATAATATCATAGCATATCAAATAATCAAAATTAAGAATTATAAATCAGGAACAACAACTATGAAATTCAGAAAATAATTCTTTTTTCAAAATAATTTCTTTTAAAATTATCATAAATTTTCCTCAAATGATTCCGTTCTCAAATAATTTTTTTATTCAATATAATTATCCAAAAATGATTCCGCTACCGAAATAAATTCTTTTAATTCATAATAACTTTTTTAAATAATCTTTTCTCAAAATAGTTTAACAATCCAAATAACATGTTTTTCAAAAATAAATTATTTTAATTTATCTAATTTAATAATTATTCAAAACCAACTCCTTTCCAAATAAAACATTTTCTCATCATAATAATTCTAAAAACGTCTCCAAATAACCACTTTTGCACAAAATAATTATTCCTTAAATTACTCATCATAATATCATTGTTAAATGTTAACCATAAACAAGCCACATAGATAATAACAATTCATAATCTAATTTATGCAACTAATTAACTATAGATATAAATAGGAATGACGAGTCAAGAAGAGCGGGATCTTGTCTACGAGACCAAGGGATCTGCGGATGAGGCGATGGCGCCGATGCGAACGCGACGTGTGGTTATAGAGGCGACGTTGACAGCGGCTTGGATCTGGTTCAAGCACGGGTGTTCAGCGCGGTTGAGCTCATCGACGTGGATCTGAAGAGATAGCGTCGAAGTGGAAGAGGCGGACGAGAAGGGGACGCGGGTGGATCTGAGCTCGGATCTGGGATCTTCGGCGAAGTTGGGGGAGGTGGACGGTGGTGAGCATGAAAACGGCAAGCAGGGGCGTCAGGAGAGGCGCTGGCGGAGGGCTTGGCGTATCTGAGGAGGCGACCGGAGCTCATGGAGGCGCTGGTTGTTAGGCTCGGCGGTGGACAGGGAATGGGGCCGCGGTCGGAGGCTTGGTGGAGCTCAGTGAGCAGGTGGCCTGAGCTGCCAGGCTCGAGGAGATGGGGAAGAGGAGGATGGGGCTGCGGGCTGGGTTTGGCAGCGCTGGGTTGCTGGTGACGATGACTGGAGGCGGCGGAGGTGGGCAGCTGGAGAGATGAATACGAGAGAGAGAGATAGTATATATATATATATATATATATATATATATATATATATATATATATATATATATATATATATTATATATATATATATATATATAATATATAATATATATATATATATATATATATATATATATTATTATATATATATATATATTAGGGTTTAGGGTTAAGGTTTAAAACAAAAATAATTAGAATAAATAATTATGAGAATTTAAAAATTAAACTAATTATATAATAATTATCTACAAATAAAAACATACATGTTGTGCTAATACAACAGTTGATACGAAATAGTCGAAATATACCCATATTGTATAATTAAACGAGAATAATTAATAAATAAAATATATTTACTTATATTTAAAATCAAACAATTATGGGATAACTATATACACAATAAAACGTACAAGTTATACTAATACAACAGATAATATGTAACAGTAGAAATAATACATAATTAATAATACAATATATTATACAAAAAATATACGTAATAATAAAAATAATACAACATATTATTTAAAATGACATGTAACAGCATCGATAACGCAACAGATAAATTCCATAAATTTTCACCACATAAAATTAATTTATAAATATTAATATCATTCAAATAAATATAAAACTTATACTTTAAATCATAGAAAATTGTTGAAATTCAAGAAAAATACAAATACTCTTTTAAAAATCATAATTAAATATTGTAAAATACTAAAAAATTATTTTAACTAGTATCAAAATTCATGGTCCTTACAAATCTCCACAAGGTAGGACTCCGACAATAACTAGGCATCACGAACGTGATCCTAGATCGTAATTAGACATTGTGTGGCTGACTCAAGCTGGATGTTAAATTTTGGTATAAAAACATGCTTCTTCCCATTGATATGCCTCACTTAAAGGAATAGGGGCCATTCTTATCTTCATGGGGAAATGTTTCATTCTCTAAGTCTTGTGATGTCAGAGTAACAAGGGCTATAACTTGGTGCAGCTCGTGTCCATTCCTCAAGCGTCACATTACCCACATCTTAGGAGTATAGGGTAGTAGCAAATAGCAACAAGTACCCATCATCCTTGTAATTGAGCAGTCTTGAATACCACCTTCATGTAGTAGAGTATTCAATCAATAAAAATAAACTTTCTTCATATTGAAATTGTCCATCTCTTATGTGCTTGATTTGTGTGTACTTAAATTCTGTAGCGAATTTGAACTCTATATTGCTTGAACTCTGTATGGAGTCATTATATTTGGAAGCAAAGCTCAAGCTTCCTTGTGTTGGTGAGAGTCAGTTTGAAGTTCACCAGATGAAGTCTCTAACAAATTGAGTTAAATTTTTACTTAATTTGGAGACTTAGTGAATTTTGCGAGGCTCACTATGTAAAGCCTCAAGCAAATTGAGTTATGATTTTCTTAATTTGGAGACATAGTGAATTTCATTGTGACATTCAGGCAAGGTTCACCTTAGTGCCATATTGAAGTGAGAGAGGTTCACTTATTGAATGAACAATCATTTTCGAGAAGCTCTGTAAGTCAGTTTAGGTGAGGCTTAACCTAAGAATATAAACTTTAGGTCTTCGATCTGCATGCCTAAAATTACAGTGAAGCTTACTCGAAGAGAGATTCCAAGTGAAGTTTGAGGCTAAAATCTCTAGCGAAGTTTGGGACAAAATCTTCAGTGGATTTCGCTGACAAGATCTTAGGCGGAGTTTGCTGGCGAGATACTTGGTGATGTTTATGGAAAGGAATCTTAGATGAAGTTTAGGGGTTTTAACCTATAAATTAGACTGCTTGTCTCCATCTTCTTCACTTTGATTTCAAAAATTCTCCAACTCTTCTTCGAACCCGAGTCTTCTCAAAAATCTCCAAAGTTCATCATCAATGGCTCCTTGTTAAGCTATTTCCAATGGAAGAAGCTTTGATCGAGGGGCTCATCGGCCAAGAGCTGATGAGGTTCCAGCGCAGCTAGAGATGGCAATGGGTAAGTGTCTAACCCATCCATGGCGATCTTCGGATCAACCTCTGTCTTAACCTATTAGGCTCTAAATAATGCCTCACGGCATCTGAAAGCTTGATCCGCCATTGAAGGCGAGATCTTTATGACTATTTGTAGTCTCTTAGACAAGCTTTCATCGTTGGCGGCGAGATTCTGCCAATAGCCATTAATAGCGTTCATTGTGGCCTGCTTTTCTCTTTGGGCACAACTCACTTAGATTTTTAGGCTTATACAACATACTTCGTTTTGGCGTAGTTCGTTGATTTATTTTGAGCGATCTTCGCTAAAGCGATATTCTCCAGTTTGGGGCGACTTTCTTTTAAGTGAGATTCGACTGTTTTAGTTGGATGAACTTCATCAACTTAAACATATGGACGTAGTTCACTATTTTTGGTTGAATTCCACTTCATCTTGTCAACACTTAGTCGATATAGATGATTTTTGTATGTAAGCGAGGTTTGCCTTTGCTCTTGAGTATGATGGCTGAACTTGGTCTTCGTCTGCTAGCTCAATTGTCATCTTCGTACTGTTATCTATTCAAGAACTCATGTGAATCGTCACAACCATTTTAGTCATGATGGGACTCACGATCCTGAAGTGACGCATGTTTTCGATGGGAGCATCCCACTATTCCTCAATGATAATAGTCAAGAAAGGATTGAGGCCATTCGCATAGGTATATGTAAGACTTTGTGGGAGATGGTCACCGATGCAAAGTTTTCCCTCCCTCATGAAGACGTATCGATGAAACTGCATTTGCTCTTCGGAGATAGCATTCCTAGTGGAAACTTTCTCTTTCACTAGGGAGAGGAGTATTGGTATTATATCTAGAGAGATCATCGATTTGCTTTGCCGGCGATAGACTGTCAGGTCTGCTTTTGGTTTTTGCAATGCCTCGTCGTACCTCGCCTCATGCGCTATAACCTCACAAATAGCGAGGATAGTGTTAAAATAGCCATTTTGAAGCATGGAGGTATCTTCCATCAAGGGAGGCTCTTCGGCGCTAACATCATAGGGCTACGTTCAGGCTTCGCTAATAAGGATGCACCGGTCAATGAAGTTATTGTCATCCCAAACACCTTTAGGAATGAACTTGCCAAAATCAATGCTCAGTATCCTAATTGGGACGCCAGGTTCTTCGGCTGGATTAAATTGACAGATACCCACTGGTGGGCTCGTTTAGTAGACTTCACTCTTGTTACTTTTGAGGAGCGATTACTAGAATTGGGGCTTTATGCTTCAATTAGAGCTTCCAAATATGGTGCTGAGATTTGCGCACTAATTTTGTACAGCATTCTAGAGCTGACAATAGAGATAGCAACAACTTCTTCACTCCGGTGGGGGAGATCAGGATCGCTCTTCATGAGATGTTTGAGGTGCCTCGTTTACCGATGGGAGATTGTCCATATGAGGAGTGTTTTCTTACTAACGAGAAGTTGAGCATTGTCTCTCATAGTGCCCATGTTGCTAAGGCATTTTGGGAACTGGTCTGTCATTTTCTCATTTGCTAGAGAACTATAGGAAGCACCGGTCATGAATGTATCATACCTTGTGTTCCTTAGGTGGAATACCTATTACCTAATATTAATAAAAAGGGAAATATGGGTCTGATCCTTTCAGCCATGGATGCAATGTCGAGACTCACATCTTCAAGGATGATTTCTTATTGCATACTGTTGACTTTGACGTGTGTGGGTTTCATGCTGGTGACCAATTCGAGAGCTTCCATCACCAAGCGAAGGAGACATCCGAGTTGACATTGCTTGTAGGGTCCTTCTCTATTTGGTTGAAGGGTTGGGTCGTGCCTTCTCCACCAAAAGATCGTATCTCGATTAAGGTGCCATACCCTACCATAGTGTTAGCCTCTCAGTACAGCTTAGCTCTTCCATCGGTGATGGTGAGCTGCATACATCATGGACTAGGGGAATTGACCACATAACATTTGAAGTTGGAAGACAATTGCCCAAGGAATCAAGTGTCCAATTCTAGGGATGAGTTATAGTATACCCACTTGGTAATATAGTTCACTCAACACCGTGCTCAGTTGATGTTAGATGCTATGCCTAGTGGTGGGAACGTTGTCTTATTTCAGAGGTATAAACATTCGAAGTGGCTGGTTAAGTACCTTGCCGGAGTCCGTAGAGTTTTTTAGAACAAGGATCATTATCATAATTACTGTTTCTTCCCCTCAATTGATGATGTTAGTACTGGGAATGAGTTCAAAGATGGCATGAGTAGCAAGCAATTTACTTGTTTGCCTAGTGGGTGTTTCAACTGGTTGGTAAACATTCGACCATGTCACCTCATTGTTAAGTTGAATGGTGCTGAGTGATACATCGAACCCTATTTTCCATGTAAAATTTCCCACTAATTTGGCTACGATCAGCTATACATTGAGAATCCGAATCCAAGACTACTATGCACAGGCAGCTTGGTAGATAGGGCTCGTGCTTGGTACCACTTTATTGTAAGGGCTGCAGGAGCTCAGTTCTCACTTCCCCAACACATGCCCAACTATTACATGACGTTGGGGTTTTACAAGTGGTACAGCAAGGTAACAATTCCTCCTCCTAAATTTTAGGTGAATAAAACTAGCTTGTATTGGATCACCCGATTGTATAAGGATTTATCTAGGACAGGTTCGAAGAATAGAGATCATGGACTTCGTGAATTCCTGGCGGAAGGTATGCCAGATGAAGATTGGGAAGTGCCAGGTGAACATTCTTCCCCTTAACAGTAGGTTAGCATCTGGTAGAGGATGGGGGAAAGGAAAAAGGCCATTACATATTCCTCCTCCTCCGTTGTCTTCGAAAAAATAGCACTTAGCATCTCCTGAGCCTGAGTCTGTGCCTAGAGACTCTTTAAGGATTAGGGAGGAGTCTCCTGTAGTCCCAGTATAAGAACCTAGGATTAGCTCTACATGTGAGTCCTGTTTAAATGTTCATGACTTTCATCATGAAGTGATTTTAGCTGATGCGATTCTTTTACACAGGTAATGGGCTAATATCTCTAGACGATGATGAGGAGAAAATGGATTATGAGCATGATGACACTGATGCCTATTTGATTGAGATTGAAGATGCTAGCGATGCTGGTAACATCGGTGGTTCTTTGTACATGCCAGGTACTTTTAGTAATCTTGTGTGATTGTTCCACTTTGGTCACTAATGTTTTGTTTACTTGATAGATGACAAACCTGATTTTGGAGCCATGGGTGAAGTAGCCCAGGCATTTTCTACTAGTGGTCACTTCAAACCGGTAGTTGACTTTGAAGGGGCTTCCGGTGCCTTAGAATCTACGCCTGCCATTAATACTACTGAAGCTCCTGTGCCAGCACTTATTTCATAGGTGCAGCGGAGATTAATCATCTCTGGGTCATTTAATGAAGATGATGGATCTTTGATTTCTCCAGTACCCGTAGGGTCTGAAAGGAGAGTGCCACCGAGCCCTAGACCTATGTCTGATGAAGGTCTTAGTGTGGTGGCAGTTGATGAGCTAGAAGTCTTGTCCACGAGTGTTCAAAACGTACCCGAGGATGTGCCAATGACCATGACGATGGTTGTGAGGACTGTAGTTTCGTCAATTTCTGCAATGTCTGTGACGCTGTCCATTGTGTCAGACATATTGGTCTCATTCGCTCCATTTAATATCCAGCAATTAAAGGATACAAGTCTTGCCAACTATCTCTCCAACTACCATGGATGCAATGGTGGTCTCCACAAGGGAAAGCTCTTCAAGTCATGTGAAGATTCCCTATTCTCTCAAACCTGAAGATTTGATCGAAGTGGAAATAAAGATCTTGACTGATAGCATGGTAAGGCTACTCAATCAGAGTGTTGCGACTACTTTGAATCTACGAAGAGGCTTGTCCATTTGCACTCTTAGGTTATTGAGAGACCAACTTGGTCTTTTGTCGTCAGTTGCTGGTTCGGATCACACTGAACCCTTTAAGATTTCAATTGACAAAGTTGAGTTCTATCTTCTGTTAGGTCCCGAAAAAGATTCAAAAATGATTGGTTCTCTTAACTATCTTAGTTATAACAAAAAATTCTATCGCCTGGTAAGAATCACGTTACAATCGTTCTTTCTCATGTACAAAAAAGGAGACGGTTGATGTGAGTTCTCCTTTGTTTAACATGGGTTCTGTGTGGTGAAAGGATGCCTCATTCAATGCTTGAGCTAAGCTTACTTTCCCATCTAAATACTCAGTCTTGTATGTGGCCGAAATTTTGAATGGTTGGTAATGATTCTTCTTGTTTTAGTGATGACTGAAATTCCCCATCTAATTTTATTTTGGGATAAGACTTGAACCTCTTGACTTCACCCTTAAGGACAAATTTGTCCCTCCATTTCATTATTATTTCGTTGATGATCATTTGACTATGATTTGTTGAACAGTTAGTCATAAATAAAAATCAAAACGGGTCTTCAATCTATCCATCCCAAGTAAGGCCTTTGGCTTCGAACATATTCCAAACTTGTAGCTTCGCTGAACCCTCGCATTTTGTATTTGGATGTGACTAAAATTCCCGGGCCTCGATTTTCATTGGGAACAGTTATGTAATTTGAACCCAGAACCCTGTATGATAACTGTCATATTAGGCTTTTAGTGCACACGATAGCATGATTTGTAGGCACGCTGTGCTTCTTGTTTGGCCACATTCATATCTTGAACCAAAACCCCGAGATATTTGGCTTGATTTGAGCTATCATGGGTTGAAACTAAATCTGCATTAAGCCTACTATATAGGTTTAATCAGATTTTTAACCGATAAATCCTATTTTGTAGAATAGCGTAGTTTTCCCTGTGTACTAGTTTGCTACTTCTCAACCTCTGAACGTAATCAAATTGTTAACTCTTTTAACAGATATGTCACTCAAGAGATCGCGTGTCACTCGAGGTCGCTCGGCGAATCAGTCGCCCGAGCCGGCACCGTTTAGTTGCATAGGTATAACTTCACCGTTTCTTTTTATTCATGAACTCAATATTAATATATCATGCTGCATATTGCATTCCCTCTTTTTTCTCCTTGGTGAGGCAATTGGGAAGAGCCGCCACTCTCCTTCGTAGGAGTGGACGCTTCACAATATATGTTTTGCTTGGTCAATGTATGTCTGAATTAACTTAGGGCGATTTCCTACTACGTTATATTCCGGAGGGCGGGTATATTATCGTGTTGTCCGCGTGATGATATATCCCGTACTTCGTGTATAGCGTAGTTCTTAATCGTCTTGCCTAGTTAATAAGATCGTGACTCTATTTCATAGCTCGTGAGATGAGTTTAATGCTTATATTGCCTTGATATAGGTATTTATGATTGTATCTAATGATCACATATTGTTTACCTTAGTTGAGTTTCCCTCGAAGGCGTTTAATGCTCATACGGTGGAAGGTTGTTGTGGTGAGGCTTATTCCTGTACCGATGAGCCAATTCCTGTACTGGTGGCTACCTAATTTGCTTTGGGTGCACCAGAAGAGCTTCCGATGCTAATACGGAAGGGAGAGCGCCGCTTTAAGGTAGCTTATTATAGATGTGCCTCTAGTGAAAGACCCAAGATCTACACATCTATTGAGGAAACCGGACTACTTGTTTGATGACTCTGTAGAAGATCTAACTATTGCGTCTCTCAGAGCCGAACAATGGTTGCATCATGATGACGACGGTCACTTATATCTCCCTCTGATTCCTCATCATCGTTCGCTTACTAAGCTACGGTGCTAGGCCGTCCTATGGGAAAATGTCATGGGGGTTAACAGAGGAGCACGACCGTGTTTATTGCGGCTACATTACCCATGGGGTTATTCCCGGATCAAGTAATCGTAATCGGATAATAGGGCTACATCCGGGAGTTCAAGAACATAGACGGCAGCTCGGGTGAAGGGATACATGAGTAGACGCCGCTAACCCCCTCCGAAGTTAATGAGCTAATCGGAAAGTCCAACGCCCAGTCTTACACTACAGCTGGCGTTGAAGATGATTTTACTACTGGAACCAAGTTCTAAATATTTTTGTGGCAAGCGGTGAAACCGATCCGACCCATCACGTTGCTTGCCGGCTACCTCTCCATCTGGTTAAAGAAGTGCGTGGTGCCGTACCAATCTACTGATGTGTTGCCTCTAGAAGTTCTTTATCCTCTAGTTCTGCTTGCTCATCAAAAAAATCTGTCTCTTCTTTTGGCAATGACTGTGGATATTCATAGAGGGCTTCATCATATTGTGAAGGTGTTCACTCAAGGGGAGGGTAAACCATCAGCTCAAATCCCTCTCACCAAGATGGAGCTTCCTTACACCTACTTGATAGCTTAGCTCGTCCTCCAGCATTCAGATATTATGTCGGCCCCAATTTCCGCAAACTCATCCGTTCCTTTTCTCCAATTAATAGGAAGCTGTAAATGGAATAGACGAGGGTTCACGGAGATTAAGAGGCAACTTCAAAACCAGAAGTGTTGGGTCTTCCCTACCTTCTTCCCGTGATTTTCAGGTCAATATGGAGATTCACTGGTCGATTCAAAGGCACCGGGTACGGGTCAGACTTCCCTTGATTCCAGTTGCTTTGATTGGTTGATCAATGTTCGACCGGGCTACTTGATCTTCCGGGTGCAGAATCGCTGCTATACAGAGCTATACTTGCCGTGTCGGTTCGCGCACCAATTCGGCTATGATCAGATTTATATCAGGAACCTGAATTAATATCTTCGGACTCGTGGTGGATTGATAGATGGGGCTAGGGCATGGCTGTGGAGTATAAATGGCTGCACTGGTACCAAGTTCAAACTCCCCAGTGTTGAGCGCAAGTTAGAGCTGACTTTCCTACAACGTCGGTGGCTTTTGGCGGCAAACGATTCTGTGCCCATGCGATCAATCGCAGAGTTAGCATCCGAAGAAGCAGCTCAGATTGCCACTCAGATGGTGCATGAGGCTGAGTTTCAAAAAAGAAGAGGAAAAGAACGAGCGGGTCCTTCTGGCCAGGAGAGGCAGAAGAAAGCCATCTTTCCTCATGATGCTGAGATCGTAGAAACTGATATTGCGAGTGGCCAAGAGGCCAGAGTCAGCGACGACGAAGAAGAGCTGGGAACAGGTCTATCGGATGCTCTGTCCTTAGAATTAGTTTAGTTAGCAATAGCTGATCGAGCTCGCCGCTCGAAATTATCTAAACCTTCACCGGCTCCGAAGAAGCCAAAGACGCAAGTTTTATTTACTTATCCTAACAAGATGTCGATTGAATTCTCAGGTGCGGCTTTTGAGGAGGAGGAAGAAGAAGCGCCCCAACTTATACGTCGGACAAGATCTCAGCCTATCTCAGCCTACAACTCAAGTGACTTCAGGGCTAGAGTCACGTTCTAAATTTACTAATGAGCGAGTCACTGATCCGGAGGAGGCTCCCCCTGCTAAGCGTAAAAAGTTAGCTTCCAAACTACATGGTGGACTCCTGGCTTCGGGAACGAGGCCTAGCATTGACATTCCCATTGGTAGATAGGGTAATGTTTTAACTCTTTGTGATCTTTTGACTGTTCCATTTATTAATTCCTAGACTTAGTCATTATTGTGTCTCAAGAGGTCGTGAAGAAGGTGAAGAGGTATGATCCTCTTTCTCCCATATTGATGACTTCGAAAGATCTGACTTTTCCCGACCAATGGATGAGGTTATGGCCGAGGAACCTATAGGTGCTGAAGTAGGTACAAATGTTCTGTCGTGGACTCTGGCGCCGGACCTGATACAGGTGAAAGGGTTGGAGATCCAGGTACATCTAACATCGGTGATAGGTCTTTTATTTGGCGGGAGCTGAACGATTCGGAATTTGTGTCTCTGCTAATCATTTCTATGCTTCTTAACCTCTTAGAAATATTGAAAGAAGCGGTCCTGAGTAATAAGGCTATGGAACCCAGTGCAGCTACCGAAGGTGAATTTGACTTCCTCTTATTGCACATTCTCGGATTTTCCTCTTTCTACTTTAACACTTTGATTCTCTGTAGGTGTTTCAGTGGGGGATTTAGGTGAGGAGGGAGCCTTCCGTGATGCGGCCCTCAGAGAAATGGGTGTACCCTCACCCGATCCACTTCCCATCTCTTCAGACTCTAACGACAAGTTTTTTGAAGATATGTTGTCTGAACAAGCCCAGCGTGAGGCTGCCAAACCGATGAGCACAGCTAATTCGCCTACTAATATGATTTTTATTCCCATGTTACTTTTTCATTTGTCAGTTTCCACTTAACTATAGGAGAGTTCCAATCATAGGACCAGTCGCTAAGACTGATACAACTACTCTTATTGGATGGTTTGATGAAGCTGGTAGTCTCGATTTCATGCTGTTGGTAGGGATTGTAGTCGAGGCCCAGTCATCAGCTCTCGAGACGCAACTCATAATTCTTTTAGGGACACCGGCTACAGTGAGTGTTGAAACTATTCAGGGGGACCTAACTAAACAAACCGTGAGACAAACCAAAGAAGTTGGTGCTTCAACGGCTACTACGCCCATTGTGCTTCCTGGGACTCATGAAGTCGGACAAACGGAACCGAGCAAGATGGGTTTAGCTGAAGAAAGCTCCGCAGGCATTGGTAAATTTTGCACCATGTCTTGACTTAGAATTGTTTTATACTTTGGAATATTCATCTCTTCTCTTTTTATAGGATTGTTGCCTCAACTCCGGGACACGGTTAAGGCATTATTGTCGGATGATGATCCAGAGAAGCTCATCCTCTGTTTGGAGGTCAGCCACTTTTCAATTTTTTAGGATCATTGATCGACAAACTTCTACAAAAAGGGCTCCCATTTAATCAGTTTTGACCTTTCCTCGAGCGCAAAATAGCCTCTGTGAGGGACGCTGGCTCGCTAAAAATTACAGATGCCTTGACCGATGACCTAAAGCGGCTAGAGCATGAATTTAAAAAGCTGCAAGAGCTCCGATCCGTTGGTGCTCCTGGTTATGTTGCTGCTCAAATGGAGTCCCATCTACAATCCCGGTGTGAAGCTCGAGCATCTGCCGAGCTCGGGATTCTGGCACAGAGAAAATGGGTGGAACAGGTGAAGGAGGTTCTTTCTGTGAGATTGGCCTATATACACGAGCTCAATTCTTCCATAGCTTCTACCGATGCCGAGATAGCAAAACTTAAGCAAAAGCTTGCAGAGGCGGAAGGGCTATTTTGGAGGTGACCAGGGTTGGGGAAGAGCATGGCAGGCTTGTGATATCCAGCAAGGTGATGCTCTCAGAAGAGAGATTAGCCAAAATGGAGGAGGAAGCTACCAGAATTTTATCAATCTTTGAAGAATCCTTCAAGGCGGAACTACAATGTGAGCTTGAGCAGACCTATGTCGAAGAATTATCCAACTTAGAGCAACAAATCCTTAATCATAAGCTTTATGTAGAGTGACTGCAATTTGTTGTATCTGAACGCTTGATTTTGTTAATGAAGATATGTTTTTTGTTCAGTATACTTTCATTATGATTTTTTCATTCCGCTTAGCATAATCAACAATAATACTTATATGATTCTTGGCAAATCCTTAGCCTTCTATGGGTCTTATGAGCCTTTACCGACTATCGTTTGGGTCGGACTAGCATGTGAATTGTCCACGTACGTTTCACATGTAATGTTATGACAAAAGAGTTGACCCTTTTAGTACTACGATATTAAATACGTAGACTTGGTCATTTTTATAGGGACGTATCACCCAGCAATGAGTGTTAGGCGTAGACTTTAGGAATATTTGGCAAACCCTCAGTCATCAACGGGTTTGATGAGCCTTTACCAACTACCGTTTGGGTCGGGCTAGCATATGAATTATCTGAGTCCGTTTCATATGTAATGTTGTGCTAACGGAATGAACTCCCTTAGACTTAGTGCTACGAGTTTGAATACGTAGACTTGGTCATTTTTTACGGGAATAAACTACCTAGCAACACGTGTTAGGCGCTAACTTTAGGAATTTTTGGCAAACCCTCAGCCATCAACGAGTTTGATGAGCCTTTACCGACTACTGTTTGGGTCAGGCTAGCATATGAATTATCTAAGTTTGTTTCATATGTAACGTTGTGCTAACAGAATGAACTCCCATAGACTTAGTGCTACGAGTTTGAATACGTAGACTTGGTTATTTTTTACGGGAATAGACTACCTGGTAACGCGTGTTAGGTGCTGACCTATCCCTTCTTAAGCTTCGGGATAAAATTCCCCAGACTTGTATTCTGGTGTCCTTTTCAATCGGTGAAAGACTAAACCGGCAACGCATGTTAGACGCTGACTTATCCCTACTTAGGCTTCGGGATAAATTTCCCCGTGCGTGTAAGGTACGTATTATGGTGTTATTAATAATAACTTGCCACAATGTGGAATATGTGGGCTTTATTTCTTTTTACGGCAAAAGACTAACCGACAACGCATGTTAGGCGCTGACTTATCCCTTCGCTTTGGGATAAAATTCTCCATACGTGTAAGGCACGGATTATGGTGTTTGAATATGGTGTCTTCTCTTGGGGCAAAGACGAACCCGACACTGGTGAGGAAGAATTTTATATTCTATCTCCAGACCTTCTTTTTGGGCAGAAGTCAACCCGATATCGGGGACGAAGAATTTTATATTTAATCTCCGGTTACAAAAGGAACTCAAACAAGCTCTCCACTTCGAGAATCTGTGAGGTGAAACTAAGAGTGGGATCTCCACTCGAAGTATTGAAAGATTCAGATAACCCTAACTTTTATAGGATTGGTTATCTGTCCTGAAAATGAGTTTTTTCTTTTATTGAGATGAAATTGCAACTTCAGCCCTAACTTTTATAGGATTGACTGAAGAGGGAAGGATGATAGCTTTTCGTTTATCGAACTAAGATCCCGGATTTGGTCATAAACGTTTGGCGGTTTTGACTGAGAGAAGGTATTGAGACGACCTCATCTTTTATAGGTTTGGTCATTCAATGGGGGTGGAGGCCTTTCATTTATCGAAAGGGAAGTCCTATTTGAAAGTGGGCCTCTCGTTCTTTGAAATAATTGATAGGGGATTTTGGCTTTGGTCCTAACTATAGGAAGGTGTGACCAAGCAGGAGTTTTGAGACGATCCTAACTTTAGGAAGGTTAGATCGCTCGATTGTGGACCTCTTGTTCATTAGAGGAAACGAGAGGGGATTTTGGTTGTGGTCCTAAATATAGGAAGATTTGATCAAGAAAGTAGTAGAAATTTCGTGGGGGAAGATTAACCGAATGAGGTCATCAAATCTCATCTCAGTGAAAGAGTTTTCAAAAGGTCACAGCAGAAGTTTCAATGATTAATGGTGAATCATTTAGAAGACAGGTCTTCATCTTGAATAATCCATTAATCTCAGGTTATCCTTAAGAATACCCCGTACGGTATTCTCCAGGAACTTCCCATTTAATAAGTTATCCTGGATGTACTAGGGATAGTACTTTTTCAAAAAAAAATTATTTATTAACATCATGATCTTATCACCGCCTTGGGTAGCTAAACGGTATGCGCCAATAGAGTAGACCGTTTCTATCAAAAATGGTCCTTCTCATTTGCGTTGAAACTTGCCTTTCTTTTTGGAGTTGAGTATCATTGGTCACCAGACGGTGAGAACCAAGTCTCCTTCTTTGAAGTTTCGTTGCTTGGCTCTTTTGTCAAAAGCAAGAGAGATTCTGGCTTGGTAAAACTCAATTTGCTGTTGAGCCTCCAATCTCCTCTCGTCCAACATCTACAGTTCTTCGAGCCATTTTTTGTGTTGTTCATCTATCGTCATCCCTTTTGTGAGAGCAATACGGAGGGATGGAATTTGGATTTCCAAGGGAAGAACAGCTTCACATCTATATACCAATGAGTATGGAGTCTCTTCGGTAGGCGTGCGAACTATGGTACGATAGGCACGAAGTGCTTTACCAAGTTTTTCATCCCAGTCTCGCTTGTTAGTTCTCACGAATTTTGACAAAATCTTTATGATTGTCTTGTTAAACACCTCCGCTAATCCATTTGCTGTGGGATTATATGCTGTTGAGAAGACATCTTCGATTCTGAATTTCCCGCAAAATTTAATGAATGCATTGCTCACAAACTGAGGGCCGTTGTCATGTATGATTCTTCTCGAAACTCCATATCGGTAGATGATATGGTGTTTAATAAACTTAATGACGTTGCTAGTCTTCATTTCTCTTAATGGCACTGCTTCACCCTATTTTGAAAATTAATCGGTGATTGCTAAAATGAAAAGGTCCACTTTGACTGACGGCGGGAAGATAGGACCGAAGATATCCATTTCCCATGTTTCGAATGGCCATGAAGTGTCTGATGGGTGTAGGTGTTCCGGGGGTAGATGCATGTAATTTACGTGTATTTGGCACGTGTGGCACCATCGGGCATAGTCAACCGCATCCTGGACCATGGTTGGCTAATAATATAACATTCTTCTGAGACGATCACAAAGCTTGGGACCGGGTTGATGTGCACCACAAGTTCCATCATGAGCTTCTCTTATAGCTTCTTTCGCTTCTTTTGTTGAGAGGCATCTAAGTAGAAATCCATCATACGCGCGACGATACAATGTTTGGGTTGTTGAGTTGTAATAGAATCTCGGTGCCCTTCGTCGAACTGAGTCTCTTTCTTTTGTATCTTGAGGTAAGATTCGATGCACGATGTAATCAATAATGGGGAATCGCCAATCTCAAGGTTCAAGTTCAATTTTGGCCGTATGTGCCTCTTTGATATCCAAAGTGCATTTTGGTACAAAAATTTGGTGAAATTTGATAGTAACCCATTGTTCTGCGTCGGGAGGTGGCACCAAAGATACTGCTAATGCTGTCAACGCATCTGCATATGCATTTTGGAGACGTGGAATGTATTCGATAAAAAATTCTTCAAACGAACTTGCCATCTTGATGGCCACTTTATGATACGGTTGTTTTCTTCAAAAGTTGCCTTCATTATTGATTTCATTATAACTTTAATCGTTTACATCGAATTCAAATAACAAAAGTAAAATATTACAACTCTCTTGAAAATAAACATAAGATTCGTTTATCGTCTCTTACTTGCGTGGGTTCTTGGCTGGTGATGGGGATGTCAATATCCGTGGACCACCAGCCGATCAGATCAGATCCGAAGCTTCATCGATTCGCGAAGGAATCAAGAAGCCAAAGCACTTATCTCGGCAACAGCGAGATAATTGCTCTTCTTAAAATCACCGTAACGGGGTAATCTTAAGAGACGAACACAGGAATTGCAGATCTAACGAACTCTTCTTTCCTACGCTGAAGAACTCGATCAATCTCCTCCACTGTTCTAAAATTCGTGCACCTTTAGTCTTCAGTCCAGCAGGGCTTCGCCAACGCTCGAGAATTCCAGATCCAAAAAAATGAAGGCCCTGGGGCAATATTTATAGGCTTCAGGAGTCCTGTCCTTGGATAGGAATGGTTGATTCTCTCTTATCATTAGTTGGAACAAATCCAGACGGTTAACGATCGAAAAACAGCTCTAAACTACCAAAAACAGCTTTTTGGGTCTACGAACACCCGTGGGTGTCTCGGCGTGGCCGAGACACTTGTGAGTGTCTCGGCTCCAAGCCAAGACACCCCGGAGTGTCTCGGCTTGGCTTTTTGGTTTTGGCGCGTCGAGTTTTTTTCTATCGTAAATTCGTCGTCCGGACTCGGAATTACGCGGTTCAAGATGCATTTGAAAGCCAATGAGGAGTTGGATATGATCGGTCCAACCTTCAGTCAGTGTAAAAGGACTTGTTATTAGTTTTGATTCTTGACTCCTTTGATTTTCAATCTATTCAATGTTTTGACGAATAACTGAAGTTCTCCCGGCACTACGTTTATCGTCTGGCCGTCATCAAAATCTTGAATCAAAACCGATGAGTTGATTTTGGCTCATATCGTCAAGTTGACTTTGAACTGACTATCTCCATCATGATATATTGACTCGTATTGACTTTCATCACAACGCATTGACTGGCATTGACCTAGGGTTTCGTGTTGTCTGATGTTGATCTAGGGTTTCGCATTGACCGGTGTTGACCTCGGGTTTCGGATCGACTAACGTTGACTTTTCATCATAACGTGTTGACTGGCATTGACCTAGGGTTACACATTGATCGGCGTTAACCTAGGGTTTCGGATCACCCGACGTTGACTTTTTCATCGCATCGTGTTGACTGGAGTTGACCAATGGTTACGCATTGACCAGTGTTGACCTAGGGTTTCAGATCACCCGGTGTTGACATTTTCATCACAATGCGTTGACTAGCGTTGACCTAGGGTTACGCGTTGAACGGCATTGACCTAGGGTTTCGCGTTGATCGGCGTTGACCTAGGGTTTCACGTTGACCGGTGTTGACCTTTTCATCACAACGCGTTGACTAGCGTTGACCTAGGGTTACGCATTGATCGGCGTTTGCCTAGGGTTTTGGATCGCCTGGTGTTGACTTTTTTATTGCAACGCGTTGGCTACCGTTGACCTAGGATTACGCGTTGACCGGCGTTGACCTAGGGTTTCGGCTCGCCTGGCGTTGACTTTTCATCACGACACATTGGCTGGTGTTGACCTAGGGTTACGCGTCGATCGGCGTTGACCAAGGGTTTCGGATTGCCTGGCGTTGACTTTTTTATTGTAACGTGTTTACCGTCGTTGACCTAAAGTTACGAGTTAACCGACATTGACCTAGGGTTTCGGGTCGCCCGACATTATTTTGTGTTGATTTGGATGAAAGAGGGTTATAAAAGGCATTTGGGGGTCCGACCTGGGCCAACACACCCGTGGGTGTCTTGGCTTTGGCCGAGACACCCTTGGGTGTCTCGGTCATTAGGTCGAGACACCCATGTCTCTTTCATCATTTTTTTTCGTTTCCTCTTCTTGTTGTACTTTTCCCCCTCTTTCCTAAAATTTCAAATAAGATTCTATTCCCTCCCAAACTCCTTCTTCCTCCTCTCTTCCAAAAAGTCCATTTCTTTTTCTTCAAAAACTCTAAGTCCATCAAAACACTTGCCTTTAAAACCCCTCAACCCTCCAACATAATTTCGGATTTTATGCCCTCATTATCTGACCGAAAATTGTCCCCTCTCAAAGCTAGGGTTCATCCCATCTTCATGCTCAAAGACTTGATCTTTTGGAGTTGGTTTTCAAGCTTTGATTTGGGTAAGGTCCTCTTCAACTCTCTATTTTTTAGAAAGATTGAAACTTTATGCTTGTAATTAGGGTATACTATGAATTTTTATGTAAAGGTCATAGACTCTTGCCCTCATGAGGTGGGTTTTGTGGAAGAAAATTTGAGTCTTGATGATGGGTTTTGAAGGAGGCCGAATTTTGGGGGCTTATGTGCAAAAAGGCCAAAGCCGAAATTTTGGGGGGTTTTGTGTAAAATAGGGTTGAAATTTTGAGGGGCTGTTATGCAAAAATGGACTGAAATTTTGAGACTTGGATTGTATACCCATTTGGCCACAACTTTGCTGGGTGTATCATGCAAAAAGACCAATTGTTGAGGGGTTTATGTGTAAAAAGTGGTCAAAATTGGTTGAGGGACTTATTTGCAAAGTGGCTTAAATTGTGAGATATTGAAGATGATGGTTTTCTTTCCTCAATCATGGCCAAATTCGTGGCTAAAACTTAACCTTTAACATGAGGAGTATTTTGGGTATTTCACACAAAAGTTGATCATGAGGGTTTTAACTGCAATTTGAGCCCATTGTTTGCATGCATAAAACTCATAGGTTTAATTAGACTTCAACTATAAAATTCTATTCTGTTTATAGGACTTTAGTTAAAGTTCATAATTTCTAGGTTTAATTAGACTTCAACTATAAAATTCTATTCTGTTTATAGGACTTTAGTTAAAGTTCATAATTTCCCTTTTAATTTTCGGGTACTTGGATTTATGATTATACCTGATCTGTTGATTTTCGTTACAGGTTAACCATGTCTCCGCTTCGATCGCGATTCCATAGGAGTCGCTCCTCTTCTTAGCATAGCGAGAGGGAGGCTGCCGTAGCATTCTCTTACGGGGGTGAGCATTTATGCTTTCTGTATCCTTGTTTGACCCCTTTGCGGGTCATTCGGGAAGAACCAACGTCCTCCTTCGCGGGGATTGAGATTTCGGGATGACTCGTGGTTCTATCATGCCCTTATTTGGCTCCTTCGTGGGTCATTCGGGAAGAATAGACGTCCTCCTTCATGGGGATCGAAGTTTCAAATGACGTGTTTTACTTGGCCAATTCACGTCTTCCGGCATATTGGGTCGATTTCGTGTTGTATTACACCGCGTGGGTCGGAGTACATCACCACGTTGCATATGTGATGATGCATACCGTTCTTCCGGTGTAGGACACTCGAAATTGTTTCACCAATTACTCAATGAATGACGTTATCTCGCTATTTTGTGAGATGAATTCAATCATTGTATAATTCATGAATAATTTTCTGATTCTACATTTGTTTTGCCATAGTTGAATTTCCCGCGGACAGCCTTCCCTCTCATGCTACTAGCGGTTGCAGTGGAGAGATTTTTGCTTCTATTGTTGATAGGTAGACCATTGGTCCGACTCCTCAGTTTGATAAGAGCCGTTCCGAGGAGTCCTGTCATTTGATACGAGATGGGGGCCGCCGTTTAACGAGCCAGTTGATTACCGATGCCCCCTTCACTGCAGACTCTATTTCCACTTAGGCTCTAGAGAAGCCTGGTTATTTATTTGGAGACTATGTTGAGGATCCGGTTAAGCTGACTCTTGCTAATGAGCACTGGTTGAATAATGATGAAGGGCTCCTTCTATACATCCCTTCTATTCCCCGTCAGCATTCTCTTGCTCATTTGGAGACGCAGGCTGTACGGCGACAGATGTCCTGGAATCTTACAGATGACCATGACAGAGTTCATTGTGGATTTATTTCCCACCATAAGACCCCAGGTTCTGATGGACATAATTATATTCGCAGCCTTTGACCAAGGATTCTGGGTCTTGATACCGTGCCACCAGACAAGGTGTCAGCAGCCGCTCCTGCTGTGAGGAATCATTTGGCAAAGCTTGGGAGGCACCAGACAAGGTGTCAGCAGCCGCTCCTGCTGTGAGGAATCATTTGGCAAAGCTTGGGAGGAAGTTACCTCCGACAGCGTTCAGATGTTTTGGTTGGGCCTATTCGCCACCCAAAAGTTGGTGGACTCGTATGACCAATTACGTCTTGGGACATTGCGAGAAAAATCTGAGAGGCAGTGGGTTGTATGCGCCCATACGAGCCACCATGTACGGATTCCCGGTCAACAGTCGCCACTTCCTAGCGTTATTGGAGACATATATCCTTGATAGTAACACTTTCTTAACTTGTAGTGGGGAGTTGGGGTTAGCCCTGCATGAGATGCACAAAGTTTCTGGTCTTCCGATGGGGGACTATCCATATTAGGAACACTTTCCCTCGAACCTACAGTTAGAGTGGCTGAAGAAAGATTCTCCCGACATGTATGGCACGCTTTGGGACCTCACGTATCATTATTATACATCTCTAATCAATGTGAGCCCTCTAGCGAAGAGGAAGAGGCAGATCAGTTTGAAGCAGTTCGCTGACTATCTATTCCAGTATCTGGAGAGTAGTTCAGGCGAGGCTGTTTGTGAGTTAGCCTCTTTGACATCTTCTGCCATTAATGAGTTAATGGAGAGGGCCGAAGCTTGCTCTTTTACTACCGCTGGCACTGAGGGAGCTTTTCCTGCATGGACCAAGTTTCGGACATTCCTTTGTCATGCTCAGAAGTCTATTCAGCCCAAGACTCTGCTAGCGGGCTATCTCGCCCTCTGGTTGAAGAAGTACGTCGTTCTATATCAGTTTTCTGATGCTTTTCCTATTGAGGTACTCCTCCCCGTCGTCCAATTAGCTTACGAGAAGGAGCTTTCTCTTCTTCCGGCGATGGTTGCCGACATTCAATGCGGGCTTAGGTATTTGGTTGATGGTCTTACACATATGGGTCCTGAACCGTCGACCGAGCTTCTTTCTGCAAAGGTCGAGCTTCCATATACATACCTGATGGCGTGGCTCGTTCTTCATCACCCTGATTTCATTTCAGCGCCTAGTACTGTTGATGCCTCCGTTCTTTTTGTGCAGCTATTGGAAAGGAGCAAGTGGTTTGGGAAGACATTCACTGATGTATAGCGAGAGCTTCAAGTTCGTAAGAGCTGGGAGTTCTTCTAGTGTTTTCCTCGCTTCTCGGGCCGCTATGATAAAGTGTTTATTGATGAGTGATAATCACATTTTATTACAATTTTATACCATCATTATCTATTTGATATGAATAAATATACCACTAATAATTGTTTTTATCTTTAATTGCAGGTTAATGAAGAATAAATCTCAAACTCCAATCTCTCAACAAAAACCCCTTGATTTATTGAAGAAATGAAGCCCATAAAAGCAAACAATTTCTTTCAATATTCAATGAAGTGTTGAAGCCCAAATGAAGAAAAAAATGCCAAAGCCCAAAAGAAAAAAAATACCAAAAGCCCAAGCCCAAAAGCTAAAGAGAAGATAAGTTGCGGGCTGAAATTGGAGAAAGGCTCACATCGATACCTGCATCGATGCCCGTATCGATACCAGTATCGATACCCCTATCGATGCTGGCATCGATACCATCGGCCAGACAGTTACAATCTAAAGGCTAAAATTTATTGTTTTTAGATAAGATTTCAATTCAATGGTTCTCATTCACTGATATTTACTATAAATAGGGGTAGAGAGTGAGGGGTTAGGGGTGTGACAATTTTTGTAACTCCTTTTGGAGAGGAGGGCTACTCTTAATTGAGAAGACCTTCCAAATTTGTAACTTTTTATTATAATTAATAAAATAATTTTTTTCACCACTTTAAATTATTCTCTTCTTCTCTTTGTTGTATGATGAAGATGAAGATGAAGATGAAGATTAATTTGAAGGTTTGTTTTTCTTATTTCTCTTTTATTGCTTATTAGTTTAGATTGATTTTCATGCTTGTAATTAGATTTTATTTTCTTGTTTAAATAGCCAAGAGGCTAGAACCCTCTTGCCTTAGATTTATTTTATGTTTATAGATTAGATTTATTTCATGCTTATAGAGTAGATTTATTTTCTTGTATTTAATTCTTGTAATTTATTTTGTAGTTTAGATTTTGTAATTTATTTTGTAGTTAGAGTTTAATTTTTTGTACTATTCACCTGGAGGCTAGAACCCTCTTAGGTTTAGTTTTTCTTTTTATTTATTTTTATTTTCTTTGATTCACCTTTAGGCTAGAACCCTCTAGGGAATCATCTTTTTCTAAGAAGTGGATTCAATTCTAGATTACCTATATCTTTAATTGAATTCGCTATCTTTACATTCTTGATTTTTTATTTGTTTCTCGATTTTATTCATTCTTCCTTCATACCTTGTTGATCACATTTAATTTTTTTACTCACTTCCACTCTCAAATATATTCATTTACACAATCACAATTATTCTCTCTACAATCACATTCACTCATCACTCCTATTTTTCACACACACAATATAAGAACTGATTTTATATTTTTTCCTACAAAACACCTTCCTCGTGGGATCGATAACTCTTTATACTATAACTTGATCAATTGTGCACTTGTAATTTTGGTACATAATTATGCCGCATCAAGTTTTTGGTGCTGTTGTCGGGGAAGGTGCTTAAGTAGGTTTTAATTATTTTGATTCTTTAACTTGTGTGTTTATTGTGAAGGAAATGCTTGGAGCTTGAAGATCGTGGATTAGAGAACTAGGATTTGAAGATTTGCTTGTAGGTAACTCTTCTTTCTAGAATTTTTAAATTCCACCCTTTAGCTACTTCTTCAAAATTAGAGACAATTAGGACTTAAAAAAAAATTTCCGTTGACCATAATAAAATTCACCCTCCACTTTGACATTACTAACAAGATAATAAATTCAAATAATTTCCCCCTTCTCAGTTGTTTGATTGTTAACCCTAATTAAAAAAAGAATTTTTCTTTTCCATCCTTTTTAGTTGCTTTTAATTCATAGGGTTGCATTTCATATTGTTAGTAGGAATTCACCAAGTGATTTGAGCATCTTGATTTGGCACACACTTAAAATATTTTTTAAGGGCAAAACCCCATAATCAAGATAATATGAGGAATTTCATCACCTTTTCCTTAGCCCAAAGATCACTAATTCCTCACTACACCATCCAAGCCTAATAAAACTCATTAGACGTTGGTCCTAAGGATTCGAGCTCAATAAGGAACAAAGAATCCTTAGCCTAATAAAACTCATTAGACGTTGGTCCTAAGGATTCGAGCTCAATAAGGAACAAAGAATCCTTAAGTGAACCGGTTTAAAAATAAGGAACAAAGAATCCTTAAGTGAACCGGTTTAAGTTTTCTTGGATTAGTTGGTGTCTAAGGCAAGTTTTAGGGGTTGTGTAAAGCGCTCCGCAAGGAACGAGGTACTTAATTGATCTCTGATCACCCTTTAGTACTATCCTTACCTGGCTAACTACCCGGGTAAAACTTTTATCTTTTCACTTTAGAAACTTTAATCTTTTCACTTTAGGAGTTTTTGGTTAGGAGCTAGTCTAGTTGAGTTAGGCTTAACCCTACAGTTAGAGTGATTGAATTTAGGAGTTTTTGGTTAGGAGCTAGTCTAGTTGAGTTAGGCTTAACCCTACAGTTAGAGTGATTGAAAGGTGATTGATTTTGATTTGTTTTAGTTAGAATTTTCCTTTTTTTCCATTCTCTCCTCATTTAAAAAAAACTAACTTTTATAAATAAAAAAAAAGTATAAAAAGAAATAGTTTGTGTATGCAACAATGGATTTGGGATAATACACAACGTTTAGTTCGTTTTGAACCAATCATAGAAATGGAGCATCCTAATCCACCCGTTCTTCAAGATATGTGCTATCCCATTAGGAATACAATCCCCTTTTGCATTAGGCTCCCCGAAACAAATGGAATAAATTTTGAGCTTAGACCGCATTATATAAACATGCTTCCCAAATTCCTTGGAAATGAAATAGAAGATGCATATATTTTTATCTCGGAATTTGAGGAAGTGTGTATTATGATTAAAATAAGAGAATTAACAGAAGATGCGATCAAACTCAGATATATTCCATTTTCTCTCAAAGACAAAGCAAAAAAATGGCTGTATAGCTTACCCGTAAATTCCATCACTACTTGGGAGGAATTTATCATTGTTTTTCTTAAGAAATTTTTTCCTATTCATAAAACGGTAAAGCTAAGAAACAACATCATGAATTTTAAAATTATCTCGGGAGAACCTTTTTGGAAGTATTTTGACCGATTTAAAGATCTTCTCATCCAATGTCCTCATCACGATCTAGAAAAATGGCGATTGTGTCAAATAATTTATGAGGGATTAGATTATTCTGTAAAAACTTTCTTAGAATCAATGTGCCACGGGGATTTTATGAGGAAAAATGCTGACGAAGCTTGGGAATTTCTAGAGAGTTTATCCGAGAAAACAATGCAATGGGAACACTGTGATGACAGGGTTTCATCAGTTCTCAATTCTAAGTCTAGTGGTCCTTCCTTGAAGTCAAACATTGCTTCTGAAGAGAAGATGGCGACAATTCTGTGGAGGTTAGAAGCCTTAGAAATTAAGGAACGAGCTCCAGCTCAAATCAATCATGCTTCTGCCCCAAGATGTCATAATTGTCAGTCTCCTACCCACGTTTCAGAGGAATGCCCTATCCTAGGAAGCAACCATGCATTAGAACAGATAAACGCTGTATTCCAGCACCCTAGAAATGATCCATTTTCTCCAACCTACAATCCAGGTTGGAGAAATCATCCCAACTTTGCATGGAATCAAGGAAATTCTCCCAGAACTCAAAACTTCACTCCTGCTTCGACCCAACAATTTCCTAAGGGAAACAGAGTTCCTTTCAATTCTCATTCATAATTTCAACAACCCAATCTGCCATATCAAAATCAGTCTCCTCTTCATCAAGCTGTAATTCAAACTCCTCACAATCCAGATCAGGATAAACGTCTCAATGTCTTGGAAAGGGGTTTGGAAACCATAATTAAGGCCTCCACTCAAACCACGAATATGTTGACTCAAACATCCAGCACTCTGAATTCCTTTCTGCAATCAACCGAACAAATGCTCAACTCCAACACTTAAGCTATAGCTATATTAGAATCCCAACTTGGTCAACTAGCTAGTGCCGTGAGTGAAAGAGAGAAAGAAAATTTTCCGAGTCAACTCGTGGTCAACCCTAAGGACACAGGATGCAGTTCATCCTATGAAGATCAAGTGAATGTAATCCATTCACTTCGGTCAGGTAGACAGGTCGATAATCAAGTAAGAACTCTTCCAAGTCAAACTTTTGATCCAGTACAAATTCCTTCTCCTTCTCCTTCTGATGAATCTATTCAACAAACTCCCCCCTCATATGATCAAGAACCTGAACCAGAACCTGAGCCTGCTTTTGATAGGTTTACACACCAGTTGCTCCTTTTCCAGATAGACTCAGGCTTAGGAAACACTCCCCTCAAGAGGAGAAGATCCTAGAAACATTCAAGCAGGTTAAGGTTAATATTCATCTCTTAGATTTAATTGAACAAATTCCATCTTATGCTAAATTTTTAAAAGAATTATGCACTAAGAAGAGGAGAATAAATGCTCCAAAGAAAGTCTTTTTAGCTGCCAATATCAGTGAAATGCTATCAAATCCCATACCTTTGAAACTTAAAGATCCAGGTTCCTCCATCATTTCATGTATCATTGGTAATACTCATATTGATAAGGTGCTTTTAGACTTAGGGGCCAGTGTCAATTTGCTTCTATATTCAGTCTACCAGCAATTGGGTCTAGGTGTACTGAACCCAACCAAATTCACCTTACAGTTAGCTAATAGATCTGTTAAGGTCCCTATGGGTGAGTTAGATGATGTTCTGATTAAGGTTGGAGATTTTATTTTTCCAGTAAATTTTGTAGTCTTGGAAACACAGCCTGTTTCTAATTCCAAAGGATAGACACCTGTCATCTTAGGACGACCTTTTTTAGCCACTTCTAATGCTCTCATCAACTGTAGAACTGGTCAAATGAAGTTGTCCTTTAGGAATTTGACAGCTGATCTTAACATTTTAATCCAGGGGACCAGCCAGATAATCAGCCTCTAGAAATAAATTACATTCAGGAAAGATCAGAAGAAGAAGAAGAAGAGTCTGAATTGAGTTTTGAGGAAATTTTTGATGAAGAGTTAGAGTTTTTAGAAGAAGCAGATCAGGTCCTTGAGAATAATGAAACTGTGTTAAATATTTGCTGCTTTGAATTAAATTTTGAAGAACTCTTTCTTGATGAACTTAGATTCTTGGAGAATAATCAACAACTAAATTTTCAGAACTCTACAGAAGAATTGGTTGTTAGAAAACAAAACTTCACAGTACAAGAGTCTGAGTTCATTAAGAAATACAAAATGCATGATACCAATAATACCTACCTTACTTTATTACAAGAATTATTGAACACCCCGAAATGCTTGGAATTTCACATTATTGATTATATCATTTTTAATTTATTTAAAATCCGGGGAAGAATTTTCAACAATAAGGTAGGATTCAATGTAGAATACGAGCTCTTCGTGTTGAACACTTCATTCTATATTATTTGTTTTGTTTATTTCAGAATAATAAAAAGAATTTATTCTTCTCTCATTCGAGAGTTTCTTATTCAGTTGAAAAAAAAAAGAAAAAAAAATAGAAAAAAATAAGAAAATAAGAGAATAATAAATTTTTGATTCTATCATCCACAGACCAAAGGTAATTGTAGATTTTATCAGCTGATCAAATGTAAGTACTTCACTTCTTTGCTTTACTTTGTGCATCATAGAGTTTGTATTGAGGACAATGCAAAATTTAGGTGTGGGGGTGGGAATTAGTTAATTTTTCTCTTCGTTTTACATTTTTTGTTACATTTTTGTCATTTTTTTCCTTTTCCTAAAAAAAATTATAAAAATATCGTCACTTGCCAAATTGATAGAGTTGTGTAATAATTAATTTATTTGATAAATTTTAAATTTTCTAGTCTGTTATTTACTCAAGTTCACCTTTTATGATAACTCTAAATAAAATTCTTAAGAAATGATTTTTAAAGTAGTATACTTTACTTAAGCCTTAACATAGATTTTTATTTAAAATAATGGAATGCATGCTTAGCTTAGAGTTAAAAATAGTTTTTCAAAGTGGCTTGACTTACATATTTTTCAGAAGATATACACATATACATATAAAAAAAATTGCAAAAAGAAGAGTGCGAAAAATATTCACAAAAAAAACTCTTTAATTCAAGGTGATTCTATCTTATAAAGCCTAAGCTGATCGAGTAATTAAGCCTAATGAGTATTTCCATACTTAATGACCTAAGCCCAATTGGGTTAGGATCCATTGGCCCAAAACTCATTAAATGGTCGCTTAGAAAGCCTGTTAAAGTAGAAAAAAATCACCAAGGAAGAAAGAGTTAAAGATATTATAAAAAAATAAAAAATAAAAATAAAAATACTAATAAATGTTTTATATATGTATATATGGTCTTGGAAAATATTTTAGATCAAACAACTTGAATATTATTTTAAACAAAGAGTTAGCATGTCCTTTTCAAAACTTTTAAATTAAATTTCTAAGTTTGGCTTGGTTTTGTATTGCAATAATGAGAAGATTTTCTAGGAAATATACCTTAGAGTTATATATAAAAATGTTTTCTTGAGTAATAACTAGCTTCGATTATCAAGTAAATTTAGTTATTTACTAACTTCTTTAATTTGGCAAGATGACCGAATTTTGTGGGTATATTCAATGCAAATCCTCACGAGACTATAACTCGTCCACTAGGGTAACCTAGGGGTTTAAAGGCTTGTTGTATGCGCTAAATACAACCGCGATTCCTGTGAAAGTGAGTTAGGTTTTCTTTCATTTTATTTTCTTTGCTAGAAGACTAGCAAAAGTTTAGGTGTGGGGGTATTTGATAATCATATTTTATTACAATTTTATACCCTCATTATCTATTTGATATGAATAAATATACCACTAATAATTGTTTTTATCTTTAATTACAGGTTAATGAAGAATAAATCTCAAACTCTAATCTCTCAACAAAAACCCCTTGATGAAGAAATGAAGCCCATGAAAGCAAACAATTTCTTTCAATATTCAATGAAGTGTTGAAGCCCAAATGAAGAAAAAATATTGCCAAAGCCTAAAAGAAGACAAAAAATACCAAAGGCCCAAGCCCAAAAGCCAAAGAGAAGAGAAGTTGCGGGCTGAAATTGGAGAAACGCTCACATTGATACCAGCATCGATAGGGGGCATCGATGCTAGCATCGATGCCCGTATCGATGCCAGCATCGATACCCCTATCGATGCTGGCATCGATACCATCGGCCAAGCAGTTACAATCTAAAAGCTGAAATTTATTATTTTTGGATAAGATTTCAATCCAATTAGTTTCATTCACTGATGTTTACTATAAATAGGAGTAGAGAGTGAGGGGTTAGGGGTGTGAAAATTTTTAAAACTCCTTTTGGAGAGGAGGGCTACTCTTAATTGAGAAGGCCTTCTAAATTTGTAACTTTTTGATACAATTAATAAAATAATTTTGTCACCATTTTAAATTTTTCTCTTCTTCTCTTTGTTGTATGATAAAGATGAAGATGAAGATGGAGATTAATTTAAATGTTTGTTTTTCTTATTTCTCTTTTATTTCTTATTAGTTTAGATTTATTTTCATGCTTGTAATTCGATTTTATTTTCTTGTTTAAATAGCCAAGAGGCTAGAACCCTCTTACCTTAGATTTATTTCATGCTTATAGATTAGATTTATTTCATGCTTATAGAGTAGATTTATTTCTTATATTTAATTCTTACAATTTATTTTGTAGTTTAGATTTTACAATTTATTTTGTAGTTAGATTTTAATTTCTGACACTATTCACCTTGAGGCTAGAACCCTCTTGGGTTTAGTTTTTCTTTTTGTTTATTTTTATTTTCTTTGATTCGCCTTTAGGCTAGAACCCTCTAGGGAATCACTTTTTTCTAAGAAGTAGATTCAATTCTAGATTACCTATATCTTTAATTGAATCCGCTATCTTTACATTCTTAATTTTTTATTTATTTTTCGATTTTATTCATTCTTCCTTCTTACCTTGTTGATAACATTTAATTTTTTTACTCACTTCCACTCTCAAATATATTCATTTACACAATCATAATCATTCTCTCCACAATCACATTCACTCATCACTCCTATTTGTCACGCACACAACATAAGAACTGATTTTATATTTTCTCCTACAAAACATCTTCCTCGTGGGATCGATAACTCTTTATACTATAACTTGATCAATTGTGCACTTGCAATTTTGGTACATAATTATGCCGCATCAAGTTTTTGGCGCCGTTGCCGGGAAGGTTCTTAAGTAGCTTTTAATTATTTTGGTTCTTTAACTTGTGTGTTTATTGTGAAGGAAACGCTTGGAGCTTGAAGATCGCGGATTGGAGAACTAGGATTTGAAGATTTGCTTGTAGGTAACTCTTCTTTCTAGAATTTTTAAATTCCACCCTTTAGCTTCTTCTTCACAATTAGAGACAATTAGGACTTAAAAAATAAATTTTAAATTCCTCCTTTAATCGCTTCCGCATTTCGTTCTCTTTTAGACAAATTGAAGAACACAGGCATGGATATTGGGGCAGAAGAGCCTTCTACCACTACCGCAGGTAAATTTGAGTTCCTTTCTTTTTCCCGCCTTTTTTATATATATCTAGCACTTAAACTCTTATGCAGGTGTCGTGCTAGAGAGGCTGGTCGAGGACGAGACTTTTCATGATATGGGTCTTGGGGGATTCAGCGAACACATGTATGTCTCAGCACCGAGTTTCTCGGGATCTGACACTAGATTGTTAGTTGAGATGTTGGCGGAGCAGGTCACCAGAAAGGTTGTAGGACCATCCTTTGAGGGTTGTTCCTTTGTTGGTATGCATCTAATTTCTGACATTGCAATTATCTTCATTTGTTGAAACTTTTATTTGACTGACAGGGAATTCTAATCGTAGGACCAACCACTGGGATTGATACGACTGTGATTCCTGGCATCCCTTATTTAGCTGAGGGTGATGGATCTACATGTATGCATATAATCTCTTCTATCATCTTTCTTTTTTTTTTTTGCCAAAATCTGTATTTTACTAATAAAGAATTGTAATCATAGGACCAACCGTCATGACTGATATGACTACGATTCCTAGCATTCCAAATTTGCCTGACGGTGATGTATCTTCTCCAAATCCAGCGGGCATTACAGAATTACCAAGAGGAGTTGATATACCATCGATGATCACACCTGCTACTATCTCTGAGCCTGCTGAGACTAGATTGACGGAGCCTATCGTGGGACCTCAAACTAAAGGGAGCCCTGTTGGTACTGGTATGCTCATAATTCACTTTGAATTTTCACCATATTTAAGAATCTCTTACTCTTCTGCACGATTACTTGTAGGATCTTTACTATCTCCATATGAGCGTATCCTAGCCCTTTTGGCCGATCCTGATCCTAGCAAAGACATTTTCCGAATGGATCTTGGTTCTTTCGTCACCTTTTTTGACAGAATGATCGAGAAACTTCTTCATCAGGGATATTGCTTCAATCAGTTCAGGCGTTCCCTTGCTCGACACATGATGATGAATAGAGAGGAGGGATATCCTGAGCTAGCTGATTCTTTCACTGTCAACTTTGTTGTTCTGGAGTGTGAACTTTGAGAGTTAGAGGAGTTGATGGCTAGTGGGGCTTCTTCCTTCATATCTTCTTAGTTGGAGCATAGACTGACACAATAGAGTGACCTCAGATCTTCTATTGGTAGCGAGCTTCAGTCGCATGAGAGTTCTATCACATAGATGATGGCCAGTCTTATGAGGAAGGATACAGATAGAGCAGAGTTACTCAGTTCTTTAGACTCTAACCGCGAGGAGATAGCCAGGTTGAAGAAGGCCTTGAAGTATGCTGAAGAGTCTGGTGCGATCATTGCAGATGAGCTGGCTAGTTTAGAGAGCTCTCGCAGACAGATACTTGAGAGACTAGGATCTACGCAGGAGAGATTGATGAAGCTGAAAGGTGAAGCCACGAAGATCTTGAGCATTTCTGAAGATTCTGTCCGAGCTGATCTACAGGCTGAGCTTGAGCAGGGTTATACAGATAGGCTCTCTAGGTTGGAACTTCACATTATCGGTTGCCGATTACGTTCGAGCCGATAAGCTTTATTATTGTATGCTTTGACTTGATCTATTAGTAAAGACCTAGTACTTGATTTAGTATGTTCATCTTTTATCATGATGTCTCTTTCTTGATTATGAACCCAATAGACACGATGCTTATAGGATTTTTGGCAAATGCTCAGCCATTAACGGATTTGATGTGCCTTTACCGATTACCGTTTAAATCGGGTTAGCATGTGAATTATTAAAACTCGTCCCACATGTGACGTTATGATGAAAGTGTTATCTCTTTCAGTGTTATAATATTGAATACGTAGACTTTGTCCTTGTCTCGGGAATAGACTACCCGTCAACGCGTGTTAGGTGCTGACTCATCCTTACTTAGGCTTCAGGATAAAATTCTCCAGACTCGTATTCTGGTGTTATTTTATTCGGTGAAAGACTAAACTGGCAACGTGTGTTAGAAGTAGACTTTGGATTTTTGGTAAATCTTCAGCCTTCAACGGATTTGATATGCCTTTACCGATTACCATTTAAATCGGGCCAGGATGTGAATTATTAAAACCCGTCTCACATGTGATGTTATGCTGAAAGAGTTAACTCTTTCAGTGCTATGATATTGAATACGTAGACTTTGTCCTTGTCTCAGAATAGACTACCCGGCAACGCGTGTTAGGCGCTGACTCATCCTTACTTAGGCTTCAGGATAAAATTCGCCAGACTCGTATTCTGGTGTCTTTTCATTCGGTGAAAGATTAAACCGGTAACGTGTGTTAGACGTAGACTTTAGATTTTTGGTAAATCCTCAGCCTTCAATGGATTTGATGTGCTTTTACCGACTACCGTTTGAATCGGGCTAGCATGTGAATTATTAAAACCCGTCTCACATGTGATGTTATGCTGAAAGAGTTAACTCTTTCAGTGCTACGATATTGAATACGTAGACTTTGTCCTTATCTCAGGAATAGGCTACCTGGTAACGCGTGCTAGGCGCTGACTCATCCTTACTTAGGCTTCAGGATAAAATTTCCCAGACTCGTATTCTGATGTCTTTTCATTCGGTGAAAGACTAAACTGGCAGCATGTGTTAGATGCAGACTTATCTCTATTTTAGGGTTTGAGATAAAATCCCCCGTGCATGAAGTGCATGAATTTAAAGTTGAGAAATGTGCCTTTTCTAAAGGTAAAGATAAACCCAGAGCGAGAGAGGAAGAATTTTATATTCTATCTTTCAAAACTAAAGAGGAAGAATTTTATATTCTATCTCCAGTTGTAAAGGAGACTCAAGGTGGGATCTCCACCCCCAGAATCCGGAAAGGTGAAACTAGGAGTGGGATCTCCACTCTGAGAATAAGAAAAATTCAAGCAACCCTAACTTTTATAGGATTGGTTGCTTAATCCAAGAAAAGAGTTCCTCATTTATTGAGGTAAAATTTCGATTTTGGCCCTAACTTTTATAGGTTTGGCTAAAAAGAAAAAGGTGGAAACCTTTCGTTTATCGAAAGGGATGACCTGATCTTGGTCTTAACTATCTGCAGGTTTGACCAAGTAAGGTTAGAGGCAATCCTAACTTTTATAGGTTTGATTCCTCAATTTGAAAGTGGACCTCTCGTTCATAAAAGGAATCGAGAGGGGATTTTAGCTTTGGTCCTAACTTTTATAGGTTTGACCTAAAAACAATAGGAGTGGAATACAAATAGCAGTAGAATTACCAACTTGTACTAGCCACTCGATGGAGGATTTTGATGTTAAGTGATTAGGACTTAACACATCAAGTTTTGAAAATCACCAAGAATTAGCGGATAGGAATTTTGGTGGGCCTACCGTCAATTGATTTGATCAGTGGGGGATTTTGTGAGGAAAGATTGATCTGTCAAAATGGTCGAATCTCATCTCAGCAAAAGAATTCATGAAAATTGGTGAACTAAATCTCAGAAATGAGATATATTCTGCATTGAGAACGTTCAGAGACCAAATGGAGATTTTCTTATCCCTTTTGTAACTACCTGGTTATCCCAAAGAATACCCCACATAGTATTCTTCCGGCAACTTCCCGTGACGTAGGTTATCCTGAATGTACAAAGGATAGTACTTTTTTTAGGAACTTCCCATTTATCTGCATCATGAGCCGAGCGCCTTCCTTGGTAAAAAGGCGATATGCGCCATTTGAGTAGACTGTCTCTACTACGAATGGCTCCTCCCATTTGGGTTCAAATTTGCCTTTCTTCTTGGAATTAAGGATCATGGGCCGTCGGACGGCTAAGACCAAGTCTCCTTCTTTAAAACTCCGTTGCCAAACTTTTTTATCAAAAGCTCGGGAAATTCTGGCTTTGTAGAACTTAATGTGCTGCTGAGCTTCTAAGCGCTTTTCGTCGAGCATCTCGAGTTCCTCGAGACATTTCTGATGCTGTTCTTCGGTTGTTAACTCTGTTGCGAGAGCGATCCGGAGAGATAGAATTTGAATTTCTAATGGGAGAACGGCTTCACACCCGTATACCAGAGAGTATGGGGTTGCGCCAGTAGGCGTGCGAACTGTGGTGCAATAGGCCTATAAGGCTCCGCCAAGCTTATCATCCTAATCTCGTTTATTAGTTTTCATGAGCTTTGATAAAAGCTTTATGATGGTCTTGTTAAAATCCTCTGCTAAACCGTTTGCTGTGGGACTGTAAGCTGTCGATGAGACGCTTGAATTTTGAATTTCTCGCAAAATTTGATAAAGGTGTTACTGACAAACTGGGGCCCATTGTTATGTATGATTCACCTTGGGACTCCATATCGGTAGATAATATGGTGTTTGATAAACGCAATCACGTTGCTCGTCTTTACTTCTTTGAGCGGAATCGCTTCAGCCCATTTGGGGAAGTAATCTGTAATTGCTAGGATGAACCAGTCATCTTTGATGGACGGGGGAAAAATAGGACCAACAATGTCCCCATGTTTTGAAAGGCCATGATATGGTTGAAGGTTGCAGATGCTCCGGGGTTTGGTGCATTAATTTGCATGTACTTGACACGTATGACACTTTCGTGCGTATACGACTACGTCTTTTATCATAGTGGGCTAGAAATATCCCATTCTTCTGATGCGGTCATAAAGTTTGGGGCCAGGTTGGTGTGCGCCATAAACTCCTTCATGTGTTTCCTTGAGGACTTCTTCAGCTTCTTTAGTCGATAAGCAACGTAGTAGCAAACTATCATACCCCCGATGATATAGCGTTCGACTCTCTGTATTATAGTAGAACCTTTGCAATCTCCGTCGGATTGAGTCCCTTACTTTCACGTCTTCCGGTAAAATCCCTTGTAAGATATAATCGATGATAGGGAAATGCCAATCTCGTGGCTCGAACTCCACTTGAGTTGAATACACTTCTTTAATATCATTTCCTCCGTTGTCTACATCGTTGATTGGTACGAAGAGTTGGTGAGTTCTCACCGTAATGAATTGTTCCGTTTCGGGAGGCTGTGCCAGAGATACTGCTAATGCTACTAACGCATCCGCGTAGGCGTTCTTTAAGCGTGAAATGTATTCGATAAAGAATCCTTCGAATGATTCCGCCATCTCAACGGCCACTTTATGGTATGGTATCAAATCTTGATTTCTGACCTGCCATCTCAACGGCCACTTTATGGTATGGTATCAAATCTTGATTTCTGACCTCATACTCTCCCTGAACTTGTTTAACTATCAGGGTATGGTATCAAATCTTGATTTCTGACCTCATACTCTCCCTGAACTTGTTTAACTATCAGTTGAGAGTTACCGAAAGCTTCAATGTATTAGACCCCCAGCTCTTTAGCAAAGCTGAGTCCAATAAGTAGCACGTTATACTCGGCTATGTTATTCGAGCACGGCTCGGTCAGCGAGTAAGCTCGAGGCATCACATGTTTTCCCAGAGAAACTAAGACAACTCCAACTCCGAAAGAAATCTTAGAATATCCAGGGGAACTTGCTACATTAGTTGCTCTAGAGGCACCATCGAAGTACAAACGCCACACCTGTTGATAGGTAGTTACGTTGGCTTTGTGGGTTTCATCTGGCCAATCATCGTATACCTCGGCGGTATCCGTAGTTGGGTTAGCTGCCAGGAGATCGCAAATAGCTTGGCCTTTGACAGACTTTTGTTGCCTAAAGTGTAGATCATATTAAGACAAGAGAAGGACCCATTTTGCTAACCGCTAATTCATGAAAGCTGGCTGTGCCATGAACACTCGAACTGGGTAAACCTTAGAGATGACATAAATAGTCTGTCCAACCAAGTAATGCCGCATCTTTTGAATTGCGAACACTAGGGTGAGACACTCCTTCTCAATCATTGGATATCGGGATTCGACGCCTATGAGGGTCTAGCTCAAATAATATACAGCCTGTTCATGACCATTGTCGTCATCCTGTGCATGTAATGTACTTATCGAGTGGCTCGTCGCCTTGACGTAAATCAAGAACGGTTTGCCTGACTTCGGTGCAACGAGCACTAGAGATTTTGAGAGATATTCTTTAATATCTCCGAATGTTTTTTGACAAGCGTCATCCCATATGAATGATACACCGTTCTTTGTGAGCCTGGAGAATGGTTGACATTTTCCCGAAAGGTTCAAGATGAACCGATGGATATAAGCCAACCGTCCTTGTAATCCTCTGAGTTCCTTGAGGTTTCTCGGGGGTTGCAGCTCGTTAATTGCCTTCACTTTATCAGGGTCAATGTGAATACCTTTGGTGGTGACGACGAATCTAAGGAATTTTCCACTGGACATCCCGAGGAAAGATTTGGTAGGATTCATCTTCAATTAGTGAGTTCGCATCAGGTCAAACATCATTTTCAAATCTTTAATGTGATCATTCTTATCATGACTTTTCACAACCAGATCATCCACGTAGCATTCAATAGTTTTCTGAAGATGCTCTTGGAAGATCTTTGACATGGCTCTCTGATATGTGGCACCTGCGTTCTTTAAGCCGAACGGCATAACTGTGTAACAGAAAACGCCGAGGGGTGTTCTAAATGCGATATGCTCATCTGGATGCATTTTTATCTGATTATAACCAAAAAATCCATCCATGAAAGATATTCTCTCGAATCTGCACGTGTTTTCAATGATAATATCCGTGATGGGAAGAGGGAAATCGTCTTTCAGACATGCGGAGTTTAGTTCTCTAAAGTCGATAAAAATCCTGATCTTCCCATTTCTTCTTAAGGACTGGGACAATATTGGCAAGCCATTTGGGATGTTGCTCCTCCCTGACAAAACCCGAGTCGATAAGCTTTTTAACTTCAGACTCGATTGCCTCCATAATTTATGTAAGAAACCGTCTTTGTTGCTGTTTGATAGGTTTGACATCTGGCTTAATATTGAGGCGATGCATTAACACATTTGGATCGAGCCCTAGCATATCCTCATAGTTCCAAGCAAAACATCGATGTACTCCCTGATGAGGGTAATTAGCTCTTCTTTCTCACTTGGCAGGAGGCTATCGCTAATGAATATCATTTTTGGATTATCCTCATTGCCCATATTCACCTGGATTACTTGGTCCTCGGTAGGGGGTTCCCTTTGTTAAAATCTATCGCCGTACTGCATATTCAAATGATGAACCCAAGGGTCTTCCTAGGTTGGCATTTGATCGTCTTCCTCTATTATGGCGGGGGGACCCAAGGGTCTTCCTAGGTTGGCATTTGATCGTCTTCCTCTATTATGGCGGGGTCAACTGTAGCCATGTTTGACATTAGCCTTTTGAACATTTCCCCAAGACTAGCATCAGAATCCCAGGCTGAGGAATCAGAAGAATATCCATCTTTACCCTTATTAGCAGTTTGATTAATGTCCTGCCAACAACACTCGTTCTCAGAAGAGGAGACATAGCCTAAACCTCTTCGGTGGCTATAATAATTATCGGGCTTTCCTTTTGGTACATAGGCTATGCGAGGCGGAACTCGCGGACCTCGACCAAAACAAAGACCTTCCCCAAGTGAGAAGTCATATCCTTATCTCTCCATGAGATTACGTGCTTTTGTGTCATATCTAAATAGATGAGGGGCCGGTTTATCATCATCGTCATCTTCTTCCAAGAAGTGATTTCATATTGGAAATTCCTTTCCCTTACCGTAGATGACTTCTTTTTCACCCCCTGTTTTCGCAGGAATGACGAGTGTTGTTCCGAATGAATCCTGAACATGTTTCTTCGTCATGCAAGACGATTGAAGCAGTACATACAAACTAGAGTCATCTATAACTCTTTCATAATGTTATCAAGATACAACGAGTACTCTAAATTATCATTTATTGCTACTTCTTCAGCAAGTTGCCAATTACAACTACTATCCGATGATTCTCCATCGTCAAGATTGATTACAATGGGTAGAATGTCATTAAGTACAAAACCACCATCGTAATCAAACCCAACTTCGATATTAACTTCTTCTCCGTTGTCCGTGCCTTGGGCTGATGGTTCGGTATTGGATTCAGCACCATAGAGAAGAGAGTTAGTAAAATAATTCTCTAACCCCTTAAACGGTTGCTTATTCGCGACCATCGTCTTAACCTCATTGTTAGTGTCTACATATTTAAGATACTGATGGAGGGTAGAAGGGACTATAATGATACCGTGGATCCAGGGTCAACCCAACAGTAAGTTATAAGAAGTCTCTGCGTCGATCACATAGCAAGTGATTTCCGACTTCAAATCTCTAATCTGGTACTTTACCCGGATTTTACCCAAAGGTGTGGACCCACTGGTGTTGAATCCATAGATCGTAGTGCCCATGGAGGCTAGCTTACTGGTCGATATTCCGAGATTATATATCAATCGGAGTAACATGATGCTAACAGCGGAACCCGGATAAACTTGGATCCGGTTGACAACGCTGGAGCCAATATGCCCGGTGAAATATAAGGGCCGGTCATGCTTTGAATTTTTTGTCTACATGTCCTCCTTGGTGAAGGAAATGCAGGAAAAGTGGTGTACCGCGAGGTTGCAATGCTACACTGAAGGCTCTGGTTCTTCGGAGGACGGATTGATCTGGGTCAGGAAAACGTCAGTATTTGCCAAGGCTTCTTGCAATGCTTCTATCGTGTCCTTTGAAAGATGTAGCAGCTCGTATAAAGTTATTCTAGCCGGTATATTGGCTAACTGCGTCATACTATCTAAACGTTGTGGAGTATTCGAGCTCCCCGATTTGTCCCTTCTAATCAGTTGATTGAATCGAGACTGCTTCGGGTTCTGAACCCCTTGATGTAAAGACTCTTTCTCCTTTAGCTTTGGCTGAGTCTTTTCAATAGGTATCGGGGGAGTTGTGATTATCCCCATTTCCGCTAATATCTTAGAGGGAATGGTTTTAGTTACCCCTTGTTTGGCTAATTGATCGGAGGCACTCGGATATTTGAAATGGTATTCATTTCCACTCCTGGTAGCAAAGACCTCTTGCTCATCTTTGGAGAGCGGGAAAGTAGGAATTTCTTCATCATTTTCTTCTGGAATAGCTGCAACTCCATTGTTAGCCTCTTTGTATTGATGATGTTTAATAAATAATTTACTACTAATATTGTTTGTCTAGTATTTGTGTTTTTGTATCAATTGTAGACAAACAACATGTTGGAGGTTGGATGGATTACGTCATAACGATCATATCAAATGGAGGTTGGTGGAATAGTGGTTGAAGCCTTGCAATTCAAGTTAAAGATTCAAGTTCAAGCTTCATCCACGAGTGTACCAAGATAGAGCTTCGTTGAAGATCACAAGCTTGGGTATAATTAGTTTAGGAGTTTATATTATGTGTGTTAAGTACTTTAAGCTCAATATCATATACACACACATTTTATTGGTTTCTATATATATATATATAGTTATATATATATACACATTTTAACTTTTTGTTATCCACAAACAAAGTTTTTACTAGCATATAAATAAATATTTATATTCATACATGTTTGTTTTTACGTGGATAAATTGATATGGCTTAATTTCATAGATATGAAACAAATATATATTCATATTCATACTCATATGTTTCATATTCTATTGCATTTGTGAAAATAGTATATTCATTGTTTATAGACTTCATAATAATAGTTTACATCTTTCTTCAAGTCTATAAAATCATTTTGTATTGTTTCAAAACATGGTAAAGCTAAAATGTAAAAACTCATATGTTTACATTTTCATGTTTTGGACTATTTTGCAAAATTATGATATTTTTCATTTGGGAGGTCCTTTTTTAAAGTTTTATATTTTTCAATCATTTTCCAAAGTTTTATATTTTTTTGAATTTATTTGATATTTTTAAACAGGGTTTTAAAATTGAAAAATCAACTTTTAAACCTGTTTTCTCATATGTCAGTTTACGGTCGACCGCCACGGTCGACCACACCTTTGTTTTTAACCTGCGGAGCCAACAGCAACTTTCGCAGTCGACCGCCACGGTCGACCGTCAGCTCAAAAATTCCTACTGTTGACCGTCAGCTCGAAAATTCCCATGGTCGATCGCGAAATTTTCTGAGCCTCGAAAGTGGCTCGCGATCGACCGCGAGATTTTCTCGGTCGACCAGCGTTCACTCTAACGGCTATTTTTGTACAGAATCTGATTTCCTATTCTGTGGGCTTTTTGGTCTTTTGTTTGGAATTTTTGGCTGAGGTTTTGGAAGGATATAAATACCCCATTGATCTCAGTCCTCATTGCTATCTAAGATATTTTTTTAACAAAGTTTTAACAAGGGTTTAAGTGTTGTTTAAGTTTGTTTAAGAAGCTTTTAAGCATTTAAGAGTTTGAGTTTGTGAAATCAATTTCACAAGAGCTTGAGGAGATCATCTATTGGTGTTTGAGCATCGAACTCTTCTCCTTCCACTCTTGATCTATTAAGAAGTTTTCTAAACTTAATCTAGCTTTATATTTTATATTGTTTGATTATCATTTTATTAAGCTAGTGTTCATATTGAGTTTAGTTGATTTTATTTTCTCTTTGTTAACATACACACAACCATTGAGCTTATTGTATTTACATTCATAGTATAATTGGGTTGTGGGATTGTGTAACTTAGAGAGTGAGCTTATAATTCGTTCTCATCCATTGTAGAGAACAAACACTTTGTATTGTGCTTATTGTGAGATTCACTTTGTAATACACTTGTACACCAAGAGAAGTGTGTGGCGAGAGTCGGGGATCGTCCCAAGAGGAGTGGTGTCGGTTCACGAACCTAGGAAGAGGTTGTATCCGAGCACTTGAGGAAGACACATCTAGTTCAACACTTGAGAGAGTGTAGAGTGGGATTATAAGAGTGTGTTAGTTGTAGAGTTTTTGGTAAACTAGAAAACCATATTGTGTGGTGTAAACGTTGTTCGGGTAAGCGTAGAAAACCTGGTTGTGATAGTGAATTTCTCCCCGGGAGTGGGGAGCGGAGATATAGGACGGAAGGTTCAAACTCCGTGATCATATTGTGTGATTGCATTGTTTATTTACACTATCACGCTTATCTTATTTATGTTTATTTCACCCTTGTGTTAGTTTATATATCCTTGCATATATTTTTATCATATAGGATATATCTCATTATTCATATTGCTTATCCTAGCTCACATATCTTGATGTATTTTATACTTGCTAGGATAATATGTTAATAAGCTTTAATTTCCAACATCCAAAACAAGACTTTCCTTTCCCCTTTGATTTCTTCTTAGATGACGACCCAGCCCATTGTTCATCTTCGATCAGATCAAGATGGACCCAGAGAATCTCACCATTTGCGGCTGTGTGTGGCACAAGTTCTTTCTGGTATTGTCCGTGAGGATCGTCGTTGACGGTCTTCATCGCTACATTTATCACAGGTTCGGGCTGGAACCAGTCCAAAGGAACAGATCCAAAACTGATTGACATGGCGTTTGCACCCACTTTCTTCTCCTTGGATTATTTCACCGTAAGAACTCCAACATCGATCAACGCTTGGATCTTATCCTTAAGGGCGTAACATTCTTTGGTAGGATGATGCACCGCTCTGTGGAATGCGCAGTATTTTGGATCGTTAACCTTCTTAGCGTATTCCTGATTCTGGATTGGAGGTAACTTGATCTTGTTATTCTCCACAAGGTGTTTGAAGAGACCGGGAACCTCATCTTCCCTAAAAGAATAAACTTTTTAGAATTTTGGTTCCGTAGTCTTTAGCTTTTGTGACCTCTGTTGCCATTACGACTGTTGAGGCCCTCTTTACGGTTGTTGTGGCTGCTGTGGTTGCAATTCGAACATCTGATTCGCATCCACCGCATTTGCTTGGGCTTTCCCTTTACCTTGAGGAACAAAATTCTGCTTCGGGCTATTAGCCGCCGTTTGACCTCTTTCGGCCTTCTTCCTTTAGAGGAAACATTTGGCTCGTTCTCCTCGTACTTTCAATCCTTCCAAGTTTTAGAGGGCGCCATTCCCACAGCTTTCAGGATATCTAGCGAAAGGTTGTTGTGACAAGTCTCGAGGACAAAATCTTCACTGACCGGATCTTGACAATTCATTGCTTTGTTTCGGAATCTGTTAACAAAGTTCCCCACTAACTCTCCATCCTTCTGTTTCTCATCGAAGAATGTTCCGATTGAAACTTCGGTATCATCATCGAAGTAATTCGTGAGAAACATATCCTCCATGTCGTCCTAACTGTTAATACTCCCTGGCTTGAGGTGGTGATACCAATCGAAGGCCGCTCCACGAAGAGTTCCCACGAACAACCGCACCATTAAAGGTTCATTGCCGGAGATTATCCCTAAATGATATTTGAAATATATCAAATGCTGAGTGGGGGAACCCTTTCCATCGAATGGTGTGAAGTTAATCAAATTGAACTTCGCCGAATAGGGGATTGATTCCCACTCTCTTGGATAAGGATAGGGTATCCCGGACTTCTTTGCTTCCTGAGCAATCATCAACGCATTGATTTTGCTTTCCAGGTCCCTTATTTTCTTATCCTCGCTCATATCTTTCTTCAAGCGATTACGGGGAGAAGTGATATGGTCCTCCTTTATATTATTATCATCTGAGGGTCCACCCCTAGCATTGTTATCAATGGTAGGGGTTTCCATATTGGCGTTCTCGTTTGTTTCCCGATCACTGTCAACCTAATTACGATGGCTGGACTCTCCTTGCTGATTCGTTACCGCCGCAATTTGTCGGCTGTGCATATCTCTCATTTCCTGCATAGTCATTTCCATTTCAAATTTAAAATTATCTTTCTGCTTGGTCAAAGCGTCCTCAAGAATCTTAGCCATTTGCTTGGCGCTGATCATGAACGATTCGTAAGATTGTCCTGCACTAGATGATGTATCATCAGAAACCAATGTCGAGCAAGCATCTGACATTTTATCATCCGAGGATCGTCACCTTCTGGGTCTAAGTCTGATAGTTCCGGATCGCAGCCAAGTCATGCGCTGAGATACTTCTGCAAAAGGTTCCGGACTGAAGCATCGCAAGGACCTACCTTTGTCGTCCATGTTCATAGTTACTCGAGGGAACTTGTCACCCAAGCCAGCTGGCCTTCTTCTGCAGAAACGCCTCGGCTTCGCCTCGGATGTTCCGGTGGAGATTCTTTCAAATACTAAAACCCTTTGTAGGGCCTTAGTGCAGTAGCATTCTGACAACACCACCTTGATTATCTTGGCACACGGACAGTGTGAGTCCATGTCTTAGGTATTTCTTTTTGGGACTTATTCGTACCCCTAGCCCGATAGTATAACTCATCAGTCTGATGACCGGAGTAACCCATCGTGTGTTGGTACGACTTCCCAGGTATAACATCGTCATCAGACGAACATGTTTCCCTCTAGGGATACGACGCTTCATTATCATCTCCAAGAGTCACTCGTTCAAATTTACGCCTTTGTGAGCATGAAACTCTAACGGGCTCTTGAACTTCGACTCGCAATCTGATGCGGTCGGTCATAGGGGCTTTCCCTTTGTTGTTATTAGGGGGATTAGTACGACCCCCAGCCTGAATTGTCCTTTGGGAACCTTTCAACGGCCCCAATCGCTCCTTCACAGGTGTTTTACTTCGATCTTCGGGGAGAGGACCAAGGCGGTCTTTCAGAGTAACTTTGAATTTTGTGAGATCCACGCCACTATATGGTTCTGTCGGAGGTACGGGGACAGTGGAAAGGGGATCTGAAGTTGACGATGGCCGAATAGTAACCTCGTCCACTTTTGCCTTAGGCGCTGACTTCGCCTTCGGCACACATACTCATTTGTGCCTGGGCAATTTTTTAACCGTCTCTTCCTTCTGCATCTCTTTTCCTTTTTGCAAAAGGACTCGGGCATGCGCGAGCAATGCGTGGCACTTCTGGATTCGTTCTTCAAGGGAAGAGTGGGTCCTTTTGACACGGACTCATTCATTCTTCTCTGCTTTGGAGGAGGGGTTGTTTGCTCACCGCTGTTGTTCTTGGTGTTGTCTAGATTTCAGATCCACATCATAGCGAATCCTGTCCATTGGCTCCAAAGCCTTAGCTAGTTGATGCACAAGGCGTTGGCAGCGTCTTTGGTACGCTCTCTTTGACGGAGTTGGCACGTCTTCACTAGCTAAGCTTTTGCTAGAGGGGAGGCCCAGATCTACATCTTTGACCTCGTTGGACACTGGAGGGGCGTCGTGAGGTGTAAGTGCAGCAGCGGCGAGGGGATCTTGGATCTTCGAGCCTTCCTGTGCTTTGGAGGAGATGCGGATCTGGTAGAGGAGGAAGGGAGATACTCTTTAAACTTCTGCTGGTCGAATTCATATTCGACCTCTTCGTTCACCCGGATCTTAATTGCCGGTTGCGTCACGACAGTCTCAGCAGTGAGGCTGTTAGCTCCCACTGTGGTCGCCAACTTGTTTTCTTCGAAAGTGGCCTTCATTATTAATTTTATTATAACTTTAGTCGTTTACAATGAATTCAAATAACAAAAGTAAAAATTTACAACTCTCTTGAAAATAAACACAAGATTCGTTTATTGTCTCTTGCTTGTGTGGGTTCTTGGCCAGTGACGGGGACGTCAATATCCGTGGACCACCAGATGATCAGATCAGATGCGAAGCTTCATCGATTTGCGAAGGAATCAAGAAGCCGAAGCACTTATCTTGGTAACAGTGAGAAAATTGCTCTTCTTAAAATTACCGCAACGGGGTAATCTAAAGGGACGAACATGGGAACTACAGATCTAACGAACTCTTCTTTCCTGCACTGAAGAACTCGATCAATCTCCTCCTCTGTTCTGAAATTCGTGCACCTTCAGTCTTCAGTCCGGCAGAGCTTCGCCAACGCTCGAGAATTCTAGATCCGAAAAAATAAAGGCCCTGGGACTGTATTTATAGGCTTCAGGAGCTCTATCCTTGGATAGGAATGGTTGATTCCCTCTTATCTTCAGTTGAAACCACTTAACCACATTGTCAGATCAGTTGGAACAAATCTAGACGGTTAACAATCGAAAAATAGCTCTAAACTGCCAAAAATAGCTTTTCAGGTCTACGGACAACCGTGGGTGTCTTAGCGTGGCCGAGACACATGTGGGTGTCTCGGCCCAGCCAAGACACCCCGGAGTGTCTCGGCTTGGCTTTTTGGTTTTGGCGCGTCGAGTTTGTTTCTACCGTAAATTCGTCATCCGCACTCAGAATTACGCGGTTCAAGATGCGTTGGAAAGCCAACGAGGAGACCTACAGGCTCCCATATTAAATCATATGTGAAGTAAATGGAAAATGAGGGGTGATCCACCTTTCGTAAGCAACACGGGGCTACCGATCAACTCTTGTTTCTGATATTCCGAAGTTCTGTTGCTTCGTATGGTTCGTCGACTCACTTCATGTGTTTGTCGTCATCAAATGAGCTTCTGTAACTCTAATAGCAACATTTATCATATTCTCTCTGTCTCGAGCCATGTGCGGGGAACTATAGGCAATTTTTGACGCCTACAACGGTATTAAATCTTGATTCCTGACTTCGTACTCTCCTCGAACTTGATTAACTATCAATTGAGAATCACCAAAAGCTTCGAGATATTCTACCCCCAGCTCTTTGGCAAAGCTGAGTCTGATAAGCAGCGTGTTGTACTCGGCTATGTTGTTAGAGCATTTTCCTATCAATGAGTAGGCTCGAGGTATCATGTGCTTCTCCGGGGAGACTAGGACGATTCCGACTCCTACGGAGATTTTAGAATTACCGGGAGCGCTTGCCGTATTGGTTGCTCGGGAAGCACCGTCAAAGTATAATTACCAAATGTGTTGATGTGAAATAACATTGACCTCATGAGTTTCATCTGGCAAATCTTCATACAATTCAGCTGCATCAGTTGTAGGGTTAGCTGCCAAAAGATTGCAAATCACCTGTCTTTTGACTGACTTATGTTGTTTGAAGTACAAATCATATTAGGACAGAAGTAGGGTCCATTTTGCTAATCTCCAATTTATAGAGGCCGGTTGCATCATAAATACCCGAACTAGGTTAATGTTTGAAGTGACGTAGATTGTCTGTCGAATACCAAAGCGAGACATTCTTTCTCAATCATTGGATTTAAAGTTCGGCTTAAGTAATAGACGACCTGTTCATGACCATTGTCATCGTCTTGTGCGAGCAAAGAACTTAACGAGTGGTTCATTGCTTTAATATAAATCAAGAACGGCTTACCTGACTTCGGGTCTACGAGAACAGGAGTGTAGGCGTATAAAACTACCTATGGGTCCCTTAGCACAGCTCAACACGGTGATTCGACAAACCAACGAACCATCGGGCGACATATCCAAACACGAGCGTTAGTCCACAACATCGAAGCCAAGTGACACGCAACGAAGTGGATTAACGAGGCGACGAGGCTAACGAATCGCACGCAAGCAACGGAATGCATCCATTCGTGTGCGGAATCAAGCTAACGGTTCGGTGAGTCAAAGAGTCATCCAACTGTAGAACGGATTTGAACTCAATCACTGAAGCGGATTTACTACCAAATCAGAGTTCAGATCAACGGCGAAGCTCGGATAAACCGATAAACCGCGAAACCGGACAACGGACGCAACGGCGAACACCCGGCCAAAAACCAAGCCACCCAAGGGGGGCTCGGGGGGCCGGCCCCCCAAGGGCCACCCAAGGGTGGCTCCGTGGCCGAGCCACCCCATGGTGGCTCGGCCATGGCCGAGCCACCCAGGGGTGGCCGAGCCACCGAGCCACACTCAGATCTGGGCCCAGATCTGGGCCCAGATCTGTTTCCAGAGACTATAAATAGAGAGGGAGGTTCATTTTTCAAGGGGTTGGAATTTTTGACGACGAAGCTCTGCTGAATTAAGATCTGAACCTTGGAGATTTGAAGCTTTGAAGACTTGCTCTTTCAGATCCGGTGCTCGACGATCGTCCACGTCAAACAAGGCAGGAGTTCGAGAGGGATCGGATCTGAGATCTACACAACTATACTCCGGATCAAAGCTTGGCCTTTGATCCCGAGAAGGCTATTATTTCCTTGGCGAAATAATACCCCCGGCTGTTATTTCCTTCGTGACATAACACCCGTTATACCGTGTAGATCCAACCGGATCTAGATCATGCGGTAGTCCACGGATAAACCCCGGCGCAGGTGAAGAACCCACCAAAGCGAGTGACCGCAAAACAAGAGCTCGTGATTCGTTCGACAAACAAGGAAAAAGTTGTAATCTTTTTTATTTCTTTTTTGATCTCGTTGTAACCGGATCTTATAAAAAGACCAGGTTTTTGAAATCGATGGAATCAATGAAGAAGACAATTTTTCCCACGAACAAGGAGGATTCGCTAGATATACTTTGATATCATCGAATGCCTTTTGACACGCGTCATCCCAAATGAACGACACACCCTTCTTGGTGAGTTTGGAAAAGGGTTGGCATTTCCCGGATAGATTCGAAATGAAAAGGCGAATATAGGCTAGCCGCCCTTGCAATCCTCTGAGTTCTTTAAGGTTTCTTGGGGGCTGCAATTTGTTTATTGCTTTCACTTTGTCGGGGTCAATATGGATACCCTTCTTGGTGACGACGAATCCCACAAACTTACCGCTGGACATTCTAAGGAAAGACTTAGTGGGGTTCATCTTTAACTGGTGAGTGCACATAAGATTGAACATCATCCTTAAATCTTTGATATGATCATCTTTATTACGACTTATCAAGACTAGGTCGTCGACATAGCATTCGATGGTTTTTCGGAGGTGTTCCTGGAAAATCTTTGACATCGCGCGTTGATAGGTTGTGCCTGCGTTCTTCAATCCGAAAGGCATAACTGTGTAGCAGAAAACCCCGAGAGGTGTTCTGAATGCGGTGTGTTTTTCGTCATCCGGGTACATCTTTATTTAATAGTAACCCAAAAATCCATCCATAAAGGACATTCTCTCAAATCTGCACGTGTTACCGATAATAACATCTGTGATTGGAAGAGGAAAATCGTCCTTTAGGCAAGTTAAAGTCTCTAAAGTCGATACAGATCCTGATTTTCCCGTTCTTTTTAAGGACCGGTACGATATTCGCCAGCCAATTGGGATGTTGCTCTTCTCTGATAAAACCAGAGTCAATCAATTTCTTAACTTCTGCCTCAATTGCCTCCATAATCTGTGGACGAAATCATCCCTGCACCTGTTTTACGGGTTTGGCATCCGATATGATGTTGAGGTGGTGCATCGCTATATTTGGATCAAGTCCTGGCTTATCCTCGTAATTCTAAGCGAAGACGTCTATGTACTCCCTAATGAGGGTAATCAATTCTTCCTTCTTGTCTGGTGGAAGACTGTCACTAACAAATATGGGTTTTGGATTTTCTTCGTCTCCCATGTTTACCTGGACTACTTTGTCTTCGGTGGGTGGTTCCCTTTGCTCAAAAACGATCCCCATACTGAATATTCAGGTGATGAATCTTCGGGCCTTCCCAAGTTGGCAATTGATCGTCTTCCTCTATCATGGGAGGATCGACCGTGGTCATAATCAACATCAAGCTTTTGAATATTTTTCCAAGGCTAAAATCAGAATCCCAATCGGAATAATCGGATGAGTATCCATCCTTATTTGGTAATTGATCGAGGACTTGCCAGCAACATTCTTCATCGGATGAAGAAGTGTAGCCTAGGCCCCTTTTATAGCCATAGTAATTATTGGGTTTTCCTTTCGGTACATAGGCCAGACGAGGTAGGACTCGTGGGCCTCGACTAAAACAGGGACCTTCTTCAAGCGTGAAATTATATCCCCATTTCTTTATTAAATCACGTGATTATTGACTATACTTGGAGAGATGAGGTCCGGGTTTCTCTTCGTCCCTATTTTCCTTCAAAAATGGATTTGACGATGTGAACATCTTCCCTTTGCCAAAAACTAAATCCTTTCCACACCCTGCCTTGGCAGGAATGACGAGGGTTGTTCCAATTATCAAGCCTAGCTTCGGTATTGGCTTCCTCTCCGCTATCCGTGCCTTGGGCCGATGATTTAGTGTCGGATTCAGCACCATACAGAAGGGAATCAGTAAAATAATTTTCTAACCCCTTAAACGGTTGCTTAATTTTCTAACCCCTTAAACAGTTGCTTATCCGCGACCATCGTCCTTATCTCATTATTAGCGTCTATATATATTAAACACTAATGAAGAGTGGAGGGGACTATAAGATTACCATGGATCCAGGGTCGACCTAATAGTAAATTATAGGAGGTTTCAGCATCGATCACGTTGCACATGACTTCGGATTTTAAATCTCCAAGTTGGTATTTTATTCAGATTTTGCCCAATGATTTGAACCCGCTAGTATTGAATCTGTAGATGATGGTGCCTATCGAAGATAACCGGCTTGCAGGGATCCTAAGATTGTACATCAGTCGGAGTGGCATGATGCTGACAGCGGAACCCGGATCGACTTGGATCCGGTTGACAACACTGGAGCCTATGTATCCGGTGAAGTACAAAGGCCTATCGTGTTTTGAGTTTCTGACTTGCATGTCATCTTTTGTGAATGTTATGCAAGGGAACTGCTTGGCCGTCAAATCGTAGTATTGAATTGGTGATTCTGGATCTTTAGGAACTGGTTTGATGTGAGTGAGGAATACGTCGGCATCAACCAGGGCTTCTTGCAAGGCTTTCCTTGTATCTTTAGAGATGCATAACAATTCATACAGGGTTATTCTTGCTTGGATGTTGGCTAGCTGAGTCATAACATCGAAGCGGTATGGTGTGCTTGAATTCCCCGGTTTATCTCTCCCAATCGGATGATTGAATCGAGCCTGCTTCGGGTTTTGAACCTCATGGTGTTGGGGTTCTTTTCCTTTCTGCTTATTAGCTGGTTATTGCTGGGATTTCCCTGTAGGTGCAGGGAGAGTTCTAGTCATCCCCAGCTCATTGAACGTTTTAGCATTTGGGTCGGAGGCTTCAGGATACTTGTAGTGGTACTCGTTCCCACCCTAGGAATACCATCATCATCTTTTTCAGGAATTACTGTAACGGGACAACAAGATTTTTCCCTACTTTTGGACTTCTTCTTAGATGAGGAACTTGCCTATTGCTCATCATTGAGCAAATCTGCATGGACCCAAAGAATTTTGCCATTAGGAGCCGTGTGCTATACAAGTCCCTTCTGGCGTTGTCCATGAGGATCATCGTTAATAGTTTTCACTTTTCCTTTTGGCACAGGCTCTAGTTTGAACCATGACAAATCGTTAATAGTTTTCACTTTTACTTTTGGCACAGGCTCTAGTTAGAACCATGACATAGGAACCGAGCCAAAGCTGATAGAAACTGCATTTGTGCCCACCTTCTTTTCTTTGGGCTACTTTGGAGTGATGATACCCATATCAATTAGGGCTTGAATTTTATCTTTGAGAGCATAGCACGTCTTTGTGGGATGGTGGACTGTCCTATGGAACACATAGTATCGCAGATCTGTAGTCTTGTTATCCCTCTCATGATCAGTGATTGGGGGTAGCTTAATTTTATAATTCTCCAACAAGTATTTGAAGATACCAGTAACCTTTTCTTCATTGAAAGAATATTCTTTTGGGAACTTTGGCTTAGTAGTCTTTTGTTGTCTTGGAGGCCATTGTTGCCATTGAGGTGTTTGTTGTTTTGGTGTTTATTATTGCGACTGCTGTTAGGGTTGCAATTGGAATGTCTGATTTGCTTCCACTGCATTTGACTGCACCTTACCTTAACTATGTGGGGTGAAGTTTTGTTTTGGGGTATTATTGGCAGGCTAACCCATTTCAGCTTTCTTCCTCTTAAGGAAGCGTTTAGCTTGCTCCGCTTGTACCTTCAACTCTTTCCATGTTTTGGATGGTGTCATGCCCATAACTTCTAATACATCCAAGGAAAGGTTATTGTGGCATGTTTGGAGAATAAAATCTTTAGTGACCGGATCTCGATAGTTCATCACCTTATTCCGGAAACGTTTAACGAAGTTCTCAACTAGTTCTCTGTCTTTCTGCTTCTCATTAAAGAGTGTTCCAATCGACACTTCAGTGTCTTCATCGAAGAAGTTGGTGAGAAATATAGTCTCCATATCATCCCAGCTAATGATACTTCTTGGCTTGAGTCGGCGGTACCAATCAAAGACAGTTGCGCGAAGAGTTCCCACAAATGATTGTACCATCAGAGGTTCATTGCCTAAAATGACCCCTAGGTGAGACTTAAAATAAATTAAGTATTGGGTGGGTAAATCTCTTCCGTCGAATGGCATGAAGTTAATCATATCGTGATCATATTGTGTGTTTAAGTTTGCTTTGGTGCACTTCTCTTATGTTTATATTTCTTGTCGCCATTGTCCATTGCTTATTATTTATATCATCCACTATCTTGTTTATTTTGTTTACCCTTGTGTATATCACTTATCCTAGCTCACATATCTTGTTGTATTTTATACTTGCTAGGATAACTTGTTAATTAGTTTTAATTGGCATAAAATCGGATTAGATTAGCATAAGACCCCAATCACCCCTCCCCCCCTCTAGGGTCTAACAGACTCAGCCTTGGCCGAGTCAGTAGGTGATGGCTCGGCCTTGGCCGAGCCAGTAAGAGGTGACTCGGCCCTGGCCGAGCCAGTACATGGCAAATTCTTTTTTTTTTTTGACTACTTCGGGTGTCTTTTTGCCCTTTTTCCTCCATACTTTGCATAGTTTTGGTGGTTTTTGGGCCATCTCTTCTTTTTGTAGTTTCTTGGCTTCCTGCATAAGGATTCTTGCATACGTGAGCAATGCGCGATATTTCTGAATGCGTTCCTCAATGGTTGAACGGGTCCTTTTGATGCGGACGCACTCATCCATTGCTGGTTTGAAGGAAAAGATACTCGCTTGCTATTATGGTGTTTGGCGCTTCCTAAACCTTAGGTCCGCCTCATAACGGATCCCGTTAACTGGCTCCAAAGCCTTGGCGAGTTGGCATGCAAGGCGTTGGCGTTGTCTTTGACGTGCCCTCTTGGATAGATTTAGCACTCTTTCAGCAGTAAGCTCCTTGACCAAGGAGGGAATCAGATCTAAAGATCCCACTTCTTCACGCATCATAGGAGCATTGGGAGATGCAACTATAGCAGTGATGGGGTAGAGGTCATCATCTTGGGTCTTCAAATCTGAAGACCATCGAACTTTCCTTGTGGTAGAGATCTTCTTACTCTTTTGAGGGGAAGAGGAGGAAGATATATACACCTCATACTTTTGTTGGTCGAACTCGTATTCAACCTCTTCATCAACCGGGATGAGAATCCTTGGTTGTGACACCACAACCTTTGTAGAAAGGCCGTCGTCTCCCACTGTGGTCGCCAGTTTGTTTTCGTCAAAAGTTAAATTTTTCATTGTCATCAAACTTATTACACCGTTTATCGATTACAAGTTCAAGCTGATCCTTTTATAAGATCTTCTTACAATGAGAAAAGTAAAGATTACAACATTATGAAACAAACGCAGCAGTAGTTTATCTCCTATTGCTTTGTGTGAGATCTTTGCCTGTGCCGGAGACGCGTTAGTCCGTGGACCGTCGCGGATCAGATCCAGTTGACAAGTGTCAAGAACGGCTTACCTGACTTCGGGTCTACGAGAACAGGAGGATTCGCTAGATATACTTTGATATCTTCGAATGCCTTTTGACACGCGTCATCCCAAATGAACGACACACCCTTCTTGGTGAGTTTGGAAAAGGGTTGGCATTTCCCGGATAGATTCGAAATGAAAAGGCGAATATAGGCTAGCCGTCCTTGCAATCCTCTGAGTTCTTTAAGGTTTCTTGGGGGCTGCAATTTTTTTATTGCTTTCACTTTGTCGGGGTCAATACGGATACCCTTCTTGGTGACAACGAATCCCACAAACTTACCGCTGGACATTCTAAGGAAAGACTTAGTGGGGTTCATCTTTAACTAGTGAGTGCACATAAGATTGAACATCATCCTCAAATCTTTGATATGATCATCTTTATTACGACTTTCCATGACTAGGTCGTCGACATAGCATTCGACGGTTTTTCGGAGGTGTTCCTGGAAAATCTTTGACATCACGTGTTAATAGGTTGTGCCTGCGTTCTTCAATCCGAAAGGCATACTGTGTAGCAGAAAACCCCGAGAGGAGTTCTGAATGCGGTGTGTTTTTCGTCATCCGGGTACATCTTTATTTAATTGTAACCCGAAAATCCATCCATAAAGGACATTCTCTCAAATCTGCACGTGTTACCGATAATAACATCCGTGATTGGAAGAGGAAAATCGTCCTTTGGGCAAGCGGTGTTAAAGTCTCTGAAGTCGATACAGATTCTGATTTTCCCGTTCTTTTTAAGGAACGGTACGATATTCGCCAGCCAATTGGGATGTTGCTCTTCTCTAATAAAACCAGAGTCAATCAATTTCTTAACTTCTGCCTCAATTGCCTCCATAATCTGTGGACGAAATCATCCCTGCACCTGTTTTACGGGTTTGGCATCCGATATGATGTTGAGGTGGTGCATCGCTATATTTGGATCAAGTCCTGGCTTTTCCTCGTAATTCCAAGCGAAGATGTCTATGTACTCCCTAATGAGGGCAATCAATTCTTCCTTCTTGTCTGGTGGAAGACTGTCACTAACAAATATGGGTTTTGGATTTTCTTCGTCTCCCATGTTTACCTGGACTACTTTGTCTTCGGTGGGTGGTTCCCTTTGCTCAAAAACGATCCCCATACTGAATATTCAGGTGATGAATCTTCGGGCCTTCCCAAGTTGGCAATTGATCGTCTTCCTCTATCATGGGAGGATCGACCGTGGTCATAATCAACATCAAGCTTTTGAATATTTTTCCAAGGCTAAAATCAGAATCCCAATCGGAATAATCGGATGAGTATCCATCCTTATTTGGTAATTGATCGAGGACTTGCCAGCAACATTCTTCATCGGATGAAGAAGTGTAGCCTAGGCCCCTTTTATAGCCATAGTAATTATTGGGTTTTCCTTTCGGTACATAGGCCAGACGAGGTAGGACTCGTGGGCCTCGACTAAAACAGGGACCTTCTTCAAGCGTGAAATTATATCCCCATTTCTTTATTAAATCACGTGATTATTGACTATACTTGGAGAGATGAGGTCCGGGTTTCTCTTCGTCCCTATTTTCCTTCAAAAATGGATTTGACGATGTGAACATCTTCCCTTTGCCAAAAACTAAATCCTTTCCACACCCTGCCTTGGCAGGAATGACGAGGGTTGTTCCAATTCTCCATTATAATCAAGCCTAGCTTCGGTATTGGCTTCCTCTCCGCTATCCGTGCCTTGGGCCGATGATTTAGTGTCGGATTCAGCACCATACAGAAGGGAATCAGTAAAATAATTTTCTAACCCCTTAAACGGTTGCTTAATTTTCTAACCCCTTAAACAGTTGCTTATCCACGACCATTGTCCTTATCTCATTATTAGCGTCTATATATATTAAACACTAATGAAGAGTGGAGGGGACTATAAGATTACCATGGATACAGGGTCGACCTAATAGTAAATTATAGGAGGTTTCAACATCGATCACGTTGCACATGACTTCGGATTTTAAATCTCCAAGTTGGTATTTTATTCAGATTTTGCCCAATGATTTGGACCCGCTAGTATTGAATCTGTAGATGATGGTGCCTATCGAAGATAACCGGCTTGCAGGGATCCTAAGATTGTACATCAGTCGGAGTGGCATGATGCTGACAGCGGAACCCGGATCGACTTGGATCCGGTTGACAATACTGGAGCCTATGTATCCGGTGAAGTACAAAGGCCTATCGTGTTTTCAGTTTCTGACTAGCATGTCATCTTTGGTGAATGTTATGCAAGGGAACTGCTTGGCCGTCAAATCATACTATTGAATTGGTGATTCTGGATCTTTAGGAACTGGTTTGATGTGAGTGAGGAATACGTCGGCATCAACCAGGGCTTCTTGCAAGGCTTTCCTTGTATCTTTAGAGATGCATAACAATTCATACAGGGTTATTCTTGCTTGGATGTTGGCTAGCTGAGTCATAACATCGAAGTGGTATGGTGTGCTTGAATTCCCCGGTTTATCTCTCCCAATCGGATGATTGAATCGAGCCTGCTTCGGGTTTTGAACCTCCTGGTGTTGGGGTTCTTTTCCTTTCTGCTTATTAGCTGGTTTTTACTGGGATTTCCCTGTAGGTGCAGGGAGAGTTCTAGTCATCCCCAGCTCATTCAACGTTTTAGCATTTGGATCGGAGGCTTCAGGATACTTGTAGTGGTACTCGTTCCCACCATAGTAGTGAAAACTTATTGTTCGTCCTCAGAAAGTGATAAAGTAGGAATACCATCATCATCTTTTTCAGGAATTACTGTAACGGGACAACAAGATTTTTCCCTACTTTTGGACTTCTTCTTAGATGAGGAACTTGCCTATTGCTCATCATTGAGCAAATCTGGATGGACCCAAAGAATTTTGCCATTAGGAGCCGTGTGCTATACAAGTCCCTTCTGGCGTTGTCCATGAGGATCATCGTTAATAGTTTTCACTTTTACTTTTGGCACAGGCTCTAGTTAGAACCATGACAAATCTTTAATAGTTTGCACTTTTACATTTGGCACAGGCTCTAGTTAGAACCATGACATAGGAACCGAGCCAAAGCTGATAGAAACTGCATTTGTGCCCACCTTCTTTTCTTTGGGCTACTTTGGAGTGATGATACCCATATCAATTAGGGCTTGAATTTTATCTTTGAGAGCATAGCACGTCTTTGTGGGATGGTGGACTGTCTTAAGGAAGCGTTTAGCTTTCTCCGCTTGTACCTTCAACTCTTTCCATGTTTTGGATGGTGTCATGCCCATAACTTCTAATACATCCAAGGAAAGGTTATTGTGGCATGTTTGGAGAATAAAATCTTTAGTGACCAGATCTCGATAGTTCATCACCTTATTCCGGAAACGCTTAACGAAGTTCTCAACTAGTTCTCTGTCTTTCTGCTTCTCATTAAAGAGTGTTCCAATCGACACTTCAGTGTCTTCATCGAAGAAGTTGGTGAGAAATATAGTCTCCATATCATCCCAGCTAATGATACTTCTTGGCTTGACTCGGCGGTACCAATCAAAGACAGTTGCGCGAAGAGTTCCCACAAATGATTGTACCATCAGAGGTTCATTGCCTAAAATGACCCCTAGGTGAGACTTAAAATAAATCAAGTATTGGGTGGGTAAATCTCTTCCGTCGAATGGCATGAAGTTAATCATATCATGATCATATTGTGTGTTTAAGTTTGCTTTGGTGCACTTCTCTTATGTTTATATTTCTTGTCGCCATTGTCCATTGCTTATTATTTATATCATCCACTATCTTTTTTTATTTTGTTTACCCTTGTGTATATTACTTATCCTAGCTCACATATCTTGTTGTATTTTATACTTGCTAGGATAACTTGTTAATTAGTTTTAATTAGCATAAAATCGGATTAGATTAGCATAAGACCCCAATCATCCCCCCCCCTCTAAGGTCTAACAGACTCGGCCTTGGCCGAGTCAGTGAGCCAGTAAGAGGTGACTCGGCCCTGGCCTAGCCAGTACATGGCAAATTCTTTTTTTCGACTACTTCGGGTGTCTTTTTGCCCTTTTTCCTCTATACTTTGCATAGTTTTGGTGGTTTTTGGGCCATCTCTTCTTTTTGTAGTTTCTTGGCTTCTTGCATAAGGATTCTTGCATACGTGAGCAATGCGCGACATTTCTGAATGCGTTCCTCAAGGGTTGAACGGGTCCTTTTGATGCGGACCCACTCATCCATTGTTGGTTTGAAGGAAAAGATACTCGCTTGCTATTATGGTGTTTGGCGCTTCCTAAACCTTAGGTCCGCCTCATAACGGATCCCGTCAACTGGCTCCAAAGCCTTGGCGAGTTAGCATGCAAGGCGTCGGCGTTGTCTTTGACGTGCCCTCTTGGATAGATTTAGCACTCTTTCAGCAGTAAGCTCCTTGACCAAGGAGGGAATCAGATCTAAAGATCCCACTTCTTCAGGCATCATAGGAGCATTGGGAGATGCAACTGTAGCAGTGATGGGGTAGAGGTCATCATCTTGGGTCTTCAAATCTGAAGACCATCGAACTTTCCTTGTGGTAGAGATCTTCTTACTCTTTTGAAGACCGTCGTCTCCCACTGTGGTCGCCAGTTTGTTTTCATCCAAAGTTAAATTTTTCATTGTCATCAAACTTATTACACCGTTTATCGATTACAAGTTCAAGCTGATCTTTTTATAAGATCTTCTTACAATGAGAAAAGTAAAGATTACAACATTATGAAAAGTAAAGATTACAACATTATGAAACAATTACAGCAGCAACAATCACGACCAAGCAGGATTGTGGCTCTTCGGGAGATCCAAACAAGGTTTGATCCGGAGGAAAGAGGGGGTGAGAATCACAAATCTTTCGAAGGCTTTCTCTTTATGAAAAAGTTTGCTAAGATCTACCAATTCTCCTTTGAAATTCATGGTTTACTATTCAATTGGACAGCACCTCACCCTCAGATTTCAGATCCTCTCAACTGAAGATCCTGGGCTTCTATTTATAGGGTTTTGTCACCATGTTTTCTGATAAGATCAAGTGTTTTGACGTTATCTGCAGTTTATAACCACCTAGGTGCCTTAAGGATAGCTTTAGAATAGTTGGGGAGGTCCTGGGACAAAATAATTATAATAAAACATCAAAATCCGCATTTTGGGAGTTTGAGAGACCCAAATAGTCGTGGTGGCTCGGAACTGTGCGAGTCACCATTTGGTGAATCACATGGGTGCGAGTCACCATTTGGTGACTCGCGCAGGTGCGAGCCACCATTTGGTGACTCGCATGCGTGCGAGTCTCCTGGCCTATTGTTGTGTCTTTTTGACCCTTTTGGCTATTTGTATCTCCTTTGGTTTGCTTGTTTTCCCCTTTTACGCGTGTTTTGTCACTTTATTGACTTATATGTTTCACCGATTTGCTTCATGCGTCTTGTCAATGTCAGATAATCTTCTTTGACTCGGATAATGATGCTCATTATGTTCTCTTTGTCTTGAGCTGCGTGTGGGAACTCATAGGTAATTTTTGACACCTACAATACATAACACAAACTAATACAAGGAATGTTCATTTTAAATCATAACCAAGTATTACATTATTATGATGATGTTAAGGATCTACTCTGCGACCGTGTGCGGTTAGCCTACTACCATGTGCATGCAGACAAAAGGACTGTTCTTATAGTTTTATTGACTCTGCTGTGTACTGGTTTTTTACTTTTACGCCTTGGCTCATATATAATCGCAGGTACATCAGGGCGCGCTTGTAACGCCCCTCCTCTGGGAGGTACATAAAAATTTGAGCGTGACCTATCTGTAATAAGAAGGGTCGACCTGCTAAATCTTTATGCACATCACAACATAGATATACTGAAGGGCGAAAAATAAAGCAGTAGAGATGCATATGCAATACCCAAGATCACGAGGTTGACAGCAGAGTCCATTGAATACCACAATAGAAGAGAACTAAAGGGTAATACAAAAGTGAACATAATTAACCCCTATTAAGATTTTCCTCTGGAGCTAATCTTCAAATTCAGGGTCTGCAATGCCCTTATCCTTGCCAGTTGTATGACCTGCGAGTGGATTCAGAAACAATAGGGGTGAGCCTAAGGCCCAATAGGTAACCATAAAAATCTCGGGTACAATCCAAGGGAACGAATGAAAATGATAGACATAGATATCAAACCTGAACAACGGGGTCTCAACATTAAGTTGCCATTCTTATATCGTAATCATTGACCGAAGTGAAATAACATGTAAAGATGAATAATCAAGGTCTAATATTCAGGATTCCAAACTCCCCAATCATGGGATAATCAATAAACCGCGCATGCCTTTATACACCCACCGGTGAGCGTCCTCACACAGGGCATTGTCCCACAGGGACACTATATCATTACCACCCACCGGTGAAGCTTACTTCACACAGGGCATAATCCATGAATATAGACAATCAAGCATCAACGAAGAGAGGAATACTATCATTATCAATAGTTGAACCATCGAATCAATTCGAATTGTTGCAATGAAATCATTCAAGGATATCGAAGGTATAAAACTGAAATAAACAACATTAGGATAGCAATGATTAACCAATCAACAACGAGCCCATGCATGAGGTGAATCAAATAGGAATATTATGAAAATGATAAGATATACAATTAGCATGGGAAACTAACTCGCAGGAATTTCAAGAAAGTAATCAATCGAACTCTCAAAGACTTGAGAGGAAACAATGAAAGGTTACCTACCGATTATGTCGGGATCCTCTCGGCCAACGAATGAATCCAAGATTCTCTGTCCTATATATACATGTATACCCACATGAGATTCTAGACACTATGTCTTTTAAAACTTTAACTTAAAACTTATATCATGGTATAAGCTACACCCTAGATGATTGCATCTAATATCTCTAATATGCACAGCAACCTAAGTAGTGTACATGCAGCAGATTTAGGTGAATAGATGGTACAGCAATTGATGTTCAAAATGCATGAAACTAGTCTCAAATGACTCCATTATGAGTCTAATTTCAGAATATAAAACTTTTACATCAATGCATGGTGTATAGTAAGAGTCATGCTCTCAGAAAACTACACCTATCAAAACTGTAGCAGAAAAACAGAGATCATCATTTGGGATGAATAATTTATTTCGGGTACTTAACTATATCCCAAAGAGCTCATACTTGGTATGTTAGTAATATTATAGATTAGCTTCCATGTCCCATGAGTTTCATCAATTTTTCATTTTTAAAATGCATGTTACATGCAAAACAACACAGGGGGGTAGACTGGAATTTCCAGCACATACGCTAGCTATTAGAACTAGGTTTAGGCCTACCAAACATTATTCAAATTAATTCAAACTCCTATCAACAGAAATACAATTGAGTCTAGTATTAGAAATAGAAAGAATTTCATGTATGCATGGTATATGTTGAGATATATGCTCTTTACAAAGGACATGACTCAAGCAGATAGTTTCAGACACATGCACTGAGTTAAACCATACTTTTAAACTAGTAAATGATCTTAGAATTAAACAAACAAGATCTCAAATGAAAGCCACGAATATGTAGTTTCTAGAACAGAAAGAATTTCATGCATGCATGGTATATGTTGAGATATATGTTCTTTACAAAGGACATATCTCAGGCAGACAGTTTCAGACACATGCACTGAGCTAAACTATATTTTTAAACTAGTAAATGATCTTAGAATTAAACAAACAAGATCTCAAATGAAATCCACGAATATGTAGTTTCTAGAACAGAAAGAATTTCATGCATGCATGGTATATGTTGAGATATATGTTCTTTACAAAGGACATAGCTCAGGCAGACAGTTTCAGACACATGCACTGAGCTAAACTATATTTTCAAACATGTAAATGATCTCAGAATTAAGAAAACAGGGTATCAAATGAAATCCAAGAAAGTCTAGTTTTTAGAACAGAAAGAATTTCTTCATTTGGATATATACAAAGAAAGTTATGATCTGTTTAGTGGTAGTGTATCTTGCTGGAAATTTCTGCACGAAATTTCTGTTTCAAGATAAATTGACATGCATGCCCTAAAATGTTACATGCAAGACTAAATCCAAATTAACTATATAATTCAGTTCTAACATCCTTAATAACAACATGCAACTGAGAGTTTTACCTAGGGTTTTGACTTTGCCCCACTTCCTCCACCAAAGTCCTCAACTACCTTCTTTCTCCACTCCTTCTTCTTCAATGTTCTTGAGAGATGAAGGCTTTTGGAAATCTTTTTTTTTTCTTTCTTTAAGAGGAGAGGTGCTGGAGACGTTCAGAGGAGAGGGAGGAGGTTTTTAAGAGATTTTTCTTCTTAAATGGCAAAGTGAGAGGTGGAGGGCACATATATATAAGCCCATGTGAAGAGAAATCCTCAATTTGGCCAAAGTAGAGGGGTTTTATGCAAAATTTCCCCCACTAACATGGTTGAACAAATATAATAACTATGTTAATTAGAGAGTTTCACATTAGGTATTTAATGATTTGGTTATCTCTAATCAAGGTTTAAAGCATGGTTAACTTAGGTTTACATGCTAAGTTTGTATGCATGCTATGACTTAGTTAACTAGATCACAATATGAGAATTAGCTAAGTTTAAATTCTCATACTAGAAGATTATATGAGATGCAATGAAGAAAAGAATCTACTAATTTATGGATTGGTATCGGTAACGGTATCAGATCAATGAAAGGAAAACAATTTGGAATGTTACAGCGCTAGTGCAATTTCATCCATCAGATTATTTTTTTTGTATCAAGGAAAACTCAGTAATTGTTTCATCGGCCAAGATAACCTCCTCATCATGATCTTCATCATACACGGCTTCATGAATGTAGGCTCTAGGCGGATTCTTAAGGACAACCTATTTGTCATTTTTTATTATATCTGTAGGTGTAAATTTTGATTTCCTAAAACGGGGGTCTCATTTGTATTGATAAAAATAGCTTATTACAAACTTATGGATCAAAATTATAATAGAAGCGGAGGGAATGCTCTCCTTATTTAACGTGGGGGGTTTTTGGTAGCGATAGGACGCCTCCCTCAGTGTCAGAACTGAGTTTACTTCCCTTGGACGATCCAAGCGAAGTTGCGGGTGAGCTTCAGTACGTAGTAGAAGCTCATGTTGATCGAGTTCGAGTTCCCGAGCTTAATAGCTATCAAGGCCGAAAACTGGAAGAAGATGCTACAGTGCAAGAACAATGCAAAGAGCCAGGCTCGATTCTCTTAGAGCTTAAGAGAACTGATTGCCAAGGAGTCAAATAGGTTCGGTCTTCATCAAGAGTTTAAGACCTCTCTTTTGATAGCCATCATTGGCTATTTATAGTGGAGGAGAAGCATGGCCATTCCCTCAAATTATAGGATTGTGGTTGAGGGGGACCATAACTCCATCCATTAAATCTTAGGATGTGACCATTAGAGGCGAGAAGAACCATACTCCGTCCCTTAGATCATGGGGTGTGGGTGTACCCACTCCTACGTTTTAAGCTCAAGTGGCTGACTTGGTCCAGTCATGCAAGCAAGCTTGATATTGTAGGCGAGCTTGGGCTGTCAGGCGATCTGGCGAGCTTTCAGGCGAGCTTGGGTCTGCAGGTGAGCTTGGTGGGCTTTGGCATGCAGGCGAGCCTGGATCATACAGGCGAGCTAGGTCTTTAGTCTATGCAGGCGAGCTGTGCAGGCGAGCTTCACTTAGTTCAGGTGAGCTCTAATGTTTAGGCGAGCTCTAGCCTTGTAGACGAACTTCCTTACAGGCGAACTTCAACCTTTTCAAGCGAGCTTCAGCCTTCAGGCGAGCCTGGATCATACAAGCGAGCTCTGCAGGCGAGGTTGTGCAGGCGAGGTTGTACAGGCGAGCTTGCCTTCGGGTGAGCCTAGATCATGCAGGCAAGTTTCAAGCTGTCGGGTGAGGTTGTGCAGGTGAGCTTGATTTATGCAGGCAAGCTCTGCAGGCGGGCTTGACTTATGCAGGCAAGCTCCAGAACATGCCATGAGCTCTAGAACATGCCATGAAGAACAGGTCATAACTTTCGATCCGTAAGTCGGAATTTGACAAATTATATATGAAAATTGACTATCTCGACGAGATGGAGCTATCTAAACCCACCCCATAGGATTCGGTTTGCTCTTGTCCATTTCGCCAAATTCCTTCAGATTTGAGAAATATTAGCGTTTTCCCCTTTTTAACTATTTCGGGAGGTTTTAGCGGTTTTGTTCTGAACTTCTCTGATAGGGATTAAAGGAAATTTTTATTGCCTACAATATCTTTGACATAAAAGCACTTTTTGGCGTGAGCAGCTAACATATACTTTTTAGTCTGATATATTTTCTTGTTAAGATTAACAAGTGTGTAACCGTGGTCATCCTTCGTCTTTTTTAGCTCACACCAACGAACCTTAAACATCACATGTCTGACTTCCTTATTAATCCCATAGAAAATCTCCACAATGTCTTCTACCGGACCGTAGCAATAGATATCACCTTGTATTGGATTTAGATCTTTTGAACTAGCATATGACAGTTGCGAGAAGGAGCAAAACACATCGCTGTTTTGAGTTTGTCGTCTCTTTAGAAACCAATGGTGTTAAACCTAAAGATGTTGACACAGTAGCCTCCATAACGCTTAACCACGTTAGAAGGACCACTTTCATAAAAACATACTTTCTCAGACATGTTAATCCCATTCGTAATCCATTGGTGAACCTTTAAGAAAAGAAAAAAATAGTTTAAATATCTTGTGGTAGGCACATATATTTGATATACAAATCAGAAATGTAAAATGATCTTACTTCACCCTTCAGCGATGTAGGAAATTGTCTAGAATGTGTGTCATTAACTCTTTTATTTTTTGTTCTTCATTTAGGAGTAGTCTGGACATATCGAACGTGAAGCCTAAAATAGAATCATTTATAGCGGTTAAATAGAGATAATTATTATCATGTGATATGATCTGATTCAAATGGTTAAATACTTACGCCACATATATGTTAAATATAGTATTATTGCTCAGGATATATGTGTAGGCTTGATCTAGATCCATTCTGGGGAATCTAGTGTCCTCCCCATGATTATTATAGTATGTTCTGTCAATTATTTGTTAGGGATGGTTGAGCCTTGTCTCCACACCCTACAAGTAACGAGAGATGAAATTCACTCTTTCGTTACTTATGTAGTTCTCTACGATCGACCCTTCAGGACGTGCACGGTTATGCATCAGTTATTTCATGAAATCCAAATACCTACAAGCATATAGTTTCATAAATTGTGACAAAATAAAACTGAGTAACGTAATTTGACAAATATCAATTGAACATTATAATAATAAATACCTCTCCATTGAGTACATCCAGCGATATTGAACTGGTCCTACGATACGGGCTTCATATACTAAATGTATTGTGAGATGCACTATGATCGTAAAGAACGAGGGTGGAAATAAAATTTCCATTTTACACAGTGTATTGGCTACACGTCCCTATAATTCTTCAAACTCCCTGACATGAATCACCTTGGAGCACAACTGCTTCAAAAAACCAAAGATTTCTATTACCACCATCGTGAGTTCCTTCTCAGCATGTCGCAACGCAACCGGGAGAAGTTGATGTAATAGAATATGATGGTCATATGTCTTGAGTCCAAAATTTTTTCTGTCCTCAATATGCACATTTGCTGAAATGTTTGAAGCATAACCATCCGGTGTCATCACGGACTTTAGAAATAAACACATATTGTGGACCTCATACTTTGACAGTGTGACACGGGACGCTGGGAGTTCAAATTTTCTGTCACCCTTATCTATAGCTTGCAGTTCAGGACGGATGTTCAATTCTGCTAGGTCTCAACGTGACCTTAAGTCATCTTTCTATTTTTTCTCATCCTGCAACAAAGTTTCTAAGAGATTCTTGCATATGTTCTTCTCGATGTGCATGACATCCAAGTTGTGACGTATTTTTAAACTTCTCCAATATGGTAACTGATAAAATATGCTGAATTTTGACCATCCATGCGGAAGTTCAGTGCCCTTAGAGACACGCCCATGCGACTGGACATTACGAGCCTTATTTCCTTTCGAATTGCCATTGAGAAATAGCTTACCCTTTCCCTTTTCCTTCCAACTTTGCTTCAATATTTTTCTCCTAACCCCAAATGGATTTTCTTTATTGAATCTTTTCTTTCCAAATAATTTTGACCATCCATCAGAAGCTCAAATATTTCTTTCCCGGTCAGCCTTGGTAGTGCCGATCTGTTTTCTGGATTACCGTCGAACTTTCCTACTAACTTTCTAAACTTGTGCCCTATAGGCAACCATCTTCTATGTTGCCAATAACATAACTTACAGCTGTATTTCAGAAACATTCCGTCATAGTCTGATATGCAAACCGGACAAGTAATCTGACCCTTCGTCGACCATCCAGACAAGTTAGCATATGCTGGGAAGTCATTAATTGTCCACATGACCATTGCCCACATACAGAAAGACTCCTTACCATAAGCATCATAAGTGTTGACACCTTTTTCCCAGAGAAGCTTAAGGTCATCAATTAATGGTTGGAGGAAAGCGTCGATGTTATTTCCAGGAGAATATCTTCTAGGGATCTAGATTGACAGTATCATGTACGGCTGCTTCATGCACATCGACGGCAGTAGGTTGTACAATATCAGCAATACTAGCCAGGTAGACCAAGCGGAGCTCATTAATCCAAACGGATTAAATCCATCACTAGCAATTGATACGAGTTGCAGTGCGAGCACCCTTTGGTCGCGGAATTACCAAAAGATGGGTTGAGAAGAGGATGACCAAAATACAAGAACAATTCAGTATGGCGAGGGAAATTACCTTCTCTAGATTATGAGTATGAAAAGATTGCAATCCCTCTCTCACAATCTCACTAGAATCGAGAACAACCTCTCAACTCTCTCTCTAAACCCTAATACAATTATTAGAATTTCTCTCTCCCTAAGGTCTCCCTTTTGAAACCCTACAATAACCTATTTATATCCGGTATAATGTGGGTGGCAATCTTTTAAATAAACAAGCCCAAAAGAAAGAGGAGTCCCTGTCAGAACAGAATCCAAAACGAAACAGGAAACCCAGAATTCACGATCCGGTCGACTGCCAAGCATGGTCCGGTCGACCGGCCAGAGAACTTTCTATTCCCTGTGCCCTGTAGGGTTGTCCGGTCGACGGGCATGTGTGCCGCGGTCGACCGGATAGAGAACTGCCAGTTTACCCTGTTCTTCTGCATTTCGCTTCTTTCGACTTCTTTTGATGTCTTCTTTGACTCCAACCACGACTCTATTCTCAAGATACCATGAGAATCATCTATCCTCAAGCTCCCATGAGGATCACTAAGCTCCCGAGACAGGGAAGAAGATACACCCGTATCATGAGTCCCCCCTTTAGGAACTTGAAGTCCCGTTCAAGTTAGAACTAAAGGTGAGGGAACTCGCGAGCCCCTCCTCCTTTTCTGAACCACCTGGCTTGCTAGGAATCTGATCTCGACGTCCGATCGGAAATAACTCATTCATCCTGCGTCTCATCATAGTCACTTTTCGCTCCAAGTTGTAATCCTTCATCGATGGCTTTTCTGGAAGTTTAATGCACAGTGAGACAAACTTCTTGCTTGCATTCACTAACCTCTTCGCTCGCGTTACCGTCCCCAAGCTTGTCTCCCTCGGAAGAGATGCCGAACGAAATACAAACTTTTCACCACCCTTGGTGAATGTATACTTCTGAGCTCGCCTCTCGTAGATCGCATATATATCCTATAAGTACGGATTGCCCAGTATAATCTGACAAACATCCAATGGAACTACGTCGCATGTGACCTCGTCAATATACGACTCATGGAGCGTAAATCTTACAGTGCATTGATTAACTATACTTAGCTTCTCCTCCTTCTAAATCCACCCCAATGGATAGGGCTTCGGATGCTTCACCATCTTCAATCCCAACTTCTGTACTAATGCCTCAGATATCAGATTTTTCTGGCTCCCTGTATCTACAATAGCATCCACTAAACTGGTCTTGACCTGCAACTTCAGAACAAAGAGCTGCTCCCTCGGGTAGTCATCTTCTTTAGTGGCCTGCTTCCCTGCCATAAGGTTGAGACTGCTATTGGGTTCAGTCATCCCGAGAACCTCCTTCGGACCCTGTGCTATCACGTACGCCTTCTTCTCCTCCTTCTTCTTCAACCCTTTTGGCTTCAGATGAGGATACTTATCCCAACAACGATCATCCACGTGCTCTGTCTGTTTGCAGTGATTGCATGTCAATCCTGCTTTCCCCGAGTCACCCTTCTTCTTATCATCCTTAGACTGAGAGCCACCTGTCTTGCTCCCCGATGGTTTGGAACCCCCCTTTGTCTCGTTGCCCTTCTTTTGCCTACCCTCAATGGCAATGGCCTTCACGCTCGCCTCTGCGATTGTCTCAATCGAAAATAGCTTCATCTCCTTCCGGATGTAATCATTCAGACCCGCCATGTACTTCATACAGATGGAGTACTCATCCGTTCTGATGTTTAGAACCATCGCCTTCTGCTGGAACTCCATCGTGTACTCTTGAACGGTCTGATTAAACTTTTGGCGCAAGCCATACCACTTGTACCAACGCTCCTCAAGGAACCCCACTAGATAGAACTGTTTCCGATGTAGCTCCTTGAACTTGTTCTACGACGCCGCTTTCTTCTCCTGTTTGCAAAAGGACTTCCACCACATCAACGCGTGCCCTGAATGCTTCAATGTCGTAAACACTATCTTCTCCTTAGACGAATATCCGTAGAGAGTGAAGTACATCTCCATATGTTCGATCCAATCATCAAGCTTCTCCACATTGATACTCCCATTATAAACAGGAATCTCAACCTTGAAGTCAATCTTCAGATTCTGGTAATTATTCTTACCCCCTTAATGTCCAACAGTCTTGACAATCTCAGTCTCCCCCTCTGAATCAGATTCCTCGCTCTCTTCGTCAGATTCGATGAGTTTCTTCTTACCCTTTGAAGAAGATTCCTCCTTTTTGTCTCCTCCGTTGATAAGACCCACGAGTTGAGTAAGAGTCGTCCCGATCGTCTCAATCTGCTTCTTCATGACATCAAGTCTTGCTGAATTATTTGCTTCAGTCATCTTCTCCTTCCTTAATTTCTAGACTCCCTCCAAGGAAATAAGGATCTCGCTAAGCTTCTTGTACTGTGAGCGAGTAAGGACCATACACAGGTTCCCCCTTCATAGGATCTAGGTGCTCTGATACTAACTTGATACGAGTTGCCGTGCGAACACCCTTTGGTCGCGGAATTACCAAAAGGTGGGTTAAGAAGAGGATGACCAAAACACAAGAATAATTCAGTATGGCGAAGGAAATTACCTTCTCTAGATTATGAGTATGAAAAGATTACAATCCCTCTCTCACAATCTCACTAGAATCGAGAACAACCTCTCAACTCTCTCTCTAAACCCTAATACAATTATTAGAATTTCTCTCTCCCTAAGGTCTCCCTTTTGAAACCCTACAATAACCTATTTATATCCGGTACAATGTGGGTGGCAATCTTGTAAATAAACAAGCCCAAAAGAAAGAGGAGTCCCTGTCAGAACAGAATCCAAAATGAAACAGGAAACCCAGAATTCATGATCCGGTCGACCGCCAAGCATGGTCCTGTCGACTAGCCATAGAACTTTATGTTCCCTATGCCCTGCAGGGTTGTTCGGTCGACCGGCAGGTGTGCCGCTGTCGACCGGACAGAGACTTGCCAGTTTACCCTGTTCTTCTGCGTTTCGCTTCTTCCGACTTATTTCGCCGTCTTTTTTGGCTCCAACCATGACTCTATTCTCAAGATACCATGAGAATCATCTATCCTTAAGATCCCATGAGGATCACTAAGCTCCCTAGACAGGGAAGAAGATACACCCGTATCAGTAATCCTCAGCCTAATATTCCAAGACTCCTTGCCAAAGTCGGGTTATATACGATGTATGTGCTTCCATGCCTCACCGTCAGCAGCGTGTCTCAGTTTCCCATCTTCTTTATGGTCGGTCGAATACCATCGCATATTCTTAGCCAGCTCGGCAGACATAAAAAACCTCTATAGCCTAGGAATAATTGGAAAATATTAGAGAACCTTCGTAGGGATTCTGCCTTGCTTATTGGATGCACCACCTTTGGATGTGCACGTATGTTCTCTCCAGCGTGATGCATGACACGTCGGACATTCCTCGAGAGTTTCATTACCCTTATTGTACATGATACAGTCATTAGGACAGGCGTCTATCTTCTTATAATCAAGCCCCAGCATATCAACAATCTTGTAAGCTTCGTAATAGGTTGCGAGGATGTTCTTCTCGCCGCCTGGAATGACTTTCATGAGCTAGTCTAATAACAACTTGAAATGTGTAACATCCATCCCACTGAGTGTTTGGATATGAAGAAGCCTCAACATAAAAGTATAACGGTGACTCATTTTCTTCAACAAGTCTTATCAATCGGTCTACATCTTGAAACATATCAGTAGTGTTGACATCACTCGAAGATGGCGCGACAAGAATATCTTCTAACATATCAGTCGTGTCAACTGTCGGATTGTCGACATCAGTGTACTCTTCCTCTAATTGCATCACCGGGACGCCTTCACCGTGATGACTCCAAAAGATATAAGAGCTATCAAATCCATTGATTGACAAATGGAAACTTACGTCACTCCTAGTGAGCATTTTACCATTCCTACAATTATTGTAAGGATAGAAAATCGACCTGCTCAGCGATCATAGAGGGTTGGTGTCAGAGTAAGCTAAGAAAGCTTCTATCCCATCCTTGTATCAGGTGTCTAGATGCCTCTGATCACATGGTATGCTCATGAAGGATTTGTCAGGAATTGTTCGCATCTAGAATTTAAAAATTAATGGAAGTGAGCATATCCCTACATATATCATTTTAATTTAGTACAAATGTGTGTGACCGACTGTCAGAGGAAGGCTTCTATCCCATTAGGTATGTAAACGTGACGTGTATATGTATTTACATGTGTTCAAGTGTACTTTCATTTTATCAAAATTTCGGCAGCACCTACCCGCTGTTCTCCGAGTACACTGTAGTGGAAGGATATAGTCCTGCATATCCCTCTAACATTTGTACAAGGAGAACAATGAGTAAGCACTGCCAAAACTCTGACAAAATGAAAGTACATAATAACAAACGTAAATACATATACACGTAACATTTACATACCCAACTCATCCAAACCGGACAGATCCAATAAATATTTATATATAAGTCACCCCATCACATACACATACGAAAAGGTTGTTCGTACTAAACACGATGGTCTCGTATCCTCCAACCATCCCATACGCGTATGTGACCGATAAATAAAGAGATTATATATAGTATTTATTGGACCGGGAATTCTATGGCTTGAAAATATGTGTGTGTACAGTTCCTATGTAATTAGCGATGTAATAGTTATATTAACCTTCAACGTAACCCTCACTGTAACACTCAATGTAACCCTCACCTAACCTTAACACTCACCTAACCCTAACCCTCGCCCTTGCCATAACCCTTACCCTTGCCCTCGCCATAACACCCGACCTCGCCCTCTCCTTCGCCCAAATCCTAACCCTAAACCTCACACTCACCCTAACCCTCACCAACCCCTAACCCTCGCCCTCTCCATACTCCTAACCCTAACCCTAACCCTCGCCCTCGCCCTCGCCATAACCTCTCGCCCTCACCCTCACCCTCTCCCTCACCCTAACCCTAACCCTAACCCTAACCCTCACCCAACCCTAACCCTCGCCTAACCCTAACCATATCGCCATACCCCTACACTCACCCTCGCCCTCGCCATAACCCCTCATCCTCGCCCTCTCCCTCACCCAAACCCTAACGCTAACTTTAACCCTCACCCTCACCCTCACCTAACCCTATCCTTCACCCTCATCCTCACCCTCATAACCCTAACCCTAACCCTCGCCTAACCCTAACCCTAACCATAACCCGTACTAAATTACCATAACCCGTACTAAATTTAATTTTTTTATATTATAATTTTATCAAGATGAACATTTTTTATTAGGGTTTGGGTTTTTTTCCATAATTTTTTTGTTTTATAAAAATTAAACTCTAATTGTAATTAAAAATATAATTAAAAATTTCAAAACTAATAAAAAAATATCTCTTTCTCTCTCCCCCCACCTTTAACCTTCTCTCTACCTCTCTCTCGTTGGTCGACGCTAGCGACC
>NC_033801.1:38727284-38925509 GCF_001876935.1 Asparagus officinalis | reverse complement strand
GTGCCGGCGAAGAGAATGAGAAGGGGGGAGAGGGGGGAATGAGGAGAGAGTGGGAGGGGAATGAGCCTACTTAAAATATTCTCGATTGAGGTTTGAAGAGTTGACTATTAGAGGTAATTGTTAACGTGATAGTATTTTGTGGACCAACCATCCTGTTGAAGAGGATTGGTAGGAGAATCCAGTGGGAGATTGAACTATCAGATTATTAATATGATAATTTTGTGTGGACCCACCATCCTATTGAAGAGGATTGGTGGGAGAATTTAGAGAAAATTGACTCTCATAGGTAATTATTAACATGATAGCTTTATATGAACCTACCATCCTATTGGAGAGGATTGGTGGGGGAGTTTGGAGGGTAGTAAGGGATGAAATTTTCATCTAGGTTAACCTCCTGGGGGTTGACATAGCATTTTTGTCTTAACAACGCCAAGGATCGTGTTCCTCGATATTGTTTGTAGGGTTTGATTTTGCTTATGTATACCAAGTGTAGGATCGTGACCCTTAAGAATAGAGTGCGCTCTTATAAAAATCTACGGAAGCTTTACACTTAAACACTAGAGTGTGAGTTTGTAAAGTAGATTATAAATTGCAAAGAAAGAATGGCAATCTCAGAAAATAAACATCACAAACACAAGCATGTATACTGGTTCCACCTCCCCAGTGTACATCTAGTCCCCAAGCAAATCCCGCTTGAGAGTTTCCACTATGATTTTGAAACCTTACAAAATCAAAAGCAAACCTAACCAATTTGCAAGACCATGCAAATTGCAACACTAATTGACAAGACCATGCCAATTGCCACCCAATCTCTAAACCAAGAGATCAACCCTCTCAAACCCGAGAGAAATCCTTTTTGAAGCAAGAACACAATTGATCCTATAAGCCTTGAATGTGTAGTGAAGTGCAGCAGTGGCTTAGGATTCTTTTTAATCTCTGTAAATTGCCTAAACAATAAGTATTTGAATGATGTTTAAAGGTAATTTCAGAAACTTTTCTTTTTCTCAAAATCTGAATATTTTTCACTTGAAAAAATGCACAAAGATCAAAGCTTATGGGTATGTAAGTCTCTGCATTTTTTCTGAACAAATAACCTATTTATAGCCCTTGAAAAGATAATTTTTTTAACTTTAAAAATATTTAAAAACGGCTATAAACAGTCACAAATTCAAACTTTGAATACTGGAAAAACTGTATCTGTAGTCGACTACAATACACATTAGTCGACTACACTGAGTTCAAACAGACTCTGTGTATTCAGAAAATTTCTCAGTAGTCGACTACAATGCTCATTAGTCGACTACACTATATTTTGACAGAAACTGATAAAATGAAATTTGCTTTCAGTAGTCGACTATAATGTTGATTAGTCGACTATACTGTAAAAAGACAGAAACTTATGTTTCTGTAAAACACCTGAGTAGTCGACTATAATCCATTGTAGTCGACTATACTGTAAATAGACAGAAACATGTATTTGAGTTTTATACACGAGTAGTCGACTACTATTCTAATTAGTCGACTACTAAGAGTAAAAATTATGAAATAAAATATTTTTATACTTAAGTTTTAACTATAATTCTAATGGTTAACATAGGGGATTTCTATAGTTAACCAACACACTAAGCCTGTGTTAGTGTATTCTAATGTGTTCGTGTGTGTGATCAAGGCTTGTACAATAATTCTAAGTAAAGAAAATGTAAAATACATTATCTCATCTGTTCTTCATTTTCTTCACTTCATAATGCCTTGAAAACATCTTGTACTTGTTCATATTCTGATATTAAAATCTGCATATAAAAGTTAGTGCACACACTGTATAAACTATTATCATCAAAATACTATCATGGAGATATGATATTCAACATTCTCCCCCTTTTTGATGATAACAAATAATTTATGCATAAGTATGTATTTTATAATCAGGTTTAAACATAATGAAATAACCATACTTACTCATACTTACTCCCCCTACATATATGCAAATTTGAGTCTATAACAATACATAAAAACATAACAATACATAACTATTTCTCCCCCTTTGTTATCAACAAAAAGAGGAAAATATTTATGCTAAACATGACATTATTTCTTCAACATGAGCTAAAACTTCAAACAAATCATCAAGGTTATGAACATAGTCCATAACTTCACCCATCCAAATAGGTAGGCAAAGACTTGCCATAAAGACCAAAAGTTCCACAATGTTCATCACCATGATCTGTTTAAAATATTTAGCACATATATTAACTAACCAAACATCATCATAGATAATTAAACACACAATCAACATACTTAACATAGTATCAACATAAATAACACATTACATAAGTTCTAACAACTCACAACTACATAGTTTTTGATACTTAAACAGAAAAACATAATTGTTTTGAAATTAACATAAAAACATCCTAAGGTGCTGGAGGAGGTTGCTGTCCTTAAAATAACGCATTAAGCTTTGTGTCCAAGTCTTCAAACTTCTTGATTAGCTCTTCTTGATTACTAATGATATATGAGTTCTGGGAATATAAAGCTCTTTGACCAGTTTCAAGTTCCAGAATACGTGCACTTAAAGTGTTGTATTGCACGTCTGAAAAACATGAAGGTTCTGTAGGAAACGATGGTGGTTGACTTGAAGAAGCTCCTGCGTAAATCTTGTGGAATTTCTTCTTGATGAGGTTCATTTTGAGGATTATGTTCTTGAATTTCAAAATTAGTCAATTTCATCCTAGTTAGGGCATTGGAATCAAAAAATTCAATGGAACGGACAACAGAATTTTTAGATTGGAGATCGACATGAAATTTGTCAAAGATTTTTGTTAGAAATGCACCATAAGGAAGAAATCCTCTTGGAATTATCAGAAGATTATCAAAGTAAACTTCAGCCCAATTAACTTGAATATTTCCCATTATACCATATAGAGCTTTTGCTAAATCTAGGGAAATGAAATGAAAACTCCCAGTTTTTGGAAACAAGTTATAGGCTAGGATTCGTGCAATAAACCTAGGAATTGGACGAAGTTTATTTGAGTTATTTAAAGGTTTGCCATATCCAGGAAGAAATATATGATTAGATAACAGATCTGAATCATTCATCCTAACAGACCTAAGAGAAACTCCTTGATAAGGAATATTAAAGATTTTACCAATTGACTTTGTAGTTAAGTCAATTTCTATTCCTTTAACAAGAGTTTTGAGTTTTTCAGAACCACTTATAGTTCCCACACGTTCTATATTAGTATAGAACAGTTGTACAAGAAATGGATATGTGGGTTTTCTATTTTCAGCAGAGAATAATTCAAGCAAGCCCACATTTTCAAAATATGACCCAAAATTCCAGGGAATAAAATCATCAAATTTCACAAATCATCCTGGAAGAACTTCAAAAGATGATATTTTGTTAAATTCTTCTAATAAATCAGGACTTTTTAAATAGATGATGATTTCATCATTGACAGAGGTATGGATTTGCTTAGATTTCTTAGATCTAGACATGATGAAATAGATAAATAACCAAAAATTCAAAGATCAAGATTAGAAATATACCCCAAACTGTAGAAACCCTAGATTAGTCGACTATAGCTTGGATTAGTCGACTACTGAGCTTGACTGCTTGACAGATTTGAAAGATAATTAAAGAAATTTATGAAAATTTTGAGAGAAATGAAAATGCCCTAACCTGGATTCGTGGGTTCTGAGGAGAGGAAGATGAGGGTTCGGTTTTTAGTAAGGTTAGTGGGTAGTTTTTGATTATTTACTTTATTTTTTAAATAGAAAATACAATGTATGGTTCAGATTTGATATTGAAATGAATGTAGGGTTAAGATTTGATCTATGATATGTGGCTAAGATTGATAGAGTTAAAAATCTATGGTTGAGATGTGTTTTACTTAAATGAAACGGGTAATGGGTATTGGGTTTTGGGTTTAAATTTAAATAAAAATCCAATAAGCTTTTAAAACTGTAAAACTGAAAGTTCAGATTCAGTAGTCGACTAATAGTAAAAGCAGTCGACTACACTGTAATCGACAGAAAGATGATTTTTAGTTTTTAACTTAGAGTAGTCGACTAATATGTATTGTAGTCGACTACACTGTAAACAACAGAAAGTTGATTTTAAGATTTTAACTTAGAGTAGTCGACTATAAAGGCAAGTAGTCGACTACACTGTAATTTTCAGAAAAAAAATTATTTGTAAGTAGAGTAGTCGACTATAAAGGCAAGTAGTCGACTACACTGTAATTTTCAGAAAAAAAATTATTTGTAAGACTTGTGCATGTAGTCGACTATAAGTCAAATTAGTCGACTATTAAGAGTATAAATGCATATGTGTTTCTTTTAAAAATTTAATTTAAATCTTTAATTGAACATATACCTAATTCCCTTCTTAATTTAACATAAATTTCTTCTTTTAGAGGTTTTGTTAATATATCTGCTATTTGTTTATCTGTAGGTATAAATTCTAATGAAATGTCACCTTTAAGCCTATGATCAAGTAAAAAATGATGTCTAATATCAATGTGTTTTGTACGTGAATGTTGAATAGGATTTTTAGATAAATTAATTACACTAGAATTGTCACACATAATGGATGATATGGGACAATTTATGCCATAATCAGATAATGTTTGTTTCATCCATAAAATTTGAGCACATGCAAGACTTGCAGCAATATATTCAGCTTCAGTTGTTGATAATGATACTGAATTTTTTTTTTACTAAACCAAGATACAAGTGAATATCCTAAGAAATGACATGTTCCACTTGTACTTTTTCTATCAGATTTACATCCGGCAAAATCAGCATCACTATATGATATTAAATCAAAAGAACTATGTTTTGGATAAAATAAACCATAATTTGTAGTATCTTAAATATATCTAAAAATTCTTTTTACTGCTTTGTAGGGTGTAAATTTGATTTCCCGAAAACAGGGAGTTTCGTTTGTATTGATAAGAAAGCTTATTACAAACTAATAATTAAAGAAGTGATCCAATCATACCTCGATAGAGCTTTTGATCAACATTCTTACCATTTTCATCTTTGTCAAGTGAAGTAGTGGTACTCATTGGTGTTGGTTTGCTTGTTGAATTTTCCAATCCGAAACGTTTGAGTAAATCTTTTGCATACTTGCCTTGATTGATGAATATTCCTTCTTTCAATTGTTTAATTTGTAGTCCAAGGAAGAAATTTAGTTCACCTATATGACTCATTTCAAATTCATCCTGCATAGTCTTAGCAAATTCTTGACAAAGATTATTGTTAGTAGAACCAAATATAATATCATCTACATATATTTGAATTATTAAAATATCTTTATTTATTTTCTTAATAAATAATGTTGAATCAACTTTTCTAATTTCAAAACCTGAAGTTAAAAGAAATTTCTTTAATCTATCATACCATGCACGAGGTGCTTGTTTAAGACCATATAATGCTTTCTTAAGTTTAAAAACATGATTTGGAAAACTTTCATGTTCAAAACCTGGAGGTTGTTCTACAAAAACTTCTTCATTTATAAAACCATTTAAAAAAGCACTTTTAACATCCATTTGAAATAATTTAAAATTCATAAAACATGCAAATGCAAGTAAAATCCTAATTGATTCTAATCGTGCAACTGGTGCATAAGTTTCATCATAATCAATTCCTTCTTCTTGATTATAACCTTGAGCAACTAATCTAGCTTTGTTTCTAACAACTTGACCAAATTCATCTAATTTGTTTCTAAAAATCCATTTTGTTCCAATAATGGATTTATTTTGAGGTCTAGGTATAAGATCCCAAACATTATTTCTAGTAAATTGATTAAGTTCATCTTGCATAGCAATTATCCATGAATCATCAAGAAGTGCTTCTTTTATATTTTTAGGTTCAATAGTTGAAATAAAAGCATTATGAGCAATCAAATTAAAATGAGATCTAGTAGTTACTTTGTCAGATATATTTCCTATAACTAAATCATGTGGATGATTTTTAACTTCTACAAAATCTTTAGGTAAATCATTTTGTAGATTATCATCTTTTGTAATATCTATCATAGGAGTATCTTGTATGGTATCAATTACATCATCATCATTATTTAGTATAATAGGTATTTTTGAAAAACTTTCATTAAAAGAAACATGTAAAGATTCTTCAATAACTTGTGTTCTTTTGTTATAAATTCTATATGCTTTACTGTGATTAGAATATCCAACAAAAATTCCTTCATCGGATTTTGAATCAAATTTATCTAAGTTATCCTCTTGTAAAGTTCTATTTTTCCTTTCTACAACTCCATTTTGTGGAGCAGCACGAGGAAAAGAAAAAGTATGTGATATACCATGTTTATCACAAAAATTTGCAAATAATTCATTTTCAAATTCACCTCCATGATCACTACGTATATGTGACACCCCTGGGTTCACACAAGGCTGCAGTCCGAAGTGAAACAAGAAATGTCAAACCTGCTATGCACCACACCGTGCAATAACAAGTTTCACCATCACAATTACTATCTCTCTAGTGGGATCAACAACAGGTGTAGGTACAAAAGCAGGTAAAAGATAATACAAGAAATAACTGATGAAATGATAGTGATCACATTAATATCTCATCATCCAACATACAGAAATATATAGTCAATGTCTGAATAGATAAACTGGAAATACTCAACAAGTCTCAAAATACAAATATCTGACAAGAGGAAATAAGGCACACGGCCTTTACAACTTCTAGAATAAGGCTCTCAAATGTCTAAACAAAAGTCTACTGTAGAACTTCAAAAGAAAATATAACTAAATAGACGACTGAGCTAAAGTAAATCGCCATCAACCTGCGACTCTCCGGGCTCCTGGTTCGTTACCTGAAAGGGGGAGGGACAACGAGCATCAAAGCGCTAGCGAGCAACATAACAACCAACCCCAAAGGAAAAGGGCTCGTTGTATGCAGAAAATACAGTTATAACATATATAGAAAGACATTAATCCTATTTAGGTAATTACAATATGAGCATAAGTATGTCTAGCAAAATAATCCAAATAAGGAAACCCTCATGTATATACCTTGTATCTCAAATTGTAAATCCCTAAATACTAAACCCGAGATCTAATACAAGAAACAATAAAGGAAACGAATACAAACCCATCTCTACCGATAAGTGTAATCGTGTCATGGCCACAATAAGTGTCATGTCTGAAAACGATTAAGTGTCCAAAACATAGACTATATAAATTAAACGTCCAACCCATAGACTGCATGAAGTAAACGTCCAACTCCTGGACTGAAAATAACCGTTGTCCAACGCATGGACCAGATGTGACCGTTGTCCAACGCATGGACCGGATGTGTCCGTTGTCCAACGCGTGGACCGGATGGTAATACATATCCAGCACGAGGATTTAAATAGCAATGCATGTCCAACACGAGGACTAAGATGAATCATAGTCCAACACGAGGACTTCTATAAATCATAGTCCAACACGAGGACTGAAATGGATTATAGTCCAACACGAGGACTGTGTAACTGTGAAAAGCATATGTGGGCAGATATACATAATCTAAAATCATCCGCATCTCGGTGTGCATGTCTAAACTTGTGTCAAAAGTCATCCCACATGTACAGATAAATCATTAACTTGGTAAACTGGGGTCAGGTCATCGAGGCGACCCCGAAAAGCAACTCAAACAGATCAACAATCTGTAAAACAGCTCATCAGTCGACTGATGTGTCGACTGATGACGTCAGTCGACTCCTATGTCGATCGATAAAGATCAGACAGCACAGCCTCAGCTCTCCAGTCGACTGACCAGTCGACTGAGAAGCTGAGAAAACAAAATCAGTCCGTCAGTCGACTGGTCAGTCGACTGATGGCTGAAAATTTTAGCCCGTCGGTCGACTGATCAGTCGATCGATTGACTGCAAAAATTCTGCACAGGTTATTACTTACTCAAAATTCGATCTAAATTCATCCCCATCAATCCCAAGCATGAAAATACTGATATTAACATGTATGAACTAAACTGAAACAGAAATCCCATACGTGAATATGTAAACAAAACCCTAAACATGTGTATTTATGTTTTGTAACATTTTAAAACAAAACTCATGTTAAATCTCATGTTAAAAACAAAACTCATGTTAAATCTCTTATAAAAACATTTCAGATCTAGATCTTCCTTAATAAAACATTGTTGGTTCTTTTATAAACTGAGAGGCTCAAAAACCCACCTCATATACCATAAAGATTCATTCTTTGTACTAAAACTGGAAATCAGCATATCAGTCGACTGATGTGTCGACCGATATAGTCAGTCGACTGATGTGTCGACTGATCCGGAACAATATTGTTTTTTGTGCATGTTTTACTTATTTGCAAAACCAACGCACAAAACTCTACACTCATACTCTCACATCATCTCAAATAACTTGTTATCATGTACATCAATGACCTCAAGCTATTTATCATAAAAGAATTATTTATTTACTAATAATTCATATATATTCATATAAAAATTTACGGGGTTCTACATTCTTCCCCCCTTAGAAGAATTTCGTCCTCGAAATTCGGAAACTATATGCATATCACAACATGAACTTCCAAATAAACATATAGAGATATTTATACTTAACGATCTAAAATGGTAATATTCCCGCTCGAACCCTAATCTAGTGGAACTAGTACATCGGGTGAAAAATCCAAACAAGGAACCCCCCATATATATACCATGTGTTCCGAAGGATTAAGAATTAAGCGAGAATATTCTCATTCTAGTGTTAAATATAAATATAACCAAAGATATAAACATCATACAAGATACACATCATAAAAATTTTAATTTACCTGTTCAAACAGGTGTGGGTAGTCGCGACGCAAATCCTCTTCGCGCTCCCAAGAAATCTCCTCAATGCCTCCTCGGTTCCACTGAACTTTCACCAAGGGAATTACCTTATTTCTAAGTCTCTTGTCCTCTCTGGCAAGAATACGAACTAGTATCTCGACAGTAGTCAAATCCTCCTGAAGCTCAATCTCTGGTGCATCCAATACTCGCTGCTGCTCCTCATCCTGTAAGTGTTTCTTGAGCATAGAAACATGAAACACATTGTGTATACTAGACATCGATGCTGGAAGATCTAGTCTGTATGACACAACTCCAAGGCGCTCCAAAATCTGGAATGGTCCAATATATCTCGGCGCAAGCTTCCCCCATCGCCCAAATCGCTGCACGCCCTTCATAGGCGATACCTTCAACATAACTGAATCCCCAACCTGAAACTCCAAGGGTCTTCGCCTCTTATCTGCATAGCTCTTCTGCCGACTCTGAGCGGCTAGAATCCGCTCCCTGATCAATGCTACCTTCTCGATAGTCTGCCTCACCAGCTCCGTTCCAAGCATCAAGTTATCCCTCGCATATGCCTCGACAGTATAGGTAGTCCTCACTGGAATGAAATGTGCTGACTTCGTCAACCGGTCCGCAATCACCCAAACTGAATCATTCCCCTCCTTCGACTTCGGCAACCCTACAATGAAGTCTATAGTAATGTCTGCCCACTTCCACTCTAGAATGGGTAAAGGCTGAAGTGTTCCTGCTGGTCTCTGATGCTCTGCCTTCACCTACTGACAGGAAAAACACTTAGCCACATACTCTGTAATCTCCCTTCGCATACCACTCCACCAAAAGTGTCTCTTCAGGTCCTTGTACATCTTAGTAGCCCCTGGATGTACTATATACCGAGTACGATGAGCTTCATCAAGTAACTCTCTCTTCAGCTCGGCACTGGCTGGCATGACTAGCCTGCCCTTCATCCGGAGACCTCCATCTGCTCCAATGATCCAATCAGTCTTAGGCTCCTTGGAAATCTCCTCCTTTCGGATTTGAATCCAAGAGTCTCCCAACTGAACTCTGACAACTCTGTCACTCCAAGATGGCTGCACTGTCACAGCTCACAAAAATGCATTGGTTCCTCCAATCTCAGGTCTAAAATCAAACTGGCTAAGAGTGATAAGATCCCGATGTAGTGAACACCTCAAAGCCGAAATCCGATGTCGACGCTTCCTGCTTAAGGCATCTGCTACGACGTTCGCCTTCCCCGGATGATACTGAAAAGAGATACTTCAGACTCTGATGATCAGTGAATAACTCAAATTGCACCCCATATAGGTAGTGCCTCCAAGACTTCAGTGCAAATACCACTGCTGCCAAATCCAAATCATGAGTGGGCTAGTTCTGCTCATGCACCCTCAACTGCCGTGAGATATAAGCTACTACCCTCTGAGTCTGCATCAATACGCCTCCTAAGCCTACCAACAATGCATCTGTATATACGACGAATGTCCTGTCGCTGCTCTGAATGGTCAGAACTGGCGCTGTAGACAACTTAGCCTTCAAAATATCAAAGGCCTTCTGGCACTCCATGCTCCATATGAACTGTACACCCTCCTTCGTAAGATGTGTAATCGGCGCCAAAATCTTCGAGAAGTCCTGAATGAACTTCCTATAATATCCAGCTAAACCCAAAAAGCTGTGAATCTCTGTCTCCGTTTTCGGTGGCTCCCAATCAAGAACTGCCGTGACCTTTGTCACGTCCACTACTATGCCCTCTCTACTGATGATGTGGCCAAGAAATCTGACTTCTGAAAGCCAAAATTCGCACTTGCTGAACTTGGCATACAGCTGATGCTCCTGAAGATTCCTCAACGCTATCCATGGACGCTCCTCATGATCTGCCTCCGACCTCGAGTAAATGAGAATATCATCGATGAAAATGATCACAAACTGATCTAAGAAAGGACGAAAAACCCGGTTCATCAAGTCCATGAATACCGCGGGTGCATTGGTCAACCCAAATGGCATGACCAAGAACTCGAAAGAACCATATCGAGTAAGAAAGGCGGTCTTGGGAATATCAATCTCCCTAACCCGCAGCTGATGATAGCCAGAACGAAGATCAATCTTCGAGAAATACTACGCACCCTGCAACTGGTCAAACAAGTCATCAATCCTAGGTAGTGGGTACCTATTCCGGATAGTGACCTTGTTCAACTCTCTATAATCTATGCATAATCTCATACTACCATCCTTCTTCTTCACGAAGAGGACCGGTGCGCCCCACAGAGAATGACTCCGGCAAATAAAACCCTGAGCTAATAACTCGTCCAATTGGGTCTGAAGCTCTCTCATCTCAGCTGGTGTCATACGATAGGGTGCACGGGATATCGGGGCTGTGCCTGGCTGCAACTCAATACAAAACTCCACCTCTCTCACCGGAGGTAATCCAGGTATGTCCTGAAAGACATCCTGATACTCTGAGACAACTCTAGTCTCCAATAACTCAGCACCCTAATCCCGTCGCATCACCTCCTTGATGTACGCCAGAAATGACTCTGCAAGTCGGTTGCCCTTAGAGGCGGCTACAATCATCTCGGACCCGTCGGACGCTCGCAACTTGACTGTCTTCGCAAAGCAGTCAATACTAACATGGTAGGAAGACAACCAATCCATACCAAGGATGACATCGAACTCGGACATATGCAACACTATCAAATCGACTATGAACTCTGACTCGTCTAAACTGACGGTACACCTCCTACAAATGCTCTCCAGAAGCAATACCTCTCCTAAAGGGATGGAAACAGATAAAGGGGTGTCTAGAGGCTGAGCTACGAGCTGGAGTCTAGCCAAAAATGCATGCGATATAAAAGAATGCGAAGCTCCCGAATCGAAAAGAATACGGGCGGGAAAGGAATTCGCGAAGCTCCCGAATCGAAAAGAATACGGGCGGGAAAGGAATTCACAAAGAACATACCCTCCAAAACTGCTCCATTAGCTCCATGATCATGCGGAACTACTGCATATACTCTGCCGGTGGCTAAAGACTGCTCTGTCGCTGGTGCTGGAGAATATGAGACAATATGCCCCAGGGAAACCTCCCGGACTGCTAGAACCTGCCCCTCAGTCTTCTGCTGCTGCTGAATTGGGCCATTTCCCTTCTGGGCTCTTGTTGGTGCACTGCGGCACTCTAACACCTTGTGTCCGACCTTGCGACAGTTAAAACAAGTTCCCCGGAACTTGTGCTGCTGACGTGCTCTCTGATCCTGTTGAGATCGCTTCTTATGAGGGCCCTGCTGTTGCTGTTGAGGTTCAGTCAAGGGTCTCTTGTTCTTACTCTTGTCTCCGGCGTGCCCTCTCTTAGCACTCCCTTCCTTGTCCTTCTGAAACTTAGCCGTCCCATTTTCTTGAGAAATGGCGGTTTCAGCTACTGGTGGTGGTGTAATGTGATTCGCCACAAGCTCCTCGATTGCTGCTATCCTAGCGACTAGGGGAGCTATAAGATCTACCAGGTACTGGGGAGCCTGCTGCGGCTCAGGTGGATTTTGCTGTGGTTCAGCCTGTCCAGATCTCTGAGTACGTGACATACCATATTCTGACATCTCTGTATATAACAAAAAGAGTTCATAAGTCAAAATAAATATATATATACATACATAACGTATCACCATACGATTTTCACAACATACAGTATTCACACAAATACTTTAAATTTATACAAAATAGTTGTCATAAAAAAAATTCTCAAATTTTTTTGAGATATACGCATATATCGTCCTCACTCATACTAGGAAATCCTTACGGACTCTATACATGAATCCTAAGAAACCCTATCCTAGCTCCACGACTCTACACAGGATGATCCTAAGGATACTGGAACTAGAGCTCTGATACCAACTGTGATGACCCTGGGTTCACACAAGGCTGCAGTCCGAAGTGAAACCAGAAATGTCAAACCTGCCATGCACCACACCGTGCAATAACATGTTTCACCATCACAATTACTATCTCTCTAGTGGGATCAACAACAGGTGAAGGTACAAAAGCAGGTAAAAGATAATAGAAGAAATAACTGATGAAATGATAGTGATCACATTAATATCTCATCATCCAACATACAGAAATACATAGTCAATGTCTGAACAGATAACGAGAATACTCAACAAGTCTCAAAATACAAATATCTGACAAGAGGAAATAAGGCACACGGCCTTTACAACTTCTAGAATAAGGCTCTCAAATGTCTAAACAAAAGTCTACTGTAGAACTCCAAAAGAAAATATAACTAAATAGACGACTGAGCTAAAGTACAAATATAACTAAATAGATGACTGAGCTAAAGTACATCGCCATCAACCTGCGACTCTCCGGGCTCCTGGCTCGTTACCTGAAAGGGGGAGGGACAACGAGCGTCAAAGCGCTAGCGAGCAACATCACAACCAACCCCAAGGGATAGGGCTCGATGTATATGAAAGTACAGTTAATACATAATATTATAAATCATTTATCCTAACAACAATGGGTTTTGGTACTTAGGAAATTACAACACGAGCATAGGTACGTCGAGCGAAATAATCCAAACAAGGAAACCCTCATGTATATACCTTGTATCTCAAATTGTAAATCCCTAAATACTAAACCCGAGATCTAATACAAGAAACAATAAAGGAAACGAATACAAACCCATCTCTACCGATAAGTACTGTAATCATGTCATGGCCACAATAAGTGTCATGTCTGAAAACGATTAAGTGTCCAACACGTAGACTATATATATATCATATGAATGTCCAGCACGAGGACTAAATGGAAAGAGTGACTTCTATAAATCATAGTCCAACACGAGGACTGAAATGGATTATAGTCTAACACGAGGACTGTGTAACTATGAGAAGCATATGTGGGCAGGTATACATAATCTAAAATCATCCGCATCTCGGTGTACATGTCTAAACTTGTGTCAAAAGTCATCCCACATGTACAGATAAATCATTAACATGGTAAACTAGGGTCAGGTCATCGAGGCGACCCCGAAAAGCAACTCAAACAGATCAACAATCTGTAAAACAGCTCATCAGTCGACTGATGTGTCGACTGATGACGTCAGTCGACTCATATGTCGACCAATAAAGATCAGGCAGCACAGTCTCAGCTCACCAGTCGACTGATGTGTCGACTGAGAAGCTGAGAAAACAAAATCAGTCCGTCAGTCGACTGGTCAGTCGACTGATGGCTGAAAATTTTAGCCCGTCGGTCGACTGATCAGTCGACCGATTGACTGCAGAAATTCTGCACAGGTTATTACTTACTCAAAATTCGATCTAAATTCATCCCCATCAATCCCAAGCATGAAAATACTGATATTAACATGTATGAACTAAACTGAAACAGAAATCCCATATGTGAATATGTAAACAAAACCCTAAACATGTGTATTTATGTTTTGTAACATTTTAAAACAAAACTCATGTTAAATCTCATGTTAAAAACAAAACTCATGTTAAATCTCTTATAAAAACATTTCAGATATTTCAGATCTAGATCTCCTTAATAAAACATTGTTGGTTCTTTTATAAACTGAGAGGCTCAAAAGCCCACCTCATATACCATAAAGATTCATTCTTTGTACTAAAAATACGTTTTTGGCTAAATCAAAACTCATTAAACTCAATAAATTCGTGTAAAAACAAAAGGGGAAGAGTTGGGCGAGATTGGGTGATGAACAACTCCTGGATCTGAGAGAGAGTGGATCCCCTCTGCTGCAACGTGAAGATTTCGCCGAAAATCCTCCAAGTTCTTCCCCAAATCACCAAGAACAAAACTAGGGTTTGAGATAGGGGAGAGGGGGCTAGGGTTTTCTCAGTTCTGAAGGTGAGAGGGGTGATTTCGGGTGAGATGGGATATATACCAACAGTTAAACCCGACCCAAACCCGAACCAAAACAAAACAGACCCGAAACCTAAAAAACTAGAAATCGGCATATCAGTCGACTGATGTGTCGACCGATATAGTCAGTCGACTGATGTGTCGACTGATCTGGAACAATATTGTTTTTTGTGCATGTTTTACTTATTTGCAAAACCAACGCACAAAACTCTACACTCATACTCTCACATCATCTCAAATAACTTGTTATCATATACGTCAATGACCTCAAGCTATTTATCATAAAAGAATTATTTATTTATTAATAATTCACATATATTCATATAAAAATTACGGGGTTCTATAGTATAGAAATAATACAAGTAGATTTTTGATTTTGAATTCTTTTGTAAAATATAGAAAACTCATTAAAAGCATCATTTTTATGTTTGAGAAAAATTACCCATGTGAGTCTAGAATAATCATCAACAAGAACAAATGCATATCTACTTTCATTTAAAGATGCTACTCTAGATGGACCAAAAAGATCTATGTGAATTAATTCTAATGGTCTATTTGTAGATATTACATTTTTAGATTTGAAAGAAGATTTGTGCATTTTTTCCTTGTTGACATGCATCACAAAAATTATTTTTAAAAGACATATCTTAGGTAAACCATTTACTAAATCATTTTCAGAAATCTTAGACATATGTTTAAAGTTAACATGTCCAAAACGTTTATGCCATAAAATAGAATCATTAGATGATGCAATAAGACAATGTTCATTTGAAATATTTTTCATAGATAAAACATATATGTTATTCTTTCTATGGCCTTTAAAAATAATAGTTATTAAATAATTATCATAAATTAAGCATGATTCTTTTTCAAAAACAATTTTAAAACCTTTATCACAAAGTTGACTAATACAAGCATGATTCTTTTTCAAAAACAATTTTAAAACCTTTATCACAAAGTTGACTAATACTAAGTAAATTAAGTTTAAGACCATCAACTAATAGAACATTATCAATGATAGGTTTGTTTGGATTACCGACAGATCCAATACCGATGACTTTTCCTTTGTTGTTATCTCCAAAAGTAACGGTAGCACCATCCTTGTTTTGAAAATATGACAACAATTGTATGTTTATAGTCATATGTTTTGAGCAACCACTATCCAAAATCCACCTATCTTTCTTGGGTACCTGAAATAATAAACATTTACATTTTGGTACTCATACTATGTTGGGTCCTTTAAATTAGCCTTTAGGAAACCAAACCCATGAAGAGTTTGATTTGCCTAAATAGTTAGGTGATAAACAAATATTTTTAATAAAATCAGAAATATGAAAATTCTTATGTAAAGAAGATAATTCTTTTGGAACTCAAATAGAAAAGAATTTTGATTTCTTTTTACACAAATTTTTAGTTCTATATTCATACAAATCATGAGAAGGTTTTACAAAAATTGGTTTCTTTGATTTATTTTTATTAATTTGAAAACCTAATCCTTTTGTCTTTTGTGATTCTCTTTGAAAAGAAAGAATGTTATTAAGATTTAATGTTGAATATCATATCTCCATGATAGAATTTTGATGATAACAATTTATACAGTGTGTGCACTAACTTTTATATGCAGATTTCAATATCAGAATATGAACAAGTGCAAGATGTTTTCAAGGCATTATGAAGTGAAGAAAATGAAGAACAGATGAGATAATGTATTTTATATTTTCTTTACTTAGAATTATTGTACAAGCCTTGATCACACACACGCACACACACACAATATTAGAACACACTAACACAGGCTTAGTATGTTGGTTAACTATAGAAATCCCCTATGTTAACCATTAGAATTATAGTTAAAACTTAAGTATAAAAATATTTTATTTCACAATTTTTACTCTTAGTAGTCGACTAATTAGAATAGTAGTCGACTACTCGTGTATAAAACTCAAATACATATTTCTGTCAATTTATAGTATAGTCGACTACAATGGATTATAGTCGACTACTCAGGTGTTTTACAAAAACATAAGTTTCTGTCTTTTTACAGTATAGTCGACTAATCAACATTATAGTCGACTACTGAACGCAAATTTTATTTTATCAGTTTCTGTCAAAATACAGTGTAGTCGACTAATGAGCATTGTAGTCGACTACTGAGAAATTTTCTAAATACACAGAGTCTGTTTGAACTCAGTGTAGTCGACTAATGTGTATTGTAGTCGACTACAGATACAGTTTTTCTAGTATTCAAAGTTTGAATTTGTGACTGTTTATAGACGTTTTTAAAGTTCAAAAAATTGTCTTTTCAAGGGCTATAAATAGGTTATTTGTTCAGAAAAAATGCAGTTTCAAGGGCTATAAATAGGTTATTTGTTCAGAAAAAATGCAGAGACTTACATACCCATAAGCTTTGATATTTGTGCATTTTTTCAAGTGAAAAATATTCAGATTTTGAGAAAAAGAAAAGTTTCTAAAATTGCCTTTAAACATCATTCAAATACTTATTGTTTAGGAAATTTACAGAGGTTAAAAAGAATCCTAAGCCACTGCTGCATTTCACTACACATTCAAGGCTTATAGAATCAATTGTGTTCTTGCTTCAAAAAGGATTTCTCTCGGGTTTGAGAGGGTTGATCTCTTGGTTTAGAGATTGGATGGCAATTAGCATGGTCTTGTCAATTGGTGTTGCAATTTGCATGGTCTTGCAAATTGGTCAGGTTTGCTTTTGATTTTGTAAGGTTTCAAAGTCATAGTGGAAACTCACAAGCGGGATTTGCTTGGGGACTGGATGTACACCGGGGAGGTGGAACCAGTATACATGCTTGTGTTTGTGATGTTTATTTTCTGAGATTGCCATTCTTTCTTTGCAATTTATAATCTACTTTGCAAACTCACACTCTAGTGTTTAAGTGTAAAGCTTCCGCAGATTTTTATAAGAGCGCACTCTATTCTTAAGGGTCACGATCCTACACTTGGTATACATAAGCAAAATCAGACCCCACAATTGGTATCAGAGCAAGGTGAAAGATGGCATCGACAAATACTTCACAATTCAAAGAAGGTCACTCAACAAATCGTCCACCAATGTTCGATGGATTGAACTACAACTGTTGGAAGTGCCGAATGAAGATTTACCTTCAATCAATTAGCTATGAACTTTGGAGCATTGTAGAAACAAAATATGAGAAGCCAATCACTCCTTTCACGGAATGGACTACATCTCAAAAGAACAATGCAAACTTGGATTCTAAAGCAATGAATGTCTTATTTTGTGCTTTTGACAAGAATGAGTTCAATAGGGTGTCAACGGCCACATGCGCATATGATATTTGGCACACACTCGAGGTAACTTATGAAGGTACAAGTAATGTTAAAGATACTAACAATAATTTTATTTGTTATGGTTGCAATAAGCCAGGACATATGAAGAATGATTGTCCCCTTCTAAAATCAAAGTCAAAGTCTATAAAATTCAACAAGAAAAGGAAGGCTTTGGCGGCTACATGGGATGATAGTGATGACTCATCTTCAGATGAAGAAATCGAAGAAAAGGAAAGCGCTCATATGTGTTTTATGGCACAAGATGAAGTAAGTGACAATGAAGAGCTTTTAGATGCTTTCAATGAATTATATGAAACATTTTTGAGATTAAAGACTTCACATAATTTTCTTAAAGGTGAAAATAAAAGATTACTTGAAGAAATTTCTAATTTTAATTCTTCTACTATTTCTTATTCTCAAGTAATTGAATTGAAAGAGGAAAATAAATCATTGCTTAAAGAAAATCATATTTTGACTAATGAGAATGTTTATCTAAAATCAGAATGCAATGATTTAAAAATTCGCATTAATGTTTTAGATAAAGATATTTCTTCTATTAAATTAAAATATGATGATATATGTTTGAATGTTAGTAAATTCAATAAAAGTAAAGAGAATTTGAATAATTTGCTCTCATTTCAAAAATCTTCAAACAATCATTTTGGCATTGGATTTGTTCCTAAGTATTTTACAAAGAATGATTATGTTTTGAAGAATAATAATAAGAATATTCATGCTAAACAAAATAAGTATATATGGATTCCTAAGAATTTGAATATTCATGATAGGAATGATTATATTTCATCTTATATGTATGAAGTTTGCAATTCAAAAAATTACACTTATGTTAATAAATAGAAACCAAATTCTAAGTGGATTTGGATTCCTAAGGGATAATCCTAATGATATAATATAAAAGGGTACCAAAGTGCTTAATATTTTTATTAAGGTACCCGGGAAAAGAAAATTTTAACTAGAATTATGTTTATTTCTTTTTGTTAATGACAAAGGGGGAGTTATAAAGAAAATTTTAAATTTTTTACTAATGCTTTGATGCAGGGGGGAGTAAAAGATTTTATTTAATGATTTTATGCAGGGGGATTAAAATTTTTATATCTTAATAACATATATTTGTCATAATTAAAAAGGGGGAGAATGTTAGGAATCTTGACCCTAAGATTAGTTTATTTTGATGATAACAAATATTATATGTTATGTGTATTATGTGCTAACATTTGTTTTGCAGTATCAGAACTATATCAATAATTATATTCAAAGAGATACTCAAGACATAGATGAGTTTAAGGTAAAATGAAGCAAAGAAGAAGATATACTTTATTGTTAAAATATAATTTTATATTTTCTTTGCTTAGAAATTTGTACACCGGATTGGTGGAACCAGTATAAATCCTTGTGTTTGTGATTGTGAATTTCTGAGATTGTCATTTTTCTTTGCAATTTATAATCTACTTTGCATAAATTTTAAAAGAACACTATTCACCCCCCCCCCCCCTTGCGGGCTCGATATTGTTAAGGTGAATATGGTCACTGCATCTATGGTGTTCGAACCTGCAGCATTGTTGAGATATGGATTAATCTCTTTTTCTTTCGCATGAACACAATAGTCTTCGTCAATCATGAAGACTTTTGCAGGGAAAGGGCCGGTATATAAGAAGCCTATGGGTAATACTTCTTTAAAAATTTGTCGTTGATAGGCATCATGATCTTGTAGCCATATTGACTGATTAGGCGATATGCTCCATTTGAGTACACCGTTTCTATTACAAATAGTCCTTCCCATTTTGATTCGAACTTGCCTTTCTTTTTAGAGTTTAAACTCATTAGGTATCAGATGATGAGAACCAGGTCACCTTCTTTAAAAATGCGATGTCTGACTTTCTTGTGAAACGATTTGGAGATTCGAGCCTCGTAAAACTCGATATGTTGCTGAGCTTGTAGTCGCTTCTCGTTTAGCGCTTCAAGTTCTTCAAGGCGTTAGTGATGACTTTCTTCCGTTGTCATGCGTGCTATCCGAAGAAATGGAATTTGAACTTCCAATAACAAAACAGCTTCACATCTATATACCAAAGAATATGGCGTAGCGCCTGTTGGTGTATGAACTGTCGTATGGTATGCCCATAAGCTTTGACCCAACTTCTCATTCCAAATTTGTTTGCTAGTGGAGACCAACTTGGTAAGAATTTTGATTATGGTCTTATTGAAAGCTTCTGCTTGTCTATTCGTTGTAGGATTATAGGTTGTCGATGCCAAGTTTCTGATTCTGAATTTGTAGCAGAATCGTGTGAAAGCATGGCTGACAAACTAGGGTCTGTTGTCATGGATGATGCTCCTTGGGACACCATACCTGTATATGATGTGATGTTTTATGAATTTGACAATATCACTTATTTTGACTTCTCTCAACGGGATTGCTTTGGCCCATTTGGAAAAGTAATTAGTTATCACTAGGATGAATAGATGTCCTTTCGCGGAAGGTGGGGAAATTGGGCCAATAATGTCCATACCCAATGTTTCAAATGGCTATGAAGTGGTCGAATAATGCATATGCTCTGACGGAGGATGCATGTAGTTTGCATGTATTTGGTAGGCGCGATATCTTTTAGCGTTGGCTAAAGCATCGCTGATCATCTTTGGCCAGTAGTAGGTAATCGGTCCCACAGCTTAGGTCCTGGCTGGTGAGTTCTGCAAATGCCACCATAGGCTTCTTTAAGGGCCTCTTCTGCTTCTTTATCTATAGGCAATGAAGTACCAGTCCGTCGTACAATCTCTTATACAAGGTTTACGATAAGTAATCATAATAGAATCTTGCCGCTCGTCTATGGACGGATTCTCTTTCTTTGACGTCATCAGGTAGTAAATCACATAAGACGTAATCGATGATCAGCAATAGACAATCTCTAGGCTCGAACACCTTAGGCTCTTCATTGACTACGTTGACTTACAATGCATATTTCGGTCAGTATAGTTGGCTGCTGGTTATAGTGACCCACTGAGTATTTCCTTTAGGTAGAGCTAGTGTAGCTGCGAGTGATGCCAAAGCGTCGACATATGTATTCTTGAACCGAGGCATGTAATCAATGTAGAAGCCTTCAAATGAATTAGCCAATGTGATGTCCACTTCATGGTAAGGGACTAGATCCTCATGTCTAACTTCGAACTCCCCATTTAGCTGGTTGATGACGAGCTTCAAGTTGCCATACACCTCTAGGGGATTTACCCCTAGCTTCTTGGCTAAATCGAGACCAATGAGCAAAGCATTGTACTCGGCCATGTTGTTAGAACATGGCTCCGTCAAAGAGAAGGCTTGAGGTAATATATGGTTTTGTGGAGAAATAAGGACTACCCCTACTCCAGTGATGATTGTAGCTTTAGGGCCTGTTCTTGATGTGCCGTCGAAGAAAAATTACCGTACCTATTCTTTTGAGACCACATTGGCTTCGCAGGTCTTGTTCGACATGTCTTGGTATAAATTGACTTTTCCCTCTAAGGGGTGGCTCATAAGCAGATCACAGATAGCCTGGTCTTTTACCACCTTCTGTGGCGTGAAGTAGATGTCGTATTAGGATAACAGTAATGTCCAGCTTGCAAGTCACCAGTTCAATACGCCGGGTTACGTCATGAGTACCCGTATCAGATTAGCTTTGGAGATGATATATATGGTTTGCCCGACCAAATAATATCGCATCTTTTGGATCGCGAAGACCAAGGCCAAACATTACTTTTTGACAGGTGGATAGCGGTGTTCAGCTCTTGATAAAGTGCTGCTAAGATAGTAAATGGCTTACTCATGGCCATCATCATCGTCTTGTGCTAGGAGTCCTCCCAAGGCATTCTTCATAGCTCGGACGTATATCAAGAATGACTTTCCTTATTTCGGTGCGACCAATTAATACGAGTCACCATGCGAGCACCTTTGATCACAGAATTATCAAAGGTGGGTTGAGAAGAGGATGACAGAAACACAAGAATAATTCAGTATGTTGTGAAGGAAAATACCCTCTCTAGATTATGAGTATGAAAAGATTACAATCCCTCTCTCACAATCACACTAGAATCGAGAACAAACTCTCAGTTCTCTCTAAATCCTAATCTCTCTTGATTAGAATATCTCTTTTTTACATCTGATTGATTAGAAACCCTAAAATAATCCCTTATATATGTATAACAACGTGGATGGCAAAGTGGTAAAGAACCAAGCCAAAACCCCATAGGAATTCGTGCAAACAGAAACCCAAACAAACCAGGAATCCTTCAATGAGTCGACTCATGTGCATATATGAGTCGACTCATGACACATGGGTTGACTCATACAGCGATGAGTCGACTGGTCAGAAACTTTTGACAAAACAGCTGAGTTTCACGAGTCGACTTATGACAGGCATGAGTCGACTCAACCTGATGAGTTGACTCATGACTGTTATGAGTCGACTCACGGGCTAAAAACTGGATGCTTCGATTGTTCGATTCACCATCTCATTTCATGCTTAAACCTACGTTCTACTGTGTTATTTTACACCTCTATACTCAAGTTACCTTGAGAATCATCTATCCTCAAGCTCCTATGAGGATCTCTAAGTTCTAAAGAGAAGATACACCCGTATCATGGGTCCCCTTTTAGGAAATTAAAGTCTCATTCAAGTTAGAACTTCAGCTGAGGAAACTCGCGAGATCCTCCATTATTTTTGTACCACCTGACCTTGCTAGGAACCTGATATCGACGTACAACTAGAAATGACTCCTTCGTTCCTCGCTTCATCGTAGTTGTCTTCCGCTTCAACATGCAACTCCTTTTTGATGGCTCATCATGAAGTCTAATGCACAGCGAGAAGAACTTCTTTCTTGCATTCACTAGCCTCTTCGCTCGCATCATCGTCACTAAATTTGCCTCCCTCGGAAGAGACGACGAACGAAATATGAACTTTTCACCATCCTTGGTGAATGTGCACTTCTAAGCCCGCCTTTCGTAGATCGCGTATCTATCCCACAAGTACGGATTACCTAGTATAACCTGACAAATATCCAATGGAATGACGTCGCACGTGACCTCATCAATATACGACTTGTGGAGCGTAAATCTGACAGTGCCCGTCTCCTTCTGAATCCACCATAATGGATAGGGTTTCGGATGCTTGACTATCTTCGGACCCATCTTCTAAACCAAGGCCTCAGATACCAAATCTTTTTTGCTGCCTGGATCAATAATGGCATCAACCAAACTGGTCTTTACTTACAATTTTTGCACAAAGAGCTGCTCTCGGGGGGTCTTCGTCTTCTTTCGTGGCCTGTTTTCTTGCCATAAGATTAAGACTACTGTTGGGCTCTATCATCCCAGGAACTTCCTTCGGACCCTGTGCTACCATGTATGCCTTTTTCTTCTCTTTCTTCTTCAACCCTTTTGGCTTCAGATGAGGATATTTCTCCCAGGATCGATCAACGATATGTCCCGTCTTTTCGCAGTGACTACAAATCAGTTCTGCTCTCCCTTGATCACCCTTCTTCTCCTCCTTATGTTTGGAACCACTAGACTCACCTCACGTCTATTTTGCATCTCCTTTTGCCTCGTTTCTCTTCTTTTGCTTACCCTCGATGGCAATAGCTTTCACGCTTGCCTCTGTAATAGACTCAACCGTGAATATCTTCATCTTCTTCCGGATGTATTGTTCAAACCTGCCATGTACTTCATGAAGATGGAGTATTCATCTGTCGTGACATTTAGAACCATCGCCTACTGCTAGAACTCCATAGTGTACTCTTAAACGGTCTGATTGAATCTTTGGCGCAAGCCGTACCACTTGTACTAACGCTCCTCAATAAGCCCCACTGGATAGAACTGCTTTCTCAATAGCTCCTTAAACTTGTTCCACAACACCACATTCTTCTCCTGCTTGCAGTAGGATTTCCACCACGTCAACGCATGCCCTGAAAGCTTCAAAATCACGAACACAATCTTCTTCTTGGATGAATATCCATAGAGAGTAAAATACATCTCCATACGCTCGATCCAATCATCGAGCTTCTCCACATTGACACTCCAATCATAAACATTAATCTCCACCTTGAAATTAATTTTCAAATTCTAGTAGTAATTCTTACCCCCTTGATGTGGAGCAGTCTTAACAATCTCGGCCTCCTCATCAGAACCAGTTTTCTCGCCCTCTCAATTGAGCTCTTCGAGCTTCTTCTTACCCTTCGAAGAAGATTCCTCCTTTTTGTCCTTTCCATTGATGAGACCTACGAGCTGATTGACTGTAGAACCGATCGTCTCGATCTGCTTCACTATTGCATCAAGTCTTGCTAAATTATCCCCTTTAGTCATCTTCTCCTTCCTTAATTTCTGGACTCCTTCTAATGAAATAAGGATCTCGCCTAACTTTTTATATTATGATCGAGTCAGGACCATATACAGGATGCCCCCTTCATCGGATTTGATCGCTTTAATACCAACTTGATACGAGTCGCCGTGCGAGCATCTTTGATCGCGAAATTATCAAAGGTGGGTTGAGAAGAGGATGACAGAAACACAAGAATAATTCAATATGTGGCAAAGGAAAATACCCTCTCTAGATTATGAGTATGAAAAGATTACAATCCCTCTCTCACAATCTCACTAGAATCGAGAACAAACTCTCAATTCTCTCTAAACCCTAATCTCTCTTGATTAGAAACTCTTTTTTTTACATCTGATTGATTAGAAACCCTAAAACAATCCCTTATATATGTGTAACAACATGGATTGCAAAGTGGTAAATAACCAAGCCAAAACCCAACATGAATTTGTGCAAACAGAAACCCAAACGAACCAGGAATCCTTCGATGAGTCGACTCATGTGCATATATGAGTCGACTCATGACACATGGGTCGACTCGTGCAGTGATGAGTCGACTAGTCAGAGACTTTTGACAAAACGTCTGTGTTTCATGAGTCAACTTATGACAGGCATGAGTCGACTCAACCTGATGAGTCGATTCATGACTGTTATGAGTCGACTCACGGGCTAAAAACGTGATGCTTCGATTCTTTAATTGGCCATCTCGTTCCACGCTTCAACCTGCGTTCCACTGTGTTATTTTACACCTCTATTCTCAAGTTACCATGATAATCATCTATCCTCAAGCTCCCATGAGGATCGCTAAGTTCCAAAGAGAAGATACACCCGTATCACTAATACTCGCGGGCTGGAGAGATATAGTTTGATATCCTCAAATGCCTTCTGGCAGGTCTCATCCCGGATGAAGGATACACCTTTTTTCATGAGTTTCGAGAATGACTACCACTTGTCTAACAGGCTTGAAATAAACCTGCGGATGTAAGCTAAACAACCCTATAGACCACGAAGCTCCTTAAGAATTCTGAGCGGCTGAAGCTCTTGTATGGCTTTGACTTTATCCAGGTTGAGGTGAATTTTGTTATCTGTTACCACAAACCCAAGAAATTTGCCGCTGACCATTCCCAGGAATGACTTGGTTGAATTCATCTTCAATTGATGTGATCGCATAAGGTTGAACATTGTCTTAAGGTCATGCAGATGATCATCTTTGCTACGGCTTTTAACAACCAAATCATTGACGTAGCATTCCACCATCTTTCGCAATTGCTCCTAGAAAATAGTGGTTATAGCATGCTGATACGTAGCACCGGCATTTTTTAATCCGAAGAGCATCACTGTATAATAGTATATTCTTGAAGGTGTTCAGAAAAGAAGTATACTTCTCGTCTTCAGGATACATATTGATTTGGACATCCTTTCAAATCCTCACTATTATCGATGATGACGTTCGTAATAGGTAACAGGAAATCGTCTTTTGGACATGCTAAATTCAAGTCACTAAAGTCGATGCACACTCGAACCTTCCTATTCTTTTTCAGAAACGTTATGATATTAGCCACCCAATCCGGATGCTGCTCTTCTCGGATGAATCTTGAATCAAAGAGCTTCTTGACTTTGGCTTCAATTACCTCCATGATCTGTGGACAAAATCGTTGTTGTTGTTGCTTGACAGGCTTGGCATCTTATTTGATATTAAGGCGGTGCATGGTCACCTAAGGATCAAAGCTAGGGATGTCCTTGTAATTCATTCCAAGCAAAGACATCAATATACCCGTGTACAAGAGAAATGAGATCTTCCTTTTCTTTATGTGATAGGCTATCACTTATGAATATGGGCTTCGTATTAGATTAATCTCCCATGTTCGCGTAAATTACCTTATCGTCAGTAGGAGGCTCGCGCTGTTCGAAGCAGTTTTCCTACTACATGCTGACCCACTGCATGCTGAGTTGTAAACTCAAGGGATCCTCGAATAGGGGTAATTGGTCATCCTCAAGAGTTTCGCTTGGGAGAGCTGACGTCATGTTAACCATAAATCTCTTGAATAGGGGCACTATTGTCTGAATACCAACTGATTGATTTGGAAGAGGAGCTAATGGATTAGTCATCTAGCCCTTCACTAGCTTTGAAACACTGTGCTAGCAGCGGAGATATGTATCCCAATCCCCTATGAGTTTTGTCCTAATAGTTATCAGGTTTCCTTTTTGGTACGAAATGGGTAAGTGGAGCGCATCAGCGACTTCCGAAATTTTGAAAAGTCATATTATATTTTCTCCATGATGCAGCGTGTTGTTGGCCTGAAATGTGAGAATTGAGGAGTTCCTTGTTCTTCTTCGGATTCATCCCTAAGAGTTTAGAGCGGGCCATCAGTTTTCCCGAAGATGATGTCTTCTTGATTGCTCCTCCTAGCGAGCACTATAAAGATAGCCTGTGAAGATTCGATGCATTATCAGCTCATTATGAAGGATGAGTTAAGCGGCATGTGCAATGCAGAGTTGACATATATCCTTGATAGAGGGTCTGGCGATATGTCAGCGCTTGTACCTAATATGTCATAGTTAGATTCAGCGCATGACAAGTAAGCTAAATCCTAGTTATTATTGAAGATAACTTCACCATCATCATCAGCGGCATCATTTACATTGACGCTCTCAAGGCCAATCACGACAGGATCAATGTCATTAAAGATGAGCCACTATTCATATTCGGGCTCAGTATCGACCTCATTACCACTATTAAGGTCCTCAACTGATGATGCATCGATCGGCACACCATCTAGGTAGTGGATATAATCATTAAAATAATTCTTCACCCCCTTGAATGGTTGCTTTTTCGCAACCACCATTTTAACCTTACTACTCGCATCAATGTATTTCATGCACTGATGTATAGTGGATAGGACAATCATGTTGTTATGGATCCATGGTCAACCCAATAGCAAAGTGTTAGATGTTTCTACGCTAATGACGTAGCAGGTGACATCCGTCTTCAAGTCCCCCATTTGGAATTTGAGCTTGATTTTGTCAAGAGGACGGGTATTCGAGGCATTAAATCCATAGAGTGTAGTCCCCATTGCTGACAGGCGGTAAATCGCAACCCAAAGATGATTGATGAGCCTTAAAGGTATGATGCTCAGGATGAAACTAGTGTCAACCTGGATTTGGTCTACCCGAATAGAACTAATATATCTCGTGAAATATAAAGTCCTATCATGCTTCAGGTTTTTCACAAACATATCTTATGGAGAGAATGTTATATGGGGCATCTATCCTCAAAAGACTTGATGACACTGAGGGCAGGCTTCCTGTATTTCCTCTATTTGACTTGGTGGAATGTGAGCGAGGAAAATCTTATTATCTACCAGTGCTTCATGCAGAGCTTCCCTGGTTGATCGGGATAAACGTAGGAGTTTGAATAGCGTGATCCTTGTCAAGATGTTGGCTAACTGGTCTAACACATCGAATCGAAAGGGACCCTTTGAGCTTTTAGGAGTTTCCTTCCTTAGTGCCTTATTATAACAGAGCTCCTTTGCTTTTGGATCACCAGCGAGCAGTTGCGTCTTCTTTGCCACTTTTTCTTGTTGGCTTTGGTGAGGTGTCTACCGCCTCAGGGTACTTCTTCAAGTACTCCTTTCCACCATAGGTTCCTGATGTCTGGACAGGTTGTGCGGTAAATACTGGTTATTCACTAATAGAACTACTGAGAGAAGTAGTTTCAACCCCTTAATCTGGGATGGCAGAGATAGCATTACATGATTTCTGCTTTGCTTTAGACTTTTTAGAACTTGTCAACACCCATTGCTCATCTTCAAGTAGGTCAAGATGGACACAAATAACTTCAACTTCCGGGGTAGTTTAGGGCACCATACTCTTCTCCTTCTGATGATGAGGATCAAGATTTACAACCCTAGTCTCTAGTTGCGAGATCAGCTTCATACTATTTTGAACCTAGAGCTCCAGAAAGCCTATGAATTGCAAGGAGTTCATCTTGGCAGACACCTTCTTTTGTTCAGATTAAAGGGTCATGAAACCTACGTCCAAGAAAGCTTGGATTTTGTCCTTCAAGATGTAGCATACTTTTGTTGGGTGATGCACCATCCTATGGTACATGTAGTAATTGGGATCATCTATTCTTGTTATCTCCTTAGGTCGTCTCAATTATGGGAGATTGATCTTCTTCATCTTGATCAAAGACTTGAGGATTGGACGACTTGTTCATCTTTGAAGTAGTACTGGTTCTGGAAGCGGTTTTTTGAAGAATTACTCTTCTGCTTCAATGAGGGTATAGGAGAGGAAGTGGATTCCACTGACAGAGTATCCTTCCACTTTGAATAGTTCTGAGGGTAAAGTTTCCTTGGTTACTCCTTCTTCTAGGATGAGGCTCCCATGGCTCTTTAGCGTCTATCCTTTTGAGCATGCTCTCAACTTGCTCTCCTTGCCAGATTAAATCTTTTCAAGAACGAGCTTCGACAGCGCCCATCTTGGATAATATGTTGCTAGATAGATTATTTCAGTGCATCTCGATGAGAGTAGCCTCCGAGATCTGATCACGCGAATGTAGTGATCGGTTCCTGAATCTCTTGACAAAGTCACTGACGGACTTTGTCTTCTTTTGCTTCTCCGCTTGTAGGGTGGCCATAGATACTTCTGTGTTATTATCTAAGAATCTAGCCATGAAGAGCCTTTCCATATCCTTCCGACAATTGATGGATCTAGGCTCCAATCTACGAAACTATTTAAAAGTGACCCCTTTGAGGGTACTAATGAACGGTCGAGTCAAAATGGGAGCATTCCCCACTGTGTGTCCAGTTTTTACCTAGAAGTAATAGATATGCTGAATAGGAGAACCCTTGCCATAGAACTGTAGGAGATTGAGTAGCTTAAATTTTGGAGGATAGGGGACGGTATCCCATTCAGCGGGGTATGGTCTAGTCACCCCTAATTCCTTAAAGTTTCTCTTAAGCTTCAATGCATCTAGTTGCTTCTGGGAGTTATCCAACTTCTGGTTTTGCTCCTTCTTATGAGGGTTGGATTTAGCTTTTAATAATTCAGAATGAATACTGAAAATCTCTTTATTATCATCCTCCATATTGGAGCCCTCTTAGTTTCGACGACAAGATTCCCCCACACCGGGTGAAAATCGCTGATGTCCTTATCCTGAAGCTTCACCGGTAGTTTTCTTTTTCTTCTTCTCCTTTGTCTTAGTGAGTTTTTCATTGTCTCCCTCATGAGTGTGATAGTTTCTTATTGTTGGAGAAGAATAACTTGCTATTCTTCTAGCTTTTTCACCAACCTTTGCACTTCTAGCCATATGAGCATTCTCCTATTCGCTTTGATCAGTTCTAGATGCTTGGTAAGTTGCAAGGGCTTAGTTGTTGGGTTCCTCATTGGCATTGTCAGAAATGTCCACTAAACGCTGATAATCCAATAGAGTCACTGAGCCAGTACAGGTACGGGTACGTTGAAAGACACCCTCACCTTCAATGAGTAACCCCTTAGCCCTGGAGAGAACTTAGGATCAGAGGAGTCGGAAGAGTCAGCTGGGATTTTTCCCTTACCCCAGCTAGCCATATTAACTGTGACTTAAGCAGGTTCATTCTTAGGAGTTTGTCTTATGGGGCGAAAATATCTTCTTCCAGATAAGGGAGCTTCTAAAAGTCTTGACAATCGCTCAAAGATGGAGGACCTCAGTGCTAGGACCCCACACTGGCATTTGGCTATCACTATAGAGATGAGCTTCTCATAACAACATTGAGATTTCAACTAGCTCATACTGCATTTAAGAACCAGCTAATCACAGAGATCGGCAATAGGGCCACCCCTAGTTAACTTCGGTAGTGTGCATGCGCAAGAATCTCTAAGTTTTATAGATTGACGAGCCTAAGTGGCTGGACAAACCTTATGGTTGATACAAGGTTCATTAATTGGGTGAACTTTATTCGGGGAACACACTTGCCGTCTTGGTCAAACCTCAACATGGCCACTTGAATGTGGCTCAGTAATAGGATGAGTTTGGTGTTGAGGACGTAGTTTGTCTTTTTTACAAGACTGAGTCTGGTCAGTTCCAACGGTGGGGCGAACCTGAATAGAGGGACACACTTGTCATCTTGGACGAGTCTCGTGTTGAAGATGAGGTTCGTCATCTGTGCACACTTGAACGCTTGGATAACAGTGGGGAGCTTCGTGCTGTGGATGAAGTTTGTCATCTTAACGCACCTCGGTTGGGTGAGTCTCGACCCTCTTGTAAGTTCCAACCATGTCATTTCGAGGATAATAGTGGAAGCCATCTAGAGAGACTATGGCACGGGCTTCAAGGCGAGCGTGATTCTGACGTTGACGATGCCTTGCCCTCCTTGAAAGTATTTTGGCGGCGGGTTCCACAGCAATTGACGTTTGACGAGATTGCTTAACAACCCATTGTTTAACATGATGGTTAGTTTTCAGAACCTTGACATTTAGAAGCAGAGTTTTCCCCTCGAGGCAAACTCGAATTGAATTTTCAGAAGCCACATGGGATAGAGTCTCATAAGAGATTTGTGGTAGTTGCGTGCCTTGGTGGGACTCAGAGTATGAGAGGAGAGGAGCTCCTCATACTTGGACTGCTCGAACTCAATGACAAGAGTCTCAATGTCAGTTCCCAAAGTGATTTTGTCTGACTGTACCATGACCAATTCTTGTGACAGAATAGTTACTCCCACTGTGGTCGCCATCTTCAGTTGGGTCCAAGAAAGATTCGAAAATGATTGGTTCTCTCAACTGTCTTAGTTTTGAGAAAAGATTTTATCACCTAGTAAGAATCTCGTTACAATCGCTCTTTCTCAAGTACAGAAGAGGAGAAGGTTGATTTTACTTCTTCTTTGTTTAATGTGGATTCTGTAGGGCAAAAGGATGTCTCACTTAATGCTTGAGTTGAGCTTGCTTCCCATTGATGATCAGAAGAAGATCGCTTCAATTCAAGGAGAGGATTAGCGTCTGTTGATGGCATAGATCACAAGAACTGAGGTTCGGATCTAAAAGGAGTGCCTCTATAGTTTGCTTTAGAACTCCCTCTTGATCTCTATGTGTGTCCGTGCATGCTCCTGGCTCCTTCATAGCTACTTGTGGCTATTTATAAGCCTTTTAGCGCATAACTGACACGCTAATCATAGGGCTGAGGATTGTAATTGACACCTAGAATTTAGTCCACATAGGCTGACTAGGTCATCAATATTATTATAGTCAAACTTCACTTGGTGAGACGAGCCCCGCTGCATGGTGAGGTCCGTCAGATAAGACGAGCCTCGATGTGCAGTGAGGTTTGTCTGACAAAGTGAGTTTTGCTATACTGTGAGCTTCATAGCAAGTCTCGTGGGCTTCTTCTGATGAACTTCGTCTTCACTAATGAGCTTTGTCTTTAATAATAAGCCTCATCTTCACTGACGAGCTTTATTTTCTGAAGGATAATGCGTTTAGAGCCTTGTCTCTAAGTGAACTTCATCTTTAATGACGAGCTTCATTCTCTAAGAGGTGGAGCACTATTTGACAAGGTTCGTTTGCGGATGGACTTTGTCTCTTGGATGGGCTTCATCTTCTAGAGGGTTTTCGTCTCTAGGCAAACTTCATCTTCAATGACGAACTTCATTTTCGATGATTAGCTTCATCTCCAATGACGAGCTTGTTGGTTGAGATGAGGTTTATCATGATTGTGACCCTCGTCATGCTTGTGATGAGGTTCGAACCTACTTTGTTCCTTGGCACTTTTTAGTGCCTACATCTTTGAGGGTTGTTGGAGCTTCGTATAGCTAATCTTGATAGCATTGCTGAGATTGAGTTCCGTCATCTCTTGGTAGCACGTCATAAGGTTAAAGAGTGTACTCGTGTAGAAATAGAGAGGATCAGTATGAAAGTCCAAGGTTTAAATGATAATATTGCATCCATTGACAATCAATAGGCAGAGCTTCAAGATGCTATCCAAGAAAAGGATGCAACAATCAACGAGACTAAGCCTGCCATTGCTATAGCTCAGGTGCGCTCCAGGCAACTCAATGCCAAAAGGAGGAGGTTGAGCTAAGACAAAGAAGTTTTCAGTCATTAGATCTCAGGCCATTCCCGTCGATCCTAGAGTCCTGAGGGAACAGGCCCAAAAGGGCACTTACGAAGTCAGGGTTGCACAAATGCCTGAGTGTATTGCACAGATACACACTTTTTATGCACATTCCATATAATGCTCTTTTGTTTGTAACCATTTTAGCTCATTCGATGAATAAAAGAAGCTTTTATCTCCCTTGATGTGTGTATGATAGAGGTGTAATGTTAACATATCACAGTGACATCTTTGCTGGGGATAATGATGTTGGGATCAAACTAATAGAGGTATAGTGTTAACATAATAGTTTGATCAAATTGACATTGTTCAGAGGTGTAATGTTAACATGACAATATGAGGATATTTGATAGAGGTGTAATGTTAACCAGTCAAATAAAATGATTGACAGAGGTGTAATGATAACTGGTCAGTTGAATTAAACTAATAGAGGTTTAATGTTAACATGTCGGGTTTGAAAAGTAAGTATTGTTTAGAGGTGTAATGTTAACAAAATAGTATTAAGGAATTTTGACAGAGGTGTAATGTTAACATGCCAAAGAGAGTGACCGACAGAGGTGTAGTGTTAACTGGTACCATTTGGAAGTGTAATGTTAACTTATCAGTAGGAAATCAATGGAAGTGTAATGTTAACTAATCTATTTTTGATAAGAACGAGTTTGATAAAGTTGTAATGTTAACCTGTCAAATTCGCTAAGATATGTCGACAAAGGTGTAATGTTAACCGGCCAACGAAATGGTCTGACAAAGGTATAATGTTAACCAGTCAGATCATTTAAAATGATAAACCATTCAGAGTTGTAATGTTAACATAATAGTTTGGTCAAGTTGGTACAATCCAGAGATGTAATGTTTGTTAGACCCTAGAGGGGGGTGATTAGGGTCTTGAGGCAATAATTGTGCAATAAAAATTAAGACAAGTAATCACCACAAAATATAATGCTAAAATTAAAAGAGATAAGATAGAAATCGTTATCCAAGTGACGCGCGATGTGTTCACGAGGTTCGGCTCTCTAACCTATGCCCCCGCTCCCCACTCTTGAGGAGAATCCACTACACAACCCAGTTTGGAAGCCGGAACTTCTTCTACACAGCGATCTCTACGAGATCTCATGACACAGTTGATCTCCACGAGATCTCACGACACAGTTGATCTCTATGAGATCACCACACAATCAATAGTAGCAAATGAAGAATTGCTCTCTCTTACAACAGCCCTATGGCGAGGAGAGAGATTGCACTTGAAGCTTTTGATGTGGGATGTGCAAGTGTAAAACAAGGAATTGGATTTTGAAAGTTAAGGCTCTTAAACTCAAGAAGTAAACACAATTGATTTCTCTCTTGCAAAGTTGGTAGTTAAAATAAATGGGGTAGTTGGGTATTTATAGTAAAAAATAAAAGCAGCCAAAACCCCAAAGAAATAATCAAAATCCCCCAAAATCTGGTTTTCTGAAACTAGCCGTTACTGTGCAACGGCTCTCTGATAAGTCGACTTATGAGTCAACTCATGAGTCGACTTATGAGTCGACTAATGAGTCAACTTATATGAGTCGACTCAGCAGAAGAAAAATTACAACTCCACTACACTTTGTGAGTCGACTTATGAGTCGACTTATGAGTCGACTAAACATGCACAGACTAGATTTGCACAGAAAACTCAACTTAAAACATGTTTAAAAATATCAGATAAATTCTAAAAAATGTGAAACTTTGAGAATAGTTTATAATCATTTTGACAAACTTGTTTAAAGAGGAATTTTTCAAAAAGGTCCTCATATTTATAAAAAACATCATTTTGACAAAAGTACCAAAATACGAGTTTTAAAAGTGTGCAAGTGTGTGTGATATCCCGAATAGCTTCAAATGAAATCTACAACTACTTGCCTACAATCTAGCACTAGAGAGAAAATAAAAACTAGCAAATATCCTCACATGGAATAACATTTCTTTGAGTCTTGATATTGCTTTGATTAGATGAAGCTTTTACTTGTATATGTTGTTCTTGATTAACATTTTCTTCATCACATTGCCTCCACCTCCTATAGATATTTACGTTGTAGCTCATATTCCATCCAATCCTCCATATATGGTACTAACAAGTTTGATATATATATTAACTATAATATCACTCAACAAGCAATTAGTACCGATAAATGGTGGTTGTAAATCATCATCAAAACATAAGGGCTAACAATGTTAGCATGACGGTATAAGGATGTTTGGAGTGGATACTATTTAGAGGTGTAATGTTAACATGATAGTTTGAGGATATATTTGGAGTGGACACTATTCAAAGGTGTAATGTTAACATGACAGTGTGGGGATGTATTTGGAGTCAAGAAGAGGTGTAGTGTTAACTTGGTGGCTCGTTGGGGAATTTAGATCAAAGTGATCAACAATTCTGGTCAAAGGTGGAAACTTAAACATGACCAAGATTTCTGTGGGGAGATAAAGTTGGCTGGTATCATGAGTAGTATTTCTTGAGAAACTTCATGTTGATTGGTTCCATATGCCTATTGCCACTTTGGTCAATTAGGCAATATGCTCCATTTGAGTAGACTATCTCTACTACAAACAAACCTTCCTATTTGGGTCGGAATTTTTCTTTAGTCTTATGTGTCATGACCATAGGTCGATGAATGGCTAAGACAAAGTCGCCTTCTTTGACGGATCGTTCTCTGACTCTCCTATTGAAGGCCCTAGAGATCTGTTACTGGTAGTTCTTGATTCTTTACTGTGCTTGAAGTCTTAACTCATCTAGCACTTCTAGTTCTTAGGAGCGCTTTTGATGATGTTCTTCAGTTATCATCTTCTCGGCGATGGTGATTCTTAATGATGGTACCTAAATTTCTAGAGGGATCATAGCTTTGCATCCATGGACCAAGGAGAATGGCGTGGAGCCTGTGGGATTGTAGACTGTTGTTCCGTAAACCCATAACAACTCTCTAAGTTTCTTGCCCAATCTCATTTGTTGAAGGAGATGAACTTCTTCAAAAGTTTGATGATGGTTTTGTTGAAAGTTTTAGCTAGACCATTAGCGACTAGGTTGTATAGCATAGAAGCCACATCTTAAATTCTATATTTATTACAAAACTTGAAGAATGGTCGATTGATGAATTGCTGACCGTTATCATGAATGAACCATCTAGGAACGCCGAATTGATAAATCACGTGATGTCTCTAGATTTTATCACTTGAGATGTCTTGATTTCTCTATGGGGAGAAACTTGGCCCATTTAGAGAAGTAATCTGTGATGGCCAGGAGGAATTGATGGCGTTTGACGAACGACGCGCTAATTGGCCCAATGATGTCCATGCCCCAATCTTCAAACGTCCAAGAGGCGACTGTCGGATGTAATTCTTCCGAAGGTTGATGTAGGATGTCAATCTGGATTTGACATGCATGACATCGTTTGGCATATGCTACCTCATCTACTATCATTGTCGGCCAGTAGTAGTGTGTGAAATTACCCTAGAGGAGGGGTGAATAGAGTAATTGCTAATCTAATCCAATATCGATGCCAAATTAAAACTTATTAACAATATGCTAGCAATATAATATACACAAGTGATATATACAAGGATGTATAATTAAACAATGGGTGATATAAACTATAAGACAATGGCAATATAGAAATATGATAAACAATGAGCACAAGAATAATACGCCAAGGTAATCGCAAACAACAAATATGATCACACAGTTCGGTCTAACACTCGACCTACGTCTTCGCTCCCCACCTCGAGGAGATTCTCCACTATCAACCCAATAACTACACAATCGGTTTTCAAAGTTCTCAAAAAATGTTTACAATTCACTCGTTGATAATCACACAATACACTTCTTTAAGTGTTGGCTGATCTGTGTCACCTTCCTCAAGTTCTTAGAATTACTACATGTCCCTAGGCTTTTACAACTAAGCCACTCCACTTGGAATTGACCCTGTTCATCTCCCAACCACTCCTCTAAGTGTTCTTGTATATTATAATATGATTCGAAAATAAACTCAAGTACATGATTTGTTCTGAGAACGAAATTGTAAACTTACTCAATGATACAACCTCACAACCCAAGTATACGATTTATGAAATACTAAAGCTCAAGTGGTTGTGTGTGTAAACAATGAGTATAATGAAAATTAAACTCAAATTAATCTAGAAAATATATATAAGAATAAAAATGAAAATAAGCTAGATAATGAGTTTAGAAAAAACTTCTCTAAACAAAGAGGGATGAAGAATTGAGGTTGAGCTCCTCAAAAATGAAATTAAAATCCTCCTCTTTGTGAAACTTTCTTCACATAAACAAACACTTGATTTTTATTGAAAAACTCTTAAACAATCTGATAAAATATTTTTGTAAACTTTCTTAAGTGAAACAAATGAGTTATGAGGCATATATAGCCTCTATAATAAAACAATCCAAAAACTAGCGGTTACTATGCAATATGACAGTTATCGGTCGACTGATAAATTTGATCGGTCAACTGATTTGACTACAAAATAGAAGGCTAAAAAATTACCTCTATTCAGTCAACTAATGAACATTGTCAATCGACTGAAAACACTTTTCACGGTCGACTGAAAACATGCACGACAGATTCTAAAATTTTGCATAGTTAATTTTCTAAATTTAATTTAAAATAACAAATCAACTCCAAAAATAGTAAAATTTGGGAAAACATTTGTACACATGAAGATAAACATGTTAGAGAAGAAATTTCTAAAAACTCACTATTTTAAAAATAGATATTCCAGATTCTAAAAACTACTAAAAACTTATTTTTGTAAATTCAAATTTAAAAAACAAAACAACTCCAAAATTAATAAAACTTGGGAAAATGTTTATATATATGAAGATAAACACGTTAGAGAAAATTATTTTCAAATTTTATTTTTCTTTTGTGAAAACAAAAGTATTTTGCAATCCGTTCAAAAATACGAAAACGTTAAAACTTAATTTGATGACATCATTTCAAGCACATTTTGAAATACTTACAAATAGATTTATATACTTAAGGAAAGATTTAAAATAGTGTCGTTAAGTCTATAATCCAAAAATGGTGATAAATCAAAAATACTGTGTATGTGTGTGTGTGTGTGTGTGTGTGTGTATGATTTTAGCTTTTAAGTATAACACATAAGGTAAACACCTAGACTAACAAACACCCAAGCTTTATTTGCATGAAACTCGATCTAGGATGATCCTCAGCTTGGTAGTAAGGATGAAGCACAAACTCGTATTTGTCTTGAATTACAATGGCTTCATTCTAATTTCCTCCAACCTCCAAGATATCGTCGTTAAGTGCAAGTCCAACCAACCTCCAATAAGGATCTTTGTGTAGGATACCTAATAATAAAATACAAACACTCGACAAACGATGTTAGGAATTATTTGTTAATCATCAAAATTAGATTAGACAATAGGCTCATAAACATGAGACCTAACAGCTTGGTTGATGAGGTCCTATATACCATTGTGGGCTTGCTTTAACGCTTCTCAAGTTTCACTTGGTAATAAGCATCAGAGCAAAATATCGTCAAAATATCATCAGTGCAAAGTATGTGTTGTAGAATCATAGAAGAGATAGGGAGCCCTTCATTGAATCAAGGCCGCTTGCTTTGGATTATCAGGTAGTATCCCATGCAAGATGTAGTCAATGATTAGGAACCACCAATCATTACCCTCGAACTGGATTGGCATGACATGTACTTTGTTGGCTTCAAGAATATGCTCTGAGGAGCACAATTGATGACTAGCCATTGTGATACACTAAGTGGATTTAGGTGCAAGGGAGAGTGTGGCTGCAAGGAATGCTAATGCGTCCACATGGTTATTCTCGAGGTGAGCTGCGTAGCTAATATAGAAGCTTTGTTGCCGCTTTATGGTAAGACAAGAGGTCGTTGTGGCGGACCTCGTATTCTCTTTTGATCTAATTCACAATCAATTTAGAACCACCGTGGGCTTCAAGATATTTGACTCCCATGTCTTGAGCATGTTGTAGGCCGATTATAAGAGCATTATACTTGGTTGCATTGTTGGAGCATGGCTCGGTCAATGAGTAGGCCCGAGGGAGGACATGTCCATGGGGGTCAATTTGCACTACCCTCACTCCTGTAATAATTGCTCCCTTGTATTTGTGTCATGATGAACCTTCAAAGTAGAGTTTCAATATTTGGTGATCTGAGAAAACATTCAACTCAAAATTTTCTTTCGGGATGTCTTCATAGAGCTTGGAAGAATCAGGAATAGGGTGTTCTACCAGAAAATTAATTATTGTTTGACCTTTAACTGCTTTCTGTAGCATGAATATCATGTCATAGTATCCATAGCAGTATCGTCCATTTTCCTAGCATGGAATTTAGTGACCCAGGTTTTGTCATTAGTATCCATAGAGGATTGACTCTTGAAATGATGTGAATGGATTGGCTGGTAAGGTAGTGTCGGATCTTCTGAATCGTGAAGAACAATGCTAAATATTCCTTCACGACTGGGTTATACTGATGCTCAGCACCAATCATCATTTAGTTGAGGTAGTAAATGGCTTGCTTGTGGCCATTGTCATTCTTTCGAGGGAATGATCCATTACCCTGTTATATATTAGGAACAATTTACCCAATAATGGTGCGGCCAAAACCGGTGGCTTCGTAAGATAACTCTTGATCTCATTAAAAGCTTCTTGACAGGTGTCGTCCCAGACAAACAAAACACCTTTTTTCATGAGTCTTTGAAATGGTTGACATTTTCTAAACATATTAGTGATAAACCATTGGATGTAGGCTAATCGTCATTGTAGACCTCTGAGCTCTTTGAGATTCCTTGGATGTGGCATCTCTTGGATAACTTTCACGTTTTTAGGATCGACATGTATTCCTTTGGATGTCATAATAAATCTTAGGAATTTGCCTAATAGTACCCCCAGGAAGGATTTGGTTGGGTTCATCTTGAGTCAGTATTTGACCATATCCTCGAACACCGTTCTTAGATCACCAACGTGATCCTTATTGTGATGACTTTTGAGATCGAGTTCATCAACATAGCATTCCACTATCTTATGAAAATGTTCATGAAAGATCATGTTCATAGCACGTTGATAATTAGCTCCAGCATTCTTCAGACCGAAGGGGATTGTTGCATAACAGAATACTCCTAAGAGTATTCTAAAGATAGTGTGTTTTTGATCACCTGGATGCATTTTGATTTGGTTGTATCCAGAGAAACCGTCCATGAAAACCATCCTCTCAAACACGCATGTGTTGTCAATCATAACATCTATGATAGGGAGAGAAAACTCATCTTTTGGACAAGCACGGTTGAGATCACGGAAATCAATGCAAATTTGGATTTTACCGCTCTTTTTCATCACTACCACGATGTTGGCTATCCAATTAGGGTGTTGTTCTTCATGGATAACCCGCATTCAATGAGTTTGCAGATTTTCTTCTTGATTTGTTCCATCAACTTAGGACGAAAGCGTCGTTGCTGTTGCTTGACCGGCTTAACGCTAGGGTTGATGTTAAGATATTGCACAGCCATGTTGGGGTCTAGACCCGACATGTCTTCATATCTCTAAGTAAAGATATTAATGTATTCTTAAAGGTTAACTATGAGTTCCTACTTTTTACTTAATGATAAACTCTAATTGATGAAGATGGGCTTAGGGTTGAATCCGTTGACTATGTTGATTAGAACCCTTTAGCTTTGGTAGGTGGTTCTCTAGCTTTGAAACGTAACTCCCATTGCTTCTCAAGTTGCTTTGCCCATAAATCGTCTTTAGGATCTTTGAACACTTCAGATTCATCAAGATCAATAGTTTAGGTTGTATGGGACCATGTTGGCTGTGAATTCATTATACTAGACTCCAAGGCTGATGTCAAAATCCTAGTTGGACCTGTCTAAAGAACTGCTTAGAAAGTCATCATATGCTGGTCTTTCTTGTGACTCGCCTTCAGGAGAGATGTAACCGAGTCCTTGTTTGATTCAATTGTAATAATTGAAAACTTCACCTTTAGGTGCAAAGGAGATCAAAGGGACACGTAGTTCTCTATTAAATTTTAACCCTAATTTTGAAGTGAGGCTTATCCCATTTTTTCCATGATCTGCTGAGATTGTTGACTATAACTGGAGAATTCTGGCTCTACCTTAGCTTCTTCATCGGAGTTTTATAGGTGAGATTGTGACTCAACCTTTTTGAAGATGATCGGGTTCAAAGTGTTCCCTTTGGATAGAACCATGAAAATAGCATCCTCCGAGTTGTCCTGCTACTTGTGAGCGGAGTACAACTTGTTTATCGGCATATGCAACATTGGTTCTAAGGCTAGCATGGCCATCATACTTTTGACTATTGAGTTCTCAAGCTTAGAGTCTAAAGAGTAGTCGTAAGCAAACTCTTCTTCATTAAAGATCCAATTGCCTTTATCTTTGGCAGATTGGTCGATACAGAGGTCCTCTAGGATAATTATAAGTGAATCTATCTCCCAGACCAAATCATCAATAGGATCTACCTCAGCATATGCTTCATTATCGCTATCCTCATCATTGGGGGACAATCTCAATTGTTAGACTTTCATCATACAAGAGAGAGTCAGTGAAGTATTCTTTGCCCCCTTGAAAGGATAATTTTCAACATCAACTCTCTGTTGGACTCCCTACTCATTAATGTATTTGAAACACTGATGAAGCATTGAAGGGATGAGCTGTTGGAATGGATCCAAGGTCGTCCAAGCAGAAGGTCATAAGGTGTCTCACTGTCAATGACATAGCAAGTTACTTCCATCTTCAAGTTTCCGATCTGACAATTAAGTCGGGTCTTTCCAAGAGATTGGCTACTACTAGAGTTGAAGCCAAGTATGATTGCAAACATCTTTGACAACTTGTGATGTGGAATTCCCATAAAGCTCATTAATCTTTACAAAATTATGCTCAATGTGGAGCCTGGATTGATGTGAATCCTCTTGATCCTTGACGATCCCATATACCCAGTGCAGTAAAGAGGTCGGTTGTGATGATGACCTTTGACCAACATGTCCTCCGGGGTGATGGTGATGTGCGGCATCTGATTTTGGCATTGATAGCATTGCTCGAGTCCTTCGTCTTGAGGAGGTTTGATCATGTGGGTGAGAAACGCCTCACTGTCATTCAGGGCTTCTTTCAAAGCTTCTCTTGTATCCTTAGACAAATGCAATAGTTTGAATAAGGTTATACGAGGTAGAATGTTGGCCAATTGTGTCATGATATCATATTTGAATAGGGACTTAGGGTTACTTGGAGGATGTTGTAAGGTTTTATCGAAATGGGTCTCCTTTTATTTGGCTGGTTCAGTTTGTTTGGACGTTCCTGGCTGATTGTAATCCCTTGAGCAATCTTTGCTAGATATTGTCCCTGTCATGGCCACTTTCTCTCCCTCAGAGTTTGTGAGTGAAGTGACATGCATGGATTCTTCTTAAATGATTGCGGAGATGGCGTTGCATTTCTTCATCTTTTGCTTGTTTTTGAACTTCTGAAGAGTCCAACCTTCATCTTGAAGAAGGTAGGGATGTACCTATATTATTTCTCCTCTCGCCGTGGTAAGATGAATCAAGAATTGGCATTTTGCTAATTTTGGTAGTCATAGTTAACCACCTCCATTCTTGCAGTAGGAATGGGGATGACGTCTTCTTGGGCTTGGATTTCTAGCATGGAGCCAAATTGGAGGGTCACCATATTGGCAGTAACTTTTTTCTGCTCAGGTTTGCGCATAAGAATTCCTGATTCGATGAATGTCTAGATCTTATCCTTGAGGATGTAGTATTTCTTCATCGAGTGTCGAAACATTCTGTGGTTGAGACAATAGTTGGGGTCATTGGTTTATTCAACTTCTTCAGGGCATCGAGATTCTGGGAGCTTCAAACGATTCCCTTTGTTACTGTATGTTCGTCCTTGAACGAGTAATTGCGCAGGAAGTTATTCCTTGGTTCTGGTTGTTATTAGGATTCTAGACTCCAACCACGAAAGTCTCTTTGGCTTTCGGTTGTGATGTCTGCCCTTATTTGCCTTTGTTGCTCTTGATGTTGTGCGAGGCTTGAATTTATTGAAACACTCTAATGGCTTCTTAGCTATCTCAGCTTGCTCCATCAAATCCTCCAAGTGAGGGCAGTGACAGCGCCCATGTGAGCTTCAATCTGTGCCATGAAATTATGCCGGCAAGTTTGAAATAGCAATGGTAGAGGCATATCTCAACATCACAATGTCAAGTTGTCGTACCTTTCGATGTATTCCCTGACTGTTTTATTCCCGCTTTTTTTCTTGGAAAGGAGTTTGACCATGGTAATATCGGATTATTCCTCGTGGAATTGTGAGAGGAACTTTGATTCTAAATCTACCTAGAATCTGCATGAACATCAGGCAAATTTTGGAACCAATCAAAGGCTACCCCCTGAAGGGTGCCAATGAAAATATGTGCCTTAATGGCATCGTTACCCACTACATTTCTAGTTTGCTAATGGAAGTAGCAGATATGCTGGTTCGGGGAACCCTTGCCATCAAATGTATGAAGCGTTGTTGGCTTGAACTTCATCGCATAGGGAACCATGTCCCACTCGACGAGATGAGGTCGAATGATTCTTAACTTCTTGAGCTCAGTTCGTTGAGAAGGAACATTAAGTTGTTTTTGAATATCCTTCAAGGCTTTTACTTCCTTGTTTGGGTTTGATGGTAACGTAGTTTTTGATCTTGTGTGTGTTAGACCCTAATGCCACTAGGAAAGAACCCTAGAGGGAGGGTGAATAGGGTTTATGCTAATCTAATCCGATTTAATACCAATTAAAACTAATTAACAAGTTATCCTAGCAAGTAAGATATGCAACAATTATATGCAAGGATAAGCAATATAAATAAAGGGTAAAATAAACAAACTACAAATGTGATAGCGCAATATACACAAAGAGTAATACACAATGACGATATATGATAAACACAAAAGTAAATATGCCAATGACAAACTCAAACACAAGCAAATAATCACGGAGTTTGGACCTTCCGTCCTACATCTCCGTTCTCCACTTCCGGGGAGAAATCCACTATCACAACAGGTTTTCGACGGTCACCCGAAAACATTTACACCTCACACTCAGTTTTCTAGCTCACCGAAAACTTTACAATCATCACCCTTGCAATACTGCTCTACACCCTCTAAGTGTTGGTCCCTAGCCCGTATCTCCCTCACGTGCTAAGATTTATAACCTCTCCCTAGGCTTTACTACCGACGTCACTCCTCTTGGGACGACCCCGTCTCTCACCAGCCACTCCTCTCGGTGTACAATTGTATTATAAAATGATCTCACAAATTAAGCACAAATACAATGTTAGTTCTCTACAGTAGATGAGAACTCAATTAAGGCTTACTCTCAATGTCACAATCCCACAACCCCAATATATACTATGTACGCAAATACAATAAGCTCAATAGTTGTGTGTGTAAACAAAGAGTAAAACAAATATAAACTCAATTTAATCTAGGAAAAAATAAACATGACAAATTAAGCATAAACAAGCTAGATAATGAGTTTAAGAAACCTTCTCTAAATCAAGAGTGGAGGGATATAGATTGAAGCCCAAACAGGAATGGATAATCTCCTCTTCCTCTTGAGAAAATTTCTTCAAAAAACAAACTTAAAACAAAACCTAAATGAATTTTTAAACACTTTAAAACTTGTTTTTAAATACTCTTGGTTGGTGGGAATGATAAATGCAATATGGTATTTATAATAACCAAAAATATCAGCCAAAACCCACACAAAACGACCAAAAACCCATAAGAGAACAAAACCGGAAACTAGCTATTACTATGCAACGGTAATATTGGCGGTCGACCACAGAGCTATGGCCGGTCAACCTTGAAAGGCTAAAGAATAGAGCAAAGTCTCTGGACTTCAGGCGCTCAACCACCGCGACCAATACTGTTGACCGCGAACGAATATTTCAGATACACGGGTTTAAAACAGAAATGCTGATTTTTAAACTTAAATTAAAAATAGCAAACAGAGTCCAAAAAATATAAAACTTTGGAAAATAATTGTTAACATGATAGAAAATATGTTACAAAAGGTATTTTTGGAATTATGATTCCTAATTGTAAAATATCATCATTTTACAAAAATGTCCAAAGACATGAAAATAAAACACTCGTTTTTGTCATTTTGACTTAAAACTTTTGAAACTTTATAAAATAATTTTATAGAGTTGATAAAATATATAAACTATTTTTGTTAAGTCTATAAACAAAAACTCAATATTATGGAAAAATTCAAACAACAAATATGATTTCATTAAATTCAAACAACAAAAACTCAATATAAACTATTGGACATGATCATTGAAGCACAATTCCATCCATCCTCCAACACATTGTAAATAAAAAAACACAAATACGAGACAAATAATATTAGTTGTAAATTATTTGTTAAAACATCATCAAAACAAAAAGGCTAACAATCACCCTCTTTTTGATTATGACAAATAATTTACACAAAGAGTATATAAAATATACAATAAATCACAATAATCATAAATATACTCACAAATCCACTTATTTCTCCCCCTTTGGCAACATCAAAAATAGGGAAAATAAAATAATGAAGAGAGCGTAGGCTCCCCCTACCTATAAGCACAGTGAGTATAAAATCAAATAATAGAACTAGGGAATGCTCCACCTATCAAAAAGCCTTAATGAATATATGTAATGAAATGCAAGGCAAAACATATGAGCAAGTATCAATGAAAATATGCTAAATGTAACTCACATAAAAAATGACAATGAGGACACATAAAGATATATCAATATGAAAAAGTGTGTCTCAAAGCACAAACATAAAAATAATGTATAAATAGATTTATGAAATCAAAAGAATAGGAAACATGAGAACCATGAAAAAAGTTTTTAAATGAAAACAAATCACTCAAATAAAATCATAAATCAAAATTTAAGTCATAAAATCAAAATTTTCAAAACCAACAAATGAAAAATAAAAACATTAAAAACTTAGTTTAAAAAAATCAAAATGGTTTTGGCACCCAAACACTTGTGAGACCGAAAGATTTAGGGACATGAACCCTATCATTAAGGCTCAATGCTCTAAGGTTATGAACCCATTTAGGCGCATGTGGTGCACTAAACCGGTCATGATAATATGCATGTACATGACCCTTTTGATTGCAATAAGTGTAATGAAAAAGGCGCATTTGTTTATGTTGACCTTGTGGGTGTGCACGAGGAATACCTGCAAACAAAGGTAAATTATTTGAAGCTCTTTGCAAATATGAAGCATTCTTAAATAAAGGTGGTCTATTTGGGGTATTTTGCAAACTAGAAGCTTTTTGCAAATCAAAACAAAATTTTGCAAGATGTCCAAACCTACCACAAACATCACATTTTCAAATCAAAACAATATTTGGCCAAATGACAAAAACGTCCATAATAATCACATTTAAACACACTAGCATGCTTATGATGAGCATTTAATACATGTGCATGTGTATGTGATAAAGAAACTTAATGAGATGCACAATGAGCATTAGCATTCTTATGTTTGTATGCATCATAGCATAATTTAGATAAATAGCCATTACGACCACAAATAGAGCAGTTGTAAATTTTTCAATATTTGTGTGCATAATGAGTGGATGATTTTGATTTACTTGCACTAGACTTGGCACACATATTCATAAGTTTCTTATGATTATCAATACATATTTTTAAAGTAGAATCAAGAGATGATATGTGATCCTTAACATGATTTAATTCATCATTATGCATACAAGCATTGACACTAGAACTAGAAAGAGCATGATCATTATTAAATGAATCAAATTCATTTCTAATAATTTCTACTTCTAATATGGCATTATCTTTAGCATGATATAAGCTAGAAATGGATAAGGCCAATTTTTTATTTTCCAATTTGACAGATCATTATTTTTTTTAAACATCAAATTTTCTTTTTCCATGATATCAAAATTGGAAGCTAGCTTCTCATGATCAGATTTCAAAATGACATGCTTGCTTTTTAAGTCGATAAAATTTTTATGCAACTTAGTGTAGGCATGCATTAACCTATCATATGCACAAGCAAGTTCATTAATGGATATATCACTATCGGATTCAGAATCGCTTACCACACTAGGGTTATCCCCTAGTGGACGTGTGCATCATGCTCCAATGGAACTTGAAGAGGAAGCCTCCAAAGCTTGTCGGATCGCCTCCAAGTCCCCTTTATGTGCTTTAATAAACACTAGTAGAAAATCGACCAAACTAGACGGAAATTTCCGTCTAGGTTGATTGCAATTCCGTCTAGATTAGTTCATCTAGACGGAATTCCGTCTAGTTTGATTGGTTTATTTTGCTTTCGTCTATATTGTTTCAAACTAGACGGAATTCCGTCTAGATTGATCAATCTAGACGGAAATCAACCTAGACGGAATAAAGAATTCCGTCTGGGTTGGCAACCCAGACGGAATTCCGTCTGGGTTGCCAACCCAAACGGAATTTCCGTCTGGGTTGCTAACCCAGACGGAATTCCGTCTGGGTTGGTTTTTTACAACCTAGACGGAATATCCGTCTAGATTGATTCAATCTAGACGGAATTCCGTCTAGATTGTTTTTTTTTCAGGAAAAAAAATTAATTAAAATTTGGATTTCCCTGTACAATTACATTAATATTTGAATACATCCAGAAAATACTGTACACACCACATTCAACCATCCAATCATAATCAAAATTCATAACAATTCCATTCAAAAATCATAATCAAAATTCTATATAACCAAATCCAACACATTGTACAAATCCAACCATCCACTTCAAAATATACATCAATCAGTTCCGTCTAAAACACATCCAACAACATATATACTAACAATGCACATAACTAAGATATGATACACGACATGAATAAATGTAGTGTTATAACAAATAAAACTGTTTATTGCATTAAAAATAAAAAAACCTCATCCATCGTCGTCGGCGGGGGTATCTCTATCCCGATTACGAGAACGGGTGCTGCTCCCTCCAATATCTCCACTCTGAATATTTAATTGAATAATCATTATGTGGTGTTTGATAACATATTAGATAAAAATGAATTTATAAATATAAGAAAAAATAAGGTACCTGAGCACTACTCTGTCTAGCGCCGGAATTATCGCCAATCGAGCTAATGATCCGTATGACACCACCATACGCGCTATGAGGAATAGCACCGCCTAAATATTGTATAACATACCCCATGAGATCGTCCAACGAGTTCGCCGTCAGCGCAACTCTAGTCATCTCACTAGTCACCTGAATATGCAGCTCCGGATCAATTTTGTCAAACAGATACGCAGAGATACGTGCGACAAATGGCATAGCCTGGAAACTGCTTGTGGCTGCTCTCGTCGATGTAGATGGTGTGGAGGATGCTGTGGACGATCTGATGCTTATACCAGGTGAAGCTCCGACACCATGTAGAGGATATCTTCCTCTCCTATTATTAGGGAGAAATAAATATTAAACTTTGCTCTCAAATTCAATAATGGTAAACAAATATAAATAGTATGTAGTATTCAAATTGATTCGATTTTTCACCATCCTTACCTATTATGACCCATCAGGTTCTGTGTGAGATTGATGTTCTCCTCTGCAGAAAGCATGTGAGGGTCTGGCTCGGTTTGTTCCTCCTCCTGCGAAATGTACACAGATGCAGCCTCCTTGGATGCAGTCTCAAATCCCTCCTAAACCACATATTTATAGTTAATTCAAGATAATGACCATATTATTTGTGTTCTCGTTTCCTCATAATGTTAACAAAATAGAATTAATAATACTACTCAAGATATGTATAAGTCTCACCACTAACTCGAGATTTTTTGTGATCTTATCCCGATTCCTCTCATCACCCCTATATTGTTCACGAAAAGTACCATATGCCGCTCTGGCCCTCAAGTGTATCGGCATTAATGATTTCCCCTGTCATATTATAAATTATGAGATTTCATAATCATACTAAACATTAAGATCTTTTAAATCTTTAAATGACATATACCGTATCTTGACAATAAACATCCTCCAGATTGGCGTAGGAGTGTGAGCCCAAGTGATGGTCATGCAGCTTCTTTCTTCTATTTTCTGACCCCTTCGTGGATTTATTCTTTAAAAAAAATTCTGTAAATATAAAATGAAATAATATCTTAAAATTATAAACTAAATTTCATGAAACTAACCTTGGCGGCATCGCTGTCCCAATACATGAGGAGAGCCGTGAAATGAATCTCGTCAACTCGGTCATCGAGGTTTAAAAACCTCTGCCAGTCCTCCTCATACCTGTCATAGGTTTCATGTTTGATCTCATGCCTCCATTGTTTGAGGACTGCTTCAACCTTGACATTAAACACATAATTCCAAGCCCCCTCAAAGTCCTCAAGGCAGAAGCAGTCCTGTAGATTTACATACACATTTAGTAAGGATAATTTAATATCAATTACTAATTATTAATAAATGAAAATCTAAAACAATATGCACTTACCATAAGCGCAGTCCATATCGCCTCGTATGCGGTCCATGGTAATTCTCGAAAATGAAAATAAGGGTTGATAATGGTCGCTCTACGCACGAGAACCCCAATATATGCATTCAATCGGGCCGACCAAGGACCAACGGGTAAATTAGAACTATTCCACCTAATAATGGCCCTCATTCCTCTTGGCGGTTGTTTAGAATCAGGCTTACCTCCGCCACGTCGTCCCTCTATGCGATCCTTCTTAGCACCTACAATAATGACAACATGATAATATATCATATAATATACAAATGTGAAAATTAAAAGTATTTATATAATTTACCATTCGCTATCTCTCTTTCTTTTGCTGCGATTGGCCGCAAGTCAGTATGAAATGTATATGATGGATATGTCGGGGTCCAAGTAGCACCTACATAAGAAAGAAGAATCATTAATATTAAATTTTAATTGAACATTATCAATTATTAAATATTTAATACCTGCGTCGGGGGATGGTTCTGGTGCTGCGTCGGGGGATGGTTCTGGTGCTGATCCAGCATCTACAACAAATGAACACTATGAGCTAGATAACTAAAAATTTATAAAACATGTTAAAGTATTAATTAATTTTTATACCTGCATCCGGAGATGGTAGTGGATCATCAGCACCACTACCTGGGGTGATACTCCGTGAGCGATCACCCTCCAGGTCAAAGAGCCTCCTCATCCTCCTCCTCATCTGCAAATATAATAAAGACAATCGTTAAGAAAAAATTGTATACATGCTCATGAGATATGTTGTTATGAAATGCATTATTGTTTTTATTATGATAAGATAAAAATCGATAATGTGGTGTAACATATCAGGTTCATACCTACATCCAGCGCCACATTCTGTGCGTAAGAGAATTCTTGCCAAACATCATCAGATGAACCGATTGGTTCACTATAATTATCTTCACTTTCTTCAATATTTTTTTTATTGTTATTAGGAAGAACAACAGATCTTGGCTCCTTGTACAAAACCACCCAATCATACATGACATTCGGATCTTTCACATAGAAGCACTGATCAGCTTGTTCTGCGAAAATGAATTTCTCATCTGTATATACTTCTCGATGAAGATTGACTAGTGTAAATCCATAATGATCCTTTTGCTTTTTCGCAGGACACCACCGAACCTTGAACATCGTGTAAGTACATTGTTTTGGTTTACCAAACCCGTAAATTACCTCAACGATATCTTCTAATTGGCCATAATATAATATGTCAGCTAGAATTGGATTCTGATCTCTTATACTTGAAAAACATTCTTGGGCAAACAAGCCCATGACCCCACTGTTCTGAGTTACCCTCCTATCATCGGTCTCTAATGTTCGAAATTTATATCCATTCACCAAATGCTCATTATAACGTCTCACTTCGTGATAAGGACGTTGTGCATGGATAATAATTTCATCTGGTAATGTAGTATCATCAAGAAGTGATTTTTCAACCTAAGACAAACAATTTGAGAATATTTAGGCGATGTTATATTATGAATGTTCAATAATTAATTGTAAAACACTTACATCAAATCTTAACCAATCAGAAAATTCTTTCTTATGTCTTTTCTGAATATTGTGCGCTGCATTCCTACCGGTTGTTTCATTCTTAAGCTTCTCCAGATGTCGCCTATATAAACAATATATAAGTTTGTATTGATAAACTATATGTAAAATGAATATTTCTCATCTATATTACAGTTTTTATTTGTTACCTTCGATAGTCTTCGAACATATCAAGGTTTTCCAACACATATGCATGAATTTGATCTAAGAGAGATCTAAGGTATTTTTCACGCTTCCTCTTCTTTTGAGGTGCTTGAGATGTGGTTTTCTTCTTACGCATGTAACGTGATGCAAACACAAAGTATTCGTTAGCGACGTATCCTTCAGCTATCGAGCCCTCGGGACGAGCTCGATTGCGAACATTGTTTTTCATGCAGCCCAAGTATCTTATAATCATAAAAGTTAATTATTAGCACGGTAATTTGAAAAACGCGTATACAATTAATAAATATAAGAAAAATCATAAATTACCTTTCAATCGGATACATCCAACGATAAGTAACAGGACCGGCGATTCTAGCCTCTCTTGCAAGATGCTGGGTAAGATGGACCATAATTGTAAAAAATGAAGGAGGGAATATTACTTCCATATTGCATAGAGTAACTCGGACATCGGCTTCAAGTTTCTTAAAGTCATCTACATCTATGACTTTAGAGCATAATTTTCTGAAAAATCCACAATACTCAATAATAATCTTCGACGCTTCTTTATCCATGTTGTTATGGATTGCAACAGGGAGCAATTAATGGAGAAGAACGTGATAATCATGTGTCTTCAGACCTAAGAGTTTTCTCTCTTGCACCTGGACATTATTTGAAATGTTAGCAGAGTAACCATCCGGCGACTTTACCAATTTGAGAATTTCACAAACTCGTTGCATCTGCTCATTTGACATTGTAACACGAGACGGAGGCAACTTTAATTTTTTAAGGCCAACGTCTTGAGCTTGCAAATCATTTCGGATATTCAAAGCAGTCAGATCTTGGCGCGCCCGTAGATCATCCTTCGACTTGTTTGCATCTTGTAGGAGAGTTGATACTATGTTATCACATATATTTTTCTCAATATGCATAACATCTAAGTTGTGTCGGACTTTTAGATTCTGCCAGTAGGGTAGCTGAAAGAAGATACTAAATTTAGTCCATCCTCTAGGTAATGTTTGGGCTTCGTCCTCAACTTGCATTTTACGGACCTTTCGCTTACGCTTCAATGGCTTTTTTAACTTTAAGTAATCTCTTACTCCGAGCGTGTTAAATTTAGAATAGCGTTTTTTCCCAAACACAACTTTTGGAAACCCCTCAAGTAATTGAACGATCTCAGTACCTGTCAGTTGACGCGGCTTCATTCTTTTCTCAACTGTACCATCAAACTTAGCTGATAATTTTCTGTACTTATGACTCAAGGGCAACCACCTTCGATTAAACCAATAACAACTCTTTCGGCTATGTGGTAATTGAATAGCTTCAAATTCTGGACCACATACAGGACAAGCACACTTGCCCTTCGTAGAGTACCCTGACAGATTAGCATAAGCTGGAAAATCATTAATCGTCCATAGTAGAATAGCACGTAATCTAAACGACTCTTTTAAATGGGCATCATATGCTAAAATACCCTCAGACCATAATTGTTTTAGCTCATCAATTAGAGGCTCTAAGTAGACATCAATATCATTTCCCGGAGCATGCTTACCGGGTATCAGTAATGAAAGTATCATAAACGGCTGTTTCATACAAAGCAATGGAGGTAAATTATATGGCATTAATACAACTGCCAACGTAGACCAGCCAGAGCTCATTACCCCAAATGGATTGAATCCGTCGCTTGATAGACCCAGTCTTACATTTCTGCAATCTTCGGCAAAACGAGGATAAATTTTATCAACATGCTTCCAAGCTAAAGCATCAGCAGGATGTCTCAATTTACCATCGTCTACTCGATCATCCTTATGCCACCTCATATTCTTTGTTGTTTCCTTGTTCATGTATAATCTTCGCAATCTAGGAGCCAATGGAAAATGTTGAAGCACTTTGACTAGAATTTTCTTCTGTATTATCCCTGTCTCCGTTGTAATCCTTGTTGAAGAATTTGTGCGCTGTTTCCACCTAGAAACTCCACATGTCGGACACTCTTGAAGGTCTTTATTGGCTTTGTGGTACAAAATACAATCATTTGGACATGCATCAATCTTATTATAATCAAGACCCAGAGCAGAGACAATCTTCTCAGCTTGATAAGTTGTTTGGGGTATGCTATTCTCTCCTCCAGGGATTACAGTCCGAAGCAAATCAAGAAGCATTTCAAAATAATTATCTGACATACCGCTAAGTGTCTTAATATGAAGGAGTTTTAGCATAAATGAAAATCTGGAGTACTCGGTACATCCCTCATATAAGTCCTTTTCACTATCTTCTAGTAGCTCCATTATTCGCTTTATTTCTGCGGAGGAATGCATATCATCAATATTTTCGACACTCGCGACACCTCCTACCTCTTCAGCTTCAACTTCGTTATCATCTTCACTTTTGTCTCCAATATCATCCTCGACATTATCATCAACATCATATTCTGTAGGTCGAGGAAAAATATCATTCAACAATGTTTCTGTGTCATCTATTCGTTGGCCACCGGACGTACCAACATGCATATTTGGATCATCATCTTCAGTGATACCCTCCCCATGCCAGTTCCAGTATTTATATTTCTCATCAAAACCTGATTTTATTAGGTGAATCCGTATATCATTTCTATTCAGCAGCTTCAAATTCCTACACCTACAACAAGGACAGTACATAGCACCGCTTCTTAAATTTCTCGGATTCATTTCCGCATAACGCATGAAGGCTTCACATCCCTCCTTGTATCGTGTGTCGTGAAATCTACGATACCTAGGGATATCTATCCATGACTTGTCAGGAATTATCCTCATCTGTAAATTATATATAAATATTAAATACGATTAGTCTCACAACTACTAATACATCCATTACTCTTATACATTCAACACACATCAAACATACGTTCATATATCATTTAACAATATGAATATTTATCTACATAAAATATATATAAAACATACGTAAAAACTAATTACACTAATCTTGCGGCTGTCATAGGAAGACTTCTATCCATTAAGAATATAGTAGTGCCTACATCCAACTTCATATACTTTGTATATTTTCATTTCTTGAAAATTTCGGCAGCACCTACCCGCTGTTCTCCCTGTACACTGTGCGGATGTTATTATGCGTATCAGTAATAACCCGAAACGCAGAACAACATACGCTTATTGTACACGGAGAACAACGAATAGGTGCTGCCAAAACTTTCAAGAATGAAAATATACAAAGTATACAAAGTTGGATGTATGCACTACTATATTCCTAACCCGTCCGAGAAGGACAGATCCAATAATTACGAATTTCAGTACCAATTTTTTATTCCTATAATATAAAATAAACGCTCATTTTTGGGAGAAAACTTCGTCTCCTACCCAAATCTGAGTCGTATATCATATATTATAAGTCCAAATAATTGGATGTAATTATTGGACGGAAGTCTAGGGATAACGTTATTTTTTTATTCACCTAAATTGGATTATAACACATTATAAAAATTTATAATGTGTTATATATCACTCTATTTTTTACAAAAAATTATTTCACATATTTTCACATCACAAACTTAAATAATCACACATACTTATAGCACGAATGAAACTTAAATGAGTTAGGGTTTATAAGTGTTTAAAAAAAATATGATTACTGGTGTTGTTCAAATGAATTAACATGTAGTTAAGTTAGGGTTTTCAGAATTGAACTCGTTTATTTTTTTATCATAAATTAGGGTTTCTAAACTAAATTCAACAATAAATAATAATAATTTAAAAATTCTAAAGCTCGGTAGAAAAAACATACCTTTTAAACTTGTAATTGAACAACGGACACGCCGGCGGAAGCTCGTCGAGGTGCGAGGTCGGACGGGGAGAGGCTGCCGAATGAACGAATGGGCTGTCGAGGGGGGAGGGGTGGCCGTCACGCAGGGTGGCGGGGCGCTGCCGATGGGGGGAGGGATGGGGCGGCTCAGGGAAGGGGGGAGGGGGGAGGGTGAGGGCTGCGGAAGGAGGCGGGAGGGGTGCGCTGGCCTGAGCGGGGGGGACGGGGATGGAGGTGAAGGAAGGCGGTAGGGCCGGGAGGAGACCGGGTGGTGGGCTCGGGGACTTGGCTAGGGGTGGCGGGAGGAGGGGGGTAACGGAGGGGCGGACGGTCGAGTGGGGGCGGCGGGGCAGGCGGAGGAGGCGGGAGGCCGGAGCGAGGGGGGGTCGGGAGGGGGTGGAGGCGCGAAGGGCAGGGGTCGGGAAGCGGGGCCGAGTGGAGGGGCGTCGGGCGGGGGGCGGCCCGAGTCGGGGCGGTGGGAGCGCCGGATGGATGGCGGGGATGGAGGGGGAGGAAGGAGAGGGGGATGGGGGCTGAAGGAGGGGTCGGGAGGGGGGAGGCTGCCGGGGGGGCGGGGGAGGCCGGAGGAGGAGGGGGGTCAGGACGGGGTCGGGGAGGCTGCGCAGGAGGGCGGGGTGTGCGGCTGATTTGCCTCTTGGGCAAACTTAATAGCTTTGCCCTAGCTCAACCTAGACGGAAATCCGTCTAGGTTGCCTAGTCAACCTAGACGGAATTTCCGTCTAGGTTGAATCAACCTAGACGGAATTTCCGCCTAGGTTGACTAGTCAACCTAGACGGAAATCCGTCTAGGTTGCCTAGTCAACCTAGACGGAATTTCCGTCTAGGTTGAATCAACCTAGACGGAATTTCCGCCTAGGTTGACTAGTCAACCTAGACGGAAATCCGTCTAGGTTGAGTTTTCCGTCTCGTTTGACAAACTAGATGGAATTTTCCGTCTAGTTTGATCCAATCTAGACGGAACAAACTAGACGGAAGTTTTCCGTCTAGTTTGCTCCAACCTAGACGGAAATTTTTTCCGTCTAGTTTGTTCCGTCTAGTTTGGTCGATTTTCTACTAGTGAAATTTTCATAAGGTGTATGCACTATAAAAATGAACAAACTTGTTAGACATAGATGAATTAAAAGCATTTAGCAAATATTTTAACAAAATCTTATTCATTGTAAATAATCTTTTATCATTTTTATTCTACTTGGATTTCTCCGAAGTGGGCACAATATAAACATCGTTAATAATTTTCCATAAATTAAAATATCTAGATCTAACAAATAGCTTAAGTCTAGCACATCGTTAGGCATAGGGAAAATTATCTAATTTTGGAGGAATATTGATGGCATAACCTAAACTAGGTGCACCGTGTATATCCATAATATATATATGTGCAAGCAAGATAAATTTAATCAAAACAAGATTAGCACAATAAGATAACTTGGATCTTTAACTCAAGGCGATTAAACCTTAAATCAAAGAGCACCAAGTTTTGATACCAATTGTTAGACCCTACTGCACCTAGGAAAAAATCCTAGAGGGGGGTAAATAGGGTTTATGCTAATCTAATCTAATTTAATGCTAATTAAAACTAATTAACAAGTTATCCTAGAAAGTAAGATATGTAACAATTATATGCAAGGATACGCAATATAAACAAAGGGTAAAATAAATAAACTACAAATGTGATAGGCTAATATACATAAAGAGTAATAGATAATGGCAATATAAGATAAACACAAAAGTAAATGTGCCAATGACAAACTCAAACACAAGCAAATGATCATGGAGTTCGGACCTTCCGTCCTACGTCTTTGCTCCCCACTCTTGGGGAGAAATCCACTATCACACTGGGTTTTTGACGCTCACCCAAAAACGTTTACACCTCACACTCGGTTTTCTAGCTCATCAAAAATTTTACAATCAACACTCTTGCAATCCCACTCTACACCCTCTAAGTGTTGGTCTCTAGCTCGTGTCTCCCTCAAGTGCTCGGATTTACAACCTCTCCCTATGCTTTACTACTGACACCACTCCTCTTGGGACGACCTCGACTCTCACCATGCACTACACTCGGTGTACAAGTGTATTACAAAGTGATGTCACAAATTAAGCATAACTACAATGTTTATTCTCTACAATAGATGATAACTTAATTAAGGCTCACTCTCAATGTCACAATCTTACAACCCTAATATATACTACGTATAAAAATACAATAAGCTCAATGGTTGTGTGCATAAACAAAGAGTAAAACAAATATAAACTCAATTTTATCTAGCAAAAAATAAATATGACAAATTAATCATAAACAAGCTACATAATAAGTTAAAGAAAACTTCTCTAAATCAAGAGTGGAGGGATGTAGATTGAAGCCCAAACAAGAATGGATAATCTCCTCTTCCTCTTGTAAAAATTTCAAGAGTGGAGGGATGTAGATTGAAGCCCAAACAAGAATGGATAATCTCCTCTTCCTCTTGTAAAAATTTCTTCACAAAACAAACTTAAACAAATTTTTAAACACCCTTAAAACTTGTTTTTAAATACTCTTGGTTAGTGGGAATGATAAATACAATGGGTTATTTATAATAACCCAAAACATCAGCCAAAACCCACACAAAATAATTAAAAACCCACTGGAAATTAGCCGTTACTATACAATGGTAACATTGGCGGTCGACCATAGAGCCATGGCCGGTCGACCGGGAAAGGCTGAAGAACAAAGCAAAGTCTCTAGACTTCAGGCAGTCGACCACCATGACCAATCCGGTCGACCGTGAACGGATATTTTAAATGCACAGGTTTAAAACAGAAATGCTAATTTTTAAAATTAAATTAAAAATAGCAAACATATTCCAAAAAATATAAAACTTTGGGAAATAATTGCAAACATGATAATAAATATGTTACAAAAATTATTTTTGGAATTGCACTTCCTAATTGTAAAATATCATTATTTTGTAAAAATATCCAAAGACGTGAAAATAGAAAACACTCATTTTTGTCATTTTGACTTAAAAAACTTTTGAAACATTATAAAATAATTTTGTAGGCTTGATAAATTATATAAACTATTATTATAAAGTCTATAAAAAAAACTCAATATTATGCAAAAATTCAAACAACAAATATGATTTCATTAAATTTAAACTTGTTAATACATCATGTAAATGCATATACAAACATGAAACTAAAATGTATTTTCCAATTATATTCAATTGTTTCATATCTAAACTTGAAAACTATAAAACTAAAACATGTATATATATATATATATATATATATATATATATGTATATATATATATATATATATATATATATATATAACCAAAACTTGTATGTGTGTATGTGATTGAGCTTGAAGTATCTATACACAAGTATAAACCTCAAACTAAATTACCCAAGCTATCTTGATCTTCAATATAGCTCGACTTGGTAAACTTGGACGAAGATTGAACTTGAATCATTTTGACTTGAATTGCATTGCTTCACTCTGATATTCCGCCAACCTCCATTGGATATGATCGTTGAAGCACAATTCTGTTCATCCTTCAACACATTTTTCGCCTAGAATAAATAAGAAAACACAAACACTCGACAAACAATGTTAGTTGTAAATTATTTATTAAAACATCATCAAAATAAAAAAGCCAAGAATCTCCCCCTTTTTGATGATGACAAACAGTTTACACAAAGAGTGTATAAAATATACAATAAAGCATAATACTCATAAATATACTCATAAATCCACTTGTTTATCCCCCTTTGGTAATATCAAGAATGGGAAAAACAAAAGAATGAAGAGAACGAAGGCTCTCCCTACCTATAAGCACGGTGAGTACAAAAACAAATAATAGAAATGGGGAATGCTCCTCCTATCAAAAAGCTTTAATGAATATATGCAATAAAATGCAAGGCAAAACATGTGAGAAAGCATAGATGAAAAGATGCTTAATATAACTCACATACAAAATGACAATGAGGACACATAAAGATATATCAATATGAAAAAGCGTGTTTGAAAACACAATCATAAAAACAATGTATAAATAGATTTATGAAATCAAAAGAATAGGAAACATGAGAATCATGAAAAAAAATTTCAAATGAAAATAAATAACTCAAATGAAATCATAAATCAAAATTTAAGTCATAAAAGCAAAATTTTCAAAACCAATAAATGAAAAATAAAAACATTAAAAATATTGGTTTAAAAAAATTACAATGGTTTTGGCACCCAAACACTTGTGGTACCGAAAGATTTAGGAACATGACCATTATCATTAAAGCTCAATGCCCTAGGGTTATGAACCCATTTGGACGCATGTGGTGCACTAAACCAGTCATGACAATATGCATGTAAATGATCCTTCCGATTGTAATAAGTGTAATGAAAGAGGCGCATTTTTTTATGTTAACCTTGTTGGTGTGCACGAGGAACACTTGCAAACAAAGGTAAATTATTTGAAGCTCTTTGCAAATATGAAACATTCTCAAATAAAGGTGGTCTATTTAGGGTATTTTGCAAACTAGAAGCTTTTTGTAAATCAAAACAAAATTTTGCAAGATGTCCAAACCTACCACAAACATCACATTTAAACATATATAGTCTACTAGAAAAATTAGGAAAACAAGATTTCTTTTTCAAATCAAAACAATATTTTACCAAATGATAAAAACGACCATAATAATCACATTTAAACACAGTAGCATGCTTATGATGGGCATTTGATGCATGTGCATGTGTGTGTGATGAAGAAACTTGATGAGATGCATAATGAGCATTAGCATTCTTATGTTTGTGTGCATCATAGCAAAATTTAGATAAATGACCTTTACGACCACAAATAGAGCACTTGTAAATTTTGCTATATATGTGTGCATAATGAGTGAATGATTTTGATTTACTTGCACTAGACTTGGCACACATATTCATAAGCTTCTTATGATTATCAATTCAAGTTTTTAAAGTAGAATCATAGATGATGTGATCCTTAACATGATTCAATTTATCATTTTGCATACAACCATTGACACTAGAAGTAGACAGAGCATGATCACTCTTAAATGAATTAATTTCATTTCTAATATTTCTACTTATAATATGGCACTATCCTTAGCATGATATAAGCTAGAAATAGATGAGGTCAACTTTCATTTTCCAATTTTGACATATCATTATTTTCATTAAGCATCAAATTTTCTTTTTCAATGATATCAAAATTAGAAGCTAGCTTCTCATGATTGGATTTCAAAATGACATGCTTGTTTTTTAAGTCAATAAAATTATTATGCAACTTAGTGTAGGCATGCATTAACCTATAATATGCACAAGCGAGTTCATTAATGGATATATCACTATCGGATTCTGAATCGCTTACCACACTAGGGTTATCCCTAGTGGACGTGTGCAAGATGCTCCAATGGAACTTAAAAAGGAAGCCTCCAAAGCTTGTCGCATCGCCTCCAAGTCCCCTTAATGTACTTAAAAAAGAAGCCTCCAAAGCTTGTCGGATCACCTCCAAGTCCCCTTAATGTGCTTCAATAAATTTTCATGAGGTGTAAGTACTATCAAAATGAACAAACTTGTTAGACATAGATGAATTAAAAGCATTTAGCAAATATTTTAACAAAATCTTATTTATTGTAAATAATATTTTATTATTTTTATTCCACTTGGATTTTTATGAAGTGGGCACAATATAAGCATCGTTAATAATTTTCCATAAATCAAAATGTCTAGATCTAACAAATAGCTTAAGTCAACACACCATTGGGCATAAGGAAAATTATCTAATTTTGGAGCAACATTGAAGGCATAACCTAAACTAGGTGCACCGTGCATATCCATAATGTATATATGTGCAAGCAAGACAAATGCAATCAAAACTACATTAGCATAATAAGATAACATGGATCATTAACTCAAGGTGATTAAACCTTAATTCAAAGAGCACCAAATTCTGATACCAATTGTTAGACCCTAATGCCACTAGGAAAGAACCCTAGAAGAGGAGTGAATAGGGTTTATTCTAATCTAATCTGATTTAATTACCTATTAAAACTAATTAACAAGTTATCCTAGCAAGTAAGATATGTAACAATTATATGCAAAGATAAGCAATATAAACAAATGGTAAAATAAATAAACTACAAATGTGATAGGGTAATATACACAAAGAGTAATAGACAATGGCGATATAAGATAAACACAAAAGTAAATGCGCCAATAGCAAACTCAAACACAAGAAAATAATCACGGAGTTTGGACCTTCTGCCTTACGTCTATGCTCCCTACTCCTGGGGAGAAATCCACTATCATACCGGGTTTTCAATGCTCAACCGAAAACGTTTACACCTCACACTCAGTTTTCTAGCTCACCGAAAACATTACAATCAACACTCTTGCAATCCTACTTTACACCCTCTAAGTATTGGTTTCTAGCCCGTGTCTCCCTCAATTACTCGAATTTACAACCTCTTCCTAGGCCTTACTACTAACGCCACTCCTCTTGGGACGACCCCGTCTCTTACCACACAATCCTCTCGGTGTACAAGTGTCTTACGAAGTGATCTCATAAATTAAGCATAAATACAAAGTTTGTTCTCTACAATAGATGAGAACTCAATTAAGGCTCACTCTCAATGTCACAATCCCACAACCCCAATATATACTATGTATGCAAATACAATAAACTAAATGGTTATGTGTGTAAACAAAGAGTAAAATAAATATAAACTCAATTTAATCTAGCAAAAAATAAATATGACAAATTAAGCATAAACAAGCTAGATAATGAGTTTAAGAAAACTTCTCTAAATCAAGAGTGGAGGGATGTAGATTGAAGCCCAAACAAGAATGGATAATCTCCTCTTCCTCTTGTGAAAATTTCTTCACAAAATAAACTTTTAATAAAACTTAAACGAATTTTTAAACACCCTTTAAACATGTTTTTAAACACTCTTGGTTGGTGGGAATGATAAATACAATGGGGTATTTATAACAACCCAAAATATCAGCCAAAACCCACACAAAATGACCAAAAACCCATAAGAAAATAAAACTGAAACTAGCCGTTACTGTGCAACAGTAAAATTGGCGGTCGACCGTAGAGCCATGACCGATCGATCGTGAAAGGGTGAAGAATAGAGCAAAGTCTCTGGACTTCAGGCGGTCAACCGTCACGACCAATCCGGTCGGTCGCGAACGGATATTTCAAATACAAGGTTTAAAACAGAAATACCTATTATTAAACTTAAATTAAAAATAGCAAACAGATTCTAAAAAATGTAAAACTTTGAGAAATGTTTATAAACATGATAATAAATAGGTTACAAAATGTATTTCTGGAATTACACTTCCCAATTATAAAATATCATCATTTTGTAAAAATATCCAAAGACATGAAAATACAAAATACTCGATTTTGTCATTTTGACTTAAACAAACTTTTGAAACTTTATAAAATAATTTTATAGACTTGATAAAATATATAAACTATTATTGTTAAGTCTATAAATTGAAACTCAATATTATGTAAAAATTCAAACAACAAATATGATTTCATTAAATTTAAACTTGTTAAAGATGTAATCATATATATACATATACAAACGTGAAACTAAAATGTATTTTCAATTGTTTCATATTTAAACTTGAAAACTATAAAACCAAAACATGTATATATATATAACCAAAATTTGTATGTGTGTATGTGATTGAGCTTGAAGTATCTACACACAAATATAAACCTAAAACTAAAATTACCCAAGCTATCTTGATCTTCAATATGGCTTAACTTGGTAAACTTGGATGAAGCTTGAACTTGAATCTTTGACTTGAATTGCATTGCTTCACTCTGATATTCTGCCAACCTCCATTAGATATGATCGTTGAAGCACAACTCCATTCATCCTCCAACATATTATTTATCTAGAATAAATAAGAAAACATAAACACTAGACAAACAATATTAGTTATAAATTGTTTGTTAAAACATGATCAAAATAAAAAGGCCAACAGCGTGTTCAGAGTCCGCATCATCTTAATGCTCTTGGTCTTCATCAGGAGGATTTTCACCAAATGTTCTTTTCCCTTTTGAAGAGCTCACTTGCGGATGAGAGGCTAGCATAAGTTGTTTAACCATCTCTTCCAGATGTCTGATTCGTTCATCTGATCTTTCTTCTGAATCACTTTTTAAGTCAGAATGTCTTCTTGGTCTGCTATGTCTATCACCCATTGTCGTTCTTGACATGAACTAGGGGTTAGATTCGATGCCATGGTGAAGTTGGCTCCATTGGAAGTTAGTTTATTCATCTGGGATGAAGACTGTGACATCCGCATTAGGATGGAGGAGTAATCAAAAGGAATAGTCTCTCTTCTCCTTAGCCTGGTGTTGCGATATACGCCATTGGCTTCTATTAGTATAGATCCAATGCCAGGAGAGTATATCAGATCAGGTGAGCTATCTGAACTCTCCTCGTTATCTCAGAAAGTCACACTTGTCATGTTGACAATGAATACTAGCATTTTGCCTCTTCGAATGCGTCATAGTCATTTAGTCCAAACCTCTAAATGCTCAGGAACATGACTGAGACAGTTGAAGACTAATTCTTTGCATTGGCAACTCTTTTGAACTGCCAAGACCACTTCTCTGAGGGTCACACAATGTTGACATTGGCAAGCTCACTTCAGATTTATGAATTCTCTAAGATCGATGCTAGTGTCAACTTTGCTAGTCTTGGCTTTAGAGTGCGAACGTCACTAACAGCGATGTTGGCTAGATGTTTGTCTGTCAGAATCATCAATGATGATATTATTCTCTTGAGGGAATTTAGATGAAGAATTACCCCCATTTTTTGCTTCTATCGGGGAAGCATAGCGAGCGTCACGAGAAGCTTTAAATCAAACTCCTAAAGGAGTTGAGGACTAAAGTCCGAGATCAGATGTAGTAATATCTTGACCTTCGCTCATGGAGAGAGTCGAAGTTCCTTTGCTCTTGGCAAAGTTCGTTTGGCTTCCAGCTAAGCTCAAACTGTTTTTGGCGAAGGTAGCCTTTTCACAAGCGGGGGTCATTTTAGACCCATAATTTACATTGCGGCGAATTTTGTGACAACTGTGTACAATTGTTGTTGTAGATATTTTGTTCATGGAAATAGATTCCTCAAACTTTGTTTGGTCAAATTCAATGACCACTGTTTTAGCAAAAGACCCGAGGGTCTTAGTGTCAATGTGCGACACAATCTTCTCATTAGAGGAGAAGGATGTCTCCATCGGAGTCACAATCCTATTTCTGGTCTTTTGAATTGAAATTGACTAAGATTACAATTCAAAGATTATAAGGAAACAAAAGATTATAAGGAAACAAAGAAAAATTTATTTTTTCCTAGGATTCTATTCCGTGTGCTAGTGGAGCGTCAATCTTGTACTCTGTGACGCCCATGTTTTCATACATGACTGTAGTTTAAGATGAAACCAAAGATGTCAAACCTACCATATACCCATACTGTGCAACAATAAGTTTTATCAATCACAGCAATATCCTCTAGTGGAATCAAAATAAAGTGCAGGTACAAAATTGGTAAAAAAAAGGAAATAACTACAATACATATGATATAGAAAGAAGTATCTTATAAATAAATCATGTATCAATGAACAATCTGGAATACATCTAATATCCAAAATGAATAAATACGTCTTGACAAGAAACAACTAAAAATCGTACTAAGGCACATTTCCTTTACACTATGAAACAAACTCTAAGGTCTGAACAAAAATATAAAACTACAGTGGAGCCTCTAATAAATCTCATGTGACAGCGACTATGTTAGAACTCCGTCATCCTGTGACTCTCTGGTACTCCAAATTACCTAAAAGAATATTAGAAGAAAAAGAGCAATAACAAGAGCGTCAGAGCGTTATAGGAAGATCACCTCCATCCGCCCCCAGTGGAAGGGCTGCTAGATAGAGTGGAGACTTTATCTATTAAGCATAGTCTGCCTAGATTATTCCCCCATATCTAAAGGATTTAATATTGAGACACCTACAATACGAGACGTAGTACGTCGAGCGAAATAATCCAAACAAGGAAAACTTCATGTATATACCATATGTCCCGAATTGTAAATATCTAAACATTAATACCAAACTAAAGATAAACAATCTAAATAAAATCAATAATTAGATGTCACAACACGAGACTGGTACATCAAGCGAAATAATCCAAACAAGGAAACCATCATGTATATACCATATGTCTCAAATTGTGAATCGCTAATTATTGATCCCAACTAAGAAAAAATAAAGCAATACAGAAAGTAAAGACATTCATAATATCGTATTTATAATATCTTCCACTATCACTGGGAATATAAGATAAATATCAGCATATAACCCCGCGAACTTTCAAGGGCAAAGTACATCGGTCATATATCTCAGCAATGAGTCATATACATAACTTGCATCCGCCAAAGACTCAGGCTATCAACAATTGTCACAATGCAAATCCTTGCAAGATTCTGATTCATCGCATCATCATGTGGGACGAACAACCTGGTCGATATCCTAACAGTGTACACGACTCGTTAGTCTCATCGTATCTCTGTACGTAACACGAGTACGAGATAGACTACTAAGTAGGCATCCTAGAAATATGGCTCACAAGCCTCATCACACGCTAGTGCAAGATGGACTGCTAGATAAAGTATCCTAAACCTGACTCAATGGCCTATACTAATGGTATATCGACGTACTACTCCACGTAGTACTGAGCGGTGCTCATCAACGATATCCAACATGTATATAAATGTGTAATCAACCTTTATCTCAAATGTAATCGAAACAAAATTCATCATAATCCCCTTTTGGGATACTTGTGGTGTGCTATGACACTATTCGGGTGTACCCATAACTGTACATGTATCATCGTGCAGCTCGATCCCCGCGATCGCATTCAAAAAAACATAATAAATAGAACTACATGTCAAAAATATCTCAGGTCGGTCAACCACCACAAGGGTGTCAGTCGAACGAACAGAGTATTGTGCACAATGTGCACACACATGACTTTACCGGTCGACCGCCCCTAGGGCGCCGGTCGACCGGCCAGAGCAATATCTGGTTCTTAGGTTTTTGGGTTTGCATAATTTGTAACTATATTTAAACACTTATTTATATCATCATGATACATATAACAATATTAGAACTCGAACGTTAAATAATCAAAGATCATCTCGAAAAAAATTAAACTTTTGGTTTAATCTAATTAGGGTTAACATCCTAATTAATCAAGTTCTTCAATTATCTCATATGTAAACAAAGTAATTATTAACATGATCAAAACTACTCATGAACAGAGGTAAAATTTATTTAAACATGTTTATCTTATTTAGATATCACAAACATAGGGTTTAAACATAATTAATTAACATGAAAACTCAAATAAACCTTCACGTAATATATCAATTATTTCAAATCAGCATATCTGCAGTTTTCTGTAAAATATATCATTAGTAAATTGAGCATATCTTTTTCAAGACAAACTCTTTTTAAGAATAGTTTTATGTTTTGGAAACAAGATCCATATATCTATCATTTGGCACTGGTTTGGTTTAGTTTGGTGTTTATATGATATCTCAAATTTTTAGTTAAAAAGTTACACACGTGCAACAGTTTTTTACAGAACATGTCATTAGTAAATTGAGTATATATTTCTCTATAAAAACTATTTCTTGTAGTGGTTTTCTATTTTGGAAAATAGGTTCATATAGATTTCATTTGACACTAGATTTGTTCAGTTTGGAGTTTATATGATATCTCAAATTTCTAGTTAAATGTTATACACGTGCAGCAGTTTTCTAAAATCTATGATGAAAACAAAAACTAAACCTCTTTATAATTCAATTAGACAACAAATTTGGGTTAACACATAAGTTAAACATAATTATCAAGTTAAAAAAATAAAAATTTAATCACGTACCCCCAATGATCATGATCATATTACTATCATAAACAATTAGAAAAAGCTAATGATCTAGCATTGGGTTAAGATTTATCATCAAAAATCTCTTTATCATATTAGGTTAAGCCTTAAGTATGCAAACATTGATTAAACACTTTTATAATCATTAAACACTATGGGGATAGGTTTGGATGCAGATGATCTTGCCTTATCATGTGTTCAAGCCTCTTAAACTGATGTGAAATGACTCCTCGTCGCCAAATATCGTAGATCTCGCATTTTCCTCGCTTCTCGCCTCACAAGACGCTCCTAAAATCTCAACTTTAGGGCTAGTCTTTGAGAGAGAGGAAGAGAGGCTACTAGGGTTTGAAACTCTGATGAAAAGATAATAATTTTTGTGAAAACACATGTATATATATATATATATATATATGCAAACCCGAAATAAACCCGTTTGACCCGAAACAGGAAACCTAGTCTGACTAGGAAAATAACTTTTGGTATTTTAGCTGTAACTTTCTCATCCGACCTCAGAATAAGATAATTTATGATATGTTGGAAATATACTGAAGAGAGCTATAACTTTAATCTTTTGGGTTTTTCCATATTTAAACTACATTGGTGTGTAATATATATAAACTCTTAACTGGTCATTTTTCCAGATTTCTCTTCGTGCATGTTTTATGCATTTGCACTCATATATTCATAAATATACATTTAATTGATCTCAATTCAATTCCTATCATACTCAAACATCAAAATATGTTATATTTTCACCATATAACAAATTTATTATTATTTTTCACATAATATTCAAATTTTTGGGGTTTTACATTTGACGCACTGATCAAGACAATGGGTCTTTTACTGTTAATGAGAATTAAACTACTTGGAAGCTAGCTTAGTCTTCTCTTAGCAATGTCTCCCAATAAGCTTGCCAGTGTGATGCGTGTGATCCCATCTTATTCTTTTGAAATGAATGATCTCCTCTCCTTTATAGACTAAAAGAGAGAGTTAATGGTCCCCTTAATTATGGATTAAGTGGCCATTAAAGTAGGAGTTAGTGAGGAGCGGTTATTTCTCAAAAATAGCTCTGAAGTAGCTATTTGGGAAGACTTTGTAGACTTGGTGAAGTTTGTTGAAGATGTGAGCGAGGGTCGTTTCAAATGTGGGCATGACTTCTTCGAAAGTGGATCACTTGGTCTATGTGGGCGGAGTTTATTAGTTCGCGAACTTCACCTACGAGTCTGAATTTAACACAAAATTCACCTTTAAAAGATTTGATCAACTGATGACACCTTTTGACTTGATATGAGGCATGTTACGAGGTTAACTCATGTCTGACTTGGTCGAATTGAGTCGATGTGTGTTGCTTTGGCGAGGTTCGCTTCGATCATCAGGTGACCTTCACTACAGCTTGTAGTGTGCTTGACTTTGGGCCAATTCGAAGTGTTTAGCTCATGGACGTTTACTTCTTGGATCTAAATTGATCACTATCCTAAGTGAAAATATATTTTAACTGTTTATAGGAGCAATTCTACCTCCTGAGGGATGACGAAATACTTGCAGTGATGCTTATTGTCAGCCTCCATCAAGCCCTCAACAGTTACCTTCTGTGGGGAGCCTTGGCTGAGCAAGATTTGTTTTCTCAATTTGAGCTTGGTCAAGGCGTCCCAAAAAAAATCCAAGAGGCACTAATAGCTAAAAGGGCGACTCAGGAGGAGGCCAAGAAAAAACTGCAATTATGGAGGTGCAGCTAGAGTCTTGGAAACGGAGCGATGGCAAGTGGCGTCGTAAACTGGAGACTCACCCAAAAATGATTGAGGGGCTCCAGGCACACTGTACTAAGCAGTCGACCATGATTGCTAAGCTGAAGGAAGAAATTGGCCATCTCCAGCATGATATCCTCGAGCGAGATGGTCGGGCAAAGATTTTAGAGGAGGAGTTTGAGATCAAGAGGCGTGATAGTGTGATCGCCTTTGAGCACGCTTAGGGAGATCGTTGAGAGGTGGAGAACCTTCAAGCATAGCTGAAGGAAGAGATTGCTACTCACGAGAAGTTGAAGAAGGAGGCAGCCCAAGCAGGTATTGAAGCTGAGAAGCAACGAGCTAAAATGCAAATATTACAGGATCGCCTCAGCCACCTTGAATCCGAGGCCTATCAAATGGAGGTCATAGAGAAATATCACGATAGCCTTTTAGGCCAAGTCAAGGTGGAGCTGCATGCAAAGCCGGCTTCGATTGTCTCTTAGAACAGCTTCCTCCTGAATTTCGACCCAAACCCAATAATCTCTATTACCCTTCTTGAGTCGCCTCTTCCCTTGATATCCTAAAGGATATTGAGGCTAAGGGAGGTGGATTGGTCCTCAATGTGGATAATGCAGATGAGGGAGGTGAGGAGTCAGCCAGCCTGCGGTGACAAAGGAGGTGACAAAGGAGGTGTCCAAGAGGGCGACCCGAGCAATGAAGCGACCACCACTTCTTAACTTATTCCAGCTCCTTAATCGGGTACCAATCTGCCGAGCCCTACTCCCATTCTGAATTGAGTTGTTTGAGAGTCTTATGTAAATATTTTTTTTTTGTATGGCAAAGTAGATGTGAATGGAGATAATGATGTAAATATCTAGATATATGAATGAAAATTATGTTTTTGTCTACTCTGTTTGTGAATCTTTTACACTTGCATTTATTTCATGCTTTGTCTGTCTGTTTGATGTAGAGTAAGTGGTTTAGCTGTTATGGTGAATGGGGCGAATCAACCTCATACTTTGTTTATTGAATATGATCACAAGGTTCTAAATTGCATGCCTTGGGCTTAGGAACGTGCCAAGGTCTTGTTGTAGACATTTTCAGATAGAAATATTTTTATTTTTGTTAATTTTAGCTATGTACCTTTGAGTACCAGTCTATCCTCTGGGTCGAGACGACTCGACTCTATGTGTGGAAGTAGTGCTACTCGACAATGTGCCTTAGGTTTATTCACGATAATACCAAGGTCTTGGGGTACATGCTTTGGGCTTAGGAAGATGCCAGTCTTTTTTGTCGATGTAGATTGAGATGATATGCCTTGGTTTTACCCTAAAAAAGTACAAGGTCTTTGCATCAGAGTCGACTGAGTTGAAGATGTGCCTTGGTCTTGCTCATGAAAATGACACAAAGGTCTTGATGCAAATATTTTAGGTGTAAATATTTGTCTATTAATTTAAATTGTGTACCTTTGAGTATCCATCAATTTTTTGGGTTGAGAGGACTCGGATTCATGCCTTGGATTTACTCGCAATGACAACAAGATCTTAGGATACGTGCTTTGGGCTTAGGAAGATGCCAAGGTCTTTTAGTTGATGTAGGCCGAGAAGATATGCCTTGGGTTTACTCATGAGTTAAAGCCGACTCAGTCGGGGTGTGCCTTGGTTTTATCCTAAGAGTGTACCAAAGGCTTTTGTCGATGGTGTCCCTTAGTCTTACTCTTAGTAGGTTCCAAGGTCTTTTTTGTCAAAGCCGATTGATTAGAGGCGTGCCTTGGTTTTACCCGGACAGGGTACCAAGGACTTTTGTCGATGGCATGCCTTGGTCTTACCCTGATCAGGTGCCAAGGTGTTTTTTGTCAAAGCCAACCGAGTAGAGGTGTGCCTTGGTTTTACTCCGAGTGGGTGCCAAGGGCTTTTGTCGATGGTGCACCTTTGTCTTACACTGAGCAAGTGCCAAGGTCTTTTGAGGTGAAGCTGATTGAGTCAATGATGATCAATCGATGAAAGCTGCACATAGATATGCAGTAGGAAAAAATATCTTGTTTGAAGATAGTACAATTAATTTGATTACCTTGGGATGTTTTATATGCTCTGGACGTAGACATGAGAATGATGCGAGGATTTGTGGTAGAAGTAGGCTGAGTCGGTAGAGATCGAATAGTGAAAGATGTATATAGGTTCATACGTAGCATAAAAATATCTCTTATTTATAAGAGGAATAACGATGACCATATCTAGTCCCCAAAACAATCATGGTAAGCTTGGCATTTTAGCCTATCGAAATAGCAGCTTCTTATCTACAAGGTTTGAGTGCAAGGGTGTTTGTTGGGAAAATTCAAGAAGACAATTGAGAACAAAAATGTGTTATTCTCTATAACTGATTTAGATAAACAATGATTACAACGTTCTCAATAAAATTTCTCTCTAACAAACTTTAGAAATAGAAATTACAATCTTCTCAATCAGAATCCCGATTAACAAAAGAGAGAAGGAATCGACGGAGGTCATTTCCTTTGTTTAAACTAGGTTCTTCCTGGTATCGATGGAATGCCTCCCTCGAATGCTCGCGTCGAGTTTACTTTTCGTTGATGATCCGAACGCTTAAACTCGTGGAACACAGTTGAATCCTCTTGATTGAAATCGAGGAGAACTTATGTGGCAAGTTTGAAAATAGTTCTTAACGAGTTTAAGAACTCAGAGGGAGTTTTAAACTCTGTAACAGAGTTGATTAGAACTAAAAATTAGTCTGTAAGACAAGTACTAAAACTCCAAGATTTTCTATTACAGAAGAACGCCCTAAGATCTCAAAGAACACCAATGCTGATATCATTTATGTGGTATTTTGGATGACAAAAAGTCAATCTCCAAAAGATTGATTCTCGATTCTCTAAAACTAACCATGAACTGAGATGAGTTTTTTCCTATTTATAGGGGATTAAGGGTGTAATTGCCCCTTTAATCCGCTCCTAAGTGGGGCAGAAATCCCTCAAATTATGGGGGGTAACGGTTTCTGGAACCGTTCAACTCGTGTTTGAATGAGTCAAACGCCAAAACTGGCGTTCTGAGCATGAACTTTGCATCTAACAGATGGGACACATTGTTGAGATCTGCGTTGAGGTAGAAAACACAACGATTGTGCTGTGTTTTTTAACTAGGAACGCAAGGCTGATTCTTGTGTTTAGCTCTTGGAACGCAGAAGTGAGTTCGGCATTTTGGAAAAGAGATTGTTAACTTGTAATATCTTTTGCAGATCATTGTGAAAATCGTCGTTTTGTGATCTTCGCTTTAGCTCTTTGAAATATAAGAGTCCTCAGATTGTAACTTTTGCTGTTGATTGTGAAGACTGTTGAATCCAAGCTTTCATTGGTCATTATGAAGGTCATCGAATTATAATCTTTCTCGATCTACATGAAAATCTTCTAATTGTAGCCTTCACTTGTTGATTTGATTGTGAAATTGTTATTGTGGAAGTTGTCAGATTGTAACTACCATCATTGATGTTTAATGGGAATCAGCTAACTGCTGTAATTTTTAAACAACCTATAGAACCCCCTCTAATGTTTTTGAAAGTTTGTGGTTGGCTAGAACAAATTTTTGGAATACTTTGGATCCCCAAATTGGTTTGAGATCTGTTGTTGAATGACGGTTCACTATATCTGTTTTGAAGGTGTCATGAACTTGATTCTAGAATTTTGCTGCATGTCACAGTTCTGCTTCCTATATTTAGAGGCTTCTTCGCTAACTTCCTTGAGATCTCCTTTGGTAAAGGTTAATCTCACACACCCGACAAACACGTAGAAGTAATTAAGGTAGTTCTGATCTCCTTAAACCAAACAAGATAACTTTTATATCTTGATGACAATGAACTTAGCCAAAAAAGCTAAAGCCCAAGTTATCATCATTAGATTCATTAGTAGGATCGACTTTTTCCTTTTCTTTGGTAGCAGGAATAACAACATTATCAACCAATGCAATAAGGGCGATAGCAATAGCGAATTTGCTTGGATCCTTGAGATACTCCTTCAACTTGTATGAAGGTTTATTCAGTGTCAACGACACCGACAAAAATATTCTTGTAGATATTAATGAACACCCAATGCGTAGCTGCAAGAGTTGGGTAACACCAGCTGCAAACATATCAACAAGGTCATCCTCAGTAAGGTTGAGCACCTCTGGACTGAAAATAGATCCATTATCATAGACAGAGAGAACCATAAGCCTATATGAGAAGGACTTTATCTCAAGTTTGGCAAGGAGGGCAGCCTCATATGAACCCACTTTGTCTCCTTTCTTGATCATCTTAACTAGGGTAATGATTTTAACAATATCCTTATTAATTTTGGTTGGAATGTTAAGCCATTTAAAAGGATGAGTTGCGCGAAGGATCGAGCTCGATAGTGTAAGCAATATCAATTATAACCTGTCTGTACTCATCCTAGAGGCTGTACAGTTTCTTATTGTAAATCAGTTTCTTCTCGGCTTTCGTCACCTTGATGGCCATTGCTAGCTTCTCTGAGTATCTGAAGAGGTGCAATAACCCCAATGATGACGGTGATTTGACATAAGGGCCAAGACAAAGCAGATTGAAGGAGGTGTGATTTGTTTGAAACATCTAACCAAAACTGTTTGTTTAAATGCTTGTGTTGAAAAGCCAAAATACACAAGTGAATCCTGCATCTGTGATTTAAAGCGCAGTGGTGAACTTTGCGTTTAGAAGTTCAACCAACACGAACGAAAAAGTCATGTTCTAGGTAGGATTTTTACCTAAAATCTCGTCCTGATTTGATAGCTCACAGCTATCTATAAATAGACCGCCGCTGGGGTCAAATCAAGAGTCATTCGACTCTTTCATCTTCTTAGAGCACTTAACAAAAAAATTTCATTTAATCTTCCATCAAAGCACTGTTCATCTTCTCTAATCGTCAACAACAATGGCGCCCAAGAAGAATACTAGCTCAAAATACAAAATAACTGCTATCACGGCTCAGAAACTATCGTCAGCTTCGACTGTTGGCATCGCCGCAGCACAGGCGGGTGCAACGCTACTACAAGTTCCTTTCGTTGGTAGTGAGTGCCAACCTTCATGGCTGTAAAACTTGCTTCGACAAGTTTTGATCTCTAAACAATGAGGAAACTTTTTATGATGTTGTGACGTAGATTTTGACTTTAGCATTTAATTTTTCAAAACGTAGTGTTTGAACTCTGTGTTTGATTTTTTGAATCGTAGGGTTTGAACTTTGTGTTTGTTTTTATAAAACGCATGGTTTAAACTCTGCGTTTGAATTTTTAAAATGTAGGGTTTGAACTCTGCATTTGATTTTTTGAAATACAGGGTTTGAACTCTGCGTTTGATTTTTTGAAATGTAGGGTTTGAACTCTATGTTTGATTTTTTAAAGCGCAGGGTTTGAATTCTGCGTTTGATTTTTTGAAACGATGGGTTTGTGCTCTGCATTTCACTTTTGAACTATGTCTTTTTAGACTTTCTTTGGTTCTGCGCTAACTAATTATTTCTTCTATTTGCAGTGCCCTATACCTATGAGCCTCTTTCTTTCTATCATCATTTTGTGCATGAAGGTGGCGTGGACTACAATATGACATTCAACCTACACCGGAAACTTCCCATCTACAAAGATACTGATAAGGAGAGTGCAGATACCATTACTCAAGCTTCTCTAGTGACTCTCAGGATCCTGGTTATAGATGCCAGATTTGAAAACACAGACCACAAAAAATTTAACAAACCCGCATTTCTATTTGGAGACTCCATTGAAATTATGAAGGCTATCATGTATGATGGGGATTATAAATGGTTAAGGAAGGTGGGAGATCGCCATCTCTTTCTACACAACATGGAGAGGATGTTCCCTCTATCATACTATCAATGTGCTTTCATTCCGAGGCATATGCATTGGGATCTTGTCAAGGAGCAAGACGGAGTTGCAGTTAGCGCTCTAACCTTTTATGGCGTCCGCACTGTAGGTTACAACCGACAGGTGTCAGCTTTGGCCCCATGCCTGTTTTCAAGAGAATATCCCATTGGTGAAGTAGCTAGCACGGCTAACACTCATCCGAATACTATTAGCTGGGTACATTTTACAAAAGCAGGATGGTGGACCCGGATGATAGAGTTTGTTTTGAATGAGTTAGAAGAACCGTTGACCACATCTGGACTTGGTTTCCCTGTAATTGCCACTAGATATGGAAATACATAGAGCCATTACAACTTTTTTGTAATATTAGAGTGGTATAATCCAGAGACATGTACTTTCTTCACTCCAGTTGGAGAGTTAGGATTTGCTATTCATGAGATGCATGACATCTCTGGTCTTCCTTTAGGGGATCTACCATATGAGGAGTTTGTTCTAGGAGCAGAGGAGCTTAACCTTTTGAGAAAAGCCAGCCCTGACATTTATAACACTCCCTGGTAAGTGACGTGTCACTTTCAGATCTACACTCAATTGATAAGAACAAGAGGAAGTGGTATAAAACAGTTGTCGTGGGCAGAATATCTGTTTCAAAATCTGACCAATAAGGTTGCCACCGTATCTCGTCTGGCTGTGAGCACTCCAGAAGACATCCAAGCCCGGATCAATAATGCTACTGCTCACTATGTTAATGAGGGAAGAGAAGATATTTTCCCAGCTCAGACCGAATTTGGGAGTTTTCATCATCAAGCGGTAATCCTTATATAAGATATGGCCTTGTTAGCAGGGTTCCTCATGTTGTCATTGAAACGCTATGTAGTTCCCACCAGGCCCGTGGATGATCTTACTATCGAGGTAGTATACCCAGCTATCCTTTTATCTCATGGGGGTACCTTTAAACCTGATCTCAGCATTGATAAGTTGTTTGCAACATGGTTTGTGTGAACTTTTCCTAGATTTCATCCATGTTAAGGAGATAGGTTCTGGAAAAAAGAAGAACTTTACAACTCCCAACCCTCGTGTGCTAATGTCGTACACCTATCTTATGGCATGGTACGTTTTTCACTGTCCTTCACTGATTAGTACTCCTTCTTCCTAGGGCGACGTGTACATTCTATTTGTACAACGGTTAGAAGCAGCCACTTGGGAGGGGACGTATGTGGTTAAGGTTCGTCAGATTTTGTTTAGAGACATTAACTACAACATTTTTCGCTGCTTCCTCGACTTTGAAGGCGGAGGATACAGTAGAGTATTTCAAGATGTGAAGGGTCCTAACAGATTTACTTTATTGAATAGTAGTGTCTTCCGTTGGCTGCTCAACATCACTCCCGCCTACCTTCTCTATCGACAGGGGGAAAAGTGTATAATTGAGCCGTACCAACCATATAGGTTTGCCCGACAATTTGGGTATAACCAATTATATGTTAGGAATCCTCAGGCTCAACTCACACACGTTGGTAATCTATATGAAGGAGCCAGGGCTTAGTACTACTCAATAGCGGGTTGTACCAGGGCAACATTCAAACTTACGTACAAGATGCCTAACTCTTTTACCTCCATGGGCTTCTGTAATTGGTACCATGCTGCTTTTCAAATGCCCGAGTACAAGTTAAACTTATCTGGTCTGAAAGAGATCAGAAAAATGTATGCTTCCAAGAGGGGATCTAAGATGTCTCATCTAAGAGGAATAGGTGAGTACTTGGATTATGAAGAGGTGACCATTAAGGAGGAAGGGGGTCAGTCAACTGAAGAAACACCAAGGAACCTCACGCAGCTAAAACTCCCAGAACAAGAGCTGCTAAGAAAAGGGCTCTTACATCGGAAGAAGTTGGTGTGTATGACAGACGGACCGTCGAATGTTGATAGTAGGGTCTTCTCCTGTTAGGAATCAACGGGGGGAGAGATTGATGTAAGATGCTTTCAAGTCCGAAGAGAGAGAGGAAACACAAGAACCTACTGCTACAAGCCCTCCCCGTCAAATTGGACTCCGTTCCATAGGTCATGTTTTATCAAGTGGAGGAAGTGGATTATGATACCTCTTCACACGGTGACAGTGATGATGATGAGGATGATAATAGTGGTCACGATGATGATGATCTTGGTGATTGGGATATTCCACCACCATCCTCTTCTGACAAGGCGTTGGCCTAATTCCCTCCTTCTCCCATCGGTAAGTGTTTTCCACTCTTAACTTTCTGGTATTTTATTTTTGTATACTAAAAGATTTCATGTGTAGGATCCCTAACTCCTACAGTTAAAGGGACCATCAATATGACTTCTCCATCAGAGTAGTAGGCACTCACAACTCCTCCATCAGAACAAGCACAGATAGTGACAACTCCTTCACAAGAGAAATCACCTCCGTTGATGATTTCTCTCAAACCTGCAGGGACTGAGAGTACACTAAGTTTAGCTCAAGCGGAAGTGCTCATGGCTCTCCCCTCAAGTCCTTCGCAATTAGATGTCATAACTCCTTCTCTGGCCACCACACTGAAATTGCCTGCTCACTTCCAGATTAGCTTTGCGACCTCGGGGGCCTCAACGTCATCTTCTACTGCTTCTCTAAGCCTTGTTGTCGTTCCTCTTGTGCTTAAACTTCTTATGGAGCAATTGGAGAACATGATGAAGATGCCAGTTGACATAGTCAGCGCTGGACAGGCATCTTTTGACAATTTCAAGCCAATCTTACTGAACTATCTAAGCAGCATCAGAAGTTTGGACAACACCTGATGCGGCATAAACATGTACCAAAAAGGTTGCAAGTGCACAATCGTGTCAAGTTATAGTATAAAGATATCGATCCCACGAGGAAGGTGTTTTGTAGGAGAAAATATAAAATCGGTTCTTATGTTGTGTGCGTGACAAATAGGAGTAATGAGTGAATGTGATTGTGGAGAGATAATGAGAGTGATAGTGTGTAGATCAATGTGTTTGAGAATAAATGTGATCAATAAGGCAAGAAAGAAGAATGAATAAAATTGAGAAACAAATCAAAAATAAAATTCAAGAATAAAAGAAAATGCAAGAAATTAAAGATGGTGGATTCAATTATAGATATGGGTAATCTAAAATTGAACCCACTTCTTAGAAAAGGGTGATTCCCTAGAGGGTTCTAGCCTAAAGGCGAATCAAACAAAATAAAAATAAACAAAAAGAAAAACTAAACCCAAGAGGGTTCTAGCCTCAAGGTGAATAGTGCAAGAAATTAAAATCTAACTACAAAATAAATTGCAAAATCTAAATTACAAAATAAAATTGCAAGAATTAAATGCATGAAAATAAATCTACTCTATAAGCATAAAATAAATCTAAGGCAAGAGGGTTCTAGCCTCTTGGCTATTTAATAAGAAAATAAAATCTAACTGCAAGCATAGAAATAAATCTAAACTAATAAGCAATAAAAGAGAAAAAGAAAAAAAATGCAAACCTTCAAATAATTCTCCATCTTCATCTTCCTTCATCATCCAATAAAGAGAAGAAGAGAAAATTTTAAAGTGGTAAAAAAATTATTATTATTAATTGCAACTAAAGTTATAATTTTGGAAGGCCTTCTCAATTAAGAGTAGCCCTCCTCTCCAAAAGGAGTTACAAAAATTTTCACACCCTTAACCCCTCACTCTCTACCCCTATTTATAGTAATCATCAATGAATATGAGCCATTGGATTTGTCTTGAGCCCCAAGCAACAATCTTCACCTTTGAATTTGCTTTTTGTTCTTCTCTAGCCCAACATAGGAGGCCCAATTGATTTTCAAAATTAAATGAAAATCAAGTTCTCAGCAGGTCCATTTCATACATTGATTTTCTTGTAAAAATAACCAAGCCAAAGTCCAGCCCAAATTCGGTCACTGTAGCAGGTCCATGAGAGTTTATTTGATTTTCCCATTTATTTCGAAAACCGAACAACAATCAATGAACCGGCCCATGAATTAAAAGCTAATCCTTTGCATCCATCATTCCAAGTCCGGTCCATTAAATTTCGGCCCAATTGCATTTGTTTTTCCAAAAAAAACAACCAGCCCATTGATGTAAGATCCATTTGATTTCAAAAAGAAATGAAGAGTATTTCCGGCCCAATCAAGTTTGCAGCAATCAATATTCGGTTTCCATTCATAAAAATGAAATTTTTGCATCCAAGTCCCTTTAAATCCAACTCTTTGCATCCATCTTCATTTGTGTATTTATTTGTTGATGGGCTTTGGGCCTTCATTTTCTCATTTGAGACTAAAGACGAGCTTGCTTCTTTTGGGCATTTGGGCTTTTGGCTTAAAATTTAAATATTTCATTTGGCTTCTTGAATTCCTCTTATTTCTTCATTTACTCAAGGGCCTTTGTTGAGAGATGAGATTTTTGGGATTTATTCTGTAATTAAAGATAAAAGCAATTATTAGTGGTATATTTATTCATATAAAATAGATAATGAGGGTATAAAATTGTAATAAAATGTGATTATCAAATACCCCCACACCTAAACTTTTGCTAGTCCTCTAGCAAAGAAAATAAAAAGAAAATCCTAACTCACTTTCGCAGGAATCGCGGTTGTATTTAGCGCATACAACAAGCCTTTAAACCCCTAGGTTACCCTAGTGGACGAGTTGTAGTCTCGTGAGGGTTTGCAGTGAATATACCCACAAAATTCGGTCAACTTGCCAAATTAAAGAAGTCAGTAAATAACTAAATTCACTTGATAACTTTTAGATAATCTAATTGGAGCCAGTTATCACTCAAGAAAACATTTTTATATATAACTCTAAGGTATATTTTTAAGAAAATCTTCTCATTGTAGCAATACAAAACCAAGCCAAACTTAGAAATTTAATTTAAAAGTTTTGAAAAGAACATGCTAACTCTTTGTTTTAAATAATTTTCAAGTTGCTTGATTTAAAATATTTTCCAAGACCATATATACAACTATAAAACATTTATTAAAATTTTTTTATTTCTTTATTTTTTTTTTTTTGAACTCTTTCATCCTTGGTGATTTTTTCCTACTTTAACGGGCTTTCTAAGTGACCATTTAACGAGTTTTGCGCCAATGGATCCCAACCCAATTGGGCTTAGGTCATTAAGTATGGAAATACTCCTTGGGCTTAATTACTCGGTGAGCTTAGGCTTAATAAGATAGAATCACCTTGAATTAAAGAGCTTTTTTTTTGTGCCCATTTTTCGCACTCTTCTTTTGTAATTTTTTTTTTGTATATGTATATATATTTTAAAAATATGTAAATCAAGACACTTTGAATAAAATTATTTTCAACTCTAAGTTAAGCATGCAAAAATTTCAAATTTTTAAATAAAAGTCCAAGTTATGGCTTAAGTAAAGTATACTACTTTGAAAATTATTTCTTAAGAAATTTATTTAGAGTTATCATAAAAGGTGAACTTAAGTAAATAACCAACTAAGGATTAGAAAATTTCAAATTTATCAAATAAATCAATTATTACATAACTCTATCAATTTGGCAAGTGACGATATTTTTATAAATTTTTTTTTAAAGAAAAAGGAAAAAATGTAACTAAAAATGTAAAATAAAGAGAAAAAATAAGTAATTCTCACCCCCACACCTAAATTTTGCATTGTCCTCAATGCAAACTCTATGATGTATAAAGTAAAGCAGATAAGAAGTGAAGCACTTATATTTTGTCTGCTGATAAAAATCTGCAATTACCTTTGGTCTGAAGAGGATGAAAACAAAAATTTATTTTTCTGTTTTCTTTTTTTTTCTTTTTTTTTTCTTTTTTTCTCTTTTTTTTTCTTTTTTTCTCTTTTTTTTCTTTTTTTTTAACAACTGAACAAGAAACTCTCACATGAGAGAAGAATAAATTCTTTTTATTATTCTGAAATAAACAAAATAAACAATATAGAATAAAATATTCAACATGAAGAGTTCTTGTTCTACATTGAATCCTACCTTATTGCTGAAAATTCTTCCCCGGATTTTAAACAAATTCAGAATGATATAATCAATAATGTGCTGAAATTCCTGGGTGTTCAATGATTTTTGTGGCAATGGAAGGTAGGTATTATTGGTGTCATGCATATTGGACTTAGATTCTTGATTTGTGAATGTTTGTTCTCTAACAACCAATTTTTCTTTAACAATTTTCTCAACCCCAAGATTCATGGTTGATGTGTAAAAATTTGGTTGTTGTTTATTTTCCAAAAATCTTAGTTCATCAAGAAAGAGTTTTTCAAAATTCAGTTCAAAACAGCAATTGTCCAACACAGTTTCTTTATTTTGACAAACCCGATCTGCTTCTCCTAATATTTTTAGCTCCTCACCGAAAATTTCCTCAAAACTTAGATCTGACTCTTCTTCTTCTTCCCTCGGTCTTTCCTGAATTGAATTATCAGGGGAAGAATGAATTGGAACAAGAATTTGGCTTAAAGGTGTTCTTTCCTGATTATCGACCTGTTTTCCTGACTGTAGTGCATTCATTTGAGTGTCCTTAGGATTGACCACGGGTTGACTCAGAATTTCTCCTTCCTCTACTTCACTTATGGCACTAGCTAGTTGATCAATATGGGTTTCTAATCTAGCTAGGGCTTGAGTGTTAGAGTTAAGTATGAGTTCGGTTGATTGCATAAAGGAGTTCATCGTGTAGGATGTTTGAGTTAACATATCCGTGGCTAGTGTGGAGGCCTTAATAATGATTTCAAAACCTTTTTCCAAAAAATTGAGACGTTCATCATGATCTGTATCAAGAGGAGTGTGAGTTACAACTTGATGATGAGGAGACTGATTTTGATGTGACAGATTGGGTTGTTGAAATTGTGGATGAGAATTGAAAGGAACTGTGTTTTCCCTAGGAAAATGTTGGGTCAAAGAGGGAGTGAAGTTTTGAGTTTCGGAGTGGTTTCCCTGATTCCATGCAATGTTTGTGTAACTTGCCCAACCTGGGTTGTAGGTTGGAAAAAATGGATCATTCACCGAATACTGAGATGGACTCTCTACAAACTCCCGAGTTTCATTGGAGATTTCAATCCTATTGGGATAACATAAATTTTGAAAAACTTGTGGATTAGCCATTTGTTCAAAAATGAATTTGTCCACGTTTTGCATGCACCAAAAACAATTTCTTTTTATATATTTTTTTTTGGAAAAATAAAAGTTAGTTTTTTTTTTAAAGAAGAAAATAGAAAATCCTAACTAAAACAAATAAAAATCAATCACTTCAATCACTCTAACTCTAGGGTTAAGCCTAACTCAACTAGACTAGCTCCTAACCAAAAATTCCTTAAGTGAAAAGATAAAAGTTTTACCCGGGTAGTTAGCCAGGTAAGGATAGTACTAGAGGGTGATCAAAGATCAATTAAGTACCTCTTTCCTTGCGGAGCGCTTTACGCAACCCCTAAACCTTGCCTTAGACACCAACTAATCTGAGAAAACTTAAACCAGTTCACTTAAGAATTTCTTGTTCCTTATTGAGCTCGAATCCTTAGGGGCCAACGTCTAATGAGTTTTATTAGGCTTGGGTGGTGTAGTGAGGAATTAGTGATTTTTGGGCTAAGGAAGGGTGATGAAATCCCTCACTTATCTTGATTAGGGGGTTTTGCCCTTAAAAATATTTTGAAGTGTGTGCCAAATCAAGATGCTCAAATCACTTGGTGAATTCCTACTAACGATATGAAATGCAACCCTATGAATTAAAAGCAACTAAAAAGGATGGAAAAGAAAAATCTTTTTTTTTTAAATTAGGGTTAACAATCAAACAAATGAGAAGGGGGGATTTGTTTGAATTTATTATCTTGTTAGTAAATGTCAAAGTGGAGGATAAATTTTATTATGGTTAACAAAAAAATAAAATCTTTTTTTTTAGTCCTAATTGTCTCTAATTGTGAAGAAGTAGCTAAAGGGTGGAATTAAAAACTAGAAAGAGGACTTACCCGAAAGCAAATCTTCAAATCCTAGATCTCCAATCCGCGATCTTCAAGCTCCAAGCGTTTCCTTCACAAAAAACACACAAGTTAAAGAACCAAAATAATTAAAACCTACTTAAGCACCTTCCCCGGCAACGGCGCCAAAAACTTGATGCGGCATAAACATGTACCAAAAAGGTTGCAAGTGCACAACCGTGTCAAGTTATAGTATTTAAGATATCGATCCCACGAGGAAGGTGTTTTGTAGGAGAAAATATAAAATCGGCTCTTATGTTGTGTGCGTGACAAATAGGACAATTGAACCCACTTCTTAGAAAAGGGTGATTCCCTAGAGGGTTCTAGCCTAAAGGCGAATCAAACAAAATAAAAATAAACAAAAAGAAAAACTAAACCCAAGAGGGTTCTAGCCTCAAGGTGAATAGTATAAGAAATTAAAATCTAACTACAAAATAAATTGCAAAATCTAATTACAAAATAAAATTACAAGAATTAAATGCAAGAAAATAAATCTACTCTATAAGCATGAAATAAATCTAAGGCAAGAGGGTTCTAGCCTCTTGGCTATTTAACAAGAAAAATAAAATCTAATTACAAGCATGAAAATAAATCTAACTAATAAGCAATAAAAGAGAAATAAAAGAGAAAAAGGAAAGAAATGCAAACCTTCAAATAATTCTCCATCTTCATCTTCATCTTCATCATCCAATAAAGAGAAGAAGAGAAAAATTTAAAGTTGTGAAAAAATTATTATTATTAATTGCAACTAAAGTTACAATTTTGGAAGGCCTTCTCAATTAAGAGTAGCCCTCCTCTCCAAAAAGAGTTACAAAAATTTTCACACCCTTAACCCCTCACTCTCTATCCCTATTTATAGTAATCATCGATGAATATGAGCCATTGGATTTGTCTTGAGCCCAAGCAACAATCTCCACCTTTGAATTTGCTTTTTGTTCTTCTCTAGCCCAACATAGGAGGCCCAATTGATTTTCAAAATTAAATGAAAATCAAGTTCTCAGCAGGTCCATTTCATACATTGATTTTCTTGTAAAAATAACCAAGCCAAAGTCCAGCCCAAATTCGGTCACTGTAGCAGGTCCATAAGAGTTTATTTGATTTTCCCATTTATTTCCAAAACCGAACAACAATCAATGAACCGGCCCATGAATTAAAAGCCAATCCTTTGCATCCATCATTCCAAGTCCGGTCCATTAAATTTCGGCCCAATTGCATTTGTTTTTCCAAAACAAAACAACCAGCCCATTGATGTAAGATCCATTTGATTTCAAAAAGAAATGAAGAGTATTTCCGGCCCAATCAAGTTTGCAGCAATCAATATTCGGTTTCCATTCATAAAAATCAAATTTTTGCATCCAAATCCCTTTAAATCCAACTCTTTGCATCCATCTTCATTTGTGTATTTATTTGTTGATGGGCTTTGGGCCTTCATTTTCTCATTTGAGACTAAAGAGGAGCGTGCTTCTTTTGGGCATTTGGGCTTTTGGCTTAAAATTCAAATATTTTATTTGGCTTCTTGAATTCCTCTTATTTCTTCATTTACTCAAGGGCCTTTGTTGAGAGATGAGATTTTTGGGATTTATTCTGCAATTAAAGATAAAAGCAATTATTAGTGGTATATTTATTCATATAAAATAGATAATGAGGGTATAAAATTATAATAAAATGTGATTATCAACACCCACTGGATCCATTGCTGCACAGAGAGCGTTTCTCGCTTGGAAGAAGACCTGAAAGCCTTGGAAGGCTTAGGTCACGTGGATCTAAATGCTCAAGTCCAATCCACCGCTGTTGATATTTAGGCTGAGGAGGCACGTCAATATGAAGCGATTCAGAAGGACTTGGCTAAGAGGAGAACCTAAATTGCACATCTACAGGGGCTATGCACCCAAAGGCGTGACGAGCTAACTATTTTAACCAACGTTTTGCAAATCGCTTGAGCCACAATTATTCTGGCCGAAAGGCCATTGCTCAGCTACAAACAGAATTAGCTCGACAAAAGGCCTAATACACTCAGGATGAAGCTATTATAAGGGAGTTATCTATCAGGAATGCTGCAGGTCTCATAACTTATCACCAAGAGGTCCGAGTCTTTGAAGAGGTCAAGAAAGAGGTTGCTGCCAATGTGCCGTATGAGGACAAGATTAAGAAGAGGGCTAAAGTAGTGGTGCGAGCTGCTCATGAGGAGAAGCTTTCCATTATTAAATCCCGGCTCGCATCAATTAACTTAATGGGCTCAGAGGCTTAATTTTGTATTGCTCTTTTTGATAAGAACAAAATTTTGTATCACTTCTTAATATTTTGAATAAAAGTCATATCATTTTTTACTTCTCATTGTTTCTTTTGTGTGTCATATTCTAACTTGAAACAATGAAAAATATAATTGAAAATGCCCAGAGGTGTGAATTTAACATAGCAAAACTTCTCACCTAAAGCGAGACTTAACACTTTTCTTTGTTATGGTTTAAGATAATTCTAGAAAATTTCAATCTACTGGGGATGTTTATTAGCTCCCGAACTTCATATTCTTTAAGAATCATCAAACCTTTAGAGTTATGTTAAAGGATTGTCATTCTCTTGAAAAGAATTAACAAGCTCATTTCTTCCTATGTTGCATTTTTACTTAAAACACTGAAAGAAACTTATAAGCGCCAGAGGTGTAATATTAACATAGCGTGAATTTTCTGAATAATTGTGGCTAAGCAATGGCCTTTCGGTCTGAATAATTATGGCTCAAGCGGTTTGCAAAACGTTGGTTAAAATAGTTAGCTCGTCACGCCTTTGGGTGCATAGCCCCTGTAGATGTGCAATTCAGGTTCTCCTCTCGGCCAGAGGTGTAATAATTGTGGCTGAGCAAAGGCCATTGCATATGAGTAACAGAAATTCAGAAATTTTCTTTTCTTTATCACCCTATTGGGGTAATTCTAGAAAAGTTTGATCCGCTGGCCATTTTATGAATACTTGTTACTCATATGCAAAAGAATAGCAAGTTGAAAGATGGTTTTAACTATTAGAGGTATAGTGTTAACATAACAGCAATTTGTGGACTTATCATCCTATTGAAGAGGATTGATAAGTGATTTTGGTTGTCAGAGGTGTGATATTAACATGACAGGAATTTTTTGCGATCGGAGCAACTTTGATGACCTATCATCCTATTGATGAGAATTGATAAATAGACTTTGATTGTTAGAGGTGTAATATTAACGTGACAGGAATTTGTGCGATCAGAGCAACTTTGAAGACCTATCATCCTATTGACGATGACTGATAAGTAGATTTTGATTGTCATAGGTGTGATATTAACATGAAAGGAATTTGTGTACTTGTGATTTGGACAAGATTTTGGGAATTAGCGTCTCACTGGGGAGAATTGCTAAATGAGTTTATCATCAGGAGCGATGAACTTTGGTACTTGTGACTTGAACAAGATTTAGAAATTTTATCACTATGTTAAAGGGGGTTGATAAATTAATTGTAATTTGAGCAATTTTGAGGACTAATTGCTCTGTTGATGAGAGTCAATAAGTTAATTTTGACTGAGGAATTGTTATCACATCGGTGGTGATGTAAGCTGAATCCAAACTCTATGGAGATGATGGTTGTCGTAAGTGTAATGTTAACTTGACGACGTTAGGAAATTTAGCCAGCTGATACAACTTAGGCCCTGTTGAAGGTGTACAGAGGTTTTGTCTATACTCTATTAAAAGAGAATGTGATACATGACTTTCATGAGAATAATTGACATGTTGGAAACGTGGGTTGAACCTATCGTTTGAGATCTGAAATGCAAAAGTAGATTTTACATTCAATTAATCGAAACGCGGCATTGACACATGCGTTGAAAGTTCAAAATGCTTGTCTAACTCTATATTTAGGTTGGGTCCTTTTGTTTTGATGATGTTTAACAAATAATTTACCACTAATATTATTTGTCTAGTATTTATGTTTTTGTATTTATTCTAGACAAATAATATATTAGAGGATGGATGAAATTGCTCTTCAACGAACATATCCAATGGAGGTTGGCGGAATAGTGGAGTGAAGCAACGTATATTCAAGTTAAAGATACAAGTTCAAGCTTCTTTCACAAGTATACCAAGTCAAGCTTATTGAAGATCAAGATCAAGCTTGGGTATATTTAGTTTAGGTTTTATATTATGTGTGTTAGTACTTTAAGCTCAATCATATATACACACATAGATTTGGTTTTTATATATATAGTTATATATATACACAAGTTTTGGTTTAAGGACTTAACAATCATTGTATACATATTTCATTAAGTCTATAAAATCATTTCATATGGTTTCAAAATATTGTTTATGTCAAAACATCAAATTTCATGTACATCACATTTTCATGTTTCGGACACACTTGCAAAATACATGAGTTTTCACAAATGGGAAACTCAATTTGAGAAATTCTTTTTCTAACATGTTCAATTTTATGTTTATAAATGTTTTCCAAAGTTTTATTAATTTTGGAATTAATTTGTTATGTTTATTTGAATTTATAAAACCGTATTTTTAGTAGTTTTTTTAGAAACTGTATATCTATGTTCAAATATTTATTTCTCTCAACTGGGAAGTTATTTTTAGAAATTCTTTCTCTAACATGTTTATCTATATGTCTAGAACCTTCCCTAAAAATTTTATAATTTTTAGAGTTGATTTACTATTTTTAATTGATTTTACAAAACCAGATATGCAAAATTCTAGAACTGTCGTTACTGTTCCAACGGCTATATATAAGTCAAATTAATCTCTCCCCAAGTCGACTTAATAGTGTTTTTCAGCCTATAACGGCTAGTTTTCCAGATTTGATTGTTTTTGTCTTTTTGCTTGATTTTTCTTGGTTTTTGGGGTTGTTTCATGAGCCTATAAATACCCCATGCCCTCATACTTCTAAAACAACTAAGAGAAAAGTTTTAAAGAGTTTTACAAGTTTGTTTAAGGGTTTCTAAGTGTGTTTAAGAGTTTGGTTTGTGAAGATAATTTCACAAGGGCTTGAGGAGATAATCTTTGGTGTTTGAGCTTCAAATCATCTCTCTCTCACTCTTATCATTTATTGGAGAAGTTTTCTAAACTCAATCTAGCTTTACATTTTATTGTTTGATTATCATTTTATTAAGCTAGTGTTTATATTGAGTTTAGTTGATTTTATTTATCTCTTTGTACAAGCACAACCATTGAGATTATTGTATTTGCATACATTGTATAATTAGGTTGTGGGATTGTGTGACTTAGAGAGTGAGCCTACATTGAGTTCTCATCTATTGTAGAGAACAAATTTGTTGTATTGTGAGCCTAATTGTGTTGAACACTTTGTATTATACTAGTACACCAAGAGGAGTGTGTGGTGAGAGACGGGGTCGTCCTAAGAGGAGTGGGGTAGGTGATAATGCCTAGAGAGAGGTTATAATTCCTAACACTTGAGGGAGACACGGGCTAGAGACCAACACTTGAGGTGGTAGTTAGTGTAGTTACATTGTGTGTGTGGATTGTAAAGTTTTCGGTTAGCTAGAAAACCGTATTGTGAGGTGTAAACGTTTTTTGGGTAAGCGTAGAAAACCCGGTGTGATAGTGGAGATCTTCTCGAGGTGAGGAGCGGAGACGTAGGTCGTAAGGATAGAACCTCGTGAACATATCGTTTGTTTGTGATTGCATTGGCGCACTTTTATATTCGTGCTTATTATTCATATTGCCTTTGTCAATTACTCATTATTTATTTTACCCACTATCTAGTTTTGTTTGTTCACCCTTGTGTTAACTTGTATATCCTTGCTCATATATTGTTCATAAGTCATTTGCTAGTATATATTTGTTAATAAATTTTAAATTGGCATAAATCGGATTAGATTAGCATAAACCCTATTCACCCCCCCTCCCCCCCCCCCCCCCAGGGTTCTTTCATAGCGACCTTAGGGTCTTTTAATTGGTATCAGAGCTTGGTTCTCTTTTATTTAAGGTCTAATCACCTTGAGTTAAAGATCCAAGTTAGTTTTTTTTGTGCTAATCTAGTTTTGCAATTTATTGATTACATTGCTTGCATATTTATATAATTATGGCTATGAATGATGCATCTTGTTTAGGCTCTGATCCTAGTATTTCTCCTAACTTCAATACTTTCCCTTATGCTCAATGGTGTTTTAGATTCAAAATATTTGTTCAATCTAAAAATATCGATTTATGGGAAGTCATTGATTGTGCTTATATTGTACCCACGTTGGAGAAATCCAAGTGGAGCAATCATGATAAAAAGATGTTTACAATGAACAAGCTTGTGTTAGAATTTTTATTAAATGCATTTGATTCATCAATATCTAACAAGATTGATTCTTTTGATAGTGCTTACAAATTGTGGAAATTCATAGAAGCACATCAAGGGAACTTGGAGGCTTTTCGACAAGCTTTGGCGGGTTCCTCTTCAAGTTCATGTGGAGCCTCATCTTGCACACGACCACTAGGCGATAGCCCTAGTGTGGTAAGCGATTCGAAATCTGATGATGATCTATCTATTAATGAACTCACTTGTGCATATGATAGATTAGCGCATGCCTACAAGAAATTACAAAATGATTTTATTGATTTAAAAAGCAAGCATGTAGAATTAAAATCCGATCATTAGTTGCTAGGTTCCAAATTTGATATCATTGCTAAAAAGAATGTTACACTTAAAGAAAATAATGATATGTTAATTTTGGAAAATAAAAATTTGAGCTCATCTATTGCTAGCTTAACTCATGCAAATAAAGATATCATGCTAGAAGTAGAATGCATTAGAAATGAATTTGATAACCACACATGCTCTACTTCTATTATCAATGATGTTGTGCATAATGAAGATTTGAATCTTGTTAAAAACCGCATTTCATCTTTAGATTCAACTCTTAACATATGCATTGATAATCATAAGAGACTTATGGACAAGTGTGCTAGATCTAGTGCTACAACATCTAAATCATCTACACACTATGCACACTTGTATAGCAAAGTTTACAAATGTTCAATTTATAGTCGTAAAGTCCACATTGCTAAATTTTGCTATGATACACATAAACCTACAAAGACTAATATTAATGCTCCTTGTGCATCTCATAAGGCTTCTTCATCACACACACATTTACATGCACCTAAAGTTCATCATAAGCATGCTAATATGTATTCATGTGATTATTATGGACGTTTTGGTCATTTGGCCAAATATTGTTTTGATTTGAAAAATAAATCTCATTTGCCAAATGTTTCTAGTAGACCATATGTTTTTAAATATGATGTTTGTTGTAGGTTTGGACATCTTGCTAAATTTTGTTATGATATGCAAAAAAAACTTATAAATTGTAATATTTTCCAAATAGACCATTGTTTAAGAATGTTTCTCATTTGTAAAATAAATTTAAAAGACAATCTTTATTTGCAAATGATTCCCATGCACCGCCACTTGGTCAACAAAATCAAATGGGCCTCTTTCATTGCACTTATTGCAATCGGAAAGGTCATTTACACAATTTTTGTTTTGACCGTGTTTGTGCACTAAATACGTCCAAATGGGTTCATAACCCAAGGACTTTGAGCTTTAATAATAGGGGTCATGTCCCTAGTCTCTTAGGTACCAAGAGTAATTGGGTATCAAAACTTGTTTAATCTTTAAGAACAATGTTTTTTAATTTTTTTTTATGTTCTTAAAGATAATTGTTTTTGTTGTTTTTCAAATCCATAGTTCATGATTCATGTATGTTTTGTAATCCTAATTTGAACTATAAAGAATTTGTTTTAGTATGTACTTTTGAATTCATTATAAAACACCTCTATGATGATATTTATGTATTTGTGCTTATGGATCATCTACTTGTGCTTTATAATGTGTTCTATATGTGGTTTGATCAAAATTTTCAAAGAAAATTTCCTTTATTGATCAAACATTATTTTTGAATATACATATATACTTTGTTTTGTGTTTTCATATGAGAGGTCTGTGTTTATATAACCCCCCGGATTTATTGGGTGTTTATTTCCCAAATTGTATTTACCAGGTGCTAAAATATTTATATGGGTTGAAACAAGCCTAAGAGCTTGATATATTTACCTCACTTGCCTTATATGGTTTTCTTTGATGTATTTATTTGATTTATGATTTTATTTGAGTGATTTGTTTTCATTTGAAAACTCTTTTTTCATGATTCTCATGTTTTTCTTTCTTTTGATTTCATAAATCTTTTTATAAATGACTTCTATGTTTTTGCCTCGGTTTTTTTTTTGCATATATTCCATAAGGCATTTTGATAGGGGGAGCAATCCCTATACTTGTTTATACTCACCTATGCTTTATGATAGGGGGAGCTTTCGCTCTCTTACTATTTTGTTTTCCCTTTTTGATGTTGTCAAAGGGGGAGAAATATTGTGAGTATATCCTTTTTGTTTATATGCATGATAATTATAAATTGTATAATCATTTCCTTTCATGCATATATCTCTTTTTGTAAATTGTTTGTCATCATCAAAAAGGGGAAGATGGTTAGGTCATTTTGTTTTGATGATGTTTAACAAATAATTTACCACTAATATTGTTTGTCTAGTGTTTGTGTTTTTATATTTATTCTAGACAAACAATATGTTAGAGGATAGATGGAATTGCGCTTCAACGAACATATCCAATGGAGGTTGATTGAATAGTAGAGTGAAGCAACGTACATTCAAGTTAAAGATACAAGTTCAAGCATCATTCACAAGTATACCAAGTCAAGCTTATTGAAGATCAAGATCAAGCTTGGGTATATTTAGTTTAGGTTTTAAATTATGTGTGTTAGTACTTTAAGCTCAATCATATATACACACACATATTTGGTTTTTATATATATAGTTATATATATACACAAGTTTTGGTTTATAGACTTAACAATTATTGTATACATATTTCATTAAGTCTATAAAATTATTTCATATGGTTTCAAAACATTGTTTATGTCAAAACATCAAATTTCATGTACATCACATTTTCATGTTTTGGACACACTTGCAAAATACATGAGTTTTCACAAATGGGAACTCAATTTGAGAAATTATTTTTCTAACATGTTCAATTTCATGTTTATAAATGTTTTCCAAAGTTTTATTAATTTTGGAATTAATTTGTTATGTTTATTTGAATTTATAAAACCGTATTTTCAGCAGCTTTTTCAGAAACTGTAAATCTGTGTTCAAATATTTATTTCTCTCAACTAGGAAGTTATGTTTTAGAAATTCTTTCTCTAACATGTTTATCTATATGTCTAGAACCTTCCCTAAAATTTTATAATTTTTAGAGTTGATTTACTATTTTTAATTGATTTTACAAAACCAGATATGCAAAATTCCAAAACTGTCATTACTGTTCCAACGGCTATATATAAGTCGACTTAATCTCTCCCCAAGTCGACTTAATAGTGTTTTTCAGCCTATAACGGCTAGTTTTCCAGATTTGATAGTTTTTACCTTTTTTCTTGATTTTTCTTGGTTTTTGGGGTTGTTTCATGAGCCTATAAATACCCCATGCCCTCATACTTCTAAAATTTTTCTTGGTTTTTGGGGTTGTTTCATGAGCCTATAAATACCCCATGCCCTCATACTTCTAAAACAACTAAGAGAAAAGTTTTAAAGAGTTTTACAAGTTTGTTGAAGGATTTCTAAGTGTGTTTAAGAGTTTGGTTTGTAAAGATAATTTCACAAGGGCTTGAGGAGATAATCTTTGGTGTTTGAGCTTCAAATCATCTCTCTCTCACTCTTATCATTTATTGGAGAAGTTTTCTAAACTCAATCTAGCTTTACATTTTATTGTTTGATTATCATTTTATTAAGCTAGTGTTTATATTGAGTTTAGTTGATGTTATTTATCTCTTTGTACACACACAACAATTGAGATTATTGTATTTGCATACATTGTATAATTAGGTTGTGGGATTGTGTGACTTAGAGAGTGAGGCTACATTGAGTTCTCATCTATTGTAGAGAACAAATTTGTTGTATTGTGAGCCTAATTGTGTTGAACACTTTGTATTACACTAGTACACCAAGAGGAGTGTGTGGTGAGAGACGGGGTCGTCCCAAGAGGAGAGTACACCAAGAGGAGTGTGTGGTGAGAGACGGGGTCGTCCCAAGAGGAGTGGGGTAGGTGATAATGCCCAGAGAGAGGTTATAATTCCTAACACTTGAGGGAGATACGGGCTAGAGACCAACACTTGAGGTGGTAGTTAGTGTAGTTACATTGTGTGTGTGGATTGTAAAGTTTTCGGTTAGCTAAAAAACCGTATTGTGAGGTGTAAACATTTTTCGGGTAAGCGTAGAAAACCCGGTGTGATAGTGGAGATCTCCTTGAGGTGAGGAGCGGGGACGTAGGTCGTGAGGATAGAATCTCGTGAACATATCGTTTGTTTGTGATTGCATTGGCGTACTTTTATATTCGTGCTTATTATTCATATTGCCTTTGTCAATTACTCATTGTTTATTTTATCCACTATCTAGTTTTGTTTGTTCACCCTTGTGTTAACTTGTATATCCTTGCTCATATATTGTTCATAAGTTTTTGTTTGTTCACCCTTGTGTTAACTTGTATATCCTTGCTCATATATTGTTCATAAGTCATTTGCTAGGATATATTTGTTAATAAGTTTTAAATTGGCATAAATTGGATTAGATTAGCATAAACCATATTCCCCCCCCCCCCCTCTAGGGTTCTTTCATAGCGACCTTAGGGTCTTTCAGTTTAGAGTTGGAAAACACAGGGTTGGGCATGACATTTAATAATTGAAATGCATCCATGGGCATTGTGTTTAAGAAGGCTAACAGCCTTATCTTTTAACACTGGGAATGCGTTTAAGTTGTTGGAATTCTATTCTAGAATTTTGTGCCACCTTAACAGCTTGGTTGCTTTATAAATAGACCTGAGCGATCAAATCAAGAGTCATTAGACTCTTTCTTTTTTCCATCTTGATTTCTTGAACGAGAGCTCTCGTTATTTTCGAAGAAATCTCCAGCAACCTTCTCCAACCATTAATATTAATGGCACCCAAGAGGATGAGCTCTGGCTCTAAGAAGTCATTAGGACAACTTTGGAAACATCTTAAGCGAGTCGATGGTGTTTTTGCTTTCACGGCCACACCGTCATCACCGCTGCCGCCGCGTGAACCTTCCTGTTATCGTGAGTGACGTCCGCGGTAACTTGTTTTGACAAGTTTTCAAAACCCTAATAGAGTTTTTGATAACGAGGAAGATGACTTGTTTTCTTGATACCCAAAGTTGGAACTTAGTGTTAATTATGAAACACAATGTTGACCCCTGTGTTTTGAAATCTGAACGTGGGTCTTGATCCCTTGCATTCGAGATTGAAAATGTGGGTTTTGACTTCTGCATTTGATATCGAAAACACGGGTCTTGACCTCTGCGTTTGAGCTCGAAAACATGAGTGTTTTGACCTCTACGTTTGAGATTAGTCTTTTGGACTTATATCAGTAACTTGTTTTAGCTACTCACTTCTGCTTTTTGTTTTGTAGTGTTTATCCCTAATGTACAACTCTCTCATGATCATCATTTTGGGTACACTGGTGGTCAAGATGATGACAAAACTTTTGGTTTCCGCTAAAGAATTCCACTATGCAATTTCCCTAATTTTGAGAGAACGTACCAGATCATGGATGCCAAATGTTCCACCCTTAGAATTCGGATCACCAACCTTGACATTGGAGACGCCGGCAGGTCATGGCCAATTTATAAAGACAACGTTTTTGTTTTGGGATCTCATAGTGATGGATGACAGATTTATACATGTGGATGAATCCAGGCTGCGGCGAAGAATCAACGACCATTTCTTCTTTCTCCCGAGCATGAAGAGAATGTATCCGCTCACTTATTTTCTGAGTGTTAGCTACCATAGAGGTTTGGCTTTTGACCTTATCAAGGAGAGGGAGAACATATCACTTGGATCTAGTTGACGAGCTTGTATACAGATTGGTGGACAAATCAAGGGCCTGATACCTAGAGATTTGATAAAAAAAAATCTCGCTCAAGAGATGCCCCTTCCGGCGAACGTTTTTATCATCCAATTCATTATCGCTCGGGGTGAATTCCTTACGCAAGCCTTCAGATCTCCTGGCTGGGTATATTTTGGAAAGGGTGGTTGGTAGACTTGCATGGTGGACTTTGTCCTTGAAGACCTTTAGGAGCCACTTGCCCAATCCGGCCTTACAATCCCAGTATTGTCCACCCGACGCGGGATCGTTCTGAGCTATCCTAATTTCTTCGCTATGTTGGAGTGATACAATCTGGATATCTGCACATTCTTCACACCTGTCGGAGAGCTGGGTTTCTCTCTCCATAAAATGTAAGCAGTATCAAGGCTACCATTCGGAAAGATGCCTCATGAGGAGTTCATGCTTACCACGGAAGAGCTCTCTATCTTGAGGGCGGCACATCCCGAAGTTTATGCAACTTTCTGGGATTTGATGTGCCACTTCTATATTTGTGCTCAAGTCATCGGGCTACGTAGAGGAGGCATTATGCACACTGCCTGGGCAGATTATCTTTTTCAAAATTTGAGTCAGATAGATGAGGCCATGACCGGACCCGCTGCCATCTCTCCCAAGAGCATTAAGGCTCGCATTAAGGCTTCGAATGCTAGCTACAAGAACGAACATGCAGAGAGCAGGTTCAAAGCTGGTACTGTTTTCGAGAGCTTTCACTACCATGCCGCGACTCCCATCTCCAACACTGGTCTCATCGCTGGCTTCTTAATGATTTGGTTGAAACGTTGTGTAGTGCCATCAAAGCCAGTAGAGTGTATCTTAGCTGAGGTAGTATACTCAGCTGTTTTATTGGCTCATGGAAGGCCTGTGAGTCTCCTCACTACCATGGTAGGTTGTATACAGAGTGACCTACGATCGTTGTCTTCTGAATTCGTTGACGTCCAAGAGATAAATGTTATTGGGAAGAAAGTTTGGAAAACTCCCCAAGCTCGTGTACCAGTGCCGTATACATACTTGGTGGCTTGGTTCATGTTGCATTGCCCTTCATTGATGATGGGGATTGCCAACGATAATGAGACTTTTGTTCCATTTGTGCAGAGGCTCGAGTCGGCCACGTGGACTAATATTTATATAGTCCAGGCTTGACAGCTCTTGTTCCAAGGGGATAATTATAAATTTTTTTCCTGCTCTCCCGATTTTGATGGGCCTGAAGAGGAGGGCACAAGCTTTACAGATGTGAGTTTTGAGGGATTCTTATCTCTAGAGGAGGGCGTCTTCAGATGGCTACTCACAATTAGAGTGGGTTACTTGGTCTTCCGTCAAAGGGAGAAATGTGTTATAGAGCCTTATATGCCTTCTCGGTTTGCCAGGCAGTTTGGGTATGACCAACTTTATGTTGGTAATCCTAACCCAGAGTTGGCTCAAGTCGAAAATTTATATGAGGAGGCTCGCGCTTGGTATTTCTGTTGGCCTCTTTGTTTTGATGATGTTTAACAAACAATTTACTACTAATGTTGTTTATCTAGTGTTTGTGGATTTCTATTTATTGTAGACAAACAACGTGTTGGAGGATGGATGGAATCGAGCATTCACGATCATATCCAATGGAGGTTAGCGGAATTGTGGAATGAAGCTTACGCAATTCAAAATTCAAGATCCAAGTTCAAGCTTCATCCACAAGTGTACCAAGTCAAGCTCATTGAAGATCTATCAAGCTTGGGTAAATTTAGTTTTAGGTTTTATATCATGTGTGTTAAGTACTTTAAGCTCAATATCATATACACACATATTTTATTGGTTTCTATGTATATATATATTGTTATATATATACACATTTTGGCTTTTTGTTTATCCACAAACAAAGTTTTTACTAGCATATAAATAAATATTTATATTCATACATGTTTGTTTTTACGTGGATAAATTGGTTTAATTTCATAGATATGAAACAAATATATGCTCATATTCATACTCATATGTTTTATATTCTATTGTATTTGTGAAAATACTATATCCATTGTTTATAGACTTCATAATAATAGTTTACATCTTTCTTCAAGTCTATAAAATCATTTTGTATTGTTTCAAAACATGGTTAAGCTAAAATGTCAAAACTCATATGTTCACATTTTCATGTTTTGGACTATTTTGCAAAATAATGATATTTTTCATTTGGGAGATCCTTTCTGAAAAAAAGTTTTTGTAGCATGTGTATTATCATGTCTACAATAATTTTCCAAAGTTTTATATTTTTCTGAATTTGTTTGATATTTTTAAACAGGGTTTCAAAATCAGAAAACAGTTTTCAAACCTGTATTTTCATGTATCAGTTCGCGGTCGACCGCCACGGTCGATCGCACCTATGTTTTTTCCTTAGGAGCTAGCAGAAACTTTCGCGGTCGACCGTGACGGTCGACCGTCAGTCCTTAAGTTTCCACGGTCGACCGCCACTATCGACTGTAGCTTTCTCTGGAAGTTTTCTCAGGTTTGAATATGCCTCGTGGTCGACCGTGAGAATTTCACAGTCGACCGCCGAAGTATCTGTTGGCTTCTAATGGCTATTTTCTGTAGCTGTTTTCTATGGGCTTTTTGGTCTTTTCTGTTGGGTTTTTGGCTGAGATTTTGGGAGGCTATATATACCCCCTTGCTCTCATCTTTCATGCATAACTAAGAGAATGCTTTAAAAGAGTTTAACAAGGGTTTAAGTTTGTTTTGTGTTTGTTTAAAAGAGTGTTTAAGAGTTTGTTTGTGAAGAGAATTTCACAAGAGCTAGAAGAGATCATCACTTGGTGTTTGAGCTTCAAATCATCTCTGTCTCACTCTTGTCATTTATTGGAGAAGTTTTCTAAACTTAATCTAGCTTTACTTTTATATTGTTTGATTATCATTCTATTAAGCTAGTATATATATTTGAGTTTAGTTGATTTAATTTTTCTCATTGCTTATACACACAATCATTGAGCTTATTGTATTTTCATACTTAGTATAACTTGGATTGTGGGGAGTTGTAATAATTGAGAGTGAGCTACATTGAGTTCTTATCTATTGTAGAGAACATATTTGTTATTTCATTGTTAGTGTTGTAAAGTTTTTGGTGAGCTAGAAAACCGAGTGTGAGGAGTGAACGTTGATCGGTGAGCATTGAAAACTATTATTATGAGTGATTGTGAACGTTGATCGGTGAATGTTGAAAACCGACATTGTGAGGTATAAACATATATTCGGGTGAGCGTAGAAAACCCAGTTGTGATAGTGGATTTCTCCCCGGGAGTGGGGAGCGGAGACGTAGGACGGAAGGTCCGAAGTCCGTGATCATATCGTGTGTTTGAGTTTGCTTTGGCGCACTTCTCTTATGTTTATATTTCTTATCGCCATTGTCCATTACTCGTTATTTATATCATCCACTATCTTGTTTATTTTGTTTACCCTTGTGTATATCACTTATCCTAGCTCATATATCTTATTGTATTTTATACTTGCTAGGATAACTTGTTAATTAGTTTTAATTGGCATAAAATCATATTAGATTAGCATAAGATCCTAATCACCCCCCTCTAGGGTCTAACAATTTCTTTTCTGCCGGAGGGACCCATGCTCGATTTACGTTGCCCAACTCGATGCCCAGCTGCTCTGCTGTTTCTGATTTTCGCGACTAGCTTTATGAAGCTTCTCAGATTCCAGAGTACAACATGTATACTTCATGCATTAATGAAATCCTAGAACTTTATGAGTCCAAAAAAGGTTTTACAAGGAGTCGTCTGCCGGGGAAAGAAGAATATTTATCTTGCGAATGAGAAGTAGCTGGAGCTAGAGAGGTCCAAGAAGAGCTACCAACTTTCAAACCTTGTGGAGAGAAGGTGACTGAAGAAATTCATGAGGAAGCACCAACTCTTGGATCTCGCGCACTAAGATCATCGGGGAAGAAGGATCTTACTACTGAGGAGGAGGGTAAATATGAGAAGAGGGTTCGTAAAAGAAGACCTGTTGTAGCCAAAAACTCTAAGAAGGCAAAGCTAATGGGAGACGCGATGAAGTCTGCACTTTTCGCTCTCCCGGATGATAAAGGAGATAAAACGCTTTAATCGACTCCTTCTATTCCTTAGGATATAGAAGCTGAAGGGAAGTTGAGTGTTGGGGGTTCAGAATTTGTTCCCTCGAGGGGACCTCTTAATGGTATGACCACAAAACAGGATCCGCCAGAAAATTTTCCTTCTGAAGTTGTTCCTAGATCTTTTCCTACCAAATTTGTAGGTTTGATCTACCCCATTGCCCCTCCTCCTAGTTCAAGAATTCTAAGGAAACTCGTCAAACAGCTATGGAGTTCGATAAAATTAACAAGCGATGTTGTTATCCTTAGACAAGTTGTTTTTGAGGATTTCGAGCCTCTCCTGACTAGCTGTCTAGACATCATCGAGAGCTTGGGTGATGTGTAATGGACTGAACGTTGTAAAGAGAGCATTATCCTCTTAGAAGTGGAATTAAGGGCCTTTGTAGATTTACAGCACGCCGATTTGGAATCTGAAGTGGAGCAAGCTCTTTCTATGGCTCGCATCTCAAAATTGCATCATCGAGAAGCCCTTCGCAAGAGCTTATCTAAAACAGAGACCTAAAATGGGATTTTGCAAAAGTAGCATGATCAAGTCCAGGCTGAACTGACCACTTCCATTATTGGTCCTACTGATGAAGAACTCAGGAACAAAGTGGCTGAATGAGTTTGAGCAGCCCAAGAGAAGAAGTTGTCTGTGCTTAAGCCCAAGCTCAGATCCCTCAAATTAATGAGCTCTGGCACTTGAATCTTATATTGCTTTAGCTGGGGACAGGAATTTTTTGTTTTGTATTATTTTCATGACAAGTATTGTCACTCTGTATCAGATTAACAATGTTGAATGAAAGTGATATCATAATGCTTTTCATTGTCTTTTCCTTTGATATGTTTCAATTTGAGATAATGAAAATATTAAAAATGTCGTAGGTGTAATGTTAACTTAGCATAAAATAGAAATTCTTATTATTATCACTTAGAATGATTCTAGAAAATTTCAATCATCAGAGGTGTAATGTTAACTTGACGACATACAAGCTGGGGAAAGTTAAAAATGGTTTATTACTCTCCATTCAAATGAATTACGAGTAATCAACCTCCAGTTTAAATAAAATTAATTTCTCATCTTAAACTTGCTGGGGAAAGTAAACATGATTTATTACTTCTCTATTCAATGAATTCTGAATAACCAAACCCCAGTCTGGGGAAAGTTGATTCATTATTTTAGACTTGGCTAGGGTTTAGGAGAAAGGGAGCTCCACGGTCTACGAGTAATATTTCTTGAGAAATTTCCCATTGATAGACATCATGAGCCTGTCACCTTTCTGGTTGATGAGACGATATTCCCCATTCGAATATACTGATTCTATTATGAAGTGTGACGCTCCTAGTTTTAATAAGGCTGCAGTCCAAGGTGAAACTAAGAATGTCAAACCTGTCAAGCACGAAACACCATGCTACGACATGCTTCGCCATCACAGTCACTACCTATCTAGTAGAATCAACAACAGGTGTAGGTACAAAATAAGCAAAAGAGAGTATACAGAAAGGAAACTAAACAACATATACTCAGAAGAATAATCACTACCACTGATAATACAGAAAGGAAACTAAACAACATATACTCAGAAGAATAATCACTACCACTGATATAAATGGATAAGTTTCTAAAAAGGTAATATCTGAACTGTATACTCAGAAGAATAATCACTACCACTGATATAAATGGATAAGTTTCTAAAAAGGTAATATCTGAACTAAATACAAATGTCTCGACATAAGAATCAAATGAAATGATATTAAGGCACATTCCCTATACAAAACTAGAATAAAAACTCAAATGTTTCATATATACATCTATTGTGGAGTTCTGACATAAACTACTTGTTTCCTTCAAAAGTCGCCTTTGTGATAGATTTCATTATAACTTTAGTCGTTTACAACGAATTCAAATAAAAAAATACAATTCTCTTGAAAATAAATACAAGATTTGTTTATCGGCTCTTGCTTGCGTGGGTTCTTGGCTAGTGATAGTGACATTAATATCCGTGGACCACCTGATGATCAGATCAGGTCTGAAGCTTTGTCGATTCGTGAAGGAATCAAGAAGCTGAAGCAAGTATCTCGGTAATGGTGAGATAATTACTCTTCTTAAGATAACCGCAACGAGGTAATCTCAAGGGAAGAACACTGGAACTGCAGATCTGACGAACTCTTCTTTCTGCACCGAGGAACTCGATCGATCTCCTCCTCTCTTCTGAAATTCGTGCTCCTTCAGTCTTCAGTTTGGCAGGGTTTCGCCAACGCTCGAGAATTCTAGATCTAAAAAATGAAGACCATGCGGTTGTATTTATAGGCTTCGGGACTTCTGTTTTTGGATAAGAACGTCCAATTCCCTATTATCCTTAGTTGTAACCACTTAACCATGTTTATGGATGATATTTTATCAGTTGGAGCAAATCCAGGCGGTTAACGATCGAAAAATCGCCAAAAATAGCCAAAATCAGCCTTTTCGGGTTGTAGACACCCGCGGGTGTCTCGGCATGGCCGAGACACTTATGAGTGTCTTGGCCAAGCCGAGACACTCATGGGTGTCTTGGCTTGGCCGAGACACCATGTGGTGTCTCGGTTTGGCTCAGGGCTTGGTCTCGCGCGCTCCGTCCGTTTTCGCCGTATTTTCATCATCCAAACTCAGAATCACACGATCCATAATGCGTCAGAAACCCGATGAGGAGATCTACAAGCTCTCATGATTGAATCATGTGTGGAGTAAATGGGACACTAGGGGTGCTTCATCTTTCGTAAGCAATGTGCAGCTCCCGGTTCATTCATGTTTCGGTTATTCCAAAATTTTGTTGCTTCACATGGTCCGTCGACTCACATCATGCATTTGTCATCATCAAATGAGCTTCTGTGACTTGAATAGCAACGTTCATCATCTCCTCTCCGTCTCGAGCCGTGTACGGTGACCTATAGGTAATTTTTGACGCCTACAGATACCCCTTCCAAAGTATTTTAGTCTCATTTCTTTTATCGATGAGCCTGAAATACTTTGGATATGATCAATCCAACCTTCAGTTGGTGTAAAAGGACCGGTAGTTAGATTTGATTCTTGAATCCTTCGATTTTCAATCTATTCGATGTTTTAACGAGTAGCTGAAGTTCTCCCGGCGCTGCGTTTATTGTCTGGCCGTTGTCGAAATCTTGAATCAAAACTGGTGAATTGATTTTAGCTCGTATCGTCGAGTTGACTTTGAACTGACCATCTCCATCACGATATATTAACTTGTGTTGACTTTCATCGTAACGCGCTGATTGGCGTTGACCTAGGGTTACACGTTGACCGGCATTAACCTAGGGTTTTGGATCGCCCAATGTTGACTTTTTATTGCAACACATTGAATGGCGTTGACCTAGGGTTACACGTTAACTAGCGTTGACCTGGGGTTTCGGATCGCCTAACGTTGACTTTTCATTGCAACACATTAACTGGCGTTGACCTAAGGTTATACGTTGACTGGTGTTGACCTAGGGTTTCGGATCGTCTGATGATAACTTTTTATTATAACGCATTGACTGGTATTGACCTAAGGTTACATGTTGACTAACATTGACCTAGGGTTTCGGATCGCCTGATGTTAACTATTTCACCGTAATGCGTTGACTGACGTTGACCTAGGGTTACGCGTTGACCAGTATTAACCTAGGGTTTCGGATCGCCCAACGTTGACTTTTTATTGTAATACATTAACTAGCGTTGACCTAGCGTTACGCGTTGACTGGTGTTGACCTAGGGTTTCGAATCGCCTGACGTTGACTTTTTCATCGCAACGCGTTGATTAACGTTGACCTAAGGTTACGCGTTGACCGGCGTTAACCTAGGATTTTGGATCGCCCGATGTTAACTTTTTATTATAACGCATTGACTGGCGTTGACCTAGGGTTACGCGTTGACTGGCATTGACCTAAGGTTTTGGATCGCCTGACGTTGACTTTTTCATCGTAACGCGTTGACTAGCGTTGACCTAGGGTTACACGTTGACCGGTGTTAACCTATGATTTCGGATCGCCCGACGTTGACTTTTCATTACAACACATTAACTAGAGTTGACTTAGGGTTACACGTTGACCAGCGTTGACCTAGGGTTTCAGATCGCCCGATGTTGACTTTTTATTGCAACGCATTGACTGGCGTTGACCTAGGGTTACGCGTTGACTGGTGTTGACCTAGGGTTTTGGACCGCCCGGCGTTGTTTTGTGTTGATTTTTATCAGAATAACTAATCACCGTCAAAATTAGGCGAAACAGGATCGCCAAAGGCCTANCCCCCCCCCCCCCCCTTTTCTCCTTTTTTTGTGTGTACTTTCATTTCCCTCTCACTCTCAAATTTCAAAAAGAGTCATTTTCCCCCCCTAACTTCTTCTTCGTCCTCCTATCCAAACTCCTCATAACCCATTTTTCTCCTCTTCAAGAATTCTTAACCCATTTAAACTCTCTCTTTTAAAACCCCTCAACCCCCAAAAAAAATTTGGATTTTTCCTCCTCATTGGCCGAAATTTTTCTCCTCTCAAAGCTAGGGTTTCATCTCCTCTTCAAGCTCAAGACTTGATTTTTGGAATTAGGTTTTGAAAGTGGCCGAAATTTTGGGGGGGTTTATGCAAGAACAAGGCCAAAATTTTGGAGGACTTTTGTGTAAAATAGGGCTGAAATTTTAGGGGGCTTATGCAAAAGTGGACTAAAATTTTGGGATTTTGATTGTATACCCATTTGGCCACAACTTTGAGGGGTGTTTCATGCAAAAAGATTACCAATTGTTGAGGGGTTTATTTGAAAAAAGTGGTCAAAATTGGTTGAGGGACTTGTTTGCAAAGTGGCTGAAATTTTAGGGCTAAAATTTGTAGAGTTTTGACTACACACCCATGATCAAACGTTTGAGAGGTATATGTGCAAATTGGACTGAAATTTATAGAGGGGTCTATTTGCAAAGTTGGCCGAAATTTGTAGAGGGGTTTATTTACAAAATTTGGCTGAAATTGTGAGATATAGAGGATGATGGTTTTTCTTCCTCGATCATGGCCAAATTCAAAGGTGTTCGTGGCTAAAATTTAACCTTGAACATGAGGGGTATTTTGTCGATCATGGCCAAATTCAAAGGTGTTCGTGGCTAAAATTTAACCTTGAACATGAGGGGTATTTTGGGTATTTCACCCAAAAGTTGATCAAGGTGTTCGTGGCTAAAATTTAACCTTGAACATGAGGGGTATTTTGGGTATTTCACCCAAAAGTTGATAATGAAGGCTTTAAATACAATTTGAACCCATGGTTTGCAGGCATAAAACTCAAAGGTTTAATTAGACTTCAACTATAAAATCCTATTCTGTTTATAGGACTTTAGCTAAAGTACGTAATTTCCCTTTTAATTTTCGGGTATTTAGATTTATGATTGTACCTAATCCATTGATTTTCGTTGCAGGTTAACCATGTCTCCGCTCCGACCGTGATTCCATAGGAGTCGCTCCTCTTCTCAGCATAGCAAGAGGGAGGCTCCCATAGCGTTCTCTTACGGGGGTGAGCTTTTATATTTTCTATATCCTCGCTTGACCCCTTCGCGGGTCATCGAGGAAGAACCGGTGTCCTCCTTCACGGGGATTGAGGTTTCGGGATGACTTGTAGTTCTGTCATGCCCTCGCATGGCCCTTTCGCAGGTCACTCGGGAAGAACCAACGTCCTCCTTCGCGGGGATCGAGGTTTCAGGATGATTTGTAGTTCTATCATGCCCTTGTTTAGCCCCTTCACGGGTTACTCGGGAAGGACTGACGTCCTCCTTCGCGGGGATCGAGGTTACAGGATTATTTGTGGTTCTATCATACCCTCATTTGACGCCTTCGCGGGTCACTCAGGAAGAACCGACGTCCTCCTTCGCGGGGATCAAAGTTTCAAAAAGACGTGTTTTGCTTGACAATTCACGTCTTCCGGCATATTGGGGCAATTTCGTGTTGTATTACACTGCGTAGGTCGGGGTACATTATCACGTTGCTTACATGATGATGCATACTATTTTTTAGGTGTAGGACACTCGAAATCGTCTCACCAATCAGTCAATGAATAACTCTATCATGCTAGCTTGTGAGATGAATTCAATCATTGTATAATTCATGAATAATTTTCTGATTCCACGTTTGTTTTGCTGCAATTGAATTCCCCATGGACAGCCTTCCTCCTCATGCTACTAGCGGTTGTAGTGGAGAGAATTTTGCTTCTGTTGTCGATAGGCAGGCCATTGGTCCGACTCCTCAGTTTGATAAGAGTCGTTCCAAGGAGTTCTGTCGCTTGATACGAGATGGGGGGTGTCGTTCACTGCGCCAGTTGATTACTGATGCCACCTTCACTAAAGACTCTATTTCCACTCAGGCTTTAGAGAAGCCGGGTTATTTATTTGGAGACCATGTCGAGGATCCGGCTAAGCTGATTCTTGATGATGAGCACTGGTTGAATAATGATGAAGGACTCCTTCTATACATCCCTTATATTCCACGCCAGCATTCTCTCACTCATTTGGAGACGCAGACTGTGCGGCGACAGATGTCCTAGAATCTTACAGATGACCATGATCGAGTTCATTGTGGATTTATTTCCCATCATAAGACCCCAGGTTCTGATCGTTATAATTATATTCGCGGCCTTCGACCAGTGATTCTGGGCCTTGATACCGTGCCACCAGATAAGGTGTCAACAGCCGCTCCTACTGTGAGGAATCATTTGGCCAAGCTTGGGAGGAAGTTACCTCCGATAGAGTTCAGATGCTTCGGTTGGGCCTATTCACCACCCAAAAGGTAGTGGATTCGTATGACCAGTTATGTCTTGGGACATTGGGAGAGTGATCTGAGAGGCAGTGGGTTGTATGCGCCCATACAAGCCACCATGTATGGATTTGCGGTTAGCAGTCACCACTTCCTATCGTTATTGGAGACATATATCCCTGACAGTAACACTTTCCTGACCTGCAGTGGAGAGTTGAGGTTAGCTCTGCACGAGATGCACAAAGTTTCTGGTCTTCCGTTGGGGGACTATCCGTATCAGGAGTACTTTCCCTAGAAGCTACAATTAGAGTAACTGAAGAAAGATTCTCCCAGTATGTATGTTATGTTTTGGGACCTTACGTGTCATTATTATACATCCTTAATCAAAGTTAGTCCTCTGGCGAAGAGGAAGAGGCAGATCAGTTTGAAGCAGTTCGCTAATTGTTTATTCCAGTATTTGGAGAGCAATTCAGGCGAGACTGTTTGTGAGTTGGCCTCTTTGACACCTTCTGCCATCAATGAGTTAATGGCGAGGTCCGAAGTTTGTTCCTTTACTATCACTGGCGCTGAGGGAGCTTTCCTTACGGGGACCAAGTTTCGGACATTCCTTTGTCACGCTCAGAAGTCCATTCGACCTAGGACTCTGCTGGCGGGCTATCTCGCCCTCTGGTTGAAGAAGTACGTCATTCCATATTAGTTTTCTGATGTGTTGTCTATTAAGGTCCTTTCCCCTGCCGTCCAGCTAGCTTACGGGAAGGAGCTTTCTCTGCTTCCGGCGATGGTTGCCGGCATTCATTGTGGGCTTAGGTATTTGGTCGATGGTCTTACACATGTGGGTTATGAACCATCAACCGAGCTTCTTTCTGTAAAGGTCGAGCTTCCGTATACATACCTGATGGCGTGGCTCATTCTTCATCATCCTGATTTGATGTCGGCGCCTAGTACTATTGATGCCTCCATTCCTTTTGTGCAGCTGTTAGAAAGGAGCAAGTGGTTTGGGAAGACATTCACTGATGTCCAGCGAGAGCTATAAGTTCGTAAGAGCTGGGAGTTCTTCAAGTGTTTCCCTCACTTCTCAGGCCGCTATGATGATGTGTTGATTGATGAGGAGAAACCAAGGGCCGGTCGGACTTCTCTTGATGCTGGTTGCCTCCGTTGGTTGGTGAACATCCGCATTAGATATCTCCTCCTTCGTGTGAAGGGTCGTTGCCATATAGAGCCTTATCTTCCGTGCCGCTTTGCTCGCTAGTTCGGTTACGACCAACTATATGTTGGGAACCCGAGCCGAGGCATGAGGATCGAGGGGGGCCTTATTGACAGTGTCCGAGCATGGCTTTGGACTATGATGGGCTGTACTGGAGTCTTTTTCGCTCTTCCTTCATCCAAGTGCAAACCGTTGCTTACTTTCCTCAGCTACAAGTGACTCCTTTCTGCCAACAAGTTTCTAGATGTGAAGAGCCTCTCAGAGTTGGAGGCTAAGCACTTGGTTCAAACTACTATCAAGGCTTCTCGTAAGACTGAGCTTTCGAAGAAGCGGGGAAAGAAACTTGCCAAACCCTCCTGTTCAAGTAGAGACAAGATGGAGGATGACGAAGAGCTCCTTCCTATCGATGATGGGGATGAGACTTCTGAGGAAGAATTTATAGATATGGATACCGATGGGGGAGAATTTGATACAGGTCTGTCAGACTCTTTCTTTTCAGAATTAATGGATCTGGCATTTTCTCATTGGTATCAACGCCATACCCTTTCTAGGTCTCAACCGGCTTTTCAAAAGCCAGAACAAAAGGTCTTATTCACTTATCCTAACAAGATGACTCTTGTTACTCCAGCTAGGATGGTTGACGAGCACGAGCCCCTTATTTTTCGTTATGCGAGATCACGGCCCAGCGCCGAGGCTTCTACCCAAGTTGAGATGAGTACTAAATCCACGCATGAGAGACCTACTGGTCCTGTAAGGGTTTGTCCTCTAAAATAGAAGAAGACCGCCCATAAGTCGCATATTGGTTAGTGGGCTCGCGGAGTAGAGCCACGAGGTACTACTGGTGGATAAGAGGGTAGTGCTCTACTATCTTCACTACTTTGAAATAATGCTCTTTTGGATTCCCTAAATCTAATCATGGTCCATGTTTCAGGAAGCCATGACGGAGGTGAACTTCCGTAAGACCCTGTATTCTCTGATCCTGGTCATTTGGATAGCCCGAGCTTCGTGCAGCAAATGTGCGATATCATTCATGATGAGTCTATGGATGTTAAAGCAAACAGAGATGCCACGCAGGCTGATAGCGTTGAGCCGGGGATTCTATGCCTAGGTATATCTAACATCGGTAATACACTATTCGAGTAGTAGTTAAAGGAGTTAGGCAATTCGAAATTTGTTCCCCCTTTAATCACTTCCGCGCTTCATTCTCTTTTAAACAAATTGAAGAACGCGGGCGTGAATATTAGGGTAGAAGAGCCTTCTACCACCGCTGCAGGTAAATATGGGTCTTGGGGGATTCAGCGAACACATGTATGTCTCAGCACAGAGTTTCTCGGGATCCGACACTAGATTGCTAGTTGAGATGTTGGCGGAGCAGGCCACCAGAGAGGCTGTAGGACCATCCTTCGAAGGTGGTTCATTTGCAGGTATGCATCTAATTTTTGACATTATAATTATATTTGTTTGTTGAGACCTCTATTTGACCGATAGGGAATTCTAATCGTAGGACTAGCCACTGAGACTGATACGGCTGTGATTTCTAGCATCCCTAGTTTAGCTGAGGGTGATGGATCTGTAGGTATGCACATAATCCCCTTCATCATTGTAGGGTGAAAATTTGATTCTTCCGAAGAAAGGAGTTTCGTTTGTATTTATAAGAAAGCTTATTACAAACTAACAAATCAAATGTTTACAACAGAAGCAGAGGGAAGGCCCTCTTTGTTTTGTGTGGGGACTTTAGGTGGCTATAGGACGCTTCGCTCGATGCTCGGGTCGAGTCTGCTTCCCTTGGACCGTTTGAATGAGGTTGCTGGAGAGCTTCAGTTCGCAGTAGAAGCTCGGGGCAATGGAGTTCGGGTCTGCTTGGTTCGTCGGCGATCGGAGCTCGGAACTAGGCAGCAGTGCTGTAATGCAAGGATTTGCTAACAGCTTGGTCTCAACTCTTTTTTCTCCAAGTTTTGCGACCTCTCTTCCATCGTGCTGGAAGGGGTTTTTAAATGAAAGAAGGACAGCTTGACTTCTCCTTGAATTGTGGGATGTGACCACATCCTCTTCAGAGACGTCTCGCCGTTCCTCGATACCATGAACGGTCATTCCAGGGATTGTGCTCTATGTCCTGTCACCTACGATGGGAAGGCCCATTCTTGTATGTGAGGCAACAAACGACTGCTATCCGAGTGGATTTGACCAGCATTAATGAACCGCATTTATGAGTTCGCAGATCGATGAAGTGTCTGTCCGATCACTTGTACTGTGCGTGACCGCCCGGCGTGCTTTGAGCACGATGCTTTCTCCTTTCCGGTCAGGAGAGGCGGTGAAGTAGGTGTACAGTACTCGAGTGGGTCTAGCCAGCTTGCCGAGTGCCGGCGGATCCAGCTCTTGGCTCAGACATCCGAGGTGAGTCGCATTTATGAATGCTCAGGTTGACTCGACACCTGTCCAGGCCTTCGTGCTGTGCGTACTGCGAGCGGCCGTTTGACGGTCCTGGGGTACTGTGCTCTCTCTCCCTTCGGGTCGAGAGAGATGGGAAGGTCCATCTCAGCACGTGGGGTAGTGGATACCCAGCTGTACTGACGGTTTTGGGGCTTGCTGGCGGATTCGACTCCGAACTCGGGCAGGCGAGTTGAGCGAAGAGCGAATTTCCGCCATCCTGATCGACCCTGACTCATGCTGGCGAGTCGACCGTTAGGCGAACCTGGACTTGAGTACAGTCGACGTCTACGCGGTTTAGGTCCGTGCCAGAGAACTGGGCGTGCGAACTCTTCTCGTAGACAAATTCCCTGTAGACCCATAGAGGTATTTTTTACCGTCTACAAGACCCCCTTCAAAGTTTTCAGACCTAAACTGGCTTGCGTGTGGTCTGGAATACTTTGAATGAAGAAATTGTTGGCGAAGCAAGTGCCTTCGATTTCTCTTAGGATTTTTAGCAAATCCTCAGCTATCAACGGGTTTGATGTGCCTTTACCGATTACCGTTTGAATCGGGCTAGCCATACTATTCTCCTCAGTATGATGAGTTGTCGAACAGTTTCTCTTAGGCTTAATGCTAAGATTTCTGCTCTAACCCTTAGCCATCTGGGGCGTGGGTTTCAACCGTTTAAGCAAGGTCATTCTTTTGGCTTTGTTCGTAATTTTACCTTTGAGGGCGAATGCATCGTCAAGGCGAAATTAGTTTTTGAGAGCCAATTTTCGCGCGACTCGTGGGGTTATGCCCAGTATTTGCAGGCGAAACCCTTCCTTTTGTAGGCGGAACCGGATCTGACGGGAGATGAGCCACGTGTCTGCTGATAGAGCCTCGTGCTTCCCAGCTAAGACATTGGATCGTGGCGATCGTGACTTGACAGCACGATCTTCGTGCGTTTCGCCCTGCGACGTATCGTGGCCGTGGTTCTCGGACTCAACCGTCGGATTCAACCGCCAATCTCGGTTCCTTCGATGTACTGAGGGTGATCTGGGCCGTCGAATTTGATCGTGGCCCCGTTTCCTGTCCGTTAGGGTTTTCGCCTTTCGAGGGCAGTCGTGGCCACGTGGACAACTCCGCCCTTCTAAATCAGCCGTTTTCCTCCATTGGGAGTTACCGTGCTTTCAAATCTTGAAAGGGAACATCCAAGGAAAGAATTCCCGCTTCCTCTTACAATGGCTCCGAAATCTAAGAGGTGTAAAGTGAGGGGTGCAGGCCCCGGACGTTACTCCGACCGTCTCTCTGCCGGCATGCCTGCCGGTGCTATGGAGTCGCGCCCAGGTACGTTGATGGGTTTGCTGGACGTTTTCTTGTAGGTCTTAGGCGTCGGATTTGGGGAGATGAGCGTTGCTCGTTAAGCTTGGTAGCCTTCCCGATTTGGGGCAAAGTTTGCCCTGTTTGCCCTTAGAAGACGATTACTGTCTCCGCGGGCGAGCCCTTCAGCGGGAAGGAGGCGAACTCCCTTTTTGTAAGGCGAGTCCGGCCCTTTCCTGTTAGAGGGACGTCTAGTCTGTAGGGGCAGACTTTATTCGAAGTGGGTTCCTCCTTGCGATTTCGCCCTCCTCTGTTTGATGGGCGATTTTGCCCCTACAGCGGATTTTGTCTTGATTGACCTTCTTCTTTTCTTTTTCTTGCAGCGACCTTTTCCGATGAGGCTTTTCCAGAGGGTGTGGCCGTCGGCCACGTCGGGGCTACGAGCTACGCAGCACCTTCTCGGTTTCCCTCTTTGGCTCCAGTACCCGTGTTCACCGCTGATAAGCCGCGTGGTCTGATACAGAGGGTCTCGGATGGTCATCATTTGACCCTACGCGAGCTGACAACCAACGCAGCGCTGACAGATGAGGCTAGGGCAGAGCTGCCGAAACCTCAATTTTTGTTTGGTGACTCCATGACCGACCCTTCCGCCCTGTTGCTCAAAGAGAGCCGGTGGTACCGCACGGTAGAGGGGACCCATTACTACCTCCCCAGCATGTCGAGAGGGTTTTCGATTGTTGAGCTGCGGTCCCTCGCGATCCCTCGGACGATGAACTGGGATTTGACCCCCACTCAGGACGGGGTCACTTGTGGCGTCTTTACGGGCTCTACGGCTGGGTATGGAGTGGAGAGCTCATGTAAGCGCGTGACGGGTCTGCGCCCTGGCTTAGTGTCTGCTGAACCGCCCGTGGGGGAATCGACAGCGGTGGCGGAGACTTTCCGTCACCGCTTCTTCCGAGTCGGTGGAAGCTTTCCCCCGAAGGACTTTAGAGCCCCGGGGTGGGTTTACTCTGCGCCTGGCAGCGACACGTGGTGGTCCAAGATCACCGACTATGTTTTGGCCGAGAATGCTGACCTCAAGGGCACAGAGCTGTATGTGGCCCTCGAAGCCACTCGACATGGCCTGCGGATCAACGCTTCTCAATTCCATAGCATTCTGGAATTGTATTGTGCGGAAAGCGGCACATTTTTCACCCCCAACGGTGAACTTGGTATCACCCCCTTCGAGATGCACGACGTGTCAGGGCTACCTCTGGGAGACTTCCCTTATGAGGAATACGTCCCTGATCAAGATGAGATCGATCAGCTGTCGGACAATTCCCCTCTGGCGGTTGAAACTCTGTGGGAGTTACTCTGTCACTTCCACATATGCCTCAGTACCTTAGGGGCCTCGGATCATAAGGGGAAGAGGAAGAAGACCCCAGGGATTAGCCACAAGAATTGGGCTGATTATCTGTTCCCTGGGAACGATGTCAAGGGGAAGCCCGCTCTCCCGTTAGGCGCGTGCGACCAGCCCGAAGTGGAGGCGAGGACAGCTAAAGAAGGAAGCACCATTACTCTTGACCGCGACGAGGGCGGATTTAAGGCTGGTACGGTCCTTCACTCATTCCATCATCAGGCGAAGTTTCTCATTTCGGGGAAGGCGCTGCTCGCGGGGTACCTCATGTTATGGCTGAAGAGGTGCGTAATCCCCACTCACTCCTTCGAGGCTCTTCCTATAGAGGTCGTGTATCCGGCGGTTTGCCTGGCTCACGGGAAGTCTTATTCCCTGGTATCGGCGACGATAGCGTGCATCCATCGGGGGCTCCGTACTCTGACGAGCCAATTCTGCCGTGTGTCGGTCCTCGACGAGGGGGAAGGAGAAGTTATCAGAACCCCCAATCCTAGGGTGGGGCTACCGTATACCTACTTGGTGGCATGGTTCGTCTATCACTGCGAATGCTTGATGAGTGCCCCGGCAGCGCTTCAGGGAGACAAGTTTGTTCCCTTCGTCCAGCGTTTGGAGAGGTGCTCTTGGAAGTGCAAGGACATCCCCGATACGAGGAAGACGCTCTCCCACTTCGGGCACTATAATTTTCGTCGATCTTTTCCTTACTTCAGCGGGGGTGGATATGGAGAATCTCTCAGGGATGCGCCGACGGCGGATCACCACACAATCCTTTCCCGTGGTGCCTTTCGCTGGTTGGTGGACATTCGACCAGGGTATCACGTTCTGAGAACAGGCTCCACATGCTATCTCGAGCCATACATCCCTTGCAGGTTTGCCCGCCAGTTTGGGTATGATCAATTGTATGTGGGCAACGCCAACCCTCGCCTACACTTCGAAGGAGGACTGGTTGACGGCGCTCGGGGGTGGTTCTGGACCCATGCTGGAGGTACTCAAGCTCGTTTTGAGTTGCCTGCGAAGGACCGCGATTTACACCACACGCTCTTGTACTGTCGGTGGTATCGGGGTGCTAGTGCTGACCCTGCCAACTTCTGGTTCCAAAGCTCATGTCTGGCGGAACGCGATCGTCCCATCAGGGCCGTCCAACGTGAGGTCACCGTCGGGAGTTCCAACGGCTTCTTTGCCCGCATCACGAGGTAGTCTTTGCCACAGTACCCTTGATTGCAATGTTGCTCTTGTACCTTTTGATATTGGTAATGGATCTATGCAGGTGCGGTTGAGAAAGTGATCTCCATTCCTTCCGACGAAGAGGAAGAAGCTGGAGATGATGAGGGGTTTACGGGCTTAGGTAAGTATAGACTTTAGCATTACTCGTTCTTTCACGCCTCACCGTAAATAGGGTCCCTTATGAGGGGTCTCCGTTAACTCTCTCGGTGCATTTGTAGCCGATCCTGCCCGCGAAATCGCCGTCAAAGAGGGTCCTTCCTCTTGGGCAAATCGCTCGTCTAGGGAGACGGGCGAATCTGAGGAGGATGACGACGACGCCTCAATACACGAGGCCCTGTCGAGTGAGGAAGAGGACTTGGCTCATGAAGATGCGACTGGTCAAATAGGGGGATCCCCTGCTCCTGCGGCGGTGTCTGCTGAGGATCGTTCCTCAGTGCGAGAGTCACCGCTTCAAAGAGAGGTTTCTGCTCAGCAAGTGATCACCTCCCTGTCGGGGGTCGCCGTTGATGCCATGATTGCTGTTCCGAGGTCATCATTGGTCACACCGGCCCTGGCGACGCCAATTACCACTTCCACAGTTATGGCCACCGGTGCTTCAACCGCGGTTCCATCTATGATGGAAGAGGCTGCCCTCTCTCCCTTGGAGCGTGAGCGAAGAAAGAGTGCGGCACGATCCGTGGCTGAATTCCATGACACTATGGCTGCCTGCATCAGGCTCGCGCTGGAAGAGAGTTGTCCTTTCGAGAGCTTCGAAGAGGATATCGACTACATCATAGGCTTCTTAATCAAGAGGCTAAAGCATTCTGGGGCGCAGCCTTATTTCCAGCGTAAGGAGGCGGTGAAAGAAGCCATCCAGCAGTTGCTTGCTCTTCGCGCGAAGAGTTCCACTCTTGTGGATCTTGCATCCGGCGAAGTCCGAGCGGTGGTGCAAGAGCGGGATCGCCGTCTGAATGAAACCATGTCACTAGAGGCGAGATTGTCAGAGGAGTTGGAGCAGGCCAAAGCTGAGAATGAACGGATGGTCTTCGAGCGACAGAAGGCTGACAACCGCGTTTCTCGCCTGTCTTCGGAGGTAGAGACTCTGAAGCAGGTCATAGCCAAGGCGCGGGCCTCATTGGCTATTCAAGAGAAGGCTCGTGAGCAGGCGGTCAAAGAGTTGGAGAACATTGAATCTCGCCAGCAGCTGACTGCCAATTCAGTGGAGGAAAAGGAGCGAGCCCATAAGGAAGCCAAAGAGACCGTTCAAGACTTGGCCTCGCGTACGGATGAAGATCTTCGCCGAGAGATTCTAAGGAGGCTTGAACTTCGCCATGCCGAAGAACTTCGTGAGGCGGAGCTGCGGTTAAAATCTCTGTAATTCGCTTTCAATTTTCCGTTTGTAATAGGACTTCTTTTCGTTTCTCCGATAAGGATTCCTGGAGTGGCTCTGTCCGGGTCTGGAGTGGCTCCGTCTGGGTCTGGAGCCGTGTCGCCTGCCTCACCTGCCGCATCGGGGGCAGTTCAAGAGGCTCCGAAGGACGTTCCTCTGCCGTCCAACGTGAGGTCACCGTCGGGAGTTCCAACGGCTTCTTTGCCCGCATCACGAGGTAGTCTTTGCAACAGTACCCTTGATTGCAATGTTGCTCTTGCACCTTTTGATATTGGTAATGGATCTATGCAGGTGCGGTTGAGAAAGTGATCTCCATTCCTTCCGACGAAGAGGAAGAAGCTGGAGATGATGAGGGGCTTACGGGCTTAGGTAAGTATAGACTTTAGCATTACTCGTTCTTTCATGCCTCACCGTAAATAGGGTCCCTTACGAGGGGTCTCCGTTAACTCTCTCGGTGCATTTGTAGCCGATCCTGCCCGCGAAATCGCCGTCAAAGAGGGTCCTTCCTCTTGGGCAAATCGCTCGTCTAGGGAGACGGGCGAATCTGAGGAGGATGACGACGACGCCTCAATACACGAGGCCCTGTCGAGTGAGGAAGAGGACTTGGCTCATGAAGATGCGACTGGTCAAATAGGGGGATCCCCTGCTCTTGCGGCGGTGTCTGCTGAGGATCGTTCCTCAGTGCGAGAGTCACCGCTTCAAAGAGAGGTTTCTGCTCAGCAAGTGACCACCTCCCTGTCGGGGGTCGCCGTTGACGCCGTGATTGCTGTTCCGAGGGCATCATTCGGGGGGCGCCGTTGATGCCGTGATTGCTGTTCCGAGGGTATCATTGGTCACACCGGCCCTGGCGACGCCAATTACTACTTCCACAGTTATGGCCACCAGTGCTTCAACCGCGGTTCCATCTATGATGGAAGAGGCTGCCCTCTCTCCCTTGGAGCGTGAGCGAAGAAAGAGTGCGGCACGATCCGTGGCTGAATTCCATGACACTATGGCTGCCTGCATCAGGCTCGCGCTGGAAGAGAGTTGTCCTTTCGAGAGCTTCGAAGAGGATATCGACTACATCATAGGCTTCTTAATCAAGAGGCTAAAGCATTCTGGGGCGCAGCCTTATTTCCAGCGTAAGGAGGCGGTGAAAGAAGCCATCCAGCAGTTGCTTGCTCTTCGCGCGAAGAGTTCCACTCTTGTGGATCTTGCATCCGGCGAAGTCCGAGCGGTGGTGCAAGAGCGGGATCGCCGTCTGAATGAAACCATGTCACTAGAGGCGAGATTGTCAGAGGAGTTGGAGCAGGCCAAAGCTGAGAATGAACGGATGGTCTTCGAGCGACAGAAGGCTGACAACCGCGTTTCTCGCCTGTCTTCGGAGGTAGAGACTCTGAAGCAGGTCATAGCCAAGGCGCGGGCCTCATTGGCTATTCAAGAGAAGGCTCGTGAGCAGGCGGTCAAAGAGTTGGAGAACATTGAATCTCGCCAGCAGCTGACTGCCAATTCAGTGGAGGAAAAGGAGCGAGCCCATAAGGAAGCCAAAGAGACCGTTCAAGACTTGGCCTCGCGTACGGATGAAGATCTTCGCCGAGAGATTCTAAGGAGGCTTGAACTTCGCCATGCCGAAGAACTTCGTGAGGCGGAGCTGCGGTTAAAATCTCTGTAATTCGCTTTCAATTTTCCGTTTGTAATAGGACTTCCCTTTCACGAATGAAATTATCCCTTTTGTTTCTGGCCTATTGTCATTTGTGTGCGTGTGCCATTTTCGTAACCATGCATTGGTCAGAATCAGGCCGCAAGAGGACCTCAACTGCAGCGGGATTATCATCGATCGATTTGTGCTGTAGGTTTATTTGCATTGAGGGGTGGATGTATCGCCTCGAAGAACTGGCCAACGAAGATTCCTCCGATGAGCCACCGCCCCCTTCTTTGCATTATCTGCTCGAACGCAAGAATCGGGCGAAGAGGATTCAGGCGAAGGAGGCTGAGTTTGGACGCCTGCGGAAGCGACAACAGGCGGTGCGGGACCGGATGGATGCTTACTTGGACCGGTCCTTCTTCGAGGATGCCGGCTCTCTTCGCGGCGAGGCGAAGCTGCAGGAGCGGGGGCTCGAAGTGAGGAGACTCGGCGAGGCTGCCGCGGCGGTGGGCCAGGAGCTCCAGCTCCTTCGCCAAGAGGAAGAAGCCAGCGAGGCGGACTTGGCCCGGCGGCAACCGGAGCGGAAGGAGAAGGCGAGGATCCAGCGGGCTGCGGAGCGTGCGAAGCTCAAAGCGAAGATCGGCTCGTTCAGCCTGCTGAAGTTTTTGTAATGCCGTGTTCAAGTCCATCCTTCTGTCTTCTTGAACTTTTTTTTTTGTCAACTTAGTTGGTGCTTCGGGCATCACAACTAAACTGAAAACTCATGTAAATTGTAGTGGTCCTTTTGCTTATTTTGTTCACCTTTGCTTTGCGCCTACAGTTTTCTCTCTTTGACTGCGCCGTTGGGCATTTGAATTGAACTTGACGATCCACTGATTGTCCTGTTTAGGACTTAGTCACATTAAGCTCTTGTTTTGCCTTCTGTTGCTCACAGCGTGAGATCGGATTAACTCCGATCTTCGCGTTGTAGCTCCAACGGGATCGAAAGAGTAACCCAAACGTTTGCCTTTACGGCCAACTGAAGAACTTGACTTCGACTCGCCTTTCGGCGAGTTGTTGTCTGGGGAACCGTCTTCGACGATTGTCGTCATGTGGGAATGAGACAATTGATTGTGGTAAAAGTCATCGCCTGGTAGACTCTACCCATCAGTTATCCTAAAGCAATGTTAGGACATCCGGAACAGGTCAGATAGTTCAGGTACGTAGGAGTGTGACTATTGACAGGAGTAATGGCACGTCGCATGGTAGGCCATTGTTCAGGCTATGCTATTCGTAAGAATAACGGCGCCAATCATCAGAGGTGATCATTAACTTGATGAGGTGATGTCGCGATTGAAGCGACCGTGGGGGCCTACCATTCCTCAGAATAGGAATGGTAAGCGGATTTTGTCAGAGGTTTAATGTTAACATGACAGAGGATGTCGTGATTGGAACGACTTTGAGGACCCACCATCCTATAGAAGAGGGATAGGCGAATTGAGTGGATTCGTCGTGATATGAACGACTTTAATGGATCCGCCTTCTCATTGGAGGATTGGTAAGTTGATTTTGTCAGAGGTTTAATGTTAACGTGACAGAGGATGTCGTGATTGGAACGACTTTAATGGATCCGCCATCCCATTAGAGAGATTGGTAAGTTGATTTTGTCAGAGGTTTAATGTTAACATGACAGAGGATGTCGTGATTGGAACGACTTTGAGGACCCACCATCCTTTAGAAGAGGATTGGTAAGTTGATTTTGTCAGAGGTTTAATGTTAAAGTGGATCCGCCTTCTCATTGGAGGAGATAGGCGAATTGAATGTATATGTCGTGATATGAACGACTCTAGTGGATCCGCCTTCTCATTAGAGGAGATAGGCGAATTGAATCCCACAAGAGGCTTTCGCCAGAGCGGGCAAAGTAGGAACAGTTTAGCCTCGTGTACTAGTTGGAGGGTTTTGAGGGCCAGTTTAGACTCATGCACTCTTGGGAGTTTGTGAAGGAGCACTATGGGTAGTACTTCTTCAGGTACTTGCCGTTGATGGGCATCATGATCTTATCGCCGTTCGGTTTGACGAGGCGATAGGCGCCGTTTGAGTAGACTGTCTCTACCACGAATGGTCCTTCCCATTTGGACTGGAATTTCCCCTTCTTCTTGGAAGTGAGGATCATTGGTCTACGGACGGATAGGACGAGCTCTCCTTCTTTGAAGGCTCGGCGCTTGACTTTCTTGTCGAAACTCTTGGCCATCCGAGCTTGGTAAAACTCAATGTGCTGCTGAGCTTCCAGTCGCTTGTCGTCCAGTGCTTCGAGCTCTGCGAGTCGAAGTTGGTGATTTTCCTCAGTCGTCATCCCTGTCGCTAGGGCGACGCGCAGGGATGGAATCTGAATTTCTAATGGCAATACAGCTTGAAGGTTTCGCCGTTCCAACGCATTGGCAGTCGGCGAGGACCGTGTGGATGAGTCTCTCGCAATGACACTGAGGATTCGCCTCGTGAATAGGGCGTTTGCGAGTCAAGAATTCTCTGAGGTCTTCTACGGGTGGTTGGTGACAACCCCCAGCCTCAGAAGAGTCGCTCTGGTGAGTCGACGAGAGATGAGAGATTTTTGGGCGCTCTCTCTGGCGCGTGTTGGGTGGAACGCCTTGGTGTTGGAGTCAGGCGATCTCGCCTTGACTGGCGAGTCTTCGCGTTTGAGCGAATTCCAGTACGTGGGCGAGTTTCGACCCCGTGTTTAGAAGAGCGGGTTCGGGAGGAACCGCCTATTTCCTTTCCTTTACGTTTATCCGCCAAATGATTATGGCGAGGCTCGCCAGCCTTCGAGGATTCGCCTACTTGGGTAAGCTCGTATGCTCGGTGTGGTTTGTTCGCATCAGGGATATGACCTGAGAAGCGAAGTCCTCCTGAGCGGATGGCTCTGCTGTCCTCGGTTGACGCTCCTGATTTGGAGGGCCTTCCGAGGTCGGGCAGCTTGCCTTCCTGTCTAGCGTTTCTCGGGCCTGTGTGATGGTTCAGGCCATTATGAGAAATGGAGGTTTGGACCCCCTGTCTGACGGGTGTTTGCCGTCGCTGTTGGTTAGTTCTCCCAGCGGGGAGAACGTCACCGTGGGTTGTGGCATTGCGGTTTGTACCGGAGTGAACTGGCACTTCCTCCGAGGTAGGTGTCTGTGTGGACCGCTTGGCGATCCATCTGGCAGACCCTTGCCTCTTGCGCTCGATCTCTGGCTTGGCCTTGATCGATCGCGAGGGAGTGGGCTCCTCCGATGAGACTCGGTTGGAACCCTCGGGTGCGGAGGCTTTGACCGTCTGAGGTCGGCCTCGGCGCACAGCTCTGTGGCGTTTGCGGGACGCATCGCCACCAGAGGAGGAGGAGGACAAGTATTCTTCGTACTTGGCCTGGTCGAACTCGATTTCGAGGGACTCTACTGTCGTCCCGATAGTAACCTCATCAAACTGAGCCACCACCATTTCACTCGATGAAACAGCTGCTCCCACTGTGGTCGCCATCTTCTGTAGGGTGAAAATTTGATTCTTCCGAAGAAAGGAGTTTCGTTTGTATTTATAAGAAAGCTTATTACAAACTAACAAATCAAATGTTTACAACAGAAGCAGAGGGAAGGCCCTCTTTGTTTTTGTGTGGGGACTTTAGGTGGCTATAGGACGCTTCGCTCGATGGTCGGGTCGAGTCTGCTTCCCTTGGACCGTTTGAATGAGGTTGCTGGAGAGCTTCAGTTCGCAGTAGAAGCTCGGGGCAATGGAGTTCGGGTCTGCTTGGTTCGTCGGCGATCGGAGCCCGGAACTAGGCAGCAGTGCTGTAATGCAAGGATTTGCTAACAGCTTGGTCTCAACTCTTTTTTCTCCAAGTTTTGCGACCTCTCTTCCATCGTGCTGGAAGGGGTTTTTAAATGAAAGAAGGACAGCTTGACTTCTCCTTGAATTGTGGGATGTGACCACATCCTCTTCAGAGACGTCTCGCCGTTCCTCGATACCATGAACGGTCATTCCAGGGATTGTGTTCTATGTCCTGTCACCTACGATGGGAAGGCCCATTCTTGTATGTGAGGCAACAAACGACTGCTATCCGAGTGGATTTGACCAGCATTAATGAACCGCATTTATGAGTTCGCAGATCGATGAAGTGTCTGTCCGATCACTTGTACTGTGCGTGACCGCCCGGCGTGCTTTGAGCACGACGCTTTCTCCTTTCCGGTCAGGAGAGGCGGTGAAGTAGGTGTACAGTACTCGAGTGGGTCTAGCCAGCTTGCCGAGTGCCGGCGGATCCAGCTCTTGGCTCAGACAGCCGAGGTGAGTCGCATTTATGAATGCTCAGGTTGACTCGACGCCTGTCCAGTCCTTCGCGCTGTGTGCACTGTGGGCGGCCGTTTGACGGTCCTGGGGTACTGTGCTCTCTCTCCCTTCGGGTCGAGAGAGATGGGAAGGTCCATCTCAGCACGTGGGGTAGTGGATACCCAGCTGTACTGACGGTTTTGGGGCTTGCTGGCGGATTCGACTCCGAACTCGGGCAGGCGAGTTGAGCGAAGAGCGAATTTCCGCCATCCTGATCGACCCTGACTCATGCTGGCGAGTCGACCGTTAGGCGAACCTGGACTTGAGTACAGTCGACGTCCACGCGGTTTAGGTCCGTGCCAGAGAACTGGGCTTGCGAACTCTTCTCGTAGGCAAATTTCCTGTAGACCCATAGAGGTATTTTTTTCCGTCTACAATCATCATTCTTTTTCTTTTGTCCAAATCTCTATTTGACTAATAAAGAATTGTATTCATAGGACCAGCCGTCATGACTGATACGACTACGATTCCTAGCATCCTAAGTTTACCTGGCGGTGGTGTATCTTCTCCAAACCCAATGGGCATTACAGAATTACCTAGAGGAGTTGATATACCATCAACGATCACACCTGCTAGCATTCCTGAGCCTGCTGAGATTAGATTGACGGAGCCTGTCATAGGTTCTCAAACTGAGGGGACCTCTGTTGGTACTGGTATGCTCATAATTCGCTCTGAATTTCCCCACTATATTCTAGAGTTTCTTACCCTTCTGCGCTATTACTTGTAGGGTCTCCACTATCTCCGTATGAGTGTGTCCTATCCCTTTTAGCCGATCCTGATCCTAGCAGAGACATTTTCTGAATGGATCTTGGTTATTTCGTCAACTTTTTTGACAGAATGATCGAGAAACTTCTTCATCAGGAATATTGCTTCGATCAGTTCAGGCATTCCCTTGCTTGACACATGATGATGATTAGAGAGGAGGGATATCCTGGGCTAGCTGAATCTCTCACTGTCGACTTTATTATTCTGGAGTGTGAATTCTGAGAGTTAGAGGAGCTGAAGGCTAGTGGGGCTTCTTCCTTCATATCTTCTCAGTTGGAGCATAGACTGACACAATGGCGTGACCTCAGATCTTCTATTGGTAGTGAGCTTCAGTCGCATGAGAGTTCTATCACGCAGATGATGGCTAGTCTTGCGAGGAAGGATACGGATAGAGCTGAGTTACTTAGTTCTTTAGACTCCAACCGCGAGGAGGTAGCCAGGTTGAAGAAGGCCCTGAAGTACGCTGAGGAGTCTGGTGCCATCATTGTAGATGAGCTAGCTAGTTTAGAGAGCTCTCGCGGACAGATACTTGAGAGACTAGAATCTACGCGGGAGAGATTAATGAAGCTAAAAGGTAAAGCCACGGAGATCTTGAACAGTTCTGAAGATTCTGTCCGAGCTGATCTGCAGATTAAGCTTGAGTAGGGTTATACAGACATGCTCTCTAGGTTGGAACTTCACATTCTCGGTCGCCGATTGCGTTCGGGCCGATTAGCTTTATCATTGTATGCTTTGACTTGATCTATTAGTAAAGACCCAATATTTGATTTAGCATACTCATCTTGTATCATGATGTTTCTTTGTTGGTTGTGAACCCAATGGACACAATGCTTATAGGATTTTTAGCAAATCCTCAGTCATAAACGGATTTGATATGCCTTTACCGATTAGCGTTTGAATCGGGCTAGCATGCGGATTGTATAAGTCCGTTCTGTATATAACGTTGTGCTAAAATAATTAATTCTTTTAGCACCATGATATGGAATACGTAGACTTTGTCTTTATCACGGGAATAGACTACCCGGCAACGCGTGTTAGGTGCTGACTCATCCTTACTTAGGATTTAGGATAAAAGTCCCCAGATTTGTATTCTAGTATCTTTCCATTCAATGAAAGACTAAATCGGCAACGTGTGTTAGACGTAGACTTAGAATTTTTTGGCAAATCCTCAGCCTTTAACGGATTTGATGTGCCTTTACTGACTACCGTTTGAATCGGGTTAGCATGCGGATTGTATAAATCTGTTTCATATATAACATTGTGCTAAAAGAGTTAATTCTTTTAGTGCTACGATGTAGAATACGTAGATTTTATCTTTATCACGGGAATAGACTACCCGATAATGCGTGTTAAGCGCTGACTCATCCTTACTTAGAATTCAGGATAAAAGTCCCCAGACTTATATTCTGGTATCTTTTCGTTCGGGAAAAGACTAAACCGGCAGCATGTGTTAGAGACAGACTTATCTCTCTTTTGGGGTTTGAGATAAAATCCCTCGTGCATGAAGTGCACGGATTTGTAGTTGAGAAATGTGTCTTTTCGAAAGATAAAGACAAACCCAGAGTGGGAGAGGAAGAATTTTATATTCTATCTCCCAAAACTAAAGAGGAAGAATTTTATACCCTATCTCTAGTTGTGGGGGAAACTCAAGGTGGGATCTCCACCTTAAGAATCCGAAAAAGTGACACTAAGAGTGGGATCTCCATTCCGAGAATCGAGAGGATTCAAACAACCTTAACTTTTATAGGATTGGTTGCTTAAACTGAAAAGAGCTCTTCGTTTATTGAAGTGAGATCGGAGTTTGACCTTAACATTTATAGGTTTGGCTGAATGGGTTTGAGACAATCCTAACTTTTATAGGTTTGATTGCTCAATTGAAAGTGGACCTCTCGTTCATGGAAAGAATCGAGAGGGGATTCTGGTTTTGACCCTAACTTTTATAGATTTGACCAAGAAAGCAAAGGGAGTGGAATACATATAGCAGTGAAAATGCCGATTTGTACTAGCCACTCGATGTAGGATTTCGATGCCAAGTGATCAGTACTTAACATGCAAAATTTGAAATTACCAAAGATTAGCGGATAGGATTTTTGGTGGACTCACCATCAATTGATTTGATCGGTGAGGGATTTTGTGAGGAAAGATTGCTCCTGTCAAAACGGTTGAATCTCGTCTCAGCAAAAGAATTCATGAGAGTTGGTGAATTTAATCTCGAAAATAAGATAGATTCCATCATTAAGGACATTCAGAATCCAAATAGGGATTTCTTGCTTATCCTTTTTATAACTACCGGGTTATCCCTAAGAATACCCCACATAGTATTCTTCCGGGAACTTCCCGTGACATGGGTTATCCTAAACGTACTAAGGGTAGTACTTTTTTAGAAATTTCCCGTTTATCGGCATCATCAGCCGAGCGCCTTCCTTGGTAATAAGGCGATAAGCGCCATTCGAGTAGACTGTCTCTACTACGAATGGCCCCTCCCATTTGGGTTCAAATTTACCTTTATTCTTAGAATTAAGGATCATGGGCCATCGGACAGCTAAGACCAAGTCTCCTTCTTTGAAACTTCGTTGTCGAACTTTTTTATCAAAAGCTCGGGAAATTCTGGCTTGGTAGAACTCAATGTGCTACTGATCTTCCAAGCGCTTCTCGTTGAGTATCTCGAGTTCTTCGAGATGTTTCTGATACTATTCTTCAGTTGTTAACTCTGTTGCGAGAGCGATCCGGAGCAATTGAATTTGGATTTCTAACGGAAGAACGGCTTCACACCCGTATACCAGAGAATATGGGGTCGATCCCGTCGGTGTGCGGACCGTGGTACGATAGGCCCATAAGGCTGCGCCAAGCTTATCATCTTAATCTCGTTTATTAGTTTTCACGAGTTTTGATAAAAGCTTTATGATAGTTTTGTTAAAGGCTTCTCCTAATCCATTTGCTATGGGATTGTAAGCTGTCGACGAGACGTCTTGAACTTTGAACTTCTCGTAAAATTTGATAAAGGTGTTACTGACAAACTGGGGCCCATTGTCATGTATGATTTGTCTTAGGACACCATATCGGTAGATAATATGGTGCTTGATGAACGCAATCACGTTGCTCGTTTTTACTTATTTGAGCGGAATGGCTTCAGTCCACTTGGAGAAGTAATCGGTAATTGACAGAATGAATCTATCGCCTTTGACTAATGGAGGATTTATAGGACCAACAACGTCCATTCCCCAAGTCTCAAAAGGCCATGAGGTAGCCGAAGGATGTAGATGCTTCGGCGGTTGGTGCATATAATTTGCGTGTACGTGACACGCATGACATTTTCGGGCATATGCGACTGCGTCTTTTATCATGATGGGCCAGAAATATCTCATCCTTCTAATACGGTCGTAAAGTTTGGGGCCAGATTGGTGTGCACCACAAGCCCCTTCGTGTGTCTCCCTAAGGACTTCTTCCGCCTCTTTAGTGGATAAGCAACGTAATAGTAAACCATCATACCCCTGACGATATAGCATTCGACTCTCCGTGTTAAAGTAGAATCTCGGAGATCTTCGTCGGATTGAGTCCCTTTCCTTCACGTCTTCTGGTAAAATTCCATGTAAGACGTAATCGATGATAGGGAAATGCCAACCTCGGGGTTCGAACTCAACTTTAGTTGAATACACCTCTTTAGTATCATCTTCTCAGTTGCCTACATCGTAGATTGGTACGAAGAGTTAGTGAGTTCTCACCGTAATGAATTGTTCCGTTTCAGGAGGCTTTGCTAGAGATACTGCTAATGCTGCTAATACATTCGCGTAGGTGTTCTGTAAGAGTGGAATGTATTCAATAAATAATCCTTCGAATGATTCCGCCATCTCGACGGTCATCCTATGGTATGGTATCAAATCCTGTTTTCTGATCTTATACTCCCCTTGAACCTGTTTAACTACCAATTGAGAGTCACCGAAGGCTTCAAGGTATTAGACCCCCAGCTCTTTAGCAAAGCTGAGTCTAATAAGTAGCACGTTATACTCGGTAACGTTATTCGAGCACGGCTTGGTCAGCGAGTAAGCTTGAGGCATCACATATTTTCCCAGGGAAACTAAGACAACTCCAACTCCGGAAGAAATCTTAGAACATCCAGGAGCACTTACTACATTAGTTGCTCGAGAAGCACCATCAAAGTACAAACACCACACCTATTGATGGGAAGTTGCGTTGTCTTCATGGGTTTCATCTGGCAGGTCGTTGTATACCTCGGCAGTATCTGTAGTTGGGTTAGCTGCCAGGAGATCACAAATAGCTTGGTCTTTGACCGACTTTTGTTGCTTAAAGTGTAGGTCGTATTGGGACAGAAGCAGGGTACATTTTGCTAGCCGTCGGTTCATGAAAGCGGGTTGCGTCATGAATACTCTGCATGGGTTAACATTAGAAATGACATAGATAGTCTATCCGACCAAGTAGTATCACATCTTTTGAATAGTGAATACCAAGGCGAGACACTCCCTTTCGATCATTGGATATCGAGATTCGGCACCCACGAGGATCTGGCTCAAGTAATATATGGCCTATTCGTGACCGTTATCGTTGTCTTGTGCAAGTAATGTACTTAACGAGTGGCTTGTCGCCTTGACATAAATCAAGAACGGTTTGCCCAATTTTGGTGCAACGAGCACAAGGGGTCTCGAGAGATATTCTTTAATATTCTCGAACACTTTTTGACAAGCGTCGTCCCATACAAATGACACGCCCTTCTTTGTAAGCCTGGAGAATGGTTGACATTTCCCCGAAAGGTTTGAGATGAACCAACGGATATAAGCCAACCATCCTTGTAATCCTCTGAGTTCCTTAAGGTTTTTCGGAGGTTGCAGCTCGTTAATTTCCTTCACTTTATCAGGGTCGATGTGAATACCCTTTGTGGTGACGACGAATCCAAGGAATTTGCCGCTGGACATTCCGAGGAAAGATTTGGTAGGATTCATCTTCAATTGATGAGTCCGCATCAGGTCAAACATCATTTTCAAGTCTTTGATATGATCATTCTTGTCATGACTTTTCACAACTAGATCGTTCACGTACCATTCGATAATCCAAGCAAGCATCTGAGGTTTCATCATTCGAGGATCGTGACCTTCTGGGTCTAGGTCTGATAGTTCCAGATCGTAACCAAGTCATGCGTTGAGATACTTCTGCAAAAGGTTCAGAACTAAAGCGTCGCATGGATTTGCCTTTGTCGACCATGTTAATAGTAACTCGTAAGAGCTCGTTACTTGTGTCGGTTGACCTTCTTCTACGGAAAAGCCTCAGTTTAGCCTCGGATGGTCTGGTGGAGATTCTTTCAAACACCGAAACCATTTGTGGGGCCTTAGGGCAGTAGCATTCTGACAACACTACCTTGATTATCTTAGCACACGGACAGTGCGAGTCCGTGACTCGGGTATTTTTTTTAGGATTTATTCGCACCCCCAGCCCGATAGTACAACTCGTCAGTCTGATGACCGGAGTAACCCATCGTGTGTTGGCACGACTTCCCAGGTATAACATCATCATCGGACAAACCTGTTTCCCTCTGGGGATATGACGCTTCATTGGCGTCTACAAGAGTCATGTATTCAGACTTACGCCTTCGTGAGCGTGAAACTCTAACGGGCTCTTGAACTTCGATTCGCAATCCGATGCGGTCGGTCATAAGGGCTTTCCCTTTGTTGTTATTAGGGGGATTAGTATGACCCCCAGCTTGAATTGTTATTTGGAAACCTTTCAATGGCCCCAATCGCTCCTTCACATATTAGGGAGGAGCAATGCAGTCTTTTAAAGAAACTCTAAATTTGGTGAGATCCACGCTACCGTATGGCTCCGTCGGAAGTACGAGGATAGGGGAGACGAGATCTGAAGTTGACGAAGACTGAATGATAACTTCGTCCACTTTTTCCTTAGGCACTGACTTTGCCTTTGGCACCCACACCCGTTTGTACTTGGGCGACTTTTTAACCGCCTCTTCCTTCTGCATTTCTTTTGCTTTTTGCAAAAGGACTTGGGCGTACGCGAGCAATGATGGCGCTTTCGGATTCGCTCCTCAAGGGTAGAGCGGGTCCTTTTGACGTGGACCCATTCATTCTTCTCTGCTTTAGAGGAGGGGTTGTTTACTCACCGTTGTTGTTCTCGGCGCTGCCTAGATTTCAGATCCACATCATAGCGGATCCCGTCCATTGGCTCCAAAAGGCGTTGGCGTTGTCTTTGGTGTGCTCTCTTCGACAGAGTTGGCACGTCTTCACCAGCTAAGCTTTTGCTGGAGGGGAGTCCCAGATCTACAGCTTGGACCTCGTTGGATGCTGGAGGGGCATCGCGAGGTGTAAGTGCGGTGGTGGCGAGAGGATCTTGGATCTTCGAGCCTGAAGTCCAGCGAGCATTCTTGGAAGAGGAGGCCTTTCTGCACCTGTGTGGAGAGCCGGATCTGGAAGAGGAGGAAGAGAGATACTCTTTAAACTTCTACTGGTCGAATTCGTATTCGACCTCTTCGTTCACAGGGATCTTGATCGCCGGTTGCATCACGACAGCCTCTGCAAAGAGGCTATTGGCTCCCCCCCAGGGATCTTGATCGCCGGTTGCATCACGACAGCCTCTGCAAAGAGGCTATTGGCTCCCACTGTGGTCGCTAGTTTGTTTCCATCGAAAGTCATATTTGTGATGGATTTCATTATAACTTTAGTCGTTTACAATGAATTCAAATAAAAAAATACAACTCTCTCGAAAATAAGCACAAGATTTGTTTATCGGCTCTTGCTTACGTGGGTTCTTGGCCGGTGACGGGGACGTCAATATCCATGGACCACCTGATGATCAGATCAGGTCTGAAGCTTCGTCGATTCGTGAAGGAATCAAGAAGCTGAAGCAATTATCTCAGCAACGGAGAGATAATTACTCTTCTTAAGATTACCGCAACGGAATAATCTCAAGGGAAGAACACGAGAACTACAGATCTGGTGAACTCTTCTTTCCTACGCCAAAGAACTCGATCGATCTCCTCCTCTCTTCTGAAATTCGTGCTCCTTCAGTCTTCAGTTTGGCAGGGCTTTACCAATTCTCGAGAATTCGAGATCTAAAGAATGAAGGCCCTGGGGCTGTATTTATAGGCTTCGGGACCTCTGTTTTTAGATAAAAATGGTTGATTCCCTCTTATCCTAAGTTGTAACCACTTAACCATGTTCATGGATGATATTTTATCAGTTAGAGCAAATTCAAGCGGTTAACTGTCAAAAAATAGCCAAAATCAGCTTTTTCGGGTTGCAGACACCCGCGGGTGTCTCGGCCTGGCCGAGACACTTGTGAGTGTCTCGGCTTGGCCGAGACACCATGTGGTGTCTCGGTTTGTCTCAAGGCTTTGTCTCGCGTGCTCTGTCCGTTTTCACCGTATTTTCATCATCCAAAATCAAAATCACGCGATCAAGAATGCATCGGAAAGCCGACGTGGAGATCTACAAGATCTCACAATTTAATCATGTGTGGAGTAAATAGGACACAAGGGGTGCTTCATCTTTCGTAAGCGATGTGCAACTTCTAGTTCATTCGTGTTTCGGTTATTCCGAAATTCCGTTGCTTCGCATGGTCCGTAGACTCACTTCATACATTTGTCATCGTCAAATGAGCTTCTGTGACTCGAATAGCGACATTCATCATCTCCTCTCCATCTCGAGCTGGGTGCGTGGACCTATAGGCAATTTTTGACTCCTACACTACTAGCAAAAATTAAAAAAAATGGTAACTAGAACAGCTCTATCAAACTACGGCTCTCCGTGCACCTGGCTCGTTACCTGAAAGTAGGGGAAAGACAAGCGTCAAAGTGCTATAACGAGTAACATCTCAACTAACCCTAGGGAAAAGGTCTAGAAGGATAAAAAAATATCTGATAATACATATAGATAGCTAAACATCGACTATAAAAAAAAAATAGAGGTTTGATGTTTAGAAATTTACAACACGAGTATAGGTACGCCTCCCTTAGCTCAAATTGTAAATTGCTAAATACCAAATTCAAAAGCTACAACATGGAGTAATAACTCTATCTCCAACCAAAATATCAATGACCTGTCATATGTCAATTACATATCCAACTCGTGGTATGCAATAAATAAATGTCCAAAGTATGATCTGCAATAGCTTAAAGTCCAACACAAGGACTGTAGTGGATTATAGTCCAACAAGAGGACTTTAATAGTTTATAGTCCAACATGAGGACTTTAATAGTTTATAATCCAACACAAGGAATTGATAGCTTATAGTCCAACATGAGGACTGTAATATACAAATAGTGTCAGAAATCACGTACATACCATTCACCCTCATGCTCCGATGAATAAATCTAAGACTCATGTCTGAAGTCAACTCATGTATACCAATCTCAGTGTATAACAAACCCATATAACCCAGATATTTTGCCAGCCATACAAACCTAAACACAACAGGATAAAAGCAGAAAAAATCCCCCAGCGGTCGACCGCGACTGGAGCAGAAGCTTACTGCTTCTATGCACGACACGCAGTCGACCGCCACGGTCGACCGCGTAAAAGCAGAAACCCTAGTTCAGGTTTCTATTCTATGTGGTTTTATCCAAAAACTTTCGTGCGATGTTTATATACATTATCAATCCTTCATATGAGATTCAGCATAACCAGAACATGTGAATTTCAGTCTAATCACTATAGATAAAATGAATCAAATCTTAAACATGTAAATTTCGTGTCGAAATCTTCAAAAACAAAAATCTTTCTTACAAAACTCTTGATAGAAATAAACTCAGATCTAGATCTGTATTAAGAATTTCATGGGTGAGCTTTATTAACTGAAAACATGTTTTCTTTACAAAAATACAACATATAGATCTATTTTTATACATAATCTAGTATGTTAGGCTCACAAATCACATGAAAAATATTATTAAAACATTTAAAAACATGGGTATAGGGTTGGGCGAGATGAAACTCGCCTGAGGGATGATGAACAACTCCAACAAAACGTTGGAAAATATCCTCCTACGCCGAAAACCGCTGGATCCCGCTCAAACTCTTTGAAATCCGTCGAAATCACCAAGGAGAAGGGGCTAGGGTTTGCAAGAGGGAAGGAGGAGGCTGCTAGGGTTTTCTGTGGTGAAGAAGAAGCTCTCACGAATATAATATTATATATATGAGCGCACAAACCAGAACCAAAACCCAATAAGACTCGAACTGGAAAAAACTGGTAAAACTGCATACGGTCGACCGCCACGTTCGACCGCACAAGAGATAAAAGCTTTCTGCTTCTGTTGTGCGCCCGGCGGTCGACGTCCACGATCGACCGCATAGGAAATTTCTTGTTGGTGCATATTGTTTGTGTGCTGGTCTTATCACTCGATCTTTCTCATATAAATACACTCGTTTGATCCCCAAACACTTGTTATCACATTCATCTATGATATAAACATATATGTCACAATAAAAAATTCATTCACTGTATTTTACGGGGTTTTACATTCTTCCCCCCTTAAAAGAATTTCATTCTCAAAATTTCAAAATCGTATCTTAAAAATTAATAATACGAGAAAAGCACATCGGGAGTAGTCATTCCCACATACACCTCTCGTAGCATTAATTTTCAGATATTAACATAGTAATATCTAAATTTAACAGTCTTAAATGCAAATATTCACGCCTTAATCCCTAACAAAATGGAATTAGTACGTCGGGCGAAAAATCCAAACAAGAAACCGCCCATATATATCATGTATCCCAAATGATTAAGGATTAAGTGACAATACCCCCATTATAGTGTTAAAGATAAATATGACTATCAAAAGTATCATAAAACATAAGAAAACATAATGCAAATAATTTATCTGCTCAAACAGGTGTGGGTAGTCGCGACGCATATCCTCCTCGCACTCCTAAGAAATCTCCTCGGATCCTCTCCGGTTCCATTAAACTTTCACCAAAGGAATCACCTTGTTTCTAAGTTTCTTCTTTTCTCTAGAAAGTATACAAACTGGGATCTCTATCATAGTCAAATCGTCCTGAAGCTCAATCTCCGGAGCATCCAATGCTCGTTGTCTTTCCTCGTCATGTAAGTGCTTCTTGAGCATAGAAATATGAAACACGTCGTGCATACAAGACATCAATGTTGGAAGGTCTAGTCTGTATGAAACAGCCCCAATACACTCCACAATCTAAAAAAGGCCAATATATCTCGGAGCAAGCTTCTCCCGTCTACCAAATCGCTACACCCCCTCCATCGGCGATACCTTCAGCATGACAAAATCTCCCACCTGAAACTCCAAAGGTCGTCTTCTGTGATCCGCGTAACTCTTCTGCCGACTTTGAGCGGTTAAAATAAGCTCCCTAATCAATGCTACCTTTTCGGTAGTCTGCCTCACAAGCTCTGGTCCAAGAAATAAGCTATCCTCTTGCTCTGGTCCAAGAAATAAGCTATCCTCTTGCTCTGCCTAACATATAGGGGATCTACAGGGCCTCCCGTACAAAGCCTCATACGGAGCGATACCAATCGTTGCTTGATAACTATTGTTATACACAAACTCTACCAATGAAATATGATCCTCCCAGCTACCTTGAAAGTCAATGATACAAGCTCGCAGTATGTCCTCCAACACCTGGTTCACTCTCTCTGTCTGACCGTCTGTCTGAGGGTGAAAAACACTGTTGTGCAATAATCTGTTGCCAAATGAATCCTGGAAACTCCTCCAAAAGTGCAAGGTAAAAACTAAGTCTTGATCTGATACTATCGTGTCTGGAACTCCGTGAAGTCGAACTATCTCCCGGATGAATATCCTCGCATATGTCTTGGCGGTGTAAGTAGTCCTCACTAGAATAAAATGTGCCAACTTTGTTAACCGATCCACGATCACCCAAATTGAGTCGTTCCCCCTCTTCCATTTCGGCAGCCCTACAATGAAGTCCATAGAAATATCTGCCCACTTCAATTCTGGAATGGGTAGAGGTTGAAGTATCCCTGCTGGTCTCTGATGTTCTGCCTTCACTTGCTGGAAGATGAAATACTTAGTGAGCGTTTGGCTACCAATGTGTTTTTTCTGTTTCCATTTTTTTTGTCAAAAAAACACTGAAACTTGTTTGGGAACTAGGGTGTTTTTTTAAGTTGTCCCTTTACAAATATGAAAAAATCCACGCTTTTCTCAAAACACCTTTTAGGTGTTTTGAGATCCCCGTTTATTTTCCCCCAAACCAACGCGATCCCCTTTTCTCCCCCTCAACCCGAGCAGCCGTCGCCGCCACTCCTCGTCATCGCCTCATCGCACCATTCGCCTCTCGTCATCGGCCTTCGCCGCCTCCCTCAGTTAGCGTCGCGGCCCGGCCTCATCGCGAGCCTTCGCAACAGTACCCACGATGCTTCAGATTTTGATCTTCGTCGCGCGGCCAACTCAGATTTGATCTCTTCGTCGCCGCCACTTAGATTTGATCTCGTCGTCGTCGTCGCCACTCAGATTTGATCTCGTCATCACTGTCGACGCTTTCAGATCCCGCCTCTCTCTTCTTTAATGCCCTGAACCCAGGTTTAGATAACCCATACTCTTCTTCTTCTCTGTTTTATTTTCTAATTTTGGGTGATTTTTTGTGCGATTTTGCTGACATTTGTTGGGTTTTTTGGAAATTGATTCTAAGGGGAGTATGTGGCTTCGGTTGTTGAGGCTTAGCGACATTGATTTGGATACAAGAAGAAAAGAGGAAGCAGGTGATTTTTTTTGCTTGAAGTTTTGATTTTATTTTCTGGATTTTACCTTGAATATTGGTTATGGATGACTATTGTGATATGGGTCATTTTTAGCTTCTGTAATGATGCATTATGGAATGCAACTCAATGTTTTACAATGGTCTTATCAAACACTTTAGGAGAAAAAATACAACACCAATGTGTTTTTTAGAAAAACACTACAACAAAAAACACCTTGGTAGCCAAACAAACCCTAATGATAATCACATTTTATTACAATTTTATACCTTCATTATCTATTTTATATGAATAAATATATCACTAATAAGTATTTTTATCTTTTAATTGAAGGTTAAGAAAGAATAAATCTCAAACTCTCATCTCTCAATAAAAACACCTTTATTAAATGAAGAAATGAAGCAAAGAAGCCCATTGGAAAATCAATTGCCAAATTATCCAAAAGCCAAAACACACGAAGAAGTTGCGGGCTAAAAAAGGAAAACTCTTGACATCGATGCCAGCATCGATGGGGGCATCGATGCTAGCATCGATGCCTGTATCAATGTCAGCATCAATACGCTTATCGATGCTGGCATCGATACCTCCGGTAGTTTGTTACAGATTAGTGGGTGAAAATTATTGTTTTTGGATAAGATTTTAATCCAATGGCTCTTATTCACTGATGTTTACTATAAATAGGGGTAGAGAGTGAGGGTTAGGGTGTGAAAAATTTTGTAACTCTATTTGGAGAGGAGGGTTACTCTTAATTGAGAAGACCTTTCAAAAATTATAATTTTTTCTTGCAATCAATAAAAGAATTTTTCTCCACTTTAAATTTTTCTTTTCTCCTCTTTGTAGAATGATGAGGATGGAGATGAGGAGCAGTTTGAAGGTTTGTATTTATTTTATTTTTCCCTTTTATTTCTTTTTAGTAATTTCTTTATTATTGCTTATTAGTTAGATTTACATTCATGCTTGTAGGGTAGATTTATTTTTTAGTCTTTTTATTTCTTTTTGCACTTTAATTTGTAGAGTAGATTTATTTTTATAAATTTAATTTTTGCAATTTATTTTGTTGTTTAGATTTTAATTCTTTGTAGTTAGATTTATTATTTGTTCATAGTTTAGATTTTTCCTTTCTTTTGAATTTTGTAATTAGTTCTTTTCTTCTTACTTTTATTTCTTAAGATGTAAAATTAATTCTTATAGTAATCTTAGAATTATATGAAACTAGTCTAATTTCCTTTATGTTATGCAAATTATTCTCTTACACTTAAAATGATCATGTATAGGATAATCAACTAGAGAACTAATTGATAGAAGAAGAATTTAATAATCTATGCTTATCTTGAGTGGTTTGATAGGTTATACTTATGAATTCTAGGATTACTATCTTGTTGTTGTTCTTATCATGATTTTTATTTTGACTTAGATGATAATTTGATAGGTTATACTTTTCTTAAATAGTTTGATATTCTATGCTTAATAAATCTAAGTTGAAATATGATAAAAAGAGAATAGTTTGTACTTTATAATTAAGATTAGCTAGTGCATTCAATTCTAGATCACTCATATCTTTAATTAAATCCTTCATCTTTTGTTTTCTTAATTTTTCTCTTTTTATTCTTTCTTTTTATTTTATTCTTTGATTCTTTCTTCTCTCTTCTAAAATTCAATTTATTGTCACTTGCATATATTCAAAACAATCACTCATAATATCTCTCTCCATAATCACACTTATTCTTTAATCCTATTTTTGTCACGTATGAAATATAAGAACCAATTCTAATAATCTCTTAAAATCACCTTCCTCGTGGGATCGATAACTTTTTATACTATAACTTTATCAATTGTGCACTTGCAATTTTGGTACATAATTATACTGCATCAAGTTTTTGGCGCCGTTGCCAGGAAAGGTGCTCAAGTAGGTTTTAATTATTTTGGTTCTTTAACTTGTGTGTTTTTGTGAAACAACTACTTGGAGATTAAAGATCAAGAATTGGAGATTAAGAAATTGGAGATTCGCTTGTGGTAAGTCTTCTTCCTAATATTTTCAATTCCACACCTTTAGTTAGTTTCTCACAATTAGAGACAAATAGGATTTTTAAAAAAAAAATTCATTTTCGTTGACCATAATAAAATTCACCCTCCACTTGAATAAATACTAACAAGATAATAAATTCAAACAATTTTCCCCCTTCTCATTGTTTGATTGTTAACCCTAATTAAAAAAAATCTTTTTACCATCCTTTTTAGTCGCTTTTAATTCCTAGGGTTGCATTTCATACAGTTAGTAGGAATTCACTAAAGTGATTTGAGCATCTTGGTTTAGCACACACTAGAAAATATTTTTAAGGGTAAAACCCCATAATCAAGATAAGGTGGGGGATTTCATCACCCTTTCCTTAGCCCAAAATCATTAATTCCTCACTACACAACCCTAGCCTAATAAAACTCACTAGACGTTGGCCATAAGGAATTGAGCTCAATAAGGAACAAAGAATCTTTAGGTGAACCGGTTTAAGTTTTCTTGGATTAGTTGGTGTCTAAGGCAAGTTTTAAGGGTTGCGTAAAGCGCTCTACAAGGAACGAGGTACTTAATTAATCTCTAATTAACCTCTGTTTTTATCCTTACCTGGCTAACTAACCGAGTAAAACTTTTATCTTTCCACTTAAGGAATTTTTAGTTAGGAGCCGGTCTAGCTGAGTTAGGCTTAACCCTAGAGTTTAGAGTAATTGCAAAGTGATTGTTTTTTCTTTTTTTCTCATTTTTCCTTCCTTTTATCTAAAAAAAAGAACTAACTTTTATTTTTCTAAAAAAAAAGTAGTATTTGCTTTATATATATATATATATATATACATATTTCCTCATATTTTTTTTATATATAAAAAAAAGAGAAAAGGAAAGAATAATATATACATATTGCCTCATTTTTTAAAAAAAGAAAAATATACCTATTTCCTCATAAAAAAATAAATAAATTAAAAAAACGGTGAATAAGTAACATGAAGAGAAAAAAATATGTTAAAAATCAAATATTTTTTAGGCCATTTTCTATGGCCCAAAAAACATTTTCAAAGCCCATGAGAAAAGGCCCACTTTCAGGAAAAAAAATTTATAACCCACCGCATCGATGCCAGCATCGATGCGATGGGTCTGCTGCATCAAAACCGTAGCCCCACCCCCTTCTCCCGCTTGTTTTCTTCTCCTCATCTCCCTAAACCCCATTTCCCCAACCCGAAAATTCCCAAAAAAAAAATTTAACCATCCAACCCCAAGGAATCAAGACAAATTAGAGGGCTTCTTCTTCAATTTTCTCCGATCTTTGCCTTTTTCCACCTCTACACATCTCCAAGGTATAATTTCTATCTTGATTTTGTAATTTCCTTATGTGAATGGGTTCATGGATGATTTTGTGATTAAATCATGAATAGTTTTGAATGATTATCATAGTTTTGTGTTGATACATGATGAAATTTTAATCAATTGGTTAAATTGAGAGTTTAATTGGGGGTTTTATGAAAAATACGAAACTGAACTTTAGGATGTTGTGAAAAAAAATAGAAATATTCAAATCTTCAACTTGTATGAAGAATAATTGATAAATTTCAATTGAAATTTAAAGTTTTAGGGGGTTTTATGCAAAAGTTAAAACTTAAATTTGGGGTGTTTTGTGTAAATTTTAAAAATTCAAGCATTCAAAGTTCAACTTATGAAATGTGAGTATTTGGTCAAATAAAAGTTTAAATTGGGTACTTCTCACATTCGAAAATTTGTATTGGATAATTAAGGATGCTTTATTCAACATTTGTAAGGTTTAGCTTATAATTGTCATATCAACATTCATGTTTCACCGATCAAGTTATCAAAATTTTGACATTTTTTCTAAAAGAATAATTTTGAGGAAATTTATTGACAAAATTTTGATAACTTGAAATTAACTCATGTTGAACAATCCCGAGCAAGTTCATCATCTTCTGATCCTTCTGATACCGATATAGATAGACCCACAATTTTGGCCATAATTATGGGTCTTAATGTTCATTTTGAGAGGGGTTTTCAGATGAGTGTATTACAGACATATCAATCCACAATCATCATGTTAACTGCAGTAGGTCTTAGGAGCATGATGACTAAACCCCTAGAGAAAGCAAACATTTCATTAGTCCATGAGTTCTATTCTGGATGGGAAATTGATCCAGATAGAGAATTTTCAGCTTTTTCTATAGTGAGGGGTGTTAGGGTTATTTTTGGATGGGAAATTGATCCAGATAGAGAATTTTCAGCTTTTTCTATAGTGAGGGGTGTTAGGGTTATTTTCGATCTTTCCACTATTCGTGCTACCCTTGATCTTGCAGAATTACCCACTGATGTACCAGATTATTTCCACTTACCCTCCACATTACAGCCTGGTACACCAGAATACAATAACATGTCTACAACCTTGTGTGGGAGGATCTTTACATCTAATTTCGGTTCAGGAAATCTCAAACCAAAATACAGATTACTTAATCTTTTCCTGAACTTTGATTTGAAACCCACCACTGCATATTCTGTCATTACCCCCCACGACATTCTCTTCTTTTTTGGATAGCCACTGGTTAGCGGTTTGATGTAGCAAAGATTATATTTGTATGGATGCGCTTATATGTGGAAGGGTGTGTTGGATTGGGTCAAGACACCGTCTGCATCACGAACTCAGCTCATTTACCCCTATTTCATCACTCGACTCTGCCATAGATTTCATGCTCCAGTATTTACAGAGGATAGTGTTGGCCTTCTTGTTTTGATGATGTTTAACAAACAATTTACTTCTAATGTTGTTTGTCTAGTGTTTGTGTTTTTGTATTTATTCTAGGCAAACAACGAGTTGGAGGTTGGATAGATTGAGCCTACACGATCATATCAAGAGGAGGTTGGTGGAATTGTGGAGTGAAGCAACATACAATTCAAGTTAAAGATCAAGTTCAAGCTTCATCCGCAAAGTGTACTAAGTCAAGCTTATTGAAAATCAAGATAGGCTTGGGTAATCTAGTTTAGGTTTTATATTATGTGTGTTAAGTACCTTAAGCTCAATATCATATACACACACGTATTTGGTTTCTATGTATATATATAGTTATATATATACATGCATGGTTTTGGGTTTTCATGTTTTGGACATACTTGCAAAATACATGAGTTTTCACAAATGGAAATTTAATTTGATAAATTCTTTTTCTAACATGTTTGTTTTCATGTTTATAAACATTTCGCAAAGTTTTATCAAGTTTGGAATTGATTTGTTATGTTTAATGGAATTTACAAAATCATGTTTTTCGTTCGTGCATGTTCGTGCATGTTTTACAAAACAGATGAGTTTTCATAAATGGGAAGTGATATTCAAGAAATTCTTTCTTTTACATGTTTATCTACATGTTTAGAAACTTCGGTCAAAATTTTACTATTTTTGGAGTTGATTTACTGTGCCCAATTGATTTTACAAAATCGTGTATGTCTGCAGTTTTTCAGAAACTGTAAATCTGTGTTCAAACATTTATTTCTCTCAACTGGGAAATATATTTTCAGAAATTCTTTCTCTAACATGTTATTCTATATGTCTGGAAACTTTCCACAAAAGTTCATAATTTTTGGAGCTGTTTTACTATTTTTAATTGATTTTACAAAACTGATACATACTGCTACAGTACCAGCGGTCGACCGCCACGGTCGACCGCCAAACTCTCTGTTAGTTACTGTTGCCCAAGACCGCCACGGTCGACCGCCAAACTCTCTGTTAGTTACTGTTGCCCAACGGCTCTATTTTTCCTGATTCTAATTTTTTGGGGATTTTCCTTGTTTTTTGGGCTTTTCTTTGGCTTTGGGTTATTGTCTTGAGTTCTTATAAATACCCATCATCCCTCAACACTTAGAACCATCCAAGAATGTTTTAAACAAGTTTTTAAACAAGGGTTTAAGTGTGGTTTTAATGTTTATTTGGCTTGAAGATTGTTTTCACAAGTGGAGGAGATCATCTTCTTGTTTGGGCTCCAATCTCCATCTCTCCATCTTGTCTTCTATTGAGAAGTTTTCTAAACTCTACTCTAGCTTTTATTTATTACTTGTTAATTATCTTTTCTATTAAAGCTAGTTTTATATTGAGTTTAGATTTGATTTTAATCTCATTGTTACACACACCCACATGAGCTTATTGTATTTGCATACATAGTATATTAGGGTTGTGAGAGATTGTAATATTGAGTTGTGCTTCATTGTGTTCTCATCTATTGTAGAGAACAAAATTATATCTGTTACATTGTGAGTGTTGTAAGGTTTTTGGTGAGCTAGAAACCGAGTGTGTTGTGAAGTTTTCGGTGAACTAGAAAACCGAGTGTGAGGAGTGAACGTTGTTCGGTGAGCATTGAAAACCGACACTGTGAGGTGTAAACGTTATTCGGGTGAGCGTAGAAAACCCGGTTGTGATAGTGGATTTTTCCCCGGGAGTGGGGAGCGGAGACGTAGGACGGAAGGTCCGAACTCCGTGATCATTTGAGTGTGTTTGAGTTTGTCATTTGCACATTTGCTTTTGCATTTATCTTATATCTCCAATTGTGCATTGCTCTTTTATTTCATCCACTATCTAGTTCATTTTGTTTACCCTTGTGTTAGTTTACATATCCTTACACATACATTGCCTTTATCTCTTTGCTAGGATAACTTGTTTATTAATTTTTATTGGCATATAATCGGATTAGATTAGTATAAGACCCTAATCACCCCCCCCCCCCTAGGGCAAAAACAATTAGGGAATGATGTAATTTTAGGTCGCGTATGAGGAGGAGCATTTCAGGGCGAGATCAGTCCGGTCCTTCAGGTAGAGAGCCTCCTCAGCACCAGCCACATACACATGACCCCATTCGAGAGGAGATGGATAGGATGCGAAGTCGTATGGACAGGATGCAGATTCAGATGCACAGGATGCACCGTCAAATGCACGAGATGCATGGTCAGATAGGCTACTTAACCGAGACCTTGGCATATTTGGCGAGAGGATGGCAGAGAGAACATGGAAATAAAGATGGACCTCCACCTGAGCTTCATAGTTTTATCACACCATTTCAGCTAGATGATTTCCCAGGAGAGGATGAGGCGGGACTGAGTTCAGCAGCTGCCGCTAATGATGTGGATGACGATCTATCAGGAGATGAGCAGTGAGGGATGTTCTTTTTATGTTACCCAGTCTTTAATTTTTATTTTGGCATGTACTTATTAAACTGTGATATTTTGGATATTATTGTCAGTATTTGCCTATAAGACACTACAAAATCAGGGTATGGGGGTGTAAGCTAGTTAGCCTTTTGTTTATATTTTCCTAGCTAGTATTTTGTTTCAGTAATTTTTTTTAGCATTTATCTTTTGTTAGTTAAAAAAAACTTGCCAAATTAATAGAGTCAAATAATAATTGATCTAATTGATAGATTTTAAATTTTCTAATTCCTAGTTAGTGATACACTCAAGTTCACCTTTTATGATAACTCCAAATAAATTTCTTAAGAAATAATTTCTCAAGTAGTATACTTTACTTAAGCCTTACCTTAGACTTTTAATTAAAAATAATAAAATTTTTGCATGCTTAACTTAGAGTTGAAAATAACTTTTTCAAGTTATCTTGATTTACACATTTTTTCAGACTATATATACTTACACACATATATATATTTAAAAAACTAACCTTATAAAAGAAGAGTGCGAAAAATGGGCACCAAAAAAAACTCTTGAATACATTCATGCTTGTAGGGTAGATTTATTTTCTTTATAGTAATTTCTTTATTATTGTTTATTAGTTAGATTTACATTCATGCTTGTAGGGTAGATTTATTTTCTTATCTTTTTATTTCTTTTTGCACTTTAATTTGTAAAGTAGATTTATTTTCATGAATTTAATTTTTGCAATTTATTTTGTAATTTAGATTTTAATTCTTTGTAGTTAGATTTATTTTTTATTCATAGTTTAGATTTTTTCCTTTCTTTTTATTTTTGTAATTAGTTCTTTTCTTCTTGATTTTATTTCTTAATATGTGAAATTAATTCTTGTAGTATTCTTAGAATTATATGAAACTAATCTAATTTCCTTTATGTTATGCAAATTATTCTCTAACACTTAAAATGATCATGAATAGGATAATCAACAAGAGAACTAATTGATAGAAGAAGAATTTGATAATCTATGCTTATCTTGAGTGGTTTGATAGGTTATACTTATGAATTTTAGGATTACTATCATGTTGTTGTTTTTATCATGATTTTTATTTTGACTTAGATGATAATTTGATAGGTTATACTTTCCTTAAATGATTTGATAGTTGATAGGTTATACTTTCCTTAAATGATTTGATAGTCTATGCTTAATAAATCTAAGTTGAAATATGATAAAAAGAGAATAGTTTGTATTTTATAATTAAGATTAGCTAGTGGATTCAATTCTAGATCACTCATATCTTTAATTGAATCCTTCATCTTTTGTTTTCTTGATTTTTCTCTTTTTATTCTTGCTTTTTATTTTATTCTTTAATTCTTTCTTCTCTCCTCTAAAATTCAATTTATTGTCACCTGCATATATTCAAAACAATCACTCATCATATCTCTCTCCATAATCACACTTATTCTTTAATCCTATTTTTGTCATGTATAAAATATAAGAACCAATTCTAATAATCTCTTAAAATCACCTTCCTCGTGGGATCGATAACTTTTTATACTATAACTTGATCAATTGTGCACTTGTAATTTTGGTACATAATTATGACGCATCAAGTTTTTGGCGTCGTTGCCGGGGAAGGTGCTTAAGTAGGTTTTAATTATTTTGGTTCTTTAACTTGTGTGTTTTTGTGAAAGAACTACTTGGAGATTAAAGATCAAGGATTGGAGATTAAGGAATTGGAGATTCGCTTGTGGTAAGTCTTCTTCCTAATATTTTCAATTCCACACATTTAGTTAGTTTCTCACAATTAGAGACAAATAGGATTTAAAAAAAAAAGAAATTTCATTTTCGTTGACCATAATAAAATTCACCCTCCACTTGAATAAATACTAACAAGATAATAAGTTCAAACAATTTTCCACCTTCTCATTATTTAATTGTTAACCCTAATTAAAAAAATTCTTTTTACCATCCTTTTTAGTCGCTTTTAATTCCTAGGGTTGCATTTCATACAGTTAGTAGGAATTCCCCAAAGTAATTTGAGCATCTTGGTTTGGCATACACTTGAAAATATTTTTAAGGGTAAAACCCCATAATCAAGATAAGGTGGGGGATTTCATCACCCATTCCTTAGCCCAAAATCATTAATTCCTCACTACACAACCCTAGCCAAATAAAACTCACTAGACGTTGGCCATAAGGAATTGAGCTCAATAAGGAACAAAGAATCTTTAGGTGAACCGGTTTATGTTTTCTTGGATTAGTTGGTGTCTAAGGCAAGTTTTAAGGGTTGCGTAAAGCGCTCTGTAAGGAACGAGATACTTAATTTATCTCTGATCAACCTCTGTTCCTATCCTTACCTGGCTAACTAACCGAGTAAAACTTTTATCTTTTCACTTAAGTAATTTTTTATTAGGAGCTTGTCTAGCTGAGTTGGGCTTAACCCTAGAATTTAGAGTGATTGTAAAGTGATTGTTTTTTTTTCTTTTTCTCATTTTTCCTTCCTTTTATCTAAAAAAAAGAACTAACTTTTATTTTTCAAAAAAAAAGTAGGATTTGTTTTAGTTAGGTTTTTCCTTTCTCATCTCATAAAAAAATAAATTTTTTCCATTTCTTAAAAAAAATACTAAATTTTTTTTACCTAAAAAAATATTCTAAAAAAATACATATATATATATACACACATTATTCATATTTTTTTATATATAAAAAAAAGAAAAGGAAAGAAAAATATATACATATTGCCTCATTTTTTTAAAAAAAGAAAAATATACATATTTCCTCATAAAAAATAAATTAATTAAAAAAACGTTGAATAAGTAACATGAAGAGAAAAAAAATATGTTAAAAATCAAATATTTTTCAGCCCATTTGCTATGGCCCAAACAAAAAAAAAATTCAAAGCCCATGAGAAAAGGCCCACTTCTCAGGAAAATAAAATTTATAACCCCCCGCATTCGATGCTGGCATCTATGCGGGCATCGATGCCAGCATCGATGCGATGGGTCTGCTGCATCAAAACCGCAGCCCCACCCCCTTCTCCCCCTTGTTTTCTTCTCCTCATCTCCCCAAACCCCATTTCCCCAACCCGAAAATTCCAAAAAAAAAAATTTCCACCATCCAACCCCCACGGAATCAAGACAAATTGGAGGGCTTCTTCTTTAATTTTCTCGGATCTTTGCCTTCTTCCACCTCTACACATCTCCAAGGTATAATTTCTATCTTGATTTTGTAATTTCCTTATGTGAATGGGTTCATGGATGATTTGGTGATTAAATCATGAATAGTTTTGAATGATTATCATAGTTTTGTGTTGATTTATGATGAAATTTTAATCAATTGGTTAAATTAAGAGTTTAATTGGGGGGTTTTATGCAAAATACAAAACTCAACTTTAGGATGTTGTGAAAAAAAATAGAAATATTCAAATCTTCAACTTGTATGAAGAATAATTGATAAATTTTAATTGAAATTTAAAGTTTTGGGGGGTTTTATGCAAAAGTTGAAACTAAAATTTGGGGTGTTTTGTGTAAATTTTGAAAATTCAAACATTCAAAGTTCAACTTATGAAATGTGAGTATTTGGTCAAATAAAAGTTTAAATTGGGTACTTCTCACATTCAAAAATTTGTATTGGATAATTGAGGATGCTTTATTCAACATTTGTAAGGTTTAGCTTATAATTATCATATCAACATGCATGTTTAACCGATCAAGTTATCAAAATTTTGACATTTTGTTCTAAAAGAATAATTTTGACGAAATTTATTGATAAAATTTTGATAACTTGAAATTAACTCATGTTGAATAATTTGTAGCTAAATTCTTAAAAATAATAATAATAATAGAAAATAAAAATAAAAAATCAAAATACAAATATATATATATATAATCCCGAGCAAGTTCATCATCTTCTGATCCTTCTGATACCGATATAGATAGACCCACAATTTTGGCCAGAATTGTGGGTCTTAATGTTCATTTTCATAGGGGTTTTCAGATGAGTGCATTACAGACATATCAATCCACAATCACCATGTTAACTGTAGTAGGTCTTAGGAGCATGATGACTAAACCCCTAGAGAAATCAAACATTTCATTAGTCCATGAGTTCTATTCTGGATGGGAAATTGATCCAGATAGAGAATTTTCAACTTTTTCTAGTGAGGGGTGTTAGGGTTATTTTCGATCTTTCCACTATTTGTGCTACCCTTGATCTTACAGAACCACCCACTGATTTACCAGATTATTTCCACTTAGCCTCCACATTATAGCCTGATATACCAGAATACAATAACATGTCTACAACCTTGTGTGGGAGGATCTTTACATCTAATTTCGGTTCAGGAAATCTCAAACCAAAATACAGATTACTTAATCTTTTCCTGAAGTTTGATTTGAAACCCATCACTGCATATTCTGTCATTGCCCCCCACGACATTCTCCTTCTTTTTGGATAGCCACTGGTCAGCGGTTCGATGTAGCAAAGATTATATTTGTATGGATGCACTCATCAGTGGAGGGTGTGTTGGAATAGGTCAAGACACAGTCTGCATCACGAACTCAGCTCATTTACCCCTATTTCATCACTCGACTCTGCCATAGATTTCATGCTCCAGTATTTGCAGTGGATAGGTTAGAAGCAGGGAAGGGGTTACTAAATGATCAGACTGTGAGGAGGAGCATTTCAGGGTGAGATCAATCCGGTTCTTCAGGTAGAGAGCCTCCTCAGTACCAGCCAGATACACATGACCTCATTCGAGAGGAGATGGATAGGATGCAGAGTCGTATTAACAGGATGCAGATTCAGATGCACGGGATGCAGTGTCAGATGCACGAGATGCATGGTCAAATAGGCTACTTGATACGGGTGTATCTTCTCTTCGGAACTTAGCTATCCTCATGGGAGCTTGAGGATAGATGATTCTCATGATAGCATGAGAATAGAGGTGTCAAACAGTACAAGGGAACGCAGGAGGAAGCGTGGAACGAGACGACGAGCAGAAGAATCGAAGTATCTAGTTTTCAGCCTTTGAGTCGACTCATGACTGTCATGAGTCGACTCATTAGGTTGAGTCAACTCATGACTGTCATGAGTCGACTCATCGCTGGTTTTTGAGTTTTGTCTAGTTTTGGACGAGTCGACTCATCTCAGTCATGAGTCGACTCATCGATGGTTTCCTGGTTCGTTTGGGTTTCTGTTCACACGAATTCCTGTTGGTTTTAGGTCTGGTTATTTACCAAATTGCCATCCACGTTTGTACACCTATATAAAGGATTGTTTTAGGGTTTCTAAACAATCAGAGAGAGAATCAGATAGATTCAGAGAGAGATTCTAATCATTGTATTAGGGTTTAGTGATAATTGAGAGTTTGTTCTCAATTCTAGTGAGATTGTGAGAGAGGGATTGTAATCTTTTCATACTCATAATCTAGAGAAGGTATTTTCCTTCGTCATATACTGAATTGTGTTTGTGTTTCTATCATCCTCTTCTCAACCCACCTTTTGGTAATTCCGCGACCAAAGGGTGCTCGCACGGCAACTCGTATCAAGTTGGTATCAGAGTGATCAGATCCTACGAAGGGGGCATCCTGTGTATGGTCCTTACTCAATCCCAATACAAGAAGCTTGGCGAGATCCTTATTTCATTAGAAGGAGTCCAAGATTTAAGGAAGGAGAAGATGGCTGAAGAGGACAATTCAGCGAGGATTGATGCATTGGAGAAGCAGATCGAGACGATAGGTTCGACTCTCACACAACTCGTCAGTCTTGTCCATGGAGATGGCAAACAAGGGGAATCTTCTTCGAAGAAAATTGTTGAGTCCGATGTGGAGAGAGTAGATTCAGATTCCGACGAGGAGGAGGGGACCGTTAAGACTGCATTGCATCAAGAGGGTAAGAATTCTTATCAGAACCTGAAGGTTGACTTCAAGGTGGAGATTCCTGTTTATGATGGGAGTGTTGACGTCAAGAAACTTGATGACTGTATCAAGCGGATAGAGACGTATTTTACTCTTTATGGCTATTCGTCGAAAGAGAAGATTCTGTTCGCGACTTTGAAGCTTTCAGGGCACGCGTTGACGTGGTGGAATTCCTACTACAAGCAGGAGAAGAAGGCGGTGTCGTGGAACAAGTTCAATGAGTTACTGAGGAAGCAGTTTTACCCGGTGGGATTCCTTGAAGAGCGTTCGTACAAGTGGTACGGCTTGCGCCAAAGGGTCAATCAAACCGTTCAAGAATACACCACGGAGTTCCAGCAGCAGGCGATGGTCCTCAACATTGCGACAGAGGAATATTCCATGTTTATGAAGTATATGGCGGGATTGAGCGATCACATTCGAAAGGAGATGAGGCTATTCACGGTAGAATCAATTGCAGAGGCAAGCGTGAAGGCAATTACCATCGAGGGTAAGCAAAAGAAGGGCAACGAGGCTAAGGGAGACTCCAAACAGACGGGAGGCGAGTCTAGTGGTTCTCAATCTAAGGAGGAGAAGAAGAAGGGTGATCCAAGAAAAGCAGGGCTGATTTGTAGTCACTACGAGAAGACAGGGCATACAGCCAAGAGGGTTAAAGAAGAAGGAGGAGAAAAAGGCATACATGATAGCTCAAGGTCTGAAAGAAGTCTCGGGGATGACAGAGCCCAACAGCAGTCTCAATCTTATGACGGGGAAGCAGACCACGAAAGAGGACGATAACCCGAGAGAGCAACTCTTTGTTCTTAAGTTGCAAGTGAAGACCAGTTTGGTTGATATCATTGTTGATTCAGGCAGCGAGAAGAATTTGATATCCGACGCATTGGTTCAGAAGCTGGGTCTGAAGACGGTCAAGCATCCGAAGCCCTATCCATTGGGGTGGATTCAGAAGGAGGAGAAACTAAGTGTAGTTGATCAATGCACTATCAGATTTGCGCTCCACGAGTCGTATATTGACGAGGTCACGTGCGACGTCGTTCCATTGGATGTTTGTCAGATTATACTGGGCAATCCGTACTTATGGGATAGATATGCGATCTACGAGAGGCGGGTTCAGAAGTACACCTTCACTAAGGATGGTGTAAAGTTTATATTTCGTTCGGCATCTCTTCCGAAGGAGACAAGCTTTGGGACGGTGACGCGAGTGAAGAGACTAGTGAATGCAAGCAAGAAGTTTGTCTCACTGTGTATTAGACTTCCAGAAAAGCCATCGACAAAGGATTGCAACTTAGAGCGAACAGTGACTACGACGAGACGCGGGACGAATGACTTGTTTCCGATCGGACGTCGAGACCGGATTCCTAGCAAGGCCAGGTGGTGTAGAAAAGATGGAGGAGCTCGAGAGTTTCCTCAGCAAAATTTCTAACTTGAATGGGACTTCAAGTTCTTAAAGAGGGGACCAATGATATGGGTGTATCTTCTCTTCAGAATTTAGCGATCCTCATGGGAGCTTGAGGATAGATGATTCTCATGATAGCATGAGAATAGAGGTGTCAAACAAATGATTCTCATGATAGCATGAGAATAGAGGTGTCAAACAGTACAAGGGAACGCAGGAGGAAGCGTGGAATGAGACGACGAGCAGAAGAATCGAAGTATCCAGTTTTCAGCCTATGAGTCGACTTATAACAGTCATGAGTCGACTCATCAGGTTGAGTCGACTCATGACTGTTATGAGTCAACTCATCGCTGGTTTTTGAGTTTTGTCCAGTTTCTGACGAGTCGACTCATCTCAGTCATGAGTCGACTCATCGATGGTTTCCTGGTTCGTTTGGGTTTATATTCACACGAATTCCTATTAGTTTTGGGTCTGCTTATTTACCAAATTGCCATCCACATTTGTACACCTATATAAAGGATTGTTTTAGGGTTTCTAAATAATCAGAGAGAGAATCAGATAGATTCTGAGAGAGATTCTAATCATTGTATTAGGGTTTAGTAAGAATTGAGAGTTTGTTCTCGATTCTAGTGAGATTGCGAGAGAGGGATTGTAATATTTTCATACTCATAATCTAGAAAAGGTATTTTCCTTCGCCATATACTGAATTGTGTTTGTGTTTCTGTCATCCTCTTCTCAACCCACCTTTTGGTAATTCTGCGACCAAAGGGTGCTCGCACGGCAACTCGTATCACTACTCAACCGAGGCCTTAGCATATTTGGCGAGAGGATGGCAGAGAGAACAAGGAAATACAGATGGACCTTCACCTGAGCTTCATAGTTTAATCACACCATTTCAGCCAGATGATTTCCCAGGAGAGGATGAGGCGGGACCGAGTTCAGCAGCTGCCGCTGATGATGTGGATGACGATCTATCAGGAGATGAGCAGTGAGGGATGTTCTTTTTATGTTACCCAGTCTTTAATTTTTATTTTGGCATGTACTTATTAAACTGTGATATTTTAGATATTATTGTCAGTATTTGCCTTGAGGACACTACAAAATCTGGGTATGGGGTGTAAGCTAGTTAGCCTTTTGTTTATATTTTCCTAGCTAGTATTTTGTTTAAGTAATTTTTTTAGAATTTATCTTTTGTTAGTTAAAAAAACTTGCCAAATTAATAGAGTCAAATAATAATTGATCTAATTGATAGATTTTAAATTTTCTAATTCCTAGTTAGTGATACACTACAGTTCACCTTTTATGATAACTCCAAATAAATTTCTTAAGAAATGATTTCTCAAGTAGTATACTTTACTTAAGCCTTATCTTAGACTTTTAATTAAAAATAATAAAATTTTTCTATGCTTAACTTAGAGTTGAAAATAATTTTTTCAAGTTATCTTGATTTAAACATTTTTTCAGACTATATATACTTACACACATATATATATTATAAAAAACTAACCTTATAAAAGAAGAGTGCGAAAAATGGGCACAAAAAAAAACTCTTGAATTCAAGGTGATTCTATCTTATAAAGCCTAAGTTGACTGAGTAATTAAGCCCAAGGAGTATCTCTATACTTAATGACCTAAGCCCAATTGGGTTGGGATTCATTGGCCCAAAACTCGTTAAATGTTAAATTAAATCTCTAAGATTTGACTTGGTTTTGTATTGCTATAATGAAAAAGATTTTCTAAAAGATTTGCATTGGAGTTATATATAAAAACGTTTTCTTGATTATTAACTAGTTTCAATTTGAATATCTAAATATATCAAAAAAATTAGTTATTTACTGACTTATTTAACTTGGCAAGTTAACTGAATTTTATGGGTATATTCACTACAAACCCTCACGAGACTACAACTCGTCCACTAGAGTAACCTAGGGGTTTAAAGGCTTGTTGTATGCGCTAAATACAACCGCGATTCCTGCGAATGTGAGTTAGGTTTTCTGTTTCTTTCTTTTCTAGAGGACTAGCAAAAGTTTAGGTATGGGGGTAATTGATAATCATATTTTATTACAATCTTATATCCTCATTATCTATTTTATATGAATAAATAGATCACTAATAATTGTTTTTATCTTTTAATTGTAGGTTAATAAAGAATAAATCTCAAACTCTCATCTCTCAATAAAAACCCCTTTATTAAATGAAGAAATAAAGTGAAGAAGTCCATTGGAAAATTAATTGCCAAATTACCCAAAAGCCAAAACACAAGAAGAAGCTGCGGGCTGAAAAAGGAAAACTCTTGACATCGATGCCAGCATCGATACGCCTATCGATGCTGGCATTGATACCTCCGGTAGTTTGTTACAGATTAGTGGCTAAAAATTATTGTTTTTTGATACGATTTTAATCCAATGGCTCTCATTCACTGATGTTTACTATAAATAGGGATAGAGAGTGAGGGGTTAGGGTGTAAAAAATTTTGTAACTCAATTTGGAGAGGAGGGTTACTCTTAATTGAGAAGACCTTCTAAAAATTATAACTTTTTATTACAATCAATAAAAGAATTTTTCTCTACTTTAAATTTTTCTTTTCTCCTCTTTGTTGAATAATGAGGATGGAGATGAAGAGCAATTTGAAGGTTTGCATTTCTTTTATTTTTCTCTTTTATTTTTTTTAGTAATTTCTTTATTATTGCTTATTAGTTAGATTTACATTCATGCTTGTAGGGTAGATTTATTTTCTTATCTTTTATTTATTTTTGCACTTTAATTTGTAGAGTAGATTTATTTTCATGAATTTAATTTTTGCAATTTATTTTGTAGTTTAGATTTTAATTCTTTGTAGTTAGATTTATTTTTTGTTCATAGTTTAGATTTTTCCTTTCTTTTTATTTTTATAATTAGTTCTTTTCTTCTTGTTTTTATTTCTTAAGATATGAAATTAATTCTTGTAGCAATCTTAGAATTGTATGAAACTAGTCTAATTTCCTTTATGTTTTGAAAATTATTCTCTTACACTTAAAATGATCATGTATAGGATAATCAACTAAAGAACTAATTGATAGAAGAAGAATTTGATAATCTATGCTTATCTTGAGTGGTTTGATAGGTTATACTTATGAATTCTAGGATTACTATCTTGTTGTTGTTCTTATCAATATTTTTATTTTGACTTAGATGATAATTTGATAGGTTATACTTTCCTTAAATGGTTTGATAGTCTATGCTTAATAAATCTAAGTTAAAATATGATAAAAAGAGAATAGTTTGTATTTTATAATTGAGATTAGCTAGTGGATTCAATTCTACATCACTCATATTTTTAATTGAATCCTCCATCTTTTGTTTTCTTAATTTTTCTCTTTTTATGCTTTCTTTTTATTTTATTCTTTGATTCTTTCTTCTCTCCTCTAAAATTTAATTTATTGTCACTTGCATATATTCAAAACAATCACTCATCATATCTCTCACCATAATCACACTTATTCTTTAATCCTATTTTTGTCACGCACAAAACATAAGAACCAATTCTAATAATCTCTTAAAATCACCTTCCTCGTGGGATCGATAACTTTTTATACTATAACTTGATCATTTGTGCACTTGCAATTTTGGTACATAATTATGCCGCATCACTTAGCCACATATTCTAAAATCTCTCTACGCATACCACTCCACCAAAAGTGTCTTCTCAAGTCCTTGCACATCTTAGTGGTTCCTGGATGCACTGTATATTGAGTATGATGTGCTTTATCAAACAACTCCCTCTTCAGCTCCACACTAGCTGGCATAACCAATCGGCTCTTCATCCGAAGGCCTCCATCTATCCCAATGGTCCAATCGTCATTGGGCTCTTTGGAAATCTCCTCCTTTCGGGTTTGAATCCAAGTGTCCTCTAACTGAGCTCTGACTACTCTGTCCCTCCAAGATGGTTGCACTGATATAGCTCCTAACTATGCACTGGTCCCACCAATCTCTAGCCTAAAATCGAACTGGCTAAGAGTGAGAAGATCTCTATACAACGAGCACCTCAAAACCGCGACCTGGTGTCGACGCTTCCTACTCAAAGCATCTGCTATGACGTTCGCCTTCCTCGGGTGATACTGAATCATGAACTGGTAGTTCTTGATGAACTCAATCCATCACCGCTGCCTCTGATTAAGTTCCTTCTGGGAGAAAAGGTACTTCAGACTATGGCGGTTTGTGAAAAGCTCAAACTGAACTCCATATAAGTAGTGTCTCCACGCCTTCAGCACGAATACTACCGGTGCTAACTCCAAATCATGAGTGGGGTAGTTCTGCTCATGCACCCTCAACTACCGTGAAATATATGCTACTACCCTTTGAGTCTGCATTAATACACCTCCCAAACCTGCTAATGACGCATTTGTATATACAACAAATGTCCTGTCACTTCTCGGAATAGTAAGAACTGGCGCCATAGTCAACTTAGTCTTCAAGGTATCAAAGGCTTTCTGGCACTCCATGCTCTAAGTGAACTATACATCCTTCTTCGTAAAGCATGTAAGTGGTACTGCATTCTTCAAAAAGTCCTGAATGAACTTTTTGTAATAGTCGGCTAACCCCAAAATGCTACGAATCTCGGTAACCATCTTTGGCGGTTCCTAATCAAGAACTGCTAAAACTTTAGCTGGGTCCACTGCTATGCCTTCTCTGCTGACAACATAGCTAGGAAATCTGACCTCAGAAATCCAAAACTCGCACTTGCTAAACATAGCATATAGTTGATGCTCCCTCAAAGTCTGCAAAGCCAAACGTAGATGCTGCTTATGCTCCGACTCCGATCTCGAATAGATAAGAATATCATCGATGAATACAATCACAAACTGGTCTAAGTATTAATGAAAGACCCGGTTCATCAGATCCATGAATACTGCGGGTGTATTGGTCAACCCAAATGGGATGACCAAAAACTCGAAGGATCCATATCGAGTCAGAAAGGCGGTCTTGGAAATATCCATCTCCCGAACCCGCAACTGATGATAACCAAAACGAAGATTAATCTTTAAAAAATACTACGCTCCCTACAGCTGATCAAACAAGTCATTAATCCGAGGCAAAGGATATGTATTCCGGATAGTGACTTTGTTCAACTCACGATAGTCGATACATAATCACATACTACCATCCTTCTTCTTCATGAAGAGGACCGGCGCTCCCCACAGAGAATGAGTCCGATGAATAAAACCCTAAGATAACAACTCATCCAACTGGACCTGTAGCTCCCTTATCTCAGTAGGTGCCATACGATAGGATGCTAGGGATATCGGGGTTGTACCCGGTTGTAATTCAATACAGAACTCAACCTCTCTCACAGGAGGTAACCCAGGTATGTCCTGAAAAACATCCTGATAATCTAAGACAACTCTAGTCTCGCATATATCTGTACTCTGATCCCGAAGCATCACCTCCTTGATGTACGTCAGTAATGACTCCGCAAACTGGTTCCCCTGAGAGGTTTCTATAACTAACTCGGACCCATCCGATGTTCGCAAACTGACTGTTTTCGCAAAACAGTCGATACTGATGTGGTAGAAAGATAGCCAATCCATACCAAGAATGACATTGAATTCTGACATGCTCAACACTATCAGATCAACAACGAACTCAGACTCGTCTAAACCAATAACACACCTCCTACAAATGCTCTCCAAGAGCGACATCTCACCTAGAGGGGTAAAAACTGACAAAGGAATGTTTAGAGGCTGAGCTACGAGCTAAAGTCTAATCATAAAAACAAAAGATATGAAAGAATGCGAAGCTCCAGAATCAAAAAGAATATGGGTTGGAAAGGAGTTCACGGAGAACGTACCCTCCACTACGGTCCCGCTCACACCATGATCACAAGGAACTACTGCATACACTCTGCCTGTGGCTGGAAGCTGCACTGCTACTGGAGGTGGGGCATATGGGACTACCTGCCCCTGAGGAACCTCCTGAACTGCACGAACCTATCCCTCAATCTGTGAAACTGCCGGCGGTACCTCAAGTCTCGTCTGCTGGCCCTGACCTCGGCCTTGGAATCTGTTCTGCTACTGATTTTGTCCTATCCCTTGCTAGGCTCCTGTTGGTGCACTGCGACACTCTGATGTTTTGTGGCCAAGCTTGTGACACTTAAAACAAGTGCCCTGGAATTTGCGCTGCTGTGGCGCTCTCTGATCCTACTAGGGTCCTCTCCTATGAGGGCCTTGCTGCTGCTGCTGCTGGGGTCCCAAAAAATTCCTCTTATTCTTGCCCTTATCCTTAGTATTTGCTTCCTTATCCTTCTAGAACATAGCTAACTCATTCTCCTGTAATGTGGTAGCATCCGCTACCTCTCGTACTGAATAGAACCTCCTAGAAATGAGGTATCGACGAAGGTTAGGGCGAAGTCCTGCTAAAAACAACTGTGCCTGGCGTTCTCCCGTCTGCCACATGCCCGTAAAATGAAGCAAGCTCATATATTTGCTCTCAAAATGAGCTATTGACATGTCTCCCTGAGAAAATCTGAACAACTTGAGCCCTTTCCCGGCCCGTGCCGCAGAAGAGATATACTTCTCATCAAAGAAGTAGGCGAAATTCTCCTAGGTGAGGGTCATCCTCTGATCTGGAGTAAACTGGAGCCGATACCATATCCCTGCATCCCCTTTGAGACTATAAGATGCCAGCTTCTGCTTCTAAACTGAAGTCACATTCAGTATCTCAAGAATGTTACTCACATCCTCCTTCCATTTATGTGCTGCAAGATAATCTGATAAATCCTGAAACTCTGGTGCCCTCATCTTCTGGTATCTCTCTATTAAGCGGTGCCAAGCCTCCTGTTCTATGGCTATATCAGCAACTGCCTATGGGGTGGGCATCCGTGTGCCCTCTAGAAAATCCTCTGCAATGAGAGTAGCTGGTGCAACCGGTAGTGGAACTACTAGTGGTGGTGGTGTGACATGATTTGTCACGAGCTCCTCAAGTGCTACCATCCTAGCGGCTATGGGAGCCATCAAATCTATCAAGTAATGGGGAGCCTACTGCGGCTCAGGTGGAGCCTACTGCGGCTCAGGTGGAGCCTGCTGCGGCTCTGCCTGATCAGCTCTCCGGGTACGAGATCTACAACGTCCAGCCATCTGAGCATATAGAAGAAGGTTTATACATCCTCGAACAAAACATATAAGAATTTCATATCATATATCATTCACTCAATACTTTTAATATCACAAAAAAAAATATTTTTAATTTTTGAACACACATATATAACGTCCTCACTCATTCTAGAATTTCTAGCGGACTCTATGCACGAATCTTAAGAAACTCTACTCTAACTCCACGACTCAACACAGAATGATCCTAACGATACTAGAACTAGAGCTCTGATACCAACTGTGACGCCCATAGTTTCAATAAGGCTGCAGTCCAAGGTGAAACTAAGAATATCAAACCTGTCAAGCACGAAACATCATGCTACGACATGCTTCACCATCACAGTCACTACCTATCTAGTAGAATCAACAACAGGTATAGGTACAAAACAGGCAAAAGAGAGTATACAGAAAGGAAACTAAACAACAAATACTCAGAAGAATAATCACTACCACTGATATAAATGGATAAGCCTCTAAAAAGGTAATATCTAAACTGAATACAAATGTCTCGACATAAGAATCAAATGAAATGATATTAAGGCACATTGCCTATACAAAACTAGAATAAAAATTCAAATGTTTTATAAATACATCTATTGTGGAGTTCTGACATAAACTACTAGCAAAAATTAAAAACATGGTAAATAGAACAACTCCATCAAGCTACGATTCTCCGTGCACCTGGCTCGTTACCTGAAAGTGGAGAAACAACGAGCGTCAAAACGTTATAGCGAGTAACATCTCAACCAACCCCAGGGAAAAGGGCTAGAAGGATAAGAAAATATCTGATAATATATATAGATAGCCAAACATCGACTATAAAAATAAAATAGAAGTTTAATGTTTAGAAATTTACAATACGAGCATAGGTACGCCTCCCTTAGCTCAAATTGTAAATAGCTAAATACCAAGTTAAAAAGTTACAACATGGAGTAATAACTCTATCTTCAACAAAAATATTAATGACCTGTCATATGTTAATTACATACCCAACTCGTGGTCTGCAATAAATAAATATTCAAAGTATGATCTGCAATAGCTTAAAGTCCAACACGAGGACTATAGTGGATTATAGTCTAACACGAGGACTTTGATGATTATAGTCCAACATGAGGACTTTAATTATTTATAGTTCAACACGAGAACTTTAATAGTTTATAGTCTAACACGAGGACTTGATAGCTTATAGTCCAACACGAGGACTGTAATATACAAATAGTGTTAGAAATCATATATATACCATTCACCCTCATGCTCCGGTGAATAAATCTAAGACTCATGTCTGAAGTCAACTCATGTATACCAATCTCAGTGTATAACAAACCCATATAACCCAAATATTTTGCCAGCCATACAAACCTAAGCACAACAGCGATTAGAGAAGAAGCTTACTGCTTCTATGCACGACATGTGGTCGACCGCCACGGTCGACCGCGTAAAAGTAAAAACCCTAGTTTAGGTTTCTGTTCTACATGGTTTGATCCAAAAATTTTCGTACAATGTTTATATACATTATCAATCCTTCATAAGTGATTCAGCATAACTAGAACATGTGAATTTTAGTCTAATCACTATAGATAAAACGAATCAAATCTTAAACATGTATATTTCGTGTCGAAATCTTTAAAAACAAAAATCTTTCTTACAAAACTCTTGTTAGAAATAAACTCAGATCTAGATCTATATTAAAAATTTCGTGGGTGAGCTTTATTAACTAAAAACACATTCTCTTTGCAAAAATACAATATATAGATCTATTTTTATACATAATCTAGTATGTTAAGCTCACAAATCACATGAAAAACATTATTAAAACATTTAAAAATATGGATATAGGGTTGGGCGAGATGAAACTTGCCTGAGGGATGATGAACAACTCTAAAAAACGCTGGAAAATATCCTCCTACGTCGAAAACCACTAGATCCCGTTCAAACTCTTCGAAATCCGCTGAAATCACTAAGGAGAAGGGGTTAGGGTTTGCAAGAGGGAAGGAGGAGGCTGCTAGGGTTTTCTGTGGTGAAGAAGAAGCTCTCACGAATATAATATTATATATATGAGCTCACAAACCCGACAAAAAACCCAATAAGACTTGAACTGAGAAAAACTAGCAAAACTACGTACGGTTGACCGTCACGGTCGACCGCGCAAGAGATAAAAGCTTTTTGCTTCTGCTGCGCGCCCGGCGGTCGACCGCCACGGTCGACCGCGCAGGAAATCTCCTGTTGGTGTATGTTGTTTGTGTGCTGGTCTTATCACTCGATCTTTCTCATATAAATACACTCGTTTGATCCCCAAACACTTGTTATCACATTCATCTATGATATAAACATATATTTCATAATAAAAAAATTCATTCACTGTATTTTACGGGGATTTACACGAGGGGTCCTCCCCACTTGGGATTGAATTTCCCCTTGGTCTTATGCGCCATCACCATAGGACCAAATCACCTTTCTTGAAGATACGCTCTTTGACCTTCTTGTTGTAGGCTATAGAAATTCGAACATGATATAACTTGATCTGTTACTGAGCCTGAAGTCACCTATCGTCTAATACTTCAAGTTCTTAAAGACGCAATTGATATTGTTTTTCCTCTGTCATCCCGGTCGCGAGGGCGACTCTCATAGATGGGATCTGAATTTTCAATGGTAATACGGCTTCATAGCCATACACCAAAGAGAATGGGTGGCTTTTGTAGGGGTCTTCACTATTGTGAGGTAGTCCCACAAACATTCGCCAACTTTTTCATCCCAATCGTGACGACTCTTGGAGACAAACTTCTTGAGAAGCTTCAAAATAGTCTTGTTGAACGCTTCTGCAAGGCTATTGGCTGGCGGATAGTATGTCGTCGATGCGACACTTTGGATCCTGAACTTGTTGCAGAATCTTTGAAAACCATGACTGACGAACTGAGTTCCATTGTTATGGACTATTCGTCTCGGTACACCAAAATGGTAGATGACGTGATGTTTGATGAAATTGATCACGTTTAAGGCTTTAACTTCTTTCAACGGAATTACCTCCGCCCACTTAGAAAAGTAATCGGTCACTACCAAGATGAACCGTCGACTAAAGAAGCTGAAGAAGTCCTCAAGGAAACACACGAAGGAGTTTGTGGCGCACACCAACCTGGCCCCAAACTTTATGACCGTATCAGAAAAATGGGATATTTCTGGCCTACCATGATAAAAGACGCAGTCGCATACACACGAAAGTGTCATACGTGTTAAGTACACGCAAATTAATGCACCAAACCCCGGAGCATCTGCACCCTTCAACCACATCATGGCCTTTCAAAACTTGGGGAATGGACATTGTTGGTCCTATTTTTCCCCCGTCCATCAAAGGCGAATGGTTCATCCTTGCAATTACAAATTACTTCTCCAAATAGGCTGAAGCGATTCCGCTCAAAGAAGTAAAGACGAGCAACGTGATTGTGTTTATCAAACACCATATTATCTACCGATATAGAGTCCCAAGGCGAATCATACATAACAATGGGCCCCGGTTTGTCAGTAACGCCTTTATCAAATTTTGTGAGAAATTCAAAATTCAAGACGTCTCATCGACAGCTTACAATCCCACAGCAAATGGTTTAGCAGAGGATTTTAACAAGACCATCATAAAGCTTTTATCAAGATTAGCCAAAAATTTCTCAATTAACTCATATATTACCGACATGATTATCATAGCATGATTAATTATAAACATGAACAGAGGTAGAAAATTTGTTTAAATATACATATATTACTCAGGTATCATCAACCTAGGATTTAAGCATAATTAACCTACATGTATCTTAATTAAACTATAAATTAGGGTTAAAGCATGAGTTAATCATAATTAACATGTTAAAAAAGAAATTAGAAGCTACCTTAATGATCATAATCATAAAACTATTATAAACAACAAGCAACAACTATAGATCTATCATTGGTTTAAAATTTAACATCAAAAATCTAATTTTTATCATGTAGGATCATGATTAAACATGTAAAAATCACTTTAAACATCTTCAAAGTATTGTTAAACTACGGGGATGGGTTTGGACGAAGAGAATCTTGCCACAGGCCACTGTTGAACTTCCCTAACATGCGTGCAATGTCTTTTCTTCGACAAAAGCCTAAGATCTCTCTCCCTCTGCTCGATGTCAATTCTCAAACGCCTCGAGGAACACTAAAAACAGGATCTAGGGTTTAAGGGGAGAGGGTGGCTGTGTTCGCACGTGAAAAGTGCAGAAATTAGGGTTTAAAAGAGTATATATAAGCCTGGGATCGAAACAAAACGGATATGACCTGAAACCTAAAAGAAACCTAAAAATCAGCATATAAGTCAACTTACGTTCTTGACAAGTCGACTTATGGTAAGTCGACTTAACAGGGGCTTATCATATATTTTTCTGGTTTCGTGCATTTTCGTGCATGTTTCTCTCTTCCACTCACATATATACATTAAATTGATCTCAAATTAATTCCTAGTATACTCAAGCATCAAAATATGTTATTTATCACCATATAACATATTTATTACTATTTATCACATAATATTCAAATTCACGGGGTTTTACATCATATCATTATAAACAAACTAAGTAAAGATAAATAATTCTTAAGAATGTACTATGTTCCCCTAGTTTCCACTACAAACTTGTTAGTTATTTATTCCTGGCCCCAAGAGATTTTCAAAATTAATCATCTATTTTATAAATTTTTTAAAAATTTTTAAATAAATTTTATGGCAAATGTAATAATTCATGTTTATTGATTTTAACTCAAAATGAATCTGACTTGTTTTATAGTAAGAAAATAAAAAAAAAATTATTGTGATATTTAACCACGTGTATTGCACGTGCACAAGAACTAATGGGTATGCTTGGTACCAAGCACAAAAAGTTGTGCTTGGTAGTGAGGTGGCATAATCCCCTCCACTCATTCAAATAATTACATATCCCCATGCACTCCTCAACCCATGTGAATGTGATCCCCCATTTGAATAAGTGAAGAATATTGTGTTACCTCACTACCAAGCACAAAATTTGTGCTTGGTACCAAGGGCAGAAGGAAGTATCAAAACAAAAGACGTGACCTAAGCTCAGTGAGAGAACCAAAATCAATAAGATAGACGAGACCTCAGAGCTAAGCAAGATCAAGAATGATGAGATCAAAACCACTACAAGAAAGACTCAAGCGAAACCCAAACAAGGTGCTAGGCCGAAATGGGATGGTGAAACCCACACAAGGTGCAAGGCCGAAATGGGATTGCAAATTCGGATAGAAGGAAATAAGAGGGAGGGGGAGTGCAAAAGTGGAAGATTTTAACAGTTAATTTGTCAAACATGTGGATGTATATAACCCCAAAAAATAACTTCAGCAACTCAAGAATATTTTTTGGTCACTTAACAGTCCAAAATAACACACTAAGTTTTTATTAGTAAACATGCAATAAGTTGGACTATAATCTAAAAAATGGATTACAATCAATTTTGACTAAGTTGCCGAACATGCTCTGATCATAATTACTAACCATCAGAATCAAGAACATCAGATACGTCTTAAAAGGTCTTCACGTGTATTTAAATCCCCCATAGGTAGTTTCCAATACGCTATATTTACAATATATACAGGATTGAGACATAATGAGCAGCTGCACACACGCAGAGGAAGCATATCTACACTTCCTTCTAGCATCACTTCTTATGCTGCAAGAGATTTGCTTCCCCGCAATAAGGTTTTCAACGCTTAAAACACACACCACCACGTCTGTACACTTCAGATTTATTTTAGTTTCCATATTTACAGATTCCTCTTCAGTTACTCGGGTCTAAAATTAACCAGATTAGGAAGAGCAGCCAGCTGAAGCTTCTTGATCTCAACAGCAGTGACCTTGCAAGATTCCAGAGATAGTGATCTCAGGTTCTTCAATGGTTTTAGATGCTTAAGTCCAGCATTGGTTATACGAGAATTTGAAACATTCAGAGAAACCAATGCAGTCAATCCTGTATGATGGATAACATCAGAAATTAAAACCTGATAAAACAATACACCAGTTGAAATCAATTCCGTTGTACAGCATGAAGAGTCTCATACCAGAAATCAGCTCCAGTGTCTTATCAGTGAGGTCGCCATTTTGAGACAGATTTAAGAGGGTCAATGACTTGAGATCTTTTATGTTCTTCACACCATTGTCAGTAATCGATCCACCACATATCTCAAGTGATCGCAGATTTCTAAAACCTGATAATTTCAACCCCCCACCCCACCAAAAAAAAAACTTCAATCAATAACAAAATAATTACCTTTTTTCTTTTAATACACACTTCTATGTGATAAATGTTAGATAATATGCAGCACTGGTATCTTGCAAATAAGGCAAAACATGGACTCAACTCTAGTGGGCATGGCTTACAGTTTGTTGATGGTTAAGCATCATGAAGAATTTCTTAAGATGCTTCTGTTTTGAGTATGCATTTATAAGTATCAAAAGTATTAAATTATGCAAGAAATGACATAAATAAAAGTTTTCACTTGAAGTATATAGTTGAATGAACCAGAACCTATCCAAGATCTACTAAAAAATGAGGGAACTCACTTGCAGATGAATTAGTTGGTTTTTCTAGCCATTAAGGATTTTTGTTCATTGCAACATGTATGAAGGATGTTAAGCATATAGCAAAGGAATACCAACGAAGCACGTAGGTAATAAGATCAGTTTACTTACTTCGAAAGCAGTTTGTTCCGGAGTCTGTTATACGAGCTCCAAAAAGATCAAGATGAGTTAACCCAGTAAGAGCTGCAACACATGAAAGGAAATGTCAGCTTTACTCTTCACATCCTAAATCATAGGCATAAAAACATTTATTAAATTTCTTCTGCATGCCATACAATGAGAAAGAACACTGGTGGAGCATTGATCCTCGTCAAGAATGATATGATAGTGGGAGCAGTCCCAGATTCTTGTCCACGCTAAACAGGGACGGGTATTGCAACATCCCATACAAATTATGGCATGTTTTTCTTACATGAGTAGTCTAAACAGGGAAATGTTTCCGCATGTTGGATCTAAATAAGGACAATTAAGTATCTTTCTTGGATTTAGATATTATCTACTTTCTCTTTGTTGACTGATAGTATTCTACCAAGAAATTGTTGTTAATAAGACCCTGTTGCTTTTTTCCCCCTCCAACCTACGATTAATAGAATTTCTAGATCAAATTTGTCATCTTCACTCCATCTCTAGACAACCATCGTTGATGAGTATAATAGTATAATCCTGAAACTAATCAAGGTATTTTCTTCTTCCAGAACAAAGTACCACAGGAGAAGACCTCAAAGACACTTCAAAAACAATTCAAAAGAAATTGAATGTGTGGTGCAATATATGATGTAAGATTAAGATATTTGTGCCAATATTTTATTCTAAGCTAGTGCATATGGATTTGCAACTTGCTGATATGTGAACACGATACTGTAATAACTGGAATAAATCAATGCAACAACTTTATAGCGAAAGTTCCAGGAAGAACCGCTGGATTATATTTAATTACATACTTGGACATATCCATAAGTGAGTCCTTACTCAGGCCCATAAATTCTAACATTAGCATCAGACTCCCTAAAAATGAGAGAATGAAAATAAACGAATGGGTTATACTGAACTTCATAAAGATAAATGAGTTTTGTAACCACTAAAAGAATAGATGAAAAGAGTATATGGAAAAACTTTGAAAGAAAACAGACATACAATCATGAAAATATGTGAAACAAAACAATATTAGACGAAATTTTTGAAGCAAACAACAAACAGGAGGCTAAATCAACAAGTAAACCAGAGTGAAAAAGTCAAGTATATACAAGTCAAAAGCTCCTAAAGCCAGTATTATTTTAACGTCAATCACAATGCTTCTTTAATGAAGAGGGACACCTGAAGTCTTGAAGACTCCAAAATTGTTGATGTCAGAAAAGACTCCAGTTTAGGAAATTTAAACATCAAAAAGAAGAAGAAGAAGAAGAAGAAGAGACCATCGGGTCTTTTACATAAACATGACCATGTAAAGGGAAGTTATAAGACCATGACCATAAATATAAATAAAAAATCATTTCTGATCTTTAAATAAAAACTCATGCGTCAGAATTAGAGACTTACTTGAAAGTGATGATAGGCCTGCATCTGTGATTAGTCGGTTATCCAGATTAAGTGATCTAAGGGATGTCAGTCCTGACAACTTTCTCAAACCACCGTCGCTCACTGAAGTAAAAGAGAGATTGATATTCTCCAAGTTGCACAAACCTACAAAAGATAAGACAAGTTCGCTAGAAGGAATTTCTATAAGATGAAATGTTCGAATCAAAATTTCTTCAAGAATATAAGCCTCAACTTATGCTTGCTGAATGCACGAGCATTTCAAAATACTTGGTTGTTTATTTAGAGTTACTTTAAATCATGTAAATGAATTTTAATGAAGTAGATATAACAGTAGATCGCAATATCGAATTATAATGCAGAAAATTTGCCTCAAAATCCTTTATTATATAGATAACTACTAGGTATTAGATATGAGCTATCAACAGATAGAACTAGTGAGTGAGGTCCACCCAAGGTTTTAAATATCGGATATCGGGGAAATATCAGATGACCAAAATTCTATCGCTATGTCGGAGAAGTATCGGGAATGGTAAATATCATAATGTCATAACAGATGTTTGCATATATAATATAATGCACTAAAATGTAATCTCAACATAGTTAATGAAATCTAAGAATACGAAATATAAATAATACATGTTTAGTATCACTAATCAACCTTGTAAAACAAACAAAAGTACAAATCAACGTTGCAACATTTCGTCTAATTTTTATAGGCCAAAATGTCATTTGATATAATGGGAAAATCATGATATCTAGCTCTAAAATTGCCAAATGCGGTATATTATTTTGTAACAAGCTGTATAAATGGATATATCAGCTAACATATTGGTTGATATATCGGCCATACCGAGGACATATCGCCCAAAACAGCCAAAAAACGGTGCAGGATATCTAGAAACTATATCGGTTGCAGAAAGCCCTATAAAAGGATATATTAGGCGATATTTCGGACCATGTCAGGGATATTTAAAACAATGGGTCTACCTACTCTGATGTGCAGGATGGGCCCTTGCCACTCATTTATCTCTTGGTAGCTCTAGCTATTTAGGTAACTAAAAGCTATCCAAGTAAGATTTATCTAGATTTGGTGATTTACTAGTAAGGAAATCTATGTGAACATCCAGTCTACTCAAGTTGATCTACATCATTTAAAGTAAATAAAAATAAAAAAACTAAGTGTTTTAAAAAAAATCCCTTCAATACCAGGTGGATACAAAATGAACAAACATAAATTATGAACTGCTTAGTTAAACAATCTCCAATATATGAAACCTAATAGAAAATTATGAGTTTTTACAACATGCTCAAATGGTTGGGTCAACAGTAGTATACTAAAAGGCATAAAAACTTCCAGCCATCGATTATCCGTAAGAAAAAAAGTACAAATTTAGTTGTTTTTGTTTTAACAATTTAAGTGATCTAAATCAACTTTAACATAAGATCTTAATTTGAATAACTTAGCATTGAATTTGAATGAAAAATCTCAGTTCCAAAGATGTCCAGAGAAATCTACGTCACATGGACACTGACTTAAACACACACACCAGACTCATAGATATACTTAAAGTAGATTAGCGGACAGAAACTGCAATAGAGTACCAATGAGAAAAAAGTCCACTTTCATCATCAGGTAGATCATCAACACTATTTTTATCTTGGCGTACGAAATCTAAAAATTCACTTACTATTTCACTTTTACTCTGATGGTGGGTAGTAACCGTAATATAAAGGATACTACACCATAAATCACATGATTTACTTGCTAGTTCCACTTTGGTTGGGTAGTTGCAAATTTAATGATTTTACTTTAATAATGGAACATTTCTAACCTCTAATCCATAGGCAAAGAGCAAGTAAATCACGAGATTTTTTGTGAATATATGCTCCAAATTGTAAAGGTTAAAATGAATGATTTTTTACCATCAAATTTAGTGGTGACTTAAATCTTTTGCAACCATAAAAAGATTTTTCTCCTATGTAATCAATTATGTATTATTGACATACACATGAATAATATATAAGATAATATAACAATATATAAAAAGAGTGAGAGAGATAATATTTTAGGATCATTCCATAAAAATCAGCTCTCTATGATACGGGTGTATCTTCTCTTCAGAACTTAGCGATCCTCATGTGAGCTTGAGGATAGAGGTGTAAAACAGCATGGTGGAACGCAGGTTGAAGCGTGGAATGAGACAACGAATCGAAGAATCCAGTTTTCAGCCCGTGAGTCTACTAATAACAGTCATGAGTCGACTCATCAGGTTGAGTTGACTCATGCCTGTCATAAGTCGACTCATGAAACTCGAGTTGACTCATGCCTGTCATAAGTCGACTCATGAAACTCAGCCGTTTTGTCAAAAGTCTCTGACCAGTTAACTCATCACTGTATGAGTCGACCCATGTGTCATGAGTCAACTCACGAAGCCCAGCAGGTGTTGACATAGTTTCTGACCACTCGACTCATGGCTGTCATGAGTCGACCCGTATGACATAAGTCGACTCATACATGCACGTGAGTCGACTCGTCGATGGTTTCCTGGTTCGTTTGGGTTTCTGTCTGCACGAATTTTTGTGAGGTTTGGACTTGGTTATTTACGACTTTGCCATCCACGTTGTTCCACATATAAAAGGGATTGTTTTAGGGTTTTAAAACAATCAGGAGAGATTAGATTGTATTGGGAGAATTGAGAGAGATTGTTCTTCAATTCTAGTGAGATTGTGAGAGATTGTAAGTTATTTTGTTCTCATAATCTAGAAAACGTATTTTCCTTCGCCACCACTGAATTGTTCTTGTGTTCTTGTTATTTTCTTCTCAACCCACCTTTGATAATTCCGCGATCAAAGGTCGCACGGCGACTCATATCAAGTTGGTATCAGAACGATCAGATCCTGTGAAGGGGGCATCCTGTGTATGGTCCTGACTCGATCGTAATACAAGAAGCTAGGCTAGATCCTTATTTCATTGAAAAGAGTCCAGAAATTAAGAAAGAAGATGACTAAAGAAGACAGTTCAGCAAGGCTAGATGCATTAGAGAAGCAGATGGAGACAATGGGTTCGACCCTCGTGCAACTCGTCAATCTTGTCCAAGACAAAAGAAACAAGGAGGAATCTTCGAAAGACAAGAAGAAACTTGTGGAGTCCGATGGAGAAGATGAGGATTCTGATTCAGATGAGGAGGACCGTATTGTTAAGTCTGTTTCACACCAAGGGAGTAAGGATTCTTACCAGAATTTGAAGATAGACTTCAAAGTGAAGATTCATGTTTATGACGGGAGTGTCAACGTCGAGAGGCTTGATGATTGGATCAAGCGGATGGAGACCTATTTCACTCTACGGATATTCATCCAATGAGAAGCTCGTGTTCGCGACTTTGAAGCTTTCAGGACATGCATTAACATGGTAAAAATCCTATTGCAAGCAGGAGAAGAAGACGGTATCGTGGAACAAGTTCAAGAAACTACTTAGGAAACAATTTTATCCGGTAAGGTTCCTCGAAGAACGTTGGTACAAGTGGTACGGGTTGCGCCAACGGTTCAACCAGACCGTTCAAGAGTATACAACGGAGTTCCAGCAATAGGCGATGGTCCTCAACATCGCAATGGAGGAACAACGGTTCAACCAGACCGTTCAAGAGTATACAACGGAGTTCCAGCAATAGGCGATGGTCCTCAACATCGCAATGGAGGAATATCCTATTTTTATGAAGTATATGACGGATCTGAACGAATATATCCGAAAGGAGATGAGGCTTTTCACAGTTGAGTCCATTGCAAAGGCGAGTGTGAAAGCTATTGCCATTGAGGACAGCAAAAAAAGGGCAACGAAACGAAGGGGGACTCCAAACAAACGGGAGGCAAGTCTAGTGGCTCTCAACCTAAGGAAGAGAAGAAGAAGGGTGACTCGAGAAAGGCAGGATTGACATGCAATCACTGCAAACAGACAGGACACGTAGCTGATCGTTGCTGGGAGAAGTATCATCATCTGAAGCCGAAGGGATTGAAGAAAAAGAGAAGAAAACATACGTGGTAGCGCAGGGTCCGAAGGAAGTTCCCGGGACGACAGCACCAAATAGCAGTCTCAACCTTATGACGGGGAAGCAGAACACGACGGAGGATGAAGACCCAAGGGAGCAGCTCTTTGTTTTGAAATTACAGATCAATATTAGTTTAGTTGATGCCATAGTGGATCCAGGAAGCCAGAAGAATTTGATATCTGAGGCCTTGGTTTAGAAAATTTTGATATCTGAGGCCCTGAATATCTGATATTCAGGGAGTAGCTTTTTGTTTTGAAATTGCAGATCAAAACCAGTTTAATTGATACCATAGTGGATCCAGGGAGCCAGAAGAATTTAATATCTGAGGCCTTTGTTCAGAAGCTGAGATTGAAGACGGTTAAACATCCGAATCCCTATCCTTTAGGGTGGATTCAGAAGGAGGCAGAATTGAGTGTGGTCAACCAATACACTTTCAGATTTGCGCTCCACGAGTCGTATATTGACGAGGTCACATGCGACGTCGTTCCGTTGGATGTTTACCAAGTAATACTGCGCAATCCTTATTTATGGGATAGGTTTACGGTCTACGATAGACGAACCCAAAAGTATACGTTCACCAAAGATGACGAGCAATTCATCTTCCGTTCGGCATCTCTTCCACAGGAGACAAGTTTGGTGACAATGACTCAGACGAAGAGGCTAATGAATGCAAGCAAGAGGTTCATATTGTTAGTCATTAAGCCTTATAAGGAGCAGCTGAGTAGGGTGTGCTTGACTACATTGAGCAAGTTTTAGGAGAGTAAGCTTGACAGGTTGAAGGCCAAGTACATGGACTTGTTTTCAGAGATCACGGGACTACCACCACGACGGGATACGAAGCATGAGATTATGTTGACCGACGAGAGTTCTTTGCCGAATATAGATCTATACCGCACATCTGTAGAGGAGTCTGAGAAGATCAAGAGGCGGGTTCAGGAGCTTTTGGAGACAGGAGTGATTGTGCCGAGTTGGTCCCCTTACGGGTCTCTAGTATTGTTGGTGTTGTTCCCCTTACGGGTCTCTAGTATTGTTGTTGGTGCCCAAAAATGATGGAGGTTGACGCATGTGCGTGGATTACCGGATACTCAACAAGATAACCATTAAGAATCGCTACGCATTACCACGGATTGACGATCTCATGGATCAGCTGGAGGGAACAAGGTTCTTCACGAAGTTGGATTTGAAGTCTGGCTACCATCAGGTGAGGATTCGGGAGGATGACACTTGGAAGACTGCGTTCAAGACCAAACAGGGCCTATTCGAGTGGTTGGTGATGCCGTTTGGTTTGTGCAACGCTCCGACTACCTTTATGAGGCTTATGAATGATTTGTTACGACCCTTTATAAAGGACTTTGTGATAGTTTACCTCGATGATATCTTGGTGAACAGGACCTAGGAGGAACATCTTGTTCATGTTGAGAGTGTTTGAAGTGTTACAGAACGGACAGCTGAAGCTCAATGGGAGGAAATGCGAGTTTGGGAAGGACGAGTTGGTGCATCTCGGCTTCATCGTGGGGAAGAGCCAGCGAAGGATAGATCCAAGTAAGGTGACGGTGATCACAAAATGACCGACACCTAGGACAGTGACGGAGGTGAGAAGCTTCATAGGGGTTTGTCAATACTTGTGCAAGTTCATTCGATATTTTTCAACTTATACGGCACTTTTGCATAGCCTTACGAAGGCGAAGGTTCAGTTCGTGTGGGGTAGGGCGCATGAGGAAGCTTTTTAGCTACTAAAGAAGATCTAGGAGGCACTGATGTTAGCTTTGTCGAATTTGCAAAGGACCTTCGAGGTGGAGACCGACGTTTTTAGTTATGCTATGGCCGTTGTGTTGATTCAGGATGGTAAGCCGGTGGAGTACCATTCAGAGATGTTTACGGATGCTATTCAAAACTACCCCACCTATGACAAGAAGTTCTATGCACTTTATCAAGCGATCAAACATTGGAGGGTGTATTTGTTGGGTAAGGAGGTGATTGTGCACTCATATCACAAACCATTAGAATTTCTACATGTCCAGACGAAGCTACAGCAGGCACGACACATGAAGTGGATGTCTTATTTGATGACGCTCAACATCATTATTAGGTACAAGAAGGGGACGACGAACAAGTTAGCCGATATGTTATCTCGCCCACCAGTGAGGGCACTTTTGATGGCGACGCGCATTCAGCCCTTGGTTCCTTCGAAGTATGTGCAGATGTACACATTCAGCAGAGATTTCAGCAGTGTGTTTGAGCGGGCGACGACCGGTCGAAAGGGGGAGTATGAGATTGGTGAGGATGGTTTGTTGTATCGTGAGACGTCGCTTTGCATTCCGGAGGACGGCGACCGATTACAGTGAATTCGAGAAGCACATACATCACGTGTGTAAGGTCATTTTGGGATTCAGAAGACGCTTCTCAATCTACGACGCCATGTTTTTTGATCAAAAATGTTAAGAGGATGTCACTAAGTATGTTAGAGGGTGTAAGCTATGTTGTATTTTGAAACCTTCCAATAAGAAACGAGGATTGTATCTAGCATTGTCGGTACCTTTGAGACCGTGAGAGAGTATTTCTATGGATTTCTTAGGAGGATTGCCGACGACCAAACGAGGACATGATTATTTGTTCGTATGTTGGACGGTTCAGCAAGATGGTGATCTGATTCCTTATAACAAAGACCGTGAGGGTGCGCGCATGTGTGGAAGCACTTTGGGTTGCCGAATTCGATTATTTCAGATCGAGATAGCCGGTTTTTTGGATATTTTTGGGATTCTTTGTGAAACTTGATGGACACTAGATTGAAGAAGAGCACGGCATTCCATCCACACAGACGGACAAGCAAAAGTGGTTAATCGGACTATGATGCACATGTTGAGAGGATACAATTCCAGACATCCCAAGACTTAGGATGAGAGTTTACCATATCTTCAGTTTGTGTTTAATCGGGCTATTCATGGATCTTCGAGGAAATCACCGTTTGAGACTTGTTATGGGTTTTTACCTCCGAGTCCGTTTGATCTCATGTTTTCAAGTGAAGCTACAGCCGACGACAAGGAAGGGAGTAAAAGACAACGAGCTCAGCGATTTTTGAAGAAGATGGAATATATATTCATACCACGGTAGAAGCACAATTGAAGAAATCACAAGCCAAGTACAAGACGAAGCATGATCAGCATCGGGTTCCTTGTAACTTTGGCATAGGCGACATGATATGACTGAAATTGAGAAAGGAGAGGCTGAAGGAAGAAGGGAAGAAGTTAAAACCTATACGATATGGTCCGTTTCGGATTCTCGATCAGATTGATGATAACGTTTTCAGGCTGGATTTGTCATCTTACTTAGGCATGTATTCGGTGATCAATACCGAGTATTTGAAGTTGTTCGAGCCTCCATTGCTGGATGATGAAGGTGACGACAATATGATCTTACCGCATGTTGAAGACTTGTGGTTTGATAGAAAAGAGCCGCTGAAAGAAGATTGCATTTTGGAGCGAAAGATGACCACGACGAGGCGGGGGACGAATGAGTCGTTTCTCATTGGACGTCAAGGTCAGGTTCCTAGCAAGGCTAAGTGGTTCAACAGGGAAGGAGGAGCTCGCGAGTTTCCTCAGCTGAAGTTGTAACTTGAACGGGACTTCAAGTTCCTAAAGGAAGGACCCATGATACGGGTGTATCTTCTCTTCGGAACTTAGCGATCCTTATGGGAGCTTAAGGATAGATGATTCTCATGATAGCTTAAGAATAGAGGTGTAAAACAGCACAGTGAAACGCAGGTTGAAGCGTGGAACGAGACGACGAATCGAAGAATCGAAGCATCCAGTTTTCAGCCCGTGAGTCGACTCATAACAGTCATGAGTCGACTCATCAAGTTGAGTCGACTCATGCCTGTCATAAGTCGACTCATGAAACTCAACCATTTTGTCAAGTCTCTGACCAGTCAACTCATCACTGTATGAGTCGACTCACGAAGCCCAGCAGGTGTTGACATAGTTTCTGACCAGTCGACTCATGACTGTCATGAGTAGACCCATATGACATGAATCGACTCATACATGCACGTGAGTCGACTCATCGATGCTTTCCTGGTTCGTTTGGGTTTCTGTCTGCACGAATTTATGTGGGATTTGGGCTTGGTTATTTACGACTTTGCCATCCACGTGCCACATATAAAAAGGATTATTTTAGGATTTTAAAACAATCAGGAGAGATTAGATTGTATTGGGAGAATTGAGAGAGATTGTTCTTCAATTCTAGTGAAATTGTGAGAGATTGTAAGTTATTTTATTCTCATAATCTAGAGAAGGTATTTTCCTTCACTACCACTGAATTGTTCTTGTGTTCTTATTATTTTCTTCTCAATCCACCTTTGATAATTCTGCGATTAAAGGTACTCGCACGGCGACTCGTATCACTCTAAGAACTTGATCATGGACAATCCTATGGTTTTATTTGCACGACTCATTTCAATCTACACGTCTTATTTAGTCTGAGATGTGATCACGCACCTTGCATACCATTTGTCATGTAAGATGGTTTCATTTTGAGGAATGAAATAAAGTTTTGTTTAGAACCACTTCATGTACTGCTAAAAAAAATTCCAAGGCACTTGACCTTCATTCATAAGACTAGGAGTGTAAATCAGGAACAGATCCTTCTCGAAATAGTCCATCTGAAATTCTTACATAACTCATTTGGTGGAAATTCCTAAAAGATCAAGTCCATACATGAACGACCTACCTTGGGAACGAATCTCAAATTAAGCTTTGCTAGATTTCAATAATTGAAAATCCAGGCATGTTCTACATGATTCATCTTGATTTCCACATCCAAATTAGACCAAGAGTGAGAGATTGAGAAGTTCCAAATAAATAAATAAATAATCCATGCATCCATATTGTAGCCAACTAAAAAATGGGATAAAGGCTTATTGTGTTATATTGTGAATCACACACGCTGGCTCATCAGGGCTTCCTCACAAACCTCATCATGAGGAGTGTTTACATGTGAAATACTCATTTGTGTATAGAAGAATATATGCATTTCCACATATTCAACTATCACAACAAAGAGGGCAATAACCTTATCCTACATCCAAATTTGTTTTCCCTTTTTATCAGAACATTAGAGAGCCAGGAAAAAATTCAGAAAAATTTAACTAACACAAACATTTAATACACAAGTGCTGATTCTGCATAAATGTAGCTTTCCACTCGTTTTGGTTATGAAAATCTAAATTGCAATGCTAAATCCATGTTTTGAATTGATTTATGTTCAAATATCCTATGCAGGTGTAAGAGACATATGATCCTGATTGACATAATGAAGATTCTTACCCTATTATCAGTAATGTGTAGCGCAAAACACGGAAAAAAATCAAGATTACAAAAGAACAACAAAAATAAAATCACAAGCACAAACACAAGGATTTACGTGGTTCGGAGCAAGTCCTACGTCCATGGGCAGGAGCAAATAAACTTTCACCAAATCAGAAGAGAGATTCCAACTCACAAAGATGAGATTGATGATGATCTCTCAGACACTCTCTCAGAAGATAAAAAACTTTCCTATCAATTTGATCTATGGATTCTCTCTTCAGATACTCTCTTTATCTCAATTTTTCTCGTGGCCTATATCTGAGAACTCAACTCCTTAAATAGAGTTAAATTCATTACAATAAAGATTCCTAAATCCCTATTCAAATAGAGTTTCTATTGCCTACGAGATCCTTCTCAATAGGACTCCTAAAAAACCCTATTGCGACAAATCCCTTCCAAATAGGAGAGATGATTTCTAGGCCAACTAACAACATGCTTGGCTCCCTATCGTACAATCACCACCTGAGATGTATTTTCAAATATATTAGAATACTAGAAATATATTTACTAACCAAAAGGGAAAGTTGAAATATATGTAGTGAAATCCAAAAGCATGCATTTCAATAACAGAACACATTTACCATAAAGCATAGTTTAAATAGTAAGTATACTTCAGATAAAAATGAAGAGAAGATTCATAAATGATGAGGATTATGATGATAGTGATGATGATGACGACTTCTGGGAGATTATTAGAGCATGCTCCCATGACATATGGAGAAGTTGGAGACCTAACCAGAAAGATGACGAAGCCCACTATTTCCGACTTCCGTGTCTGACAACTCTAAGCTTTTCAAATGAAGAAGGCCTGAAAAACAGTGGACATCAATAAAAATTCACATGTAGTGACATATTTAAATTCCTTTTGATGTTAAAGCTGATGAATTAGATAATGCGCATAATGTGAGATTCTGTACAATGTATGGTAATCAGGTTAGAACATTTACATTAAAACCCTTAAATCAGTCAAATTTTGAATGACTAGTAGAATGCTCAAAAGTAGCATTCTATTCATTTGACAACTGCAACGATAAGCATAGTTTTTATCAATTTGGTGCAAAAGCCTAAACATAGGAAGGAATCTCTGTGATGATTATGGCGTATACATGTTTATCTTATCAGAAAATCATGAATGAATACTGGTGTGCAAGAAATCATGTATCTAATGGGTAGGCAGTAGAAAGAAACCTACATTAAGTAAATGTGGTACATAAAATATATCTTATCAACCATTTAGTACAAGTCTCTATACAAGATCAAATTCAGTGTCAAAGAAGTGGTCTTAAAAAGTCACCTTTCAAGTTTAATAAACCTCCATCACCAATCTTGCAAGAATCCAAGTTTAAGCTCTCCAGATTAATTAGATCTGCAAGGTAGACAAAATTATTATCTGACCAAAATGAAAATCTGACGACAAAAAAATATAAAAAGATCTAATGACTCCTTTCGTATTTATGCTTTAATATTTTCCTTTAGAATTTGAATCAGGGCTGAGGCTAAATATTCCTGATCAGGAATATTATTGTATTACCAAATAAATAGCACCGCCAGAAAGTAGTCCTTCAGTTTCTAATGTGAAAATTTAGCTGATGACTGTACAGGTAACTATATTATTGCCATCGGAAACTCAAATCTGCTCCATTCACTAGAGATATATAAAAATTGTAAACATGCAATGAATAAGAGAAGGTGTAAACTCACCCTTCAGATGCGCCAAACATTTGTCCGTGATGGGATTGAACCCCAGGTTTAGAATTTTTAACTTTCCTAGACCTGTGAAAGAATGTTTCCTTCATTTAAACTATAAAAAGCACAATGTACATTCAATTTCATGAAAAACAAATGCATATACCAACCTTAAACAAAATTCAAGAAAACAAAGTGAAATAGAAAACTCTGAACAATAGTGCTGTATAAGACAAAGAAATTTTATATTCTATACGTTATATGCTAGCTTTGGCTAAGTATCTACAACTTATGAAGAAACTAAATCATATTTATGAAAAATATTTTTCAAATTTTCTAACCAAACATAATCGACATTGCATCAGTCCAAACTTTTGAGGTTCCCACTTTGAAATTGAGTAGTCTCATGATGCTCGATGCCACACAACTCAAAAGCAATGCATCTGCTAAAATTAGATTGCCATTTAACAGAGTATTTAGGCTTCATTGGAGTGTAAATTCATACAATTTTCTTCAGCTACCATAACCAGAAAAAAAAATTAATCTGAAAGTAGGTTGCAAGTTAATTCAGTCGACTCTATTTAACGTTTGTGACTAGATATTTGCTAACTGGCCATATTTATGCACCCTCACCTCTTAACAAAGAAGAACAATAGCAAAGTCCTTATCCCGAATGTTTGGTGTTGCCTACATGAATCTTATTCTTCCATTCAGTTCTAGTTTGGGTATATCTCCTCCATTATTGCATTCTTCTTAATTGCTTCCAACAAAGTTCTTCTAAGTCTACCTCTTAACCTCTTTGCCCAATTAACTATAATCTTAACTTAGCCTAACTAGTGCATTAGTGTCTATTGTACATTACTAAACCATCTCAATCAATTATCCACCATTTTATTCATAATAGCAGAAACAACTAATTTACGATGAATGCATTCATTTCTAATCATATATATTTAGTACATATATAGCCTTGAGACCTTCACAACCTAAAGAACAAAAAAGAATTATAGATATACGCACACGCACATATATAATTTCCACTCAAGTAGATCTTAATCCGAAAAGACATGCAAAAATATTGCTAGAATTCTAAATTATCCAAAAAACATTTCCTTAAAAAACCTTCACCATTTGTTTACATCTGGTGTCGAAGGCTAAAAGATGATCGACCAAGCGCCTAATTCTTCGATCATCAAAAATTCTCCATGGTGATACCAAATTGCCAAATTCTGACAAATGTAATTAGATTTAAGTAGTGGAGTAGAGTTTCTAGTATTATACATCATATAGATGAAAAGTGGTAAGAGACAATGGCACGGAAGATTGGTCTCAGCAGAAATATTAGAAAAGGAAAGAGAGGAACAAATACAGGCGTGAACGTTTTTTTTTTTTTTTTTTGTGGGGGGGGGGGGTGGGGGGTTAAAGGGGTCATCCTTGTCAGCGATGACATTGGACATTTGTTTACACTTTACAGAATGGGTTGGAAGAGGAAAGATAGATACATAAGACATTTTACTGAATACAAATAGTTAATATCAAAATAAGGTAGTGGTGAAAATATTTCATGAACATAATTTTTTAAACAATACTATAATATAGTGTTTTCAAAGGCATGCCTCATGCGCTTTGCGTGCGGGGTGGTGGTGAAGCGCCCGGCATCTAATGTAGTAACGCCTTTTGCGCCTCACATGCATCCTTGCGCAAGGTGCATGTAGTACATATCCTCATATTTTTATTTGTTAACACTTCAATTAAGTCTTTATACTCGATAATATATCCCAAAAAGCAAAATAAATTCATTAGGCCTTTTTAGTAGCCTTCAATTGAGGATCATAACTAATCTTTTGCTTGGATACTAGTCTTGATCTCACATTTGATTTGAAATATCATGAACCTTGCTACTACATTGGGTGTTAGCATTAGATATTAAGACCTTATTGTGATTTTGTACTAAGATATTATTTATCCTGACATATTTTTCACATGAATTCGTAAACAATTTTTTTCATGCTTGATTATCTATCTTGAAAAATAAGCATGCGGTGTGCACCTCTCATCACTCAGGAGCACCAATCGCGTTGCGCCTTGCGCATGTAATCATAAAGATACTTTGCACCACGCATTACACCTCACGCATTGACAACACTGCTATAATGTTAATAGACTTTGTTGATTTAAGTTGAAAGTTTTTGTGGGTTATTCCAAAGTAGAATATTTTCGGGGTTTATATGAAAATATGCTCAATTTCCGAGTATATCAGAAAAGATTTTCAGAAAATTCATGAATGCAATGGTAAGAACAGGAACATGCTATGTTCAATTTATGAGTTAATTACCAAATTTCATTACCATTTCAAAACTTTTTAAGTTCCCAAAAAAAAATTAGGCTTTTTCATAGAAACCACATTTAAAATATGGTCATTCTACAAAAAAACACATTTAAGATACTTTGCGCATGTGATCCCACCTTTAAAATGTTTCTTGTTGCAATCAACCACTCGAACTCACTTTTAAGTCAATATTTTTTTTTCAAATTTGCTATAATAATTAGTTGTTAAATACCAAGCATACTAGAGAGATGACCCTTGATAGAGGTTAGCTAGGTTTAGTTGTCAAAAAAATAAGAGCGTAGATGGCTTGAAAAAATAAAATAAAATAAAAAACGTTGTAAAGGTAGTTTATGTATATTCAAAATCAAAGATGGTTTCTTAGAAGGAAGTGGTTTCTATCGAAAAACCCAAAATTTTAACTAAAATCATGTATATGCATCTTGCATCCAGACACTGATTAGTGGCTTATTCAAATTGACCAATATATGAACTATGTGCACAGGTGACACTGGGATAATATCAAAGTTTCCATCTAGGCATCTGATGTAGCAGGACTTTTTTTACCATAATCATGTGTATGCATCTTGTATCCTAATATTGATCAGTGGCTTATACACATTCAGTGGTATATAAACTGTGTACAACAGTATAGATGATACCGTATTAGTATCTTGTGTCTTCTTCAACTGAATAATTCATTGCGAACTTGGTTAAAAGAAGTCGGATGCATGATGTATCCATTTATGCAATACATAGCTTGAAATTTCATTAAGGTAGTAGGTAGTAGTAGAAAGATGCAAACAATCATCATTAAAAGCAATCTCTACGCCAGGGGTCCTTGTAGCAGAACTTATTCGGTTCAACATTGAAAGGCTGGGAAATGCTTGTTGCATAACCTATATTGCAAACTTGCTCAAGAGCTATGTTGCCTAGGTACGGGTACGGGTACGGGTGCGGGTACGGGTACTGGTACGGGACACGGCAAATTTGTAAAAAGTAGGGTACGGGGACACGGCTATATATATATAAAATAGTTCAATTTAGATCAATATTGAATTAAATACCTATTATTTTTTTATATTTTTTGTTATATAAAGTGGAGATTATAAATAAGAAACTATAGTAATTAGTAACTATTTAAATAGATATCCTAACAATTGAATTAACTATATTAATTTGTAGATGAGTTTGCAAGAGGACATTTATGCAACAAAAGAAAATAGTAACTATAATAACATATTTGTATTTGTTAAGGGGCTTGCTGCAAAAAAAGAATTGATGAGGGGTTTATGGAAATATTACCACATAGTATATAAAGGGAAAAAAAAGAAGACCAAGTTCTCTCAGCCCTAATTCTTCCGCCGCCCTCTCTCTCCTCTTCGTTCTCTCCCATTCGTTCTCTCCCAGCCCTAATTCTTCCGCCGCCCTTTCTCTCCTCTTCGTCCTCTCTCGAGAAAAAACGCATGATGGCTGGAAGATGGCGCCTGGAACCAGCCCTAACTTTCTTCGTCGAGGAAAAAGGAGAAAAAGAAGAGGCGCTGATCTTGTCGTCGAGGAAAAAGGAGAAAAAGGAGAAACAACAAAAACAAAACCCTAAAAATCAAACCTGTCTTCGAGCTGAGGCGCTGATCTCGTCGTCGAGGCGCTGATTCGTCGTCGAGGAGCTGCAATTGACCCGACGCCTTGAGATCTAGAATCTGTCGTCGCTTCCGTTGATGAGTTATAAGGTTCATAACTTTTTTTTTCAAGTTCGCAACTTTTTTTCCCTCGCTCTTGTGAAATCACTGTGTCCCTGCCGTTTGGGTGCGGATCCGCACCCAAAACGTACCCGACACGGGTACGGGACTTAGTTTGCCGTGTCGGGGTAACATAGCTCAAGAGGAATGTATATAGAAAAATAATGGTTAATATTAATGGTAAGGATCCAAATAGGACAAGTGAAGGTTTTATTACTACTCCTATAAGAGGCGCTACGTGGGACCTTTTAAAGCATGGGAAACATAACTTCTCATATCATAATTAGGAAGATCTTCAATTTTTTTAACTATTCATATATTCACCTAAAAAAACCTAAGCTTGTATAGTGATATACAAGAGCAGAAACGCCTTCCTGGACGAACACTAAATTTGAGATTCTTACCGCCAGAAAAATCATTCAATGCCTAACCTGGTCCTAAAGTATTAATAGCTAACCTAGGACAGAGGCTGCTAAGATGGTTTTTTTCTCATAATATGTGTTGTTCTTCCCACCTTCAGGTTTAATGCTAAGATCATAGTTGTTCAAGTAGCATTTGAATGCAGATCTCTTTAATGCTCATTACACAAGAAAGAGTAGGATGAAAGGTGAATAGCAAACTTACGAGAATCAAGGTTAGATTTCTCATGCGTATAAACAATCATTTTGCAGTAGTCATGAGCATCATAAGTAAAACACTAATCTATAGTGAGGCATACAAGCACAACAAATCACAGCCAAACAGACATGGAAGTGAATACATAGATAACATTAAAATGTTAACATCAAATTTTAGACAGAATCTATCATTATCAATAATATTTTATAAGGAAACACGATGTTGTAGTGCTTCCACATGTGAAAAGTCAATCCCTATTCTTGCCTTCATAAACATGAAGAGAAAATTTATGGATACCATGTATCCATGTGTAATATGTGAGAACGCAAGGATGTATTATGACACATTATTAGTATCTCTATCATAAATTTCACACCATACAAGCACATACAAAATCCCGTGATAGCATGTGTAATTGATTATCTCTTGGACGTGTTTGCCCCCAGAATGAGGACACGTTTCTAGAATAAAAGTTTACCAGAGATAAGATCATCAACCCCATACTCCATTGAATTATGAAACACTCCCACCTCAAAGTTTTCAATATGTTGACATTGGACAATGGACTAATAAATAAGTATCAATGGACAGTGGATACAAATGAAGTTTAACACAGGGTTATAAACTAACCAGAAAACCTCTCGCAGCCATCATCCGATATACAACATCTACTAAGATTCAAATATAGTAATGAAGCAAACCCTGCTAAGAAAAAAAAGTTATGAATGAGACTATGATAGCAAAAATCAGTAGATAGATAAACAGAGTTTCATCATTTTGAAGTAACATATCAAAGTATGATAGATATATGTCTTTTGACGTTTAATTAAATTAAAAAACAGCAATCTACACACTCCTATCTTAAAAATTCAGAAATAAGGATAGATTCTCTAAACAAAGAAAAATATTGGGGTGCAGATAGAAATAAACCATATAGATCCTAAATCACTAAATTGATTAGTAAACGATGCAAAAAGATCACTGACAGATACTTTTACCTTAATATAGGTGTTTTTCCTTAAAAAAATTTCTTGTGTATCAAACTTTTGAAAGATACAACTAATAGAGGAAAATTCAATCACCAATATAAATTACTTAAAGCTACTTCAAAATGTTTTTGGACAGGAATTTATATTAAAATGGGGACAACCATTATCTATGAAGGGTGTATATAGAAAAGTTTAAATAGAATATCCCCACAAGACGTCTCTTACCAAGAGACTATACAGATTCCGTTGATGCCACCATGTGTGAAAAAGTAGGTCAGAGAGCTTTATTGTGCAATAGCCAAACTACCACTAGCAGTGCATGACGGTGGCTATACAGATTCCGTTGATGCCACCATGTGTGAAAAAGTAGGTCAGAGAGCTTTATTGTGCAATGGCGAAACTACCACTAGCAGCGCATGGCGGTGTCTCTCTCTCTCTCTCTCTCTCTCTCTCTCTCTCTTGGTGGCTATACAGATTCTGTTGATGCCACCAAGTGTGAAAAAGTAAGTCAGAGAGCTTTATTGTGCAATAGCCAAACTACCACTAGCAGTGCATCAACTACCACTAGCAGTGCATCCTGGGGGCTACTTGAGGAATAAAAAAGAGACTACTTGAGGAATAAAAAAGAGAGTTTCAGTATTTGACAAGTTTGACAGAGCCGCATAAAGACAACAAAGATGAGTATCATCTAGACAATTTGACAAATAATGGTAAGATAACAACAAAAGAAAGATATATGTCTGATAATGGTACATGGCACAAAGTGTAGCCAGAAAGGAGGGAGAGAGAGGGAGGTCAATAGAACTTGACAAGGTATATTTTCTACTACATATTGTCATCATCATAAATCTCAAATTTGTGGGAACATAAACATTTTGTGTCACGCCCCCAGACCTGCAGCAGAAGGTTAAAGCGAGAGTGCAAGACACTTATATGAGCGGGTTCTATACATTCCAAGACTGCGCATTTTCATCATATAAATTTAGGATGAGAGGATATAAATTTTGGAGCATATAGGTATTTGATTGCATCCTACCTTCAAGACTTACTCGAAAAAGGTCTTACTGAAAGAGAAATTGTTTAGATTTAGTTATTTCATTTGAGTTAAGTTCTTATTTTATTTGAGTTTAGTTGATATTTGATTTGAGTGTAGTTGATATTTGATTTTGAGTTTAGTGGTGTTGAGGTTATTTAACACTCAAAATATAAAAAGTCTATATATGGTTTAGTAAACTTCAGATTATGCAAATTGACTGATTTTGAAAATTTTAAAAGCTTGGGTTGCATATTATTAGCTTCTTTGGTATAAGACCAGAATCCCTAACCCTAACCAGCTTTCTCCCATGTTCTTTTTCTCTCTTCAAATTGCTACCTCTTCCTTTTCCTTTTTGTTATTATTTGGCGGGTCCGCCCAATTGAATGGGTGAATTTAAGTGCGCTCAAACCAGTCATTTAGTGAACCGGCTCCTAATCCTAAAGGGTTAGGGTTTTGTCCTCTACTATACACACACTCTCTCTCGTGTAGAAATTAAAGAGAGAAAAAAATACACTAATGTCATATCCTTCCTCTTCATCAATTCTGTGATTTATGTGATATGTGGAGACTTCTCGCCACATCGGTGTAGTCGCCCTCCAGCCGTTGTAGGAAGATGAAGATTAGATGCGTGGCGATCCTTTTAAAAGATCCTGGGAATGTAATCTCTAAGCAAGAAATTTATGTATTTGTATGCAAGTTTGCTTAGTTTACATTGGTATCACAGTGAGATTAGGGTTGCTCGCATCTTATCTTTCTTTTAAGGTTTAGATCTGATTGCATTTGTATATATATATTTTTATATATTATTGCATTAGATCTGAAGTATCTTGATGATGATGTTGGTCCATGGAACATAAATTTATTTTACTAAAATATTAAGTTTTTTGGTGTACAAATCCAACTGTTGACATTCGGGACATCAGATCCACGGTAAAAATTCAACTTTTATGATCTACTTGTCAATTTTAATAAATCAGGGAAGTATTAAATATTTTTCTATGATATCATAATTTTTTTATTTTTCAAAAATTAAAAATTACTTTGTTGTTTTTCTAATTTAAAGAAATTTACAAAAACCCTAGACCTTGCTGCTAATAGCGGCGGGATAAGAGTGTAGGCTCTGGCACTGGAGGCCCTCTAGCTGCAACTATCAGCGATGAGCGATGGTTTTGTTTTTAAAAAAAACTTTTAAGGGGCTACCTTAGGGGCAACAATAACGCTGAGTCACTGTTGTCGGCAATGACTCAGGCGAGACCCGCAGTAGAACCTCGACCTGAGGTTGGGGTGGCGTTGCTAGGCAACACTACCACCACCCCCAAAACAGACCCCTAGGGATCCTAAAACTTTAGGGGCAAAACTACAAAAAATATATATATTTTCTAGCTTTATTTATATTCTAAAAATTCCAAAAAACTATTTTAAAATATATATTATTTAAAAATAACAAAATTATATGGAAATTTTTAGGAAACTTTTAGAAATTATTTTTATTATTTTCTTCAAAAATTTTAAAAATTTTTGATGTGCAACTCACTAGATTTCATAATAAAGTTGTTTTTGAATTATAAAAATAATTTTGGACTTTGAAAATTTACAAAACTTATTTTTATACTTTAGAAATTTTGGTTATGAAAATCCTAATAAAATCTTCGAGATTTTGAAGGGTAATTGTTCCAGTGGAAGCGTCTAGGGAACATACCAATTGTAAGATAAACGAAAAACTCTAATAAAATTAAATAGGATAGTTGAAAAAAAATTATCAAATTGATCGTTTATGTTGTCATGCCACATGCTCTGACACATATTAGATTCAATAAATTATTTCAAGTGGGAGATTTCGGGTAGAGATTGTACTAGGATTTTACTACCCAATCTAGTCTATCTCTAAGAAATCTAATATTCCATTTTCAAAAGGTTCATAACAATTTTAAAAATAATATCTTTGAACACCGTGGTTGGGGTCTTTTAGGCCTTCGTCTCTTTGGTTGGGATTTTATTTTTATTATCGGTATAAAAGGCTTGATGAGATGGAATGTTCTTCAAAGAAGAACACACTCCACGTAAATACAAATACTTTAATGTATCCGTAATTAAAGTGTTATAATCTCTCCTAGAAATATGGTACAAAATAATTACTCTGACGTTAGTTCAGTACTGAGTAAAGGAGATACATCTGTCGAAAGATCCATTTTCTCCTGTAGGAGATTTTGGTGAGTACTGAGACGGTAATAACCGAGTAGAACTGGGTTCAACTCGGACTCAAAATTTTAAGATTGATCAGTACTAGATCTGGTAGTGACAAGATTCTTCAATGCGATTTACTGGGTGGATTGCAGTGAGGAACAATCATATTGAGTACGAGGATAATCCAAATACAAAGAGCTTCTAGGATGCTCTTAACGCAAAATTCGTATGTCTCCCCTATGAGGTTCCGAGTTCTTATTATTTAGTTAGCTTCAAATGAGATAACTGCTAAGCAGAACAAGTGCTTAGCAAGCAGAACATTAAATACACCTTTGTATCATGACCTCAGTGATTAGAGATCATGAGATATTTGGAGGTGCGTTGAGCTAGGAGCAACAGATCCGGGCGGTTATCAGGACTTTACACAACTTCGGGAAAGATATTTACTACTTTCATTGCAGTTCGCAGATCCAACTAATAAGAGACAGATTAATTGATTTGACTGCAAACAAACCAATCATTTCGCGCATAAGGACGCACAACGTAGAAAACTCGGGACTCATGGACCAAGGTTTTAAATATCAGTTATTAGGAATATCAGACAGTCAAAATCCATATCGGATAACGGATATCAGGGATATATCAGGGATATATCAGGGACAAGTAGTATTGTTAGAGTGAGATTACTGAATGGTGATATACACACAATAATATTCTAAAATGTAAACTAGTCATACTTAATAAAATATAAATATACTAAAATGTAAATAATCATGTTTAAAATCACTCACCAACTATGATGCACGGATACGGATACGGGACACGGATACGACACGGACACAGATACGGGATACGGCAAAATCCAAAAAAATAGGATACGGGGATACGGCAAGGAATTTTTTTAAAATTATTATTATATATAGAAAATTTTATAAAATTCAACTAACAATCTAAAATAATACCAAATTTTAATTTTCATTATTTTCATCTTGAACATATAAAAATACAAGCCTATCTTGCAAAACGAGAGTTAAAAATTACAAGTATACATTCACAAGTTAGAACTATACCCAAAATATTACAAATATTCCTTAAAATATTACAAGTATATTGTTGAAATAGAAGGTAAATATTACAAGTATACAAAATATTATAAGCCTAGCCCAAATTTTTATTTACAAGTGTTATCCATATAAATAGGTAAGAATGGGCGCTAGGGCTAGGGTTTTCATCTATCAGATCCTCCAGATCCGACTCCTCTCTCTTCTCCAGATCCGACTCCTCCCTCTCTCTTCCAGATCCGATTCCTCCAGGTCCGACTCCTCCCTCTCTCCTCCAGATCCGACTCCTCCCTCGAATCTCGTCGCCAACTCCTCTGACTCCGCCCTCTCTCCTCCAGATCCGACTCCCTCCTCGAAGCTCCAGATTTGACTCCCCCCTCGAAGCTCCAGATCCGACTCCCCCCTCGAAGCTCGTCGCCGACTCCCCCTTCGAAGCTCGTCGCCGACTCCTCCCTCGAAGCTTGTCATCCCTTGAAGCTCATCGTCCCTCGAAGATCGTCGTTTAATCCTCCCTCGAAGAGATGGAGATCGAGAGAGAGATGAGGACGACGAGAGAGAGACGAGAGAACTGACCTCCGGCGCGACGAGCTTGACGAGATCTAACCTCCGACGTGATGGCGACACGAGAAGACGACGAAAACAGAAGAAGAGGTCTGCGCGAGAGATGAGAAGAGGATCAGCGACGTCGGGAGCGGGTAAGTCCAGATTTTAGGGTTTTTTTGGGTTTGGGTTTCGGGTTCCCTTCCCCCCCTTTTTCTTTTCATTTGCCGAATCCGTGTCGTATCTCCCTTCTCCTTTGACCGTGTCCCCCCCGTTTGACCGTTGACCTGTGTCGGACACGGATTGACCGTGTCCGACACGTGTCTTGCACGTGTCGTGCACGAATTCGTGTCTGATTCGTGTCGGACACGGATTCGTAGCCTTGGGGGGAGTATCCGTGCTTCATAGCTCACCAATGGTAGAAACTCGAATCTGATCAGGTTTAAAGTGCACTGAATAGATGATCGTTGTTCGAAATCAAAACTCAAACCAAAGGCCGATAGTTCCGACTTTTGGACTGACAATATTAGTTGATAACTCACTTTATCGCCGCATTATTAGCGATAAACATCCAAAAATGATAACCAATTTGGAATCAAACTTATCATAACGTAAGGCTCCCAAAATCGATAAATTGCCGATAATATAGCTTGATCGGCCAAAATTTAAAAATTTGTCATGGACCACATCTATAGGGCAGAGACAGTATTTATAGTCCTAAATGGGAGTAGAAAGATCTGTTGGGATTATGTAGCAATGTTGGGCACTGATGTAGAGAGGTCTCCTCTAAGTTTAGGAAAACAAAAGATCTTTCAGGATATTTTATAAGCTCCCACTACGCGTATAGGAATCGTCTCTCGATTAGGCTTGTGGGATTCTAGATGGTTTCCCATTTGTGGATAACTTACATGATTTGCTTCGAGATTTCTCTGCATATAAAAGCCAAGCTAATTGCTTAATTAATTTTAAGTGTTAATCATTACTAGATAACTAGGTTATCATGTACTTTATATTGTACCGTAAATTAAGATTAGAACTAATTTATGGTATAATAGACTAAATCATATTAGAGGACACGTGAAGGCTCCCCATGGGCGGCCTCCTTAGTATATGTAATAAGGTATTTGTCCATCTATAAGTATGGTCTTGTGGGTAAAATCACTAAAAAGTCATTTGCAATGCTATAAGCACCTCAATTGCAATTTTTCCACTCCGTTATATGCAGACCAATATTTATGAAGGTACAAAGTGGAACGCCTAAATTCCTCATTTTTAAAAAGAAACTCTATAAACAATCATGTGTAGCTGATTTCGCTCATAAATGAGTGCTTGAAATAGTTTCAAGTGCTAAATTAGAAAGGTGGGTAATCAGTTACACAAAAGTATTAGGGTTTGAACACTAATAGTGAGAGTATTTATCTTGAAAATTCAAGAAATTATGTCAAGAGAAAGGAAAAGTCATACGGTTGACAATATGCTATATTCTGCTACAAATGATGTTGCAGAAATGATGAATATAACTCTTATAGATATGATTCAAAATAGCTGCCTATTTGATTTCGGGGAGATGTGTTATTAATGGCGACATATATTGAACCGAGTACCTTCGAGATCAATAGAGTCGATACTCTATGAATCATGGACGGCCGAGGGCCTGTGTTGGATCACCACATCCATGTGGGAGTGTTTCTTTCACACACTACTTCACTGCATGAGAAGTTTAGATCCCAAAATGTTGAAGTATACTTCCACACTATTTTAGACTTTGTGATTTTGTTTACATGTGAGCAGTACGATGACATTGTCACCGAGAGACTTGTGATATATTGAGTTCCTCAGGGTGGATACCAGTACAAAGAAGAAATAGGTCAAGATTTTTACTCATACGAGATCGAGGAGACAGTCATGGATACAACAACGAAAGAGGAATTGATTCCTCTTACCAACTAAAGACAATGGGAGCGAGATAATTTTTAGAAGACTTGGACCCATCTATGGAATCTCAACTAGCTCAGAGGTCATTTCATGGATTAATACCAAGACGATATTTTTGAGACCGACGGAGAAACGTTCATAGAAGCACCGCATATTTTTGCGGAGTCCAAGTCATGTAAAGATATTATTTCTAGGACTGCAGCAAAAAAGTGAAAAACAACAATGAACGGGGAGCTTGAATTCATAAGGAAGAATTAAGTCTGGGACTTGGTAAATCTTCCAATTGAATGTGAAACTACTAAAAACAAATGGGCTTTAAAGGTCAAGCCAGATGGGAAGCTCAAGTGATGCAAGACACACTTGATGGCGAAAGAGTACTCCCAGGTAGTAGGGTGGACTACCAGAAGAGACTTTCTTTAGTGATAAGGATTAGCCCTATTCCCATGATATCGACTCCTATTGCGGAAATGGATCTTGAACTACTCAAGATGGACATCGAGACAGCTTTTATCTATAAAAAACTGGAAAAAGTGATCCATATGAATCAACTTATGTTTCGTAGACAAGGGACTTGAGCATAAAATGTACAAGTTAAAGGATCCTACCTATGGCTTAAAATATTTTTCCAATGTAGTGTTTTTTATCCTATTAGACTGTGCAAGATCTTAGTTTCTAGAAGATCAATCAGGACTGTTAGGCCCACCTACACTAAGCTGATATAAGTTTGAGATCTGTTATTATATAGTGATGGCATATTGCTGACCGGGTGTAGCATAGAGATCATTGGGGATACCATTGCTAAGAGTCAAGCTTTAAGTAGAAAACAATGTCCCGACATCAAAGCATAGAAGAAGCTAATTTTAAGCATCCATTCAAGGAGTGTAGTCGATTGTCTTGTACGTGTACAATAATCGATACATCTTTTGCAGTAGGATAGATGAGTAGGCATCGGTCTAATCCTGGTATGAGTCACCAGAGTAACTCAAGTGTATTCTCAAATATTTGATTCAGAGTGCACCTTATGTACTATGCTATGACTGCACCTTATGTACTATGCTATGACAACACGAACTCACCTATAGAGATCTTCAAATGTCGACTAGGCTAACAACCTAAATGGGCGAGCGTTAATGTCTGGTTATGTTCTCTTACTGAATAACGAGGTCATTTCTTATAATAAGAAGCAACAATGTATAGTCCTTGTCCACTTGGAGATGATATGTGGTGATATACAAAGTAGTATTTGACAGTCTAGTTATACAGATTCTTGGATAATTTGACTATAGCACAACATGTAGAGGATGGTGTGATTCTCTATCTTGATAGCACATCGACTACTGGTCATACAATAGGCCCAAATTAGTTTGGAAGTCGAATAAAATTGTATTCCTGTGAGTCGGTTAATCGAGGATCTACTAATAAAGGGAATAGCTGAGGAGCAGGTGCAACACACTTGAGCGTTATGGGCTACATCTTTTATGTTAATTAAGACCTCAAACACTGGATATTACGGATGACAGCTTTATAAGACATTATATTTGTTTTTTTATATATTGCATATCTAGGATTGCTAGTCTTATTATTGTTTGATTAATTTAGCATGGAGTATATTAGTATATAATGTGTACAGGGTACACTAGAGGACATTGGGTGCACTATTAGAAAGTTACACCAGCAAGTAGAAGCTCTTATCACATAAGAGATCCCCTTCGGTTGTTGTAGTTGCCAAAGCTAAGACCGAGTATCAGATATCATTTAGCTTGGAGCAATGACTACACTATCGTGTTACTAGGTAGGACGATAGCGGGAGCACTCTATTGGTCTCCCTGCTCTCGATCAAAATGAGGTTGTTGTATACTATATGTCGAAGCAACCCAAGTAGGAACCCCACATCCACTTTACATGTTTACTATCAGCCAAACTAGGGGCCTAACTTGGGACATGAGGTGCAGGCTTGTCGAAAAATCCTATACATATCACAGGGCAATAATGGTCGGACAAGTTCATTACAGGGTAATGAAAGTTGGATCTGTACCGTACGCATTTAGTGATGTATGATCTTAGGGAGAGAAGTAATATCATAGCACGTTGCCATATGTGTGCCTGGACTGAATATAAGGAGGTCGAGAAATGGATCCCTGCTCCCTCATTGTGTAAACCCTTATAAACAACCACCAGTAATGAAGGACAATCATTGTACCCTAGAGACACTGAGCTATCTAGAAAGGCTGTTATAAGCATCCGCTACTGTGGTTGCTATTTCCTACTGTGATGAGACAATACCACGCATATGGGGTAGTGTCAGGAAAGCACGTGATTAACACACAACTATTCAAGGCTAGAAAAAGATCAATTAATGTCTCTTGATTGCATCGCATGCGCAGCTTTCTTACACGATGGGCAAATTTTAAGAGTGAAATGAATAGAGTGCAGACCTCGGTGTTCATGTTTGCTTCTCCGAGGTATCGAATGTACTTGAACAGACATAATTGATCAGATCTGGAAACGAGATATCACATACTTACACTTTTACGTATTTGTGTTTCTTCAGGGAGATCATTGTGTTGGTCCTAACAAATCTGGCTGCAAGGCTATCCGCTTATAGTTTCTCAACTGTCCACGCCGTACTAATGATGTATGGACACAATATTGATAAGGATGGAGAATCTCAGGGATATTTTGACTCAGGGAGTAAACGGCTCAAGGAGTCAACTCAGGGAGAGATGGCATCAACTCATTTGTGCGAGTGGGAGTATGCTAGTAATTGGTGTCTGCCCAATTAAATTGGTGGATCCTAATCCTAAGTGGGCTCAAATCGGTCATTTAGTGAACATGTTCCTAATCCTAAAGGGTTAGGGCTTTGTCCTCTATATATATGCACTTATATAAAAATTAACAAGAGATAAAAATATACTAATGTCATCTCCTTGCTCTTCATCAATTCTGTGATTTATACGTTAGTCACGGGGTGATATCCGAGGGCTTCTCACCAGTGTCGTCGTCCACCGGCCATTGTCCGAAGATTAACATTAGATGCGTAATGATCCTTCCAAAAGGTCCCAGAAAGGTAATCTCTAAACAAGAGATTTATGTATTCGTATGTATTTATGTTTAGTTTATGCTTTTCATAGAATTGTTCATCTCTTCTTCTTTTTCACCAAACCGCAACCTCCAACCACTCCCTCTCTCAAACCAGAAAACAATTTGACAATCCCAGTTCAACAGAATCAATGTCACTTCCACCTCCCCCCTTCAACAGAACCAATGCCACTTCCACCTTCCCTCTCCGAAAAAGCAAAAACAATAACGAAAAGGACAAAAAAACAAAAAGAAAACGGTCGCCCTAGCTCAAGATTCAATAGTGTTTTCAGTCCTTTACTGCCATCCTCCATTAAACCAATCCTTGTAACCCTGAAAAGTGCACTTTAACTATCCTTCTTCATTGAGAATTGACCTCCTACAAGACCTGAAATTTTTTTAGCAAATTAACAAAAAACAACCTTTACAACGATGCTCTTAGGTTCAGGTATCTCCTCAACTCTTTGATTTACTTCTTACTTGTAGAAATTAGTTATGTTTTCTTAACTACGATAATTACCTTATACATGATTTCCTATGTATCATGTGTGATCCTTATGCATCTCAACATATTGCATGGAAAGTCATAGGAAATCATGAGTACAAGATATAGTTTAGAGTTTTTTACAAACTTGTCTGCTTATTGGATATATTCATCATCATCAGTATTGTGATTTGTCTGCATTCATGAATCTGTTAAAACCTATAACATACACAACTACCTACAGATCATGTCTGATCATTATTCCTGTCAATAGTTTTGCATATTATTCCATAGAAACAGACTCCTAGGAAATCATGAGTGCACTCATATATAGTTAAGGTTCTTTGTGAACTGGCCTGCTGTTTGCATTTATGAATCTACTGCATCATTGTTCTATCAAAAAATATGGGGGGGGAACATTGAGAAAGGATGCAAGAGAAGGAGAGGAATACGGAAGTGTAAACCTGAAATATATTCCAAACAAGCAGCAGTGACTGGGCATCCTTCCAAGTTCAGCAGAGCAAGCTTAGATAAACCTGTATGCAAGCAATGGGTTAATGAGCAGACAAATTAGTATGGGAAAAAGAACATGAGAAAATGAGACATCAAAATAGATATGCAGAGATTATTAGAGTGAGATGCAGTTTCTTGAGTATTTACCATTAAGATGAGCAATACCGGCATCTGTAACTCTACAACAAGACATTTGCAACTCTTTCAAGTTTGTAAGCCCTAAAGAAAGTGAAAAATGTTATTTCTCAGGAATTCTCAAGTAAACAAAAAATATGTAGCTTATGACTCCACGAGAAAACAAACTTACTACTTTATAAAATAAAAAAAGTTCTCTCAAGATATTAGTCCCATCAAATTCCATTATTGGATATCAGCCCTCACATATTGATACTCAGATACATGTACCTTACAGGACACAAAAAATCCATTATTACCAGCTAGTTGGCAGGATTTCACCCTTAGGACATCTTTCACCTCCTGCCAAAAGTAATTTCTATTCCATTATTTTATTTGACTGAATCCAAATATCTCCTCATCTTCCTTTCACCTCTATTCCAGTTTTTTATTGTTTCCTTATATTTATCCTTCAGCCTTCACCAATAAAATTTTCCTTTCATCTGATTAAACACAACCTGAAAGTCAGGAAGCATGGATAAGGTTGATCTTATTCAAACTATCACCATCTTTCAATCTTTAATCATCTCCACCCAGAATCTCAAGCTTCTCCCTCTTCAACTACTAGTAGGTTCTTAAGAGTCAATAATAGCCACACAGGGATAAACCTCGTGCCCTTTTCTTCCTCCCTCTCTAATGAATCGGCGGAGTGTTAAATGAACAAGCTCCAGGTAGGATATAATAATGCCCTTCATTATATACAGTAACGTCCTTGTACACTACATCCAATGGTTGGGGAGTGGAGTATTTAATGAAGTCTAGTCTTTTGACTTTAATTATGATTAGCTTGTGTCCTGCATTCGAAATGCTAACTCAAAGATAAGCCCCTTACAGCTTTCTATGTAACTGGAGGACATCAAAATAGAAACTACACTCCAGATTCCCTATTCTCGGAGAACAACACCCTCGTAGCACATCTCTAGCAAACTTTAGCATCCCATACTAGGGTTCTTTATTACAGATCAGCACTGGCTATTCATTTAAGGATCAGGTTCCCTCTGATGTAATGGAGAAGATCTAACTTATATCATAAATGTTTTTGATCTCTGATGTAACGCAGAAGATCAGAAAACTAAGGATGTACCAATACCATGACTTGCATGTTGAATAATGAAGTCATTTAACAATTTAAAAGTGATTTTGACAAAAATAAGAATCAACCATATAGCACATAAAGACAAATAAAAATGTCAAAAAAGAGGGCTGCAAATGTTATAACAGTCGTGAGGATGAGTGCTCAGATTCCCCTTACAACTAAATATATGGATAATCATATTCTTGTCTGAAACTATTCCTAGATGTACCCTAAAATGGAAAATGCATAATAGTACAATTTGTAAAATGAGTATCATGGAACTGAAAGGAAAAGCGGATGACCTACCTGACAGAGGTTTTAGGTCTGCATCTCTTACGGAATTGCAGTATCTTATATTAAGAGTCTCAAGTTTGCTTAAATCTGCTCAAAGAAAAAGAAAGTATGAGATAACTGAATATATATGATAAAGAAACTAGGCACATGCTTCTTGGTTATTATCTGGTTGGAGTTTTGCTTGGCTCCAACTAAGAGAAGAATTAAAAAGAAGGTTCAAGGTTAAGACTCCTATTTTTAGTTGTAACAACACGGGAATTCAAATGTTGCAGATTTCTGCTACTCCATGATCACAACATTAACTAATAATGAATAGATCACCATATATCTAATAGCAACAAAGCAGTTTACATCAACATTCCGCAAGCAAGAATTGATTTCAAAATGCCATATTATCATTACAATTGTGCCTTGGTGTCAGCTATCGAGTTCTACTCCATATTGAGAAGGCTCCACATAAGTTTTCACTACCGTTCAAAAACCAGACATCAAAAAATGTTAATCCACTGAGGGGCTCTTTGGTTGGGTGGAAATAGGTGGAAACCACTTTCTAGAAGTGGTTTCAATTTTTTATCCACTTTCTAGAAGTGGTTTCTTTTTCCTTTTCTCCCCTTCTTTTTCCCATTTGGTTAGATGCATTTCTAGGGAATATATTTTCTAAAAGTACATGAATATATTGGAAAAGGGTTGAAAGCACACTTTTGGGTTTCATTTCCTACATCTGATTTCTTTGATTGTCAGAAAATCAACCAAACAGCGCCTGAGTTTAAGCCAAATTCCTTGTCAATGAAGCAATGAACAGAAAAGGGCTCCGTATAAAACCTATTACACCAGTTGGTCTGAAGGAGAACGTATACAAGCTAAAACTTTTGCAACTAAGGATAAAAAACGAGTGGGTCACTGCTGATCAGGCCCAATGATGCTAATTTTTGTTACTGCACAAATCAGTACTAATTAATATTAAATATTAGTAACCACAGTTGGAGAAGCAAGCTACCCAAACAATGTATTTCCAGATCAGTTGTAAGCAACCACAAATGCATCACTTTACGAACTACATATAGCTTCACAGATTGATTGGTATCATATGCAACTAATAATGAATAGATTACCATAAATTTAATAGCAACAAAGCAGTTTACATCAACATTGCACAAGCAAGAATAGATTCCAAAGTGCCATATTACCATTACAATTGTGCCTTGGTGTCAGCTATTGAGTTCTACTCCATATTGAGAAGGCTCCAGTCTCCACAAGAGTTTTCACTACCGTTCAACAACCAGACATCAAAAAATGTCAATCCACTGAGGGGCTCTTTGGTTAGGTGGAAATAGGTGGAAACCACTTTCTAGAAGTGGTTTCCATTTTTGATCCACTTTCTAGAAGTGGTTTCTTTTTCTTTTCTTTTTTCCCCCTTTTTAACCCCATCTGGTTAGATGCACTTCTACGGAATATACTTTCTAAAAGTACATGAAGTTATTGGTAAAGGGTTGGAAGCACACTTTTGGGTTTCGTTTCCTACAGTCTGGTTTCTTTGATTGTCAGGAAATCAACCAAACAGCCCCTGAGTTTAAGCCAAATTCCTTGTCAATGAAGCAACGAACAGAAAAGGGCTCCGTATAAAACCTATTACACCAGTTGGTCTGAAGGAGAATGTATACAGGCTAAAACTTTTGCAACAAGGATCAAAAACGTGTGGGTCACTGCTGATTGGGTCTTCTAAAAGTTCCAAGTTCAAGTAAGCTTCTGCACTATAAACGGATTTATTCAGGGAGTTTTTGACCCTGATATTCGTATACATCAACATGTTATAAAACTTCTTAAACTACAAATTGATTCAACAATTTATATCTTGGTTGGTGAAATTATCTTCATTAAACCATGTCAATATTGATTAGCCGAAATATAATTCAAGATAATTGTATTTGCAGTTAAAATCACTCAAATGCACCAAGAAAAGAGGCATACCTTTCAAATGAATCAGACCACCATGGATGCCTAAGCATCTCTCAAGGTCCAAATTTACCAAGTTAACTAAGCTTGCAAATGCTTTCATACCTTCTGCACTGATTGCAGTACTTTTCTTAAAACTCAAGGAGGTCAAATTTGAAAGACCTGATATGGGAAGAAAAAACATATTGAATGAAAACAACAATGCATACCAATGTTTAAAATAACGATAACGCATAACGTAACTCTCTACATGCTATTAAGGGTTAAAGAGAAAAAAATGCAAAAACATGAAACGCACAATGTAGGTTATTTGATTTAGTAATTATTTACATATTTTATAACTAGAAAACATTCATAGTAATTTTAATAATTAGAATCGTCAAAATTTTCAAACATAACATCACACATTCACAAATACCAAATTATACTCAAATACGTTAAATAACCATTCCAAAAGCATCAAATACATCAAGTTTGAAACAAATCATATAATTCCAAACAAATCAATTGGCAAATAGTAACTATCAATTCAATATCTCACAAATCATTTTATCCAATTTACAGTTCACAAAATATTTTCAGTCCTCAAAATGAGTCCTCAACACTAACAGCCCTAAAAGTAATGATAAATAACCAAATTTTAGAAGAAAACTGAAGAAAATACACTGTTACTAATCTCAGCCAGCAGCATAGGATCTCACCGGCATCATGGGATTCCCTGTCATCATCAAGAAGGGCTTGGAGTTCAATTAGGGTTTTGGTCTTCGTCTTCTACTTCGTCGTACACAGCTGAGGCAAAGTCTTGAGGTTCGAGTTTTGATTGGCGTCGATTGATTTCAGCGAGGAAATTGGAGGGAGCGTCAAGAGAAATAGGGGCACTGAAGGAAGTTGGGGGAGGTAGAGATCGTATGACTCATATCCTATCTAAAGGGATAGAGTTTTAATTGGGGTGAACGATTGGATTATATCCAACCTAAAATCCAACTGCTCAGATCGCAAGTCCATTTAACGCAACGTTACGTAACGCATTACATAGCCTGAATTTTTCCAAAAAATGCAACTTTAAGAACAGGGGCATTTTCTGATTGTGCTCAGCAATGATTAGGGGCTGTTATGTTACATAACGCATTATAACACGTTATGATTTATGTTTTTTTCAACATTGATGCATACTTTAGAAGACATGCCATAAGAGAAAAACAAGACTCGTTAAGTGGAGTACGCCTAGTAACAAAACAAACTATACTAAGAACCTGAAGTAAAGAAATGGTTAAGACTATTTGCTTCAAAATCATCCACAATTAGAATGAGTCAGTTTAGCATTTATTATATCCAATTAACCTAAAACTTCATCAAGAAAATTATGAAAAACTCCGTTTACTGGATAATTTCCCTATGCAAGAAAATTAATTGGACTATATCATTGAGAAAAAACCAACATAGGAGATGGAATCAAATTAGTTTCCAAGAGATGCCTACTCAAAACTGCAACTCGAAAAGCACTAAGGACATGCAGAAACCTTATCTGGAAGTCAAAACTTCAATATTCACACTGTATACTTGAAACAACATAGAACAAAGGCTTCATAAGTGCAGTGATCTCTAAGAAATACAATGCATCCTCTATAAAAATTATCTTGCCAAATTACATCCCTAGCATTTATGGAAAACTACAAAGAGGAAAAATATATAGGAAAGGTAAACTCCTGAATGGCAAACTTTATATATATCACAAAACTTTAATTTTGTATCATGGTTTGGTATTACAATAGGTCATACAAGTTTTGCAGATAACACCAGTGTTTTTAGCGCGCAAAGGAAGTATCAGGGTTATTGGTGCACAAGGCTATGCGAGTATTGGGAGCCTAAAAAATCAAGACGCAATGCAAGCATGCCAGACTAAAGCAAAAAAAGAACTTTTTTTTCTATTTTTGATAAATTTGTGATAGGGAATTACACTAATTTCAAATGGATTATATATAACAAAAAAGCACATGACATAAACGTCGCAGATTACAACCATACACCTTAATAGGAACCAAAGCCTGAAGAATTTTTTGGAATAATTTTAGCGAAATAAAGCTGTACATGTTAATATAATCTGGAATATACCGCTTGCAGACACATCTCACTATTCATTTAATTGAAATATAATTAGGTATGCACACTAATAGTTTCTCATGACTAATCTCCACATCTTATAAATGTATGATTTACATAACAGATTAATTTTACAAATAACTAAAACCTTATATCTAAGTAAACACCACACTTGCATACAATGCATCTAGTTTCATATTGAGACAAAAGTTTTGTGCAAATCTAGTGAAGAAACAATAAGTAACAGACAAAACTTATGCAGAAGAGAAAAGCAGATACTGAAATTGTCAGCACAAAATTGTTTCCACGAGGCTCACAGATACGTCAGTTAGGGGCAACGAATTTATACATAGCATCATAATTATCCAAAAGGAAGTAGAGCCTTGGCGCAATGGTAAGGGTTGTCGCTGTGAATCCTGGTGGTCACGGGTTTGAGTCATGGAAACAGTCTCTCGAACAAAAACGCAAAGGCTGAGGGCAATAAACTCATGTGGTCCAAACCCTTATCAGACTCCAAATAACGTGAGCTTCATGCACCACATTACCCCTTATCATTGTTGTCTAAAGGCCTCTTAAAAAATCTGAACACTGTAGGATCATTGATAGAGTTTAATACTATATTTTTGGAAACAACTTGGATGAATCAATTGCCGAAATCTGCACACTATGAGATCATTGATAGAGTTTAATACTATATTTTGGAAACAACTTCGATGACTCTAGTCTAGAGGGAAACCAATAAACTACCATATTCACAAATGGAACAAAAAAGTGATCCCAATGGATTTCAGCAGAAAAATAAAGAAGAAAACAGCAGAATGACTGCAGAAATTTACCACAGATGTTCCCCAGACCATCTTCTGAAATCTGATCACAGTAATCAAATTTCAAACTCTGCAGATTAGAACAGCCTTTGAGAAGAACCAACCCAGAATCCGTAACATCCGAACAAGAAATATCAAGTGACAACAAAGATTTCCCTTGAGAAGTAATAACATCCATCCAACTATCCTTTACACCTGGATATTCTCCCAAATAGAAATCCTGTTTTGTACCAGAATATTAAGAACTCAGACGCCGGTATTCATTTCCAATAACCAATAGAATAAACTTGTTAGCAACTTCATTATCATGTCACACATGAAACAGCATGTCATGTATCAGCTTTCGCTATTTACAAAGAAAAGATCTTCTCCCGTAAAAAATTTCATTAGATTCTGAAAAAGAGTATTATAATCCATACAAAGCTCACTAGGAAAGCACTAGGAAAGCAATGGAGAACCATCAACCATCATCTACCAAGAAGTATGTTAATTACGAAGGGACAACTACTATATGAATAATGCAGCGATAATAACTGATGCGGAGTCATAACAGACGATGAGTGAACACGTTGATTAATGAAACGACAGATAGCTTGTGGTTTAGACAACGCCTAAGAATTCACCAAAGTTTATAGGAGACGGAACTATGTGTGTGGTTCAGTAACTTGTTAACATGAACAACAGGACTCTTTGAAGGCAAACTATATCCATTTGCTAAAATAATAGCCTACTATGCAATCTAGACCATTTGATTATGATCCCATTAACCAAATAAATAGTAATATCCAAGGAACAAGCTGAAAGGCAAAATGTGACTTATAGCAGAACTGTCATCTTCATACAACAGGCAGGGTTCTAACTGTATGGGAGGATCACCTCAAGAGCACAGTCCCGAAAGGCATCAAGAGACGATTCACTAAGACAATGAGATTCCACCAATTCATTAAATATTTGTTGGCTTATGTCCTTTGGTAGCATAGAGAAGCTACTATAGTTCTTTATATCCTGCAGAAAAATGGTGAAGCCATGGCCAGGTACAAAGTCAGTGGTTATCGCAAATAGCAGAAAACAGACTAAGTCAGCGATAACTAATAGAAAAGGAAATCACCTCCCGGATTCTAGCTACACAAAGTTCAATAAGGGATGGGCACTTTCCTTGTCCCTTCAGAGTAACATCAGAGGCACATCGAGGAAGTGACAATAACAACCACTTAGAACTACCACTTTTTGAGTACCTTCCTGTGGCTCCTCTTCGAGAATCACCCTCATCCACCAGGTGGTCTCTCTTCCTTGAGCAAGCTCCCCCCATGGAGAATAATTATATTCCCAAATCCTTCAATGTATGATATATTTAAAAAATATTGACTCCCATTCTGATATATATTTGAAAACCAAAGCAGAGAATTGCTTTGTCTACTCCATCCTACAACAGATCAAATGACAGAATGAGTGCCCAGACTTTCCAACAGACCAGAGGAAAACAACATAAGTACATTTTACAGCTGAAGAAAGATGGTTAGCAGTTCAATCAGCTATGCATGTCAGAGATTTCAACAAAACGAGTAACCCACAGCTGTTATCACACAGCATTTTTCTAAAGAAAACGACAGCAAAAACAGAGGTCCCAAAAATTTCTCAATTTCTACATTTTAAATAACTCCGTTATAAAATACATTCATAGAATACTCTCATATCCTACATCAATGTAGCACTGTCCAAATTTCATTAATATATACTGTTGGCCTGCAAACCAAGCTTTAATTTTTGTGTAAAACTATGTTTGCAAATAATCTTTTCTGTGCATAGAACACATATCAAAATCACTTGTACAAGCCATGCTACAGCCATGATCATATAAGTGTTACCAACAAAATAACAGTTCTACCCATTTATATGGGGGGGGATTTTACAGAAGCAAACACGAACGATCGCATCATCAACATATTTAATCAATTTATTTGCGCTTATCACTCTCCCAAATCAAAACTAGCCTTCTGAAGATACCGATCATTCAAAAACTAAACAAACTAAACACAGATTGATCAAACTACACAAAAACACAGATAAAATGAACCGACAAAACCCTAGGCGACGATCGATCGATCGATCGATCAATCCGGGGCCGAAGTTTTACCTGACGGAGTCTAGAGAGAGGAAGAGAGACCGAACTCCAGGGTTTATAGAGGAAAGAGAGAGGCCGAAGCTACACGAAACGGGGTGAGAGAGGGAGAGAGAGAAAGGTAAAGCTGGAGTGAAGGCAAGGGCGGGCGGGC
>NC_033801.1:38686006-38727269 GCF_001876935.1 Asparagus officinalis | reverse complement strand
GCGGGCGGGCGAGCTCCGAAGCAACGGATGACCGACACGTGTCGGTATTCCCTCGGCTTTCTACGGAGCTTCGGAGCACGGGAGCGGATAAGGGAGAGAGGTGGGGCCCGCTGTTGTAATATCTCTTCAATCCGATACTGCGGAAGGTATTTCTGTTGTGCACTCGCGCACGTCAGAGGCTTTCGGTCAAGATATAATGCGCGCTACTACTGGGCTTGTTAACTGGAACTGACAAGTAAGACGAGTAGTCGGTGGGTTGGTGGCACAGGTTAGAGAGGTTGGCGTGGGTGAGGAGAGGCACTTTACGAGGAGAATAATTGAGTGTTAGTGACTAAATTCGGTCAGCTAATCCTGTAATTAGATAGATAGATAGAGTAGAATAAAACCGTGAGTTTGGATAAAAAACTGGATGACATTGATGGGTTTACGATGATCCGCACGGCTCCAAAACTTAATCATGAAATGATTAGAAGGATGTGGAAGAATAATGGTGATTAGATATAGTACAAAATATGAAACTACCATGTATATGAAAAATTCATATTTGTAGATTCCATGATGACTATTATAAATAAAAAATTAGGAGTGATGTGATCTCTAGTAGTAGTAGTTAGTGTTATCTTCGTCCCCAAATGATGTGAGAATTTAGAGATGGAAGTAGGATCCTAATCTTTTCTATTAGATCTTGTAACTTGTACATATGAAGGGCACGTTTAGCAGCTTTGGATTATAGTCTATTTAGCTTATAATTTACAAATAGATTATAAGTGTTGGTGTCTATGGTTAAACCTGGAATAAAACAGATAATTTTGTTAGGAAGTTGAAGTGCTGTATTTTTAAAAAACTTTTTTAAGTTTAGTTGTTGTGCGTTTATGAAACGTTGTGCTTAAAGCAATATTTGGCCTACTCCGGTGCAAGGATCCCAAGGCAAACTGCTTCCAGGAACAGCAGTACAGTATAGTACACTGGTGTGTACCGACCAAGTATTGTCAATATCTCCTTGATCTATAAGACCATTCGGTGAAGGCAAAGATCTCATCGATCTGTTAAACCTTTCGGTTCAAAACTTTTCGGTTAAAACCTTTCGGTTCAGACAAAGGTCTCCTCGATCTGTTAAAACATTTCGGTTCAAAAACCTTTCGGTTCAGACAAAAATCTTTCGATCTGTAAAACCTTTCAGTTCAAACAAACATCTTTCGATCTGTAAAATCTTTCGGTTCAGAGCTGTGTTAGACCCTAGAGGGGGGTGATTAGGGTCTTATGCTAATCTATTCCGATTTTATGCCAATTAAAATTAATTAACAAATTATTCTTACAAGATGATATCCAATTACTTATGAGCAAGAATATGCAATATACACAAGGTGAAAATAACCAATCTACAAAAGAGATAGGGGAATATGAAGAGCAATACACAAAGGCGATAAGATATGAATACAAGAATAAGAACGCCAATGCAATCACAAACAAAACGATATGATCACGGAGATCGGTCTAACCACTTGACCTACGTCTCCGCTCCTCGCCTCGAGGAGATCTTCACTATCACAACTGGGTTTTCTACGTTTACCCGAATAACGTTTACACCACACAATACCGTTTTCTAGTTTACCGAAAACTCTACAACTAACACACTCTTGTAATCTCACTCTACACCCTCTCAAGTGTTGAACTAGACGTGTCTCCCTCAAGTGCTCGGTTACAACCTCTCTCTAGGTTCGTCAACCGACGCCACTCCTCTTGGGACGATCCCCGACTCTCGCCACACACTTCTCTCGGTGTACAAGTGTATTACAAAGTGATCTCACAATTAAGCACGATTACAATAAATGATTGTTCTCTAATATGGGTGAGAACACAATGAAAGCTCACACTCAATTGTTAACTCTCACTAACCCAAATATACTATGTATGAAAATATGATAAGCTCAAGTGGGTGTGTGTAAACAATGAGTGAAATAAGATCTAACTCAATTAGCAAACTAGCAATAATAAGAATATGAAAATTAATAATAGAATTGCTAGAGAAAAGAGTTAGAAAAACTTCTCTATAAACACAAAGGAGATGATGAAGAAGATTGAGGATGAATCCCTCAATTGACAACGCAAGCTTCCTCCTTTGTAAACAAAAACCCCAAACTTAAAACAAACTAAATAAACTTTTAATCTCTTTTAAAACTTGTTTAAAACTCTCTCTAGTTGGTTGAAAATAGTTATGGCAAAGAGATATATATAGGCTTGAAGAAACCAACCCCAAAAACCCACTAAAAAACAAAAATCAGCAACTAGCCGTTACTGTACAACGGTAACATTTGCGGTCGACCGTCACGGTCGACCGCGAGAAAAAAACTACAAAAACTGCTCTCTGGACTGCGCACGGGCACTGTAGCAACGTGCACAAGCAATTTTCAGGTTTTGACAGATTATGGAAATTTGCGTATCTGATTTTGTAAAATCAATTAAAAATAGTAATTCAACTCCAAAAATCATGAAATTTTGAGGGAAGGTTCTAAACATGTAGGTTAACATGCTAGAGAAAATAATTTCTGAAAAATCACTTCTCAGATGAGAGAAATAAATGTTTGAACACAGATAAACAGTTTCTAAAAAACTGCTAAAAACTCGTTTTTGTAAAGAAATAAATGTTTGAACACAGATAAACAGTTTCTAAAAAACTGCTAAAAACTCGTTTTTGTAAATTCAATTGAAAATAACAAAACAACTCCAAAATTAGTAAAACTTGGGAAAATATTTGTATATATGAATATGAACATGTAAACAAAGAAATTTTTCAAATTTCATTTCCCAATTATGAATACGCATCTGTTTTGTAAAAACATGCACGGACACATGCACGTACATGAACAAAAAAACTTGATTTTTCCATAAACAAGTTCAAACAACTTGGAAACACTTTAGAATGGATTTGTAGACATTATACGAGATAAGAAAATAGTGTGAACAAGTCTTCAATCTATAAACACAATATTTTCTAAATACAATAGAATATGAAACAAATAAAAGTGTACATGAAGATATATATTGTTTCATATCTACATAACTAAACCAAAACAACTTAACCATATGAAAAAAAAACATGTATATATATAAATATGTATTTGTTTCATATTTAAACTTGAAAATCAAAACTTGTATTTATATATATGACTATATATATATATAAAACCAAATACGTGTATGTATGTATATGATTGAGCTTAGAGTATCAAACACACATAATATAAAACCTAAACTAAATTACCCAAGCTTGATCTTGATCTTCAATAAGCTTGACTTGGTACACTTGCGGATGAAGCTTAAACTTGGATCTTGAACTTGAATTGCATTACTTCAACCACTATATCCGCCATCCTCCATTTGATATGATCGTTATGGCGCAATCCATCCAACCTCCAACTCGTTGTTTGCCTAGAATAAATACGAAAATACAAACACTAGACAAACAACATTAGAAGTAAATTATTTGTTAAATATCATCAAAACAAGAAGGCCAACACTATGTTCCTTTCGGGCACAGACTAAAGCTTCCGCACTTTCAGACTCTGCAGCAGCAACACAACAGCACAAAACACTTGTGTGTTTTTCGTATCTCTTTTTTTCTTGTGTATCCAAAAGCTCGCCAAGAGGCACTATATATAGGCTTCTAAGACCAGCTCAAAGGTCACCCACATTTAATTTGACTGTTACAAACATAATGACCATAATGACAATTATGTTTATAACAGCAAATAACATAAATGTTGTAACTGTTGCATGCAGTAACGTCTGAACGCGAGGGTCACGTTCATGCGTAACGTGAGGGTTGTATCCAGCCTCACATGAACGCGAGAGTCGCGTTCCCTCTTGTGAACGCGAGGGTCGCACCCTTATGTGGACGCGAGGCTTGTCCACATGCTACGAAGCAACCTGCGAGGAAGTCCTGCGTGGCAGCCTCAGCCCGATTAGCCCTAATCCCCGGCCCATTGGCCCACGGCTCACGAGCCCACAGCCTACGGCCCACGACCCACGGCCCATGACCCACGACCTACTAGAACTTATGAGATATTATTTAAATAAAAACAATTCTTGGCTTACCGTTAGCAAACCTCGAATACAAGACCTTTGAGATGTCAAAACTTTAACTTTCCACTACCCTACTAAGGATTTTGAAAAATACCAGTATTTAATAAATACATAGTTTGAAAACTCATTTTTAGAAAACGGTTTTGACCAAAAATATCCAACAATAAGTTAGGGAAAATGTGTCAATACTCAAAAATAAAGAAGCTGATGTGACCCATCCCCATCAACTTTTTCATTTACTCTTTAGCCCCAAAAGAGCCAAAAAAGTATGGCCTAGAGCCAAAAGCCTACTTTTATACATGTATTCTATGTATTTTTATCAGTATATTGTAGGCAAATAAAATTGCCTTTATCCTTAACAAAGAAATTCAGAAGTTCGGCTGCAAGAACATTACCAAAAATAGTAAAACACGGATAAAAACGCTGATACCTCTCAAACCGGAGGGAGTTTGGTGAAATAGATGGTGACAAACCAAAATTCAGTGGGTTTTGTCAGTCCCGTCTCATCGAGATAGTCGATTTTCATATATAATTCGTCTAATTCTGACTTATGATTTGAAAGTTATTATCCGTTCTTGGTAGCAAGTTATGTTCCTCGATACTTGAACTTCGCCTGCAAGACTAGGGTTCGTCTGAACCAAGCCAAGTCTACTTGTACGCCTGAACATTCAAGGCAAGTCTGCCTGATAGTGTGACTTCGCCTGAATCAAATAAGCAAAGCCAAGTTCACATGAATACTTGACTATGCGGACAATGCCAAGTTCGCCTAAACATTGAGCTTCGCCTGAACGAAGTTAAGCTCACCTGAATGCTTAACTTACGAACCCCGCCTACATGAGCCAAGCTCGCCTGAACGCTTGAAGCTCGCCTGAATTAATTGAAGCTCACCTGATACCTTCGCCTACGAGGTTCGCCTGCATGCTCCAACCTTGCCTACAGGAGTGAAGCTCGCCTGAATGTGTAAGCTCACCTGAATGGTCAAGCTCGCCTTAATGTTAGGTTCGCCTGAATTGTTTGATCAAGTCAGACACTAAAGCATGAATTGCAAAAGTGGTTGTACCCACTTTCCACATTTTAAGGGGGTGGTTACTGGTCATTCTCATCTATAAATAGCCATTAATGGCTACAAGAAAAGGGGGGAAGAAAAGAGAGGAAAGGTACAGAGGTAAGGAGACGAACCTAGCATCTTGTGTACTCGGCTCTCAAATATCTTAGCTCAGGTATTCAAACTCCAATAAAGCTTCTACACGCGATGAAGCTTATTGACAGTCTTGTTCGAATCCTCAGGAGAAGAGGATCAAACTTTGAGATCTCGGCATACTCGGCCTACAAGCAATCAAGCACTTGTTCGGCCTTCGAACTCATCCAACCAAACTTCTACCACGCGCTAAAGTTTGTCCACAACCTCGTTCAAATCATCAAAGGGAAGCAAACTCGACGCGAGCATCGAGGGAGGCATCCTATCGCCCCAAAGAACCCACGTTAAACAAAGAGAGATCGAATTAATTCTCTCTACTTTTGTGTAAAATCGATTTCGATTTGTAACAAATAATTCAATTAATACAATTTTTGAGATCTCGTTTTATGGCAAACATCTACCAAAAATGCTCTCTTCTCTCACCCAGGAAACCATCTCCTTCACTCATGGAGCTGGTGATCTTAGCCATCATAATTAATGCGAATTGACAGTGAAAACGGAGGGAAAAAGCATGGGTTCCCTCCATTACTGGTCTAACTCATTATGGGTTATATATTTTATAGTTTTATCTCTCACTCTCTCATTTATGATATTATGATTTTTATTCTTTAACTTTCAACAACCCCTTATGCCCTAAACATTCACTCAATTACTCCTTATAAATATCATCATAACTTTTAACAACCCCCAATGGCCGCCAAAGACTTGATTTGCACGGTGTCTGTAAAACCCCGTAAATTTGAATATTTTATGATAAATAATGATAAATATGTTATATAGTGAAAAATAATATATTTTGATGTTTGGATATGATAAGAATTGATTTGAGATCAATTCAATGTATATTTATGAAAATATGAGTGCAAATGCACAAAACATACACAAAGTCCAAAAGAGTGAAAATCTGGGAATAATGACTAGTTATGAAGTTTTAAGTTTTGCATACTGATGTAGTTATAATTTGGAAAAGTGTAAAAGACCAAAGTTGTAGGTCTCTTCATTATATTTTCAACAAGTCTTAGATCACCTCATTCTGAGATCAGATGAGGAAGTTACAGTCAAAATACCGAAGAGGTATTTTCCTAGTCAGATCAGGTTTCCTGGTTCGGGTTGGTTTCGGGTATTTTCAGGCCCACACCCATTTTTCTACTATATATAACATGTATTCACGAAATTTTTAGTACTATTTTAGTATTTTTAAAACCCTAACACCCACCAAATCCCCCAAACCCTAGTTTGATTTCTTGGAGAAGATTGGAGGCTTTCAAGTGGATTTTTGTTGATTTTTGGCTTTTAGAGTGGAGATCTCTTTCGATGTTGCTTCTGAAAGGTTTTCCTACAATCCCAGGCGAGTATCATCTCTACTAATCCCCCTCCTAGTTTTCAAAATATTTTTTAAAGAGTTTTAAACATGTTTTGTAGAGCCTAAATGACTAGTTTATGAATAAAGTCAACTTCTTTTGTATTATATGTATAAAGATTAGGTTTTTTCATGCTAAAAAGGTTCAGAACATTTTTACAAAGGTAATTTAGATCTGATGATGATTTTTAAAACATGGTTAATCTAAGGAAAGGAGTTTGATTCGTTGTTTTGAGCTTTTATGCATGTTTTTAGGGTTTTGAATACAAATCTAATACTGAAAGGAGTTTGATTCGTTGTTTTGAGCTTTTATGCATGTTTTTAGGGTTTTGAATACAAATCTAATACATAAAATCATGTTTGAGCTTTTATGCATGTTTTTAGGGTTTTGAATACAAATCTAATACATAAAATCATGTTTATAGTTGTTGTGTTGTTTCCAGATGTGTATATCTGCTGTGACATGTTTGTATATAAGTTTCATGAAGATTTAATCATGTTTGAATTACAAAAACATGACGTGAACACGACATACAAAAAAAATTTAGAATCTGGAAATCAGGATTCACGGTTGACCGCGTGCAGGACAGATACCTAGGTAGTCTCTGGAGCCCGTCGTGGTCGACCGCCACGGTCGATCGCCAGTTTGATGTTGGCCTGTGCATATTGTTTGGATTTGTTTTGGTTTTTCGAGAAAATTCCTCGATCTCGTACTGATATATTACAGTGTTTAAGAGTTGTTTAACACCTAGTATGATGGTGAACTTCAGATATGGACACGCACACCGAGATTGGTGCATGTATGCTAGGTTGTGTTAGATTGACATACTTTCGACACGAGTTAAATTGATAAACACATATGAATAATGTTGTTCTATTCGTATCCGGAAATAGGGAGATGAAACATATTTGCCGCAGAACGATTGAGTAAGAGTATTACAATAGTATCGTTATTACATGTATCCGGAATAGGAAAATAATAAAACCTATTTGCCACAGAACGATTGAGTAAGAGTATTACAAAAGTATCGTTATTACACATATTCGAAATAGGGAGATAATAAAACCTATTGCCGCAGAGCGATTGAATAAGAGCATTACAAGAGTATCGCTATAGCACAAGATGATGCACACATAGATATTTGATCAGTTATAAGTTTTACTTTCATGATAGACTACCCGTGAGTAGGGTATTTACTTTGAGATTTTTGCACAACCGTTATGGACGGCAGTTAAATTTCGTTTTGGTTTGATTGGCATCCTCTTATATTAGAGCAAATTACTCGGATGTACTTCGAAATGATATGATTATTCTTTATGTTGGAGATTGGAGTATTTATCATTGATTGTTTGTTTTTCCTTCATAGAGAGTTATATGAATGATTTGATATATGTATGTACTGACTCTATTTTCTTATTTACTCCTATCACTTCCCCTCGGGAGAGATAGTGATGATCTCGCTAGCACTTTGACGCTCGTTGTTTCCCCTCTTTCAGGCAGCGAGTCCGGCGCACAGAGAGTCGCAGGTTGATGGGACATCTTAGTTGTCCGTTTGGCTACTTATCATATTTTGTAGTTATTGCAGAACTCCACATGTAGTTGATTATTTTCAGACTCTAGATTGGTATTTTATTTCATAGAGTTGAGAGCTATTGTGAGACTTTGTTTATTTGACTCATTGTATTTGAAATTTAGTTAAGATTCAGAGATATATCTATTTTATCCCAGTTGGGCTCATTATTGATATTTCATATGCTTCTTCTGTGTACATTCGGTGTCGTTCTATTTCTATTTTGCCTATCTATATCTTCATCTATTTATTGTTTCCACTAGAGAGATAGTGATTGTGATGGTGAAACATGTCGTAGCATGGTGTTTGGTGCTTGGCAGATTTGACAATCCGGGTTTTACCTTAGATTGTAGCCTTGTGTGAACCCTGGGGCGTCACAGTGTCGTTAGGCGAGATGGCTATATTCTTGATGCTAAGTTCTACAATAAGCTTTTTTGAACTGAATTTTGATGTATCTAAAAAATTAAAAGCACTTCAAGATGCATTATCATTGGTATATAAATCTTAGAGGCACCCAAACCCGAGTGTTTCAATTAATAATGAAGATGACTTGAAGTGCATGTTGGAGCACAATCAAAATACTGGTTTTACGGAGATTTATATGCAAGCTGTTGTTAATATAGAGGGTTCTACTTCTGAAAAAATCAAAAAGTTCTTACTAAAATGTAAGTAATCAATAAACTCTTTTTTAAACCGTGCTTTGTGTGATATAAGCTTTATAATTTTAGGTTTCAATGCACAGATGAAATATAATTGTTATCTTTAATGGTCAGATGTTAACTCTTCTTGTAAAATGGAGGGTTTTTATTCTTCAACTTTCAACAATCCCTTATGCCCTACAAATTCCCTCAATTACTCATCATAATTGTACTCATAACTTTTAACAACCCCCAATGGCCGCTAAAGACTTGATTTGTATGGTGTCGTTAAGCGAGAAGGCTATATTCTTGATGCTAAGTTCTACAACAATCTTTTTTGAACTGAAATTTGATGTGTCTGAAAGACTGAAAGTACCTCAAGATGCATTATCATTTATATATAAACTTGAGAGGCACCTGAACCTGAGTTTTTCAGTTGATAATGAAGATGATTTGAAGTGCATATTGGAGCACAATCGAAATACTGGTTGTGCGGAGATTCACATGCAAGCTATTGTTAATATAGAGAGTTCTACTTCTGAAAAAATCTGAAAGCTCTTACTGAAATGTAAGTAATCAATAAACTTTTTTTTAAACCATGCTTTGTGTGATATAAATTTGCGATTTCAGGTTTCAATGCATAGACGAAAAATAATTGTTATCTTTATTGGTTATATGTTAACTCTTCCTGTAAAATATTAAGTTTCAACGAGATATGTTAACTTTCACACAAACATGTTAACTTTCACATGAACATAGTTTTTTCTTGAAGTTGTTAACTTTCCTCCTAGCGTGTTAACTATGCTAATAGTCTATTAAATTCCATTGCTTTATGTTAAGTTTTACTGAAACATGTTAATTTTACTACTAGTCAGTTAATGCTCACAATTACCTGTTTGTTTACATAAGAAGCTGTTAATTTAAAATATTAGAAGATAGTATTATATTATAGTTGAATATGATATCTTACTAGTTTATTAATTTGTACAGCAGTGATACCTCTTTGAATACAGAATATAGTCATCCTCCTTCAAGAAATGCTTCTAATTCAGAGAGAATCCAAAATGATTGCCCGTTTGGTGAGAATGTAATGAGAGCTGATGATATTCTCAACAATACTTCCACGATTCCTCAATGGTGACACACAACATTAACTGAAAAGTGGCAATAATTTGAAAGTATAAATGAATTGAGATTAGCTTTGCAATACTATTCTATGCAAAAAAGATTGATTATAAATTTGTAAAGAATGAACCCAAACGTATCTGAGTTTATTGTCGATATAAGGAGGCATATGGATGCCCTTAGATGCTATTTGCCTCTCCTGTTAAAAATAAAAAAAGAATTAAAATCAAAAGGTTTATGAATGAACACAATTGTGGACAATATACTAACTTGTCAGGACAATCACGGGCATCTCACAGATACATAGCAGCCCAATTACGACCAGTATTAAAGGTTCAGCCCAAAATTTGCCCAATTAATGTGCAAAAGGAGTTTCTCACTTGATATGGATTGAGAATTGAATATCGTAAGATATGGTGGAGCAAAGAAAGAGCACAAGAGAATATGTGCGGTGATAGTTATGAGTCTTGTGATCAATTAAGATGGTAAATTTTATAGTTCTTTTATTAAATATACAATTTTTATTAGTAGCCACTTATAGCACAATATTAGTTGTTGATTTATCGTGCAATATATTAACCTTAGACGTTTCATGTTAAGTTTCATTGATATATGTTAACTGTCATCATGTGATGTTATGTTTCATGAATAACTGTTAGCTTTCATGTTAAGATGTTAACTTTCTCAGTTAGATGATACATTTAATAGTTAGAAGTTAACTGTCACTGTTAGATGGTAACTTTAAAAATTAATACATATTTGCTGACATTAATGTATAGGTATGAGCACATGGTGAAGGAAATGAATCTAAGAAGTTACATTTGCATTGAACAGAATGAAGGAAGGTTCAGAAGACTGTTTATATGTTATGCTACTTGCATCAATGGTTTTTTAAATGGATGTAGACTCCTATTATTTTTGGATGAGACCTTTTTAAAAGTCAAATACAAAGGCATGCTCCTCAGCACCATAACATACGACGGAGACCAAGAGATATTTCCACTTGCATATTGTATATGCAATCAAGAAAATGTAGCTAATTGAAGATGGTTCCTTCAAGGCATGTGGTCCATACTGTGTGAAAGGTCAGACCCATACAATCCTCCCCACCAATTGGTAATTATTTTTAATGCCGACAAGGGGATTCGAGAAGACGTGAGAGAATATTTTCCTGAAGCAATTCATTCAAGATGTGTTCTACACTTGGTTAAAAATTTTAGATCAAAGCTAAAGGATTTGGGAATGAAGGTAAATGACACATAAGTTTTGAGGAATTTTCTCCAATCTGCTTACTATAAATACACTATAGCGGATCAAATGACTACATGAAGGAAATTTATGAGATATCTCCAGATTGTAATTAATTACTCGCTAGAATAGTGGGCAAATGCATTCTTCTCTAGCATTAAGTACTGTATTCAATCATTATGATGTTTTGCAATAGATGTTAACTCTCTCATATATATATGTTAAGTTTCCTTTGTACATGTTAATTATAGCTAGTAGATGTTAACTTTCATTATTATGTGTTAGGTTTCAGGTTTATATGTTAACTTTCACTCTTAACGGATAAGTTTTGTAGTTATGTGTTAATTTTATTATATATTGTATGCATTATACTTTTTATTATTTTGATGTTTGCAAATATGGTCATGTGACCTCTAATGTTGCAGAATTCTTTAACAGTTAGATACGTGAAGCTCGATTGTTATGTATACTAAAAATGGTGGAGCATATCCAAAAATAAATTATGGTTCGCATGAACAACAGATGAATAATGGCTGATAAGTAGAGTGGTTATTTTTATCCTAAAGCTGAGCAGGTTGTTAGAGAAATTATGAAAAAATGATATACTTTAGAGATTAAGTAATTTAGAGATGTTATATTTAAAGTGCAATCACATAGAATTACTCACGTTGATTTGGAGAAGAGGACATGCACTTGACGAGCTTGGGACGTAACACGTATTCCTTGTGTGCATGCTTGTGCAGTAATTATTTATATGAAAAGAGATGTATATCAATATTGTGATTGGCTAATGTCTGTAGAAGCGTTTAAGAAGAGCTACAACGAAATCCTTTATCCCATAGCAGATTATGAAAAGTAAAGTGTGCCAAGAGATGAAATCAAGATATTGCCACCAATTACCACTAAGAGGAAGTGAAGAAATAGAACTAGACGTATAAACAACAGAACCATTTACAAACATCCAGTGAAATGTTCTCGATGCAAAACTGAGGGTCATAATCGAGTAATTTGCAACGAGCCAATTGGTGATTAGTGTGGATTGTTTCTTACAATAATACTTTTGTTAGAGAAATATAGGTTGTCCAAAATTTTGCAGTATATTGTGGAAGACTTTTGTAATCTGTGAAGTTGTAAGACTAATCATATTGTGTATTCAAGTAATATTAGCTATAAAAATATAAATTTTTTGTGTGTAATTTACTTGTTTAGATGAGGTATTCTGTTTGTGTTTCCTGCTAAATATCTTGGTACTATAATAATTTTTAGCTGAAAAACTTTCAGCTGAACATGTTAACTTTCATTTGACTATGTTAACTTTCAAATAACATGTTGGCTTTTAACTGTACATGTTGACTTTCAGATTCTTTAATTAACTTTCAAGTGAAGATGTTAACTTTTAACTAAATATGTTAACTTTCAGCTGAAAAGGTTAACAATAAGCTTTACATGTTAACTTTCAGCTATATATGTTAACTTTCAGCCAAATATGTTGATTTTAATATGAACATGTTAACTTTCACTTGAACACGTTAATTCTCAGCTGAATATGTTAACTTTCAGATTTATATGTTGTATCTAGACAAAACTTAAATTTATGATGTCGAAAACACTAAAAAGGAAAACGAAATGATAATATGCTACTACGAAAATGATATTGTGGAAGACTATTGTAATCTGTAAAGTTGTAAGACTAATCATAGTGTGTATTCAAGCAGTATTAATTGTAAGAATGTAAAAAATTTTGTGTATTTTAGTTGTTTAGCTGAGATATTCTGTTTGTGTTTCCTGTTAATTATCTTGGTTCTAAAATAACTTTCAGCTGAAAAACTTTCAGATGAACATGTTAACTTTTATTTGACCATGTTAACTTTCAACTGTACAAGTTGACTTTCAGATTCTTAAATTATCTTTCAAGTAAAAATGTTAACTTTTAGCTGAAAATATCTCTAAGTCATGCACGATAACTTTTAGCTGAACATGTTAATGAAAGTACCCTAGAGGGGGAGTGAATAAGGTACAACTAATCTAATCCAATTACGATGCCAAAAAAACTTATAAATCAATACCTAGTAATATGATATAGAAAGGGATATGCAAGGATGAACAAAGAAACAATAGGCAATATAAACACAAGCACAAGATGTAAAGAATGATAGTGCGCCAAAAATAATCACAAACACAAGATATGATCACGGAGTTCGGTCAACCCTCGACTTACGTCTCCACTCCTCACCTCGAGGAGATCTCCACTATTACTCAAAATCTACTCAAAACGGTTTTTAAAAATCACCGATAACTTTTACAATGCACACAATGTTAATCACACAAGCTACACTTCTCTAAGTGTTGGACTACCTATGTCAACTTCCTCAAGTATTTGGAATTACAACATCTCCCTAGGGTTTACAACCAACCCACTCCTCTTGGAATTAACCCTGGTCTTTCCCAATCACTCCTCTAAGCGTTCTTGTGTATTACAATGTGTATAATAATAAGTGCGAATAAAGGAATTTGTTTTCTAAACAGATGAGAACGAAAAGTAAGCTCTCTCAATGAATTACTCTCACAACTCGATTATACTAGATGTGGAATACTTAAGCTCAAGTGGGTGTATGTGTGTAAACAATAATGAAAACGAAATTAAACTCAAATAAATCTAGCTTATATATGACAATCAAAATCTGGATTAGCTAGAGGAAGAGTTTAGAAATTTCTCCAAAACTAGGAGAGAAAGAGATTTGGATATGAACGCCTCAAAAATATGAACGCCTCAAAATCAAAATCAAAATTCTTCTCTTTTAAAACTTTTTCACATAAACAACACACTTCTCTTTCTCAAAAACGTGCAACCAAAATGGCTAAACTTTCTTGTCAAACTCTTATTATTTAAATAAGTCTTGAAGGCTATCTATAGCCTCTCAAGCAGATCAAAACAAAAACTAGTCGTTACAGATGATCAGTCGACTGATAGGTATATCGATCGACTGAGCATTCGACCGTTGGCTAATTCTAGAAAAAAAATAAAATACAGTCGGTCGACTGAAAAATACTTGGTCAGCCGATTGAAAACATTGTTTGGTCGATTGACACTATTGGTCGGTCGACTAATTCACGGTAACTAAAGGATGCTGTAAAAATACTTCTGCCAAGTCGACTGAGTCAAACAGTCGGTCGACTGACCAGAGAGAATTTTGGGAAAGCAAAACAATGTGACCGGTCGACTGATATACTTGTTCGGTCGACTGCCCAGAGATCATATGTCAGACATAACATATACCTGAAATACTAAAAAGTTAATTTTCTAAATTCGTTTTAAAATAGTTAAAAAACTCCAAAAATAGTAAAACTTGGGAGAATGTTTATACATATAAAAATGAATGAGTTTGAAGAGGAATTTCTAAAATAGCAATTTCCATTTGTGAAAACTCATTATTTTGCAAAATATACAAAAAATATTAAATATAATTTCATAGATTAACAGAATCGTCAAGAATACAAAATCGTTATACAAATGATTCTGATGAAATCATTTCAAACAACTTATCCACAAAGATATTCTAAAAATCCTTTAACAAGATGAAACAAATAATGAAAGCGGTAAATTGAAATAATGTGTGTGTGTGTATGGTTTGAGCTTCAAGTATAACATATACAGTAAACACCTAAGCTACAAACACTATACTCAAGCTAAGAATCTTCGTGAAGCTTGATCTTGGTAGCAGATATGAAGCGTGATAGTGTATCTTTAAGTTGAAGGACGACGACTTTATTCCAATTTCCTACCAACATCCAATAGGATGTCATCATTAAAGTGCAAATCCATTCAACCTCCAATAGAATGTTTGTGTAGGAAGGCTGGCGAACAAATGCAAATACTAGAAAATAATGTTAGGAATTGTTTGTTAATCATTAAAACTAGATTAGACAATAGTCTCATAAACATGAGACCAAACAATCTCTTCCTTTTTTATGATAACAAAGAATCTACACAATGAGTAAGGAAAACATGCATGAAACTAATGAATATACAATTTTGAATACCCGTGCATGACACTAATAGCAAACAACAACGAGATACATACTCACAAAATACGCTTTTTCTCCCCCCTTAGGCAACATCAAAATGGGGGCAAGAATAAGAAAAAGAGAGCGAAACTTCCCATTACATATAAGCACGTTAGTATAAAACAGATAAGGAAAAGTTCCCCTATTAAAAAGCCTTAGAGCATATATCAAACATAATAAGGCAGCTAAATGTGAGCAAACATACACATATATATCACAACTCACATATATCACATAATTCTTCTTCCCCTTTCACATCCATAAAAAGTAGAAAAGAGAGATAGAACAATAGTCATATAAAAGCAATCATATTACTTCACAACTCACGATTCAATCCAAGAAGAACACATACACAACAACACACATCACCACCACACACACAACACGAACAACACACACACACAAACACAACAATAATATATATACATATATTATTATATTAGTATAGTTATATATATCATACTACTTACTGTGTGTATCATGATGATTATAGTCTATATATATATATCATACATTATGTATATATACATATGGTATATATATATATATATATTCATATATATATCATAAATATGCAGATATCTGACGATGGTGATAGTAAGATATTGAATATATATTTGATTGAGTGATTAGGGTATGTATAGTAGGTGATACTATCCTTAGTAATATGAATTATAGTCATACTACGTATATATTAGCTAAGTATATAGTTAGTTCAGTTACAATATACTGGATTTATTTGTCTAGTTATTTATACAGTATCGGATACAATGAAAGGCATCTTAATACATGCAAACTACAAATACAAAAGACATAGTTCATAAACAAAAGTCAATACAAAGATTTAAACCCATTACCAAAGTCAAAATTATCAAAAAAAAAAAATTGTCTTCAAACGATCAACGATTAAGATGGCCCGGAGTCTGGAGATGGAGACCTCTGCTCGGGATATTGGTTCATGAACATGTTCATAATTATCGTTGAACCCTCATCATCTCTTCATGTCCATTCATCATCTCATCATGCTTATTCTTAATGTTCTCAATCATATCAACTAAATAATTTATAGTAGTAGGGATACTAGAAGGATTGGAACTAGAAGCACGAGGAGGACAAGAATGGGTCATAGAGGTAGAGGGACGAGATGAAGATTCGGCAACAGGAGCAGACATAAGAGTTTGAGAAACTAAAGGTGGAGGATCTAGAAGCCTCATCCTAGTAAGACATGTGTGATCAAATAGTTCATTAATACGCATGATAGCAAGCTCATTTGTTAGATCAATGTTAAAGTGCTTGAACACACAAGAGAGAAGAGCCCTAAAAAGAAGAAACTTAGTATGATTACAAGCAATACCATCAAAGATGACTTTATTCCATTGAACATCAAGATTGCCAAAAATTGCATATACAACAGATATTAATTCATTAGAAAAATGATCATAACTTCCAGTTTTAGGAATTATGTTATAAGAGATGATTCTAACAATTAGTTTGGCAATAGGAGTGATGGAGCTATTAGACATAGGATATTCCTTGCCTAGAAGATATATCTAAGAATTAATAGAAGAGTCATCAAGATCTAACTCTTCAAGCAAAGAATCTCCAGTGTGAAGGTTATGAATTTTAGCTAATTCATCACTAGAGAAATTTATAAGACAAGCTTTAACATAGGATTTAAGAATGGGGGTGTCATTACCAGTTTGATCAAGTTGCATATTTGTGTAAAATAGATAAACAAGATTCAGATAATATGGAACTTGATTAGTATGAGCAAGTAAGTCATGCAATCTAACTTTTTCAAAATAAGTGTGTAGCTGATAATTGGCAAAGTCGGTAAAATTAACAAATCTACCAAGAGAAATAGGTAATTAATAAATATAACAATATTTATTAATAAGCAGAGGATTACGAAGGTAGCGTTCGTAATGTGAAACTTGGAATGCAGAATTATCAGCTCTACCAGATCTAGGACATATAGGGTTTGACATGATGTGTAAAAATATAAATCCTAGACAATTCTAGATTAAAATACAACAAGAGAGAGAGAGAGAGAGAGAGAGAGAGAGAGAGAGAGAGGAAAAAATTTTCTGAGCAAGAGTCAACAACAACAATTTCTTCTCGACAGGGGTTGATCGATCGACTGGATGATCATGTTGGTCGGCTGATGGATTTCAACAGCTAGGGTTTTGGAATCGACTAGTAGATGAAAGATAGGGTTTGGGTTTATACATATAGACGAAATTGACGGCCAGGATTGATCTAAAATAAATTCAACGTGTAGGATTTAAAGAAAGATCTACATGAGTAGTTAATGGGTCAGGTTTGAAGATAAAAAATCTGATAAAAACAACTCAGTAAAAAACAACACACTGTCAGTCGACTGACCAGGAATCAGTTGACTAAAAATGTCAAAAATTGGTCAACCGATTTAAGTCAGTCGACTGATGACATAAAAAAAATTATTATACATTCAAACATAACCCATGATTGAAAAACTTAAAACACAATTTATGTTATATCCAAAAATGAATATATATACAAAGTTCTTTTTTAAATGAAAATATCTTCTTTTAAAGGTTTTAAAAAATTATTCGCAATTTGTTTATAAAATCTAAACAAATATCACATTTAAAAAAAAATGAAAACGGAAACACTATAAACTTATTTTAAAATCAAATGTATTTTGGAACCCAAACACTCTTGGTATTGGAGAGTTTAGGGACATGACCCCTATCAATATAATCTAATGCCCTTAGGTTATAACCCTATTTGGGCGCATTTAGTGCACGGATCCGGTCATAGAAAAAATCACTCAAATGATCCATCATATTGCAAAAAGTGCAATGGAATGAATGCAATTATTTTTGTTGACCATTTAATTATGCACGAGAAATATTTACAAATAAAGGTGGTCTTTTTGAAGCATTTTGCAAATTTAAAACTTTTCTCAAATCAAAACAAAACTTTACCAAATAACCAAATCTACCACAAAATTCACATTTAAACACATCAAACATGCTTGGGATGAGCAATGGGTGCATATGAGTATGTGTGTGGTGAAGAAACTTGATGAGATGCACAAGGAGAAATAATATCAGTAATAATGGGTTTTTGTGCATCATAGTAAAATTTAGCAATATGACGGTTACGATCGCAAATAGAGCATTTGTAAATTTTGCTATACATATGTGTATAGTGAACATGTGGTTTGGAAGTAGTAGCATGTGACTTAGCACACATGTACACAAGTTTCTTATAATTGTCAATGCATATATCTAAGGTTGAATCAAAAGAAGATATATAATTTTTCATATCATTCAACTCATTGTTTGGCACAATAGCATTGGCAATAGAAGTAGAGCAAACATGATCATTCTTGAATGAAGTAAATTCATTTCTAATAGATTCTACTTCTACTATGACATCATTCTTGTCATGAGATAAGCTAGGAATTTTTAAGGTCAAAGCATCATGGTTCAATTTTAATTTATCATTGTTTCTTTTAGAATCACATTCTCTTTATCAATGATATTAAATTTTGATGCTAGCAAATCATGATCGGATTTTAATTCTACATGCTTGCTTTTCAAACATATGAAATTTTGATGCAATTTGTTATAGGTATTCATTAATCTTTTATATGCATATGCAAGTTCATCTATAGATAGTTCACTTTCGGATTCAGACTCACATACCTCACTAGGGAAATTGCTTAGTGATCGTGTACATGAAGATACTCAGATGTTGTCAACAATTGTACTTAAAGCAAAATCCACCGGAATGCATTGGATTTGCCCTAAGTTACCGTGCTGTGCTTCTATATGTTTCCACAATGTATAAGCACTATTAAAAGAAGCAAGTTTGTTAGAAATAGATGGGTCAAAAGCTTTAAGCAAAAATTCTAACAATAGCTTGTTCATAATAAACATTTTCTTATCATCCTTGCACCACTTGAATTTCTCCAACATGAGCACAACATAAACATAATCAATTGCTTTCCATAAATAGACATATTTAGATCTAATAAATAGTTTAAATCTAAAATTCCATTGCGCATAAGGGAAAATATTGAATGATGGAGCAACATATATAACATAGCCTAAACTAGGTGCACCGTGTATATCCATGATGATGATGCAAGCAAGAAAAATCACAAAACTAGATTAGCAAGGTATAACAGCGGGGATCTTTGACTCTAGGCGATTAAGCCACAAATCAAGAGCACCAAGCTCTAGTACCAAATGAAAGTACTCTAGAGGTGGTTAATAGGGTAAAGCTATATAAACACAAGCACTGTATGTAAAGAATAATAGTGCGCCAAAAACAATTACAAACACAAGATATGATCACGAAGTTCAGTCAACCCTCGACCTGCATCTCCGCTCCTCACTTCAAGGAGATCTTCACTATTACTCAAAAATCTACACAAAACGGTTTCCAAATATCACTGGTAACTTTTACAATGCACACGATGTTAATCACACAAGGTGCTCTTCTCTAAGTGTTGGACTACCCGTCTCAACTTCCTCAAGTGTTTGGAATTACAATCTCTCCTAAGGATTTACAACCAACCCACTCCTCTTGGAATTAAACCCGATCATTCCCAACCACTCATGTAAGTGTTCTTGTGTATTACAACGTGTATAACAATAAGTGCGAATAAAGGAATTTGTTCTCTAAGCAGATGAGAACGAAAAATAACCTCTCTCAATGAAATACTCTCACAAGCCGATTATACTAGATGTGGAATACTTTAGTTCAAGTAGGTGTGTATGTAAATAATGAGTAAAACAAAATTAAACTCAAATAAATATAGCTTATATATGAGAATTAAAATATGGATTACCTCGAGGAAGAGTTTAGAAAACTTCTCCAAAACAAGGAGAGATAGAGATTTGGATATGAACGCATCAAAATCAAAATCGATGTCCTTCTCTTGTAAAACTCTTTTTCACATAAACAATCACACTTCTCTTTCTCAAAAATGTGCAACCAAAATAGCTAAACTTTCTAGTCAAACTCTTATTCTTCAAATAAGTATTGAAGGCTATTTATAGCCTCTCAAACAGATCAAAACAAAAACTAGCCGTTATAGATGATCAGTTGAGTGATAAGTTTATCGACCGTCTGAGCATTCGACGTTGGCTAATTCTGGGAAGAAAATAAAACACAGTCAGTCTACTGAAAAATACTTGGTCAGTCGACTGAGAACACTGTTCGGTCGACTGACTCTATTGGTCGATCGACTGATCCACTGCAACTAATGGATGCTATAAAAATGCTTTTGCCAAGTCGACTGAGTTAAACAGTCGGTCGATTGACCAGAGAGAATTTTAGGAAAGCAAAACAACCTAACCGGTTGACTGATATACTCGTTCGGTCGACCGCCCAGAGATCATATGTTAGACTTAACAGATACCTAAAATACTAAAAAGTTAATTTTCTAAATTTGTTTTAAAATAGTAAAACAACTCTAAAAATAGTAATGTTAGCTTTTTTGTTTTGATAATGATTTACTAATGCCATTATTGGTGATAATTGTTTATTGAGCTATATTGAAGATTACAATTCATTAGCACCATTGATGGAGGAGTGGATGAAATATGGGCTACAACAATGATATCTAACAAGGTGGAGGCAAAGTGATGAAGTAAAGCTTTCAAAGAGCACTACATACATGAGAAGCTTCATCAACATAGAAGCAAATATCAAGACTCAAGCTATGTACTTATATGTGAGGGATATTTGCTATTTTATTTTCTCTCTAGTACTTAATATAGGCAATTTGTTTGTTGATTACATTTGAAGCTCTAGGAATAACACACTTTCACATTTTTAATACTCGTATTCTAACATTTTTGCTAAAACAATGATTTTCATAAATACGAGGACCTTTTTGTAAAATTCCTTTTTAAACAAGTTTGTTACTATGTTTATAAACTGTTCCCCAAATTTTATAATTTTTAATATTTATTTGATATTTTTAACAAGGTTTGAAGTTGAGTTTTACTGTGCATTTCAGGTCTGTGCATGTTTATAAGTCGACTTATGCCATGAGTAAGTCAACTTATGAACTGCTCTGGAATTAGCAAAAAGTTTTTGCTGCGACTTATAAATTTAGAAGTCGACTTATGATATAATAAGTCAACTTATAATTCCCATAAGTCGACTTATGTGTGATGTCTGAGCCTTCCAACTGCTAGTTTTATACAGTTTCAGAAATCTTGATTTTTAGGGGATTTTGTCTGTTTCTTTGGGGCTTGGCTGTCATCTTCACTTCTTATAAATACCCACCAACCTCATTAACTTCAAATACTAAGCAATCATTAAAAATCTCTTGAGTTGGTGTTTATTGTTAAAAAGAGCTTTAACTTTCATTTGTTTTCACACTTTAAAATCTCACATCCTATGCTTCACTTGCAATCTCTTCCTATTGCCATAAGGCTGCTGTAAGAGAGAGCTTTTCTTTCATTTGTAACTGTTGTGAGCTTGATCTCGTGGAGATCTACTGTGTGGTTGTGAGATCTCATTGGAGATCATTGTGTAGAGAAGTTCCGACTTTCAAACCGGGTGTGTTAGTGGATTTCTCCTCGAGAGTGGGGAGAGGGGATGTAGGTCAGAAGACCGAACATCATGAATATACCGCGTGTCATCAATTGGGTGACTATTTCTAATTCCTACTCTCTTTTATTGTTATACTGCATTTTTGTTTATGGTTTGTTGGAAAAATCTTTTAATTGCATATTCATTATCCATAAACCCTATTCACCCCTCTCTAGGGTATTTCAAGTAAAACTTGAGAGAATATTTATACATATGAAAATAAATGTGTTTGAAGAGGAATTTCTAAAATAACACTTTTCATTTATAAAAACTTATTATTTTGCAAAGCATACAAAAATGTTAAATATGATTACATAGATTAACAGAATCGTCAAGAATACAAAATCGTTAAACACATGATTCTGATGAAATCAGTTCAAACAACTTATCCATAAAAATATTCTAAAAATCCTTTAACAAGCCGAAACAAACAATGAAAGTGATAAATTGAAATAATGTGTGTGTGTATGGTTTGAGCTTTAAGTATAACACATAAAGTAAACACCTAAGCTACAAACACTATACCCAAGCTAAGAATCTTCGTGAAGCTTGATTTTAGTAGCAGGGATGAAGCGTGATAGTGTATCTTTGACTTGAATGACGACGGCTTCATTCCAATTTTCTTCCAATCTCTAATAGAATGTCATCGTTAAAGTGCAAATCCATCCAACCTCCAACATGATGCTTGTGTAGGAAGGCTGAAGAACAAATGCAAATACTAGAAAACAATATTAGGAATTGTTTGTTAGTTATTAAAACCAGATTAGACAATAGGCTCATAAACGTGAGACCTAACAGTTAACTTGTAGCCGAATATGATAACGTTCTTAGAAACATGCTTGATCTCTATGTTAACTGCCAGCTGAAAATGTTAACTTTCAGAGGTACACATTAACTTTCAAATGAACATGTTATCTTTCCGCTGAATAAGTTAACTTTCACGTGAATATGTTATCTTTTAGTTCTTTACGCTAACTTTTAGCTGAATATGTTAACTTGTACTAGAATATGTTAACTTTCACCGTTACATGTCAGCTTTCTTAAAAATATGATAACTTTCAACTAAATATGTTAAATTATCAAATGTACATGTTAAGTATTGGCTTTTCTTGTTGACATTTAGGTGAACATGTAGTTTCTCATTTGAACCTTTTAAATATATGTTGTATCAAAATAAAACATAAAAATACAATAAGAATAATAAATGTCAAGCTTGCTGCATTGTTTGTCATCCACATCAACTGTTTACACAACTAAATTAATATACACAATATAAACATGCACACAAATTTTGGTTCAATTAATCAATTTTTAGAACTTTCTCCCATCCTTATCTAATGTCTCTGCTTGATTCTTTTGTTCCCATCCTTATATTAGAAGTTTAGCTGCAAGCCTGGCACGTATGATATCAGACTCATCATCGGGAGTAGTTACTTAAATTGTATCAACACCACGGATTATAGCCTTCATATATAAGGGAAAGATGTAAAACCCCATGAATTTGAAAAGTTTATGGAAAATAATATTAAATGAGTTTTATTATGGTTGATAGTATTTTGGGATGAATGGATATGTTTGTAATCGATTCTAGATCGATTATATATATATAATAAATATATATTATATATATATATATATATATATATATATATATATTACAACACACACCACACACACACAACCACCACCCACACACACACACACACACACACACACACACACACATATATATATATAGACACACACATATGTGTGTGTCTATATATATATATTGTGTGTGTGTGTGTGTGTGTATATACACACACCACACACACACACACACACACACACACACACACACACACACACACACACACATACACACACATGTGTGTAAATGTGCATTAATATACATGAGAACATATTGGCTGAAACCACCTCTTATCGTTGACTGATCCTTAGATCGGTTTGGGCCTGTTTGATCACACACACACACACAACACACACACAACACATCATACCTCGCGAATTTCTCTCTTTTTCATCATCTTTCATGTTCCATCAGCCACCCAAAAACCCTAAATCATCAGTTTTGAGTTTTGGGAGATGTTTGCGTCAGGAACAAGTTTTGTTGTAGAATTCATTATAATTGTTTATCGATTACAATGAATACAGAAGAGCAAGTTTCGTACTTTGTAAAACTACTCTTTATTAAAAAAAATTACAATGCTTCTTAGAAACACACGCAGGATCATTTTGGATCATTGCTTGCATGGGATCTTTTGCCTGTGTCGGGGGTGCGTTAGCCCGTGGACCACCGAATCACAGATTAAGATTAAACCATGAAGTCTATTTAGGAATTCTTGCTTCGTTTAGAAGTAAGAAAAGAAGTGAATATCTTATCGGTGTAAGATGAATACTCTTTTTTAGATCAAGTCAAAGCTTAGATCTCAATGAATCACAAGAACTCTGAAAAAGGCTTGCACGTGATGACGACTCTTTCTTTCTTGCTTGGAATTCGCCAAATTGCTCAAGTCTCTCTGCTTAATCTGCTTCAAAACACTCCATCCTCCTTAGTAATGGTCCTAGGGGGGTATTTATAGTCCCTAGGAACCGTAACTGAAGATAAAAGTTGAAAAGAAGTCGTGTCGGGGAATTTCCATTTCTTAGACCGTTGCAACTGTCTCAGAAGCATGGTCGGCTTCCCATTTCCGAGACAGTTGCAACTGTCTCGGAAGCATGGTCATCTCCTGGCTGTTTTGTAACTGCTCTAAACACGTTTTAATGCCATTATTTTGATAGTTATTGACGTATTTTCCGCTTGTAGCATTTTGCCCACGTTCACACATGATCTTTGATAGTTATGGAGCCACCTGGCATGCAATCTCGAGAAAACCATCGTCCACCTCATCTTAGCTTCCGAGATAGTTAGAACTGTCTCAAAAATAGTGGGCTCAATTCATGCTTCCGAGACAGTTATATGTATCTCGGAAGCTACAATCCTCCTCATAGTTTTCGAGACAGTCTTAACTGTCTCGAAAACTATGATTCCTTTCATGTTTTTCGAGACATGCTTTGCATCTCGAAACTTGCATGATACGCTTCTTATACATCTTTTAGTTGATCTTTAGCTTTGGATGATCCTCTGTAACTCATATGATGATGTTTATCGCCTTCTCTCCTTCTTGAGCTACGTATGATAATCTATAGGTAATTTTTGACGCTTACAGATACCCCCTCCAAAGTGTTTTAGCCTCGATCTTTTATAGAGGAGTCTAGAATTCTTTGGATATGATACACTCCTACTTCGATTCGTTGACTTATCCATATTTCAATCTATTCCGTTTTTATCGGATAGCCAAAATTTTCTCGGTGCTGTGTTTATCACTTGACCATTGTCGAAATCTTGAACTAAAGCTGTTGTGTTGATTGTTGAAGTTAGCTCGTGTCATTGAATTGACAATAAACTACTAGTCTTGTTCGGAAGTTTGTATCTGAATTATGAATGCACTCACAGGGTTTATCCTTCGACTTGGAATTGATCTACATCTAGTTTTGGCAAAGTTATCGATGTTTTTACTAGTGTTGACCTTCATTGCGATAGAAACATAGTTTATACTCATATGTTAACTAGAGTCTACACAGTTTAGGCTCTTGAGGCATTGGAGCGTGGAGAATCAGTTTATACTCGTGTACTCCTTAGAGTTTTTGGAAAACCGTTTAACCTCGTGTACCCGTTGGGAGGTTCAAGGAGATATAGTTTATACTCATATACTCATCAGAGTGTTCAAATGTGCTGAAAATAGGTTGAGAATGCTTCAGGAATACAATCGACGACCTATCAGGTTAGACCTTCTTCCGAGACAGATGTAACTATCTCGGAAGCATGGGGGTTACTCCTTCTTCCGAGATAGTTGTGACTGTCTCGGAAGTCCCGAGACAGTCATGACTGTCTCGAAAACAGGCATACGAGGGGTTTCTAGCGGGTTATAAAACCCGACCCTTGGGGCTTTTCAACCTCATTATTCCACTTCTTTGCATTCAAAAACTCCTCTAAATCCCTTCCAAATTGATCTCTAACCCGTTCTCATTCCTTTTGGCTCAAATTAGGGTGGATTTAATTCGTGGGATCTAGGGTTTTGGCTTGTTCTTCGAAGGTTTGATCTCCTCCTTTGTTTTTCTTTTTGCTAAACACTTGTCTCCTTTTAATTCTTGGCAAAACCGAACTATTGGATCATATCTTGGGTATTTCTTCACGATTTTGTTTGATTTTGACCCCAAAACCCTAATTTTTGTAGAAATTTCAGTTAAAAATCATATTTTTTTATCATGTCTCCTAAGAGATCCCGCATCCTGAGGGGTAGATCTACCTCTCACGCAGCCAAGAGAGTAGATCCCGCTGTCGATTCTTATGGGGGTACGTCTTCTTAACTTTTTATTGATTTCAAGCAAGTATTTTGTGAATGCTGCATATATATCCTCATTTGCCATCCTTTGAGAGGCATTCCGGGAAGAGCCGGTATCCTCCTTTGTGAGGATCGACACTAAAATATGTTGTTTTGCTTGGCCAAAACACATCTAAAGGCAAAAGGGGCGATTTTATATTGTTCCGCTTTTTTAAAAGGTCTGATATGTCGTCGTAGTGTTCGCACACGACGATGTATATTGCCTTTTATGCATGTAATAATTGAAATCGTCTCGCCTACTGTAAGGTGGTGACTCTATTTCATGGGTTTACTAGATGAATTCTACCTCTTGTTTGGCCTTAAAATATCCTTTTAACTGGATTTCGACAAATATATATATTTTTCTTTTTCTAGTCAATTTTCCTTCCATAGCCTTCTTTGATGGAGAGGTCACGGGTCAAAGTAGTGCTACGCTACTCTTATTACGAAGGGATTCCTTTGGTTGAAAAGGCCCCTCAATTCAGTTCTAACTGTCCAGAGGACATCTCCGAGCTTATACGACAAGGAGATCATCGTATACTACGTCGGCTGATTACCTACGTGCCTCTGACTCGGGACCAAGATTCTACTCAGTCTCTGAGGAAGCCACATTACTTGTTCTGAGACTCCGTAAAGGACCTGTAGAATCTTTCTTGTGAACCAGCACAATGGTTGTATGAGTGTTGTTCAGTATTCAGGTATTTACCGTCGATTCCCCGCCAAGTCTCTCTCATGTAGTTTAGGAATTTAGCTGTAGCCCGTGAAATGTTCTGGAGATTGACTGAGGATCACAAATGCATCTACCGCGGGTTTATCGGGAAGGATGCTAAGACTTCAGGATCAAGCAACAAGAATTCCATAAGAGGGCTTCATCCTGGCATTTTAGGTCAAAATAACTTGCCTCAAAATGAATTAATGCTCAAGGCTAATACAGTGAAAGGTCATTTGGCTCAATTGGGAAGAGAGCTTCCAACCAAAAAGTTTAGGTGTTATGGATGGGTTCATTTTTCTACAGATAAGTGGTGGACAAGGATGACCAGCTATGTGTTGAATCGTTGGGGACATGAGTTAGCTAAAATAGGATTATCCATCCCCATACGTGCCAGTATGTACGGGCTACAGATTAATATCAACCACTTCTTTGCTTTGTTCGAGATTTATAATCCGGACACCAATACTTTTCTGACCAAGAATGGATAATTAGGGATCCCTCTTCATGAGATGATAAAAGTTTCAGGGCTGCCCATGGGTGATGTACCTTATCAGGAATTTTTTTCCGACAGTAAGTCAACTGAATAGGATAAAAGAACGGGCTACCGTTGCTTATGACACTCTATGGGAGTTGATGTGTCATTATTATACTGCTATGGCGGAGATGGAGATCAAGGCCAAGAAGAAGTCTACACAGATCATCTTGAAGTAATTTTCTGACTATCTAATCAAGAACCTCGAGAATCATTTGAGTCAAGTAGTATGTGAATTACCTCCTCTAACCCCGTCAGAAGATAACAGACTATTGCTGAAGATGAATGCTCAAACATACACCACTTAGTCGAAAGATGGATTCCCCCAAGGCACTAAGTTCAAATTATTTTTATGGCAAGCTGGCACAAGGATTAAGCCGACAACTCTTCTAGCCGGGTATTTGTCCATCTGGTTAAAAAAATGTGTGGTGCCTCATCAGCCTTCCGATGCGATGCCGATCGAAGTCTTACATCCAACAGTTCAGTTAGCAATGGGTTGCAGGCTATCTCTACTCCCGGCAATGATCACAGACATTCACAGTGGGCTCCGTCATTTAGCCACAACGTTTACACAAGAGGGAAAGAAGCCCTCCACTATCTCGATTCCCAAGATTGAACTTCCATATACTTATTTGATAACCTGGTTAGTTCTTCATCGGCTGGACCTGATGTCAACTCTCGAAGCCATTAATCCAGATCTCCCCCTACTGCAAATTTTAGAAGAATCTAAGTGTGTGGTTAAACAATGGCATGAGGTGTCCCGGCAGTTCAAAGTTCACAAGTGTTGGGAATTTTTTCCTTGCTTCCCATAATTTTCCTGCACTTATAATGACACCCTATTGGACATTGAAGAGCCAAGGCAGGACCGTACTGTATTAGATGTCGAATATTTCTGATGGTTAATGAACATCCGTTCTGGCTATCTAGTTTTTAGAGTGAAGAACGTCTGTATCATTGAACTATACCTACCCTGCAGATTTGCTCGCCATTTCGGCTATGACCAACTATACGTCGGCAACCCGAACAAGCGCCTCAGAGTTTGTTGGGGTCTTATCGATGGAGCTAGGGCTTGGTTTTGGAGCATCGTTGGTTGTACAAATGCTCAATTCGATCTTCCTCTAGTGGTACCTCCATTGCAGATGGCATTCTTATATTGTAAATGGCTTATAGCTGCCAACGCCACCACCAGGAAGAAGAGGATCTCGGAGTTAGAAGAAGAGGCTGCCTCTTGACTTACTACTGAAGCAGTTTGGGAAACCATTTTACAACATCAAGGTAAAAAAACCCATCGAATCCTCAAGTAAAGGGAAGCAGATTGCCGATTCTGATGATAGAGGAAGAGCTCTTTATCGATACGGCTAAAACTTCTGAGGAGGAAGGTGAAGCTGGGAGTGGAGAAGCCGAGAATAAGGATGAAGGGAATGTAGCTGGTCTTCCACAATCTTTCTTTCAAAGAGGATATGTAAGCCCTTCCATTACTCACATGACTCATCATGCTAATCCACCTCAATCACCAGAAGCTCCAAAAAGGAGGAGGGATAGGGTTGTTCTGACATCTCCCAATCGGATGACGGTGGAAGTCCTTAGCGGAGATGAAGAGGAGGAAGATACAACACAACTCGTTCATAGAAAGAGATCTCAGTCTTTAACTCAAGCTCAAGCTCAAACCAAAGATCCTCTGAAAGCCGAGTTACGCACCAAACGTCGTCATGAGAGACTTAAAACTCTGGGAGAAACACATTTATCAATTAGGAGGAAGAAGGTTGCATATCGACAACGTACTCCTCTACCTACATTAGAAGAGACATCTGCCCACAACATTCCTGATGCGGCATAAACATGTACCAAAAAGGTTGCAAGTGCACAACCGTGTCAAGTTATAGTATTTAAGATATCGATCCCACGAGGAAGGTGTTTTGTAGGAGAAAATATAAAATCGGTTCTTATGTTGTGTGCGTGACAAATAGGAGTGATAAGTGAATGTGATTGTGAAGAGATTGAGAGAGTGAAAATGGTGTGTAAATAGACGGCGCAAAATTTAAGTGAGAGTGGATGTGACAAAGAATGAGTATGATCAATAAGGTGAGAAGGAAAAAAAAGAATAAAATCAAGAAACAAACAAAATTCAAAAATAAAAGAAAATACAAGAAATTAAAGATGGTGGATTAAGAAATAAAAAGACAAGAAATTAAATCTACACTACAAGCATGAATTTAAATCTAACTAATAAGCAATAATAAAGAAATTACTAAAAAGAAATAAAAGAGAAAAGAAATGCAAACCTTCAAATTGCTCTTCATCTCCATCCTCATCATTCAACAAGAGGAGAAAGAACAAATTTAAAGAGGAAAAAATTATTTTTATTAATTGCAACTAAAGTTACTAATTTTGGAAGGCCTTCTCAATTAAGAGTAGCCCTCCTCTCCATAAGGAGTTACAAAAATTTTCACACCCTTAACCCCTCACTCTCTACCCCTATTTATAGTAATCTTCAATGAATATGAGCCATTGGATTTGTCTTGAGCCCCAAGCAACAATCTCCACCTTTGAATTTGCTTTTGTTCTTCTCTAGCCCAACATAGGAGGCCCATATGATTTATTTAATTTTCAAAGATGAAAATCCCTAATCAAAGCTGCAGCCCAATCTTCTTTGATTTTCCAAGGAGTAAAAATTGCAAGTCCGGCCCACAATGATTTTTGCATCAATCAAGTTCGGTTCCCATTTGAAAAAGCTAACTTTGGTCTCCATTAAAATGCAGCAATCAAGTTTGAAATTAATCCCACACCTGCAAGGTCCGGCCCACACACAGATTCATTTGATTTTCTTTTAAAAATCAAAATCTATTTCTTTGGCCCATTCAAAGGCCAGCTGCAACCAGCCCACTTGATTCAATCTTGGAGCAGCCCATTGGAGTTTCCCATTTTATTTTCAAAAGCAATCAAGTCCGGCCTTTTTCCTATGTCATTTGATTTTGAAAACGAAAATGAAATCCGGCCCATAACTTCCAAACAAGTCCGGTCTTTGCATCATTTGTGATTAAATGAGCCCCATGGCCCAAATGATCTGCAGCAAAGAAAAAAAACAAGAAATATCGTCACTTGGGAATTAGTTATATTTTTTTTCATTTGTGATTAAATGAGCTCCATGGCCCAAATGATCTGCAGGGCTTCTTGATTCATTTCTTCATTTAATCAATGGGTTTTTGTTGAGAGATGAGAGTTTGAGATTTATTCTTCATTAACCTGCAATTAAAAGATAAAAATAATTATTAGTGGTATATTTATTCATATAAAATAGATAATGAGGGTATAAAATTGTAATAAAATGTGATTATCAAATACCCCCACACCTAAACTTTTGCTAGTCCTCTAGCAAAGAAAATAAAAAGAAAATCCTAACTCACTTTCGCAGGAATCGCGGTTGTATTTAGCGCATACAACAAGCCTTTAAACCCCTAGGTTACCCTAGTGGACGAGTTGTAGTCTCGTGAGGGTTTGCAGTGAATATACCCACAAAATTCGGTCAACTTGCCAAATTAAAGAAGTCAGTAAATAACTAAATTCACTTGATAACTTTTAGATAATCTAATTGGAGCCAGTTATTACTCAAGAAAACATTTTTATATATAACTCTAAGGTATATTTTCAAGAAAATCTTCTCATTGTAGCAATACAAAACCAAGCCAAACTTAGAAATTTAATTTAAAAGTTTTGAAAAGAACATGCTAACTCTTTGTTTTAAATAATTTTTAAGTTGCTTGATTTAAAACATTTTCCAAGACCATATATACAATTATAAAACAATTTTTTTTTTAATTTTTTTTAACTCTTTCTTTCTTGGTGATTTTTTTTCTACTTTAACGGGCTTTCTAAGTGACCATTTAACGAGTTTTGGGCCAATGGATCCCAACCCAAATGGGCTTAGGTCATTAAGTATGGAAATACTCCTTGGGCTTAATTACTCGGTCAGCTTAGGCTTAATAAGATAGAATCACCTTGAATTAAAAAGGTTTTTTTTTCTTTTTGGTGCCCATTTTTCGCACTCTTCTTTTGCAATTTTTTTTGTATATGTATATATATTTTGAAAATATGTAAATCAAGACACTTTGAAAAAAAATTATTTTTAACTCTAAGTTAAGCATGCAAAAATTTCATTATTTTAAATAAAAGTCCAAGTCAAGGCTTAAGTAAAGTATACTACTTTGAAAATCATTTCTTAAGAAATTTATTTAGAGTTATCATAAAAGGTGATCTTAAGTAAATAACCAACTAGGGATTAGAAATTTTCAAATTTATCAAATAAATCAATTATTACATAACTCCATCAATTTGGCAAGTGACGATATTTTTATAATTTTTTTTAAGAAAAAGGGAAAAAATGTAAAATGTAAAATAAAGAGAAAAAGAAAAAAAATGACAAAAATGCACTAAAATTATAAAATAAAGAGAAAAAAATAACTAATTCCCACCCCCACACCTAAATTTTGCATTGTCCTTAATGCAAACTCTATGATACATAAAGTAAAGCAGATAAGAAGTGAAGCACTTACATTTGGTCTGCTGATAAAAATCTGCAATTACCTTTGGTCTGAGGAGGATGAAAAAAAAATCATTCTTTTTTTTTCTTTTTTTTTTCTCTTTTTTTCTCTCTCTCTTTTTTTTCTTTTTTTAAACAACTAAACAAGAAACTCTCAAATGAGAGAAGAATAAATTCTTTTTATTATTCTGAAATAAACAAAATAATCAATGTAGAATGAAATATTCAACATGAAGAGTTCATGTTCTACATTGAATCCTACCTTATTGCTGAAAATTCTCCCACGGATTTTAAACAAATTCAGAATGATATAATCAATAATGTGAATTTCCAAGCATTTCGGGGTGTTCAATAATTCATGCAACAAGGTAAGGTAGGTATTATTGGTGTCATGCATTTTGCATTTCTTAATGAACTTAGACTCTTGTACTGTAAAGTTTTGTTTTCTAACAACCAATTCTTCTGTGAAGTTCTGAAAATTTGGTTGTTGATTATTCTCCAAGAATCTAAGTTCATCAAGAAAGAGTTCTTCAAAATTTAATTCAAAGCAGCACATGTTTAACACAGTTTTATTATTCTCAAGGACCTGATCTGCTTCTTCTAAAAATTCTAACTCTTCATCAAAAATTTCCTCAAAACTTAGATCTGACTCTTCTTCTTCTTCCCCCGGTCTTTCCTGAATTGAATTAACAGGGGAAGAATGAATTGGGACAAGAATTTGGCTTAAACGTGTTCTTTCCTGATTATCGACCTGTTTTCCTGACTGTAGTGCATTCATTTGAGTGTCCTTAGGATTGACCACGGGTTGACCCAAAATTTCTCCTTCCTCTTCTTCACTTATGGTACTAGCTAGTTGATCAATATGGGTTTCTAATCTAGCTAGGGCTTGAGTGTTAGAGTTAAGTATGAGTTCGGTTGATTGCATAAAGGAGTTCATCGTGTAGGATGTTTGAGTTAACATATCCATGGCTAGTGTGGAGGCCTTAATTATGATTTCAAAACCTTTTTCCAAAATATTGAGACGTTCATCATGATCTGTATCAAGAGGAGTGTGAGTTACAACTTGATGATGAGGAGACTGATTTTGATGTGACAGACTGGGTTGTTGAAATTGTGGATGAGAATTAAAAGGAACTGTATTTTCCCTAGGAAAATGTTGGGTCGAAGAGGGAGTGAAGTTTTGAGTTTCGGAGTGGTTTCCCTGATTCCATGCAATGTTTGTGTAACTTGCCCAACCTGGGTTGTAGGTTGGAAAAAATGGATCATTTACCGAATACTGATATGGACTCTCTTCAAACTCCCGAACTTCATTGGAAATTTCAATCCTATTGGGATAACATAATTTTTGAAAAACTTGTGGATTAGCCATTTGTTCAAAATGAATTTGTTGATGTGTATTGTCCTTAATCCACGTTTTGCATGCACCAAAAACAATTTATTTTTATATAATTTTTTTTTGAAAAAAAAGTTACTTTTTTTTTAAGAAAAAGGAAAAATCCTAACTAAAACAAATCAAAATCAATCACTTTTCAATCACTCTAACTCTAGGGTTAAGCCTAACTCAACTAGACTAGCTCCTAACCAAAAATTCCTTAAGTGAAAAGATAAAAGTTTTACCCGGGTAGTTAGCCAGGTAAGGATAGTACTAGAGGGTGATCAGAGATCAATTAAGTACCTCGTTCCTTGCGGAGCGCTTTACGCAACCCCTAAACCTTGCCTTAGACACCAACTAATCTGAGAAAACTTAAACCGGTTCACTTAAGGATTTCTTGTTCCTTATTGAGCTCGAATCCTTAGGGGCCAACGTCTAATGAGTTTTATTAGGCTTGGGTGGTGTAGTGAGGAATTAGTGATTTTTGGGCTAAGGAAAGGGTGATGAAATCCCTCACCTTATCTTGATTATGGGGTTTTGCCCTTAAAAATATTTTTAAGTGTGTGTCAAATCAAGATGCTCAAATCACTTGGTGAATTCCTACTAACTATATGAAATGCAACCCTATGAATTAAAAGCAACTAAAAAGGATGGAAGAAAAAAAATCTTTTTCTTTTTTTTAATTAGGGTTAACAATCAAACAAATGAGAAGGGGGGATTTGTTTGAATTTATTATCTTGTTAGTAAATGTCAAAGTGAAGGGTGAATTTTATTATGGTCAACGGAAATAAAATCTTTTTTTTAAGATCCTATTTGTCACTAATTGTGAGAAACTAACTAAAGGTGTGGAATTGAAAATATAAGGAAGAAGACTTACCACAAGCGAATATCCAATTCCTCAATCTCCAATTCTTGATCTTTAATCTCCAAGTAGTTCTTTCACAATAAACACACAAGTTAAAGAACCAAAATAATTAAAACCTACTTAAGCACCTTCCCCGGCAACGGCGCCAAAAACTTGATGCGGCATAAACATGTACCAAAAAGGTTGCAAGTGCACAACCGTGTCAAGTTATAGTATTTAAGATATCGATCCCACGAGGAAGGTGTTTTGTAGGAGAAAATATAAAATCGGTTCTTATGTTGTGTGCGTGACAAATAAGATTGATGAGTGAATATGATTATGAAGAGATTGAGAGAGTGAAAGTGATGTGTAAATAGGTGCAAAGTATAAATGAGAGTGAGTATGAACAATAAGGTGAGAAGGAAAAAATGAATAAAATCAAGAAACAAAATAAAAAATTCAAGAATGAAGAACAAAATTCTAGAATAAAAGAAAATGCAAGAAATTAAAGATGGTGGATTCAATTATAGATATGGGTAATCTAAAATTGAACACACTTCTTAGAAAAGGGTGATTCCCTAGAGGGTTCTAGCCTAAAGGCGAATCAAACAAAATAAAAATAAACAAAAAGAAAAACTAAACCCAAGAGGGTTCTAGCCTCAAGGTGAATAGTATAAGAAATTAAAATCTAACTACAAAATAAATTGCAAAATCTAAACTACAAAATAAAATTGCAAGAATTAAATGCAAGAAAATAAATCTATTCTATAAGCATGAAATAAATCTAAGGCAAGAGGGTTCTAGCCTCTTGGCTATTTAACAAGAAAATAAAATCTAACTACAAGCATAGAAATAAATCTAAACTAATAAGCAATAAGGCCTTCTCAATTAAGAGTAGCTCTCCTCTCCAAAAGGAGTTACAAAAATTTTTTATACCCTTAACCCCTCACTCTCTACCCCTATTTATAGTAATCTTCAATGAATATGAGCCATTGGATTTGTCTTGAGCCCCAAGCAATAATCTCCACCTTTGAATTTGCTTTTGTTCTTCTCTAGCCCAACATAGGAGGCCCATATGATTTATTTAATTTTCAAAGATGAAAATCCCCAATCAAAGCTGCAGCCCAATCTTCTTTGATTTTCCAAGGAGTAAAAATTGCAAGTCCGACCCACAATGATTTTTGCATCAATCAAGTTCGGTTCCCATTTGAAAAAGCTAACTTTGGTCTCCATTAAAATGCAGCAATCAAGTTTGAAATTAATCCCACACCTGCAAGGTCCGGCCCACACACAGATTCATTTGATTTTCTTTTAAAAATCAAAATCTATTTCTTTGGCCCATTCAAAGGCCAGCTGCAACCGGCCCACTTGATTCAATCTTGGAGCAGCCCATTGGAGTTTCCCATTTTATTTTCAAAAGCAATCAAGTCCGGCCTTTTTCTATGTCATTTGATTTTGAAAATGAAAATGAAATCCGGCCCATAACTTCCAAACAAGTCCGGTCTTTGCATCATTTGTGATTAAATGAGCTCCATGGCCCAAATGATCTGCAGCAAAGAAAAAAAACAAGAAATATCGTCACTTGGGAATTAGTTATATATTTTTTTCATTTGTGATTAAATGAGCTCCATGGCCCAAATGATCTGCAGTCCGGCCCAAACAAGAAAATTCAAATCTTTTTCTTGAGTCTTGAAACAAATCCGGCTCACTTGATTCCTTGCATCCCATGGCATTTGATTCTCTTATTTCTTCATTTACTTAAGGGTCTTTATTGAGAGATGAGATTTTTGGGATTTATTCTTTATTAACCTGCAATTAAAGATAAAAGCAATTATTAATGCTGTATTTATTCATATAAAATAGATAATGAGGGTATAAAATTGTAATAAAATGTGATTATCAATTCCTTATGACGAACAAGGTAACGACTCCTCCTACTGACGAACAAGGTAACGTTAGTTTGATAGTCTGATACTTGGTAACCTCTCATATAACCATACTTAGTTTTCGTAGGGAGTCAAGAAAAAGGAGAAATTCAAGGTGATACTACTTCTCCTGGATTTATGAAAACTAAGGAGCCCAGTTTCGTCCAACAAATGCATGATGCAGTAGATGAAAAACCTGCTGGCGCTCGAACGACCCCTCATACTAACGTCATTCCACTAGCCCCAAGCGTAGGTATGAGTATTTCCCCATTTGGAGGGCAATTATGAGAAATGAGTGAGTCAGAATGCGTACCTCTTCTAATGACCTGTGCACATTTTCTCCTTTTAGTAAAACTAAAGGAAGCGGGTGCAAGTAGTAGAGTCATCGAAACCACTACGACCACTGAAGGTAATATTGATTTCCATTTTGTATAGGCTCGTACATGTATCTATGTGTTCATGATTCAATATATCCTACAGATGCCATGACGAATGAACCGGCCGAAGGGGAGTCCGCTCACGCTGTTGAGGTTGAGAATTTTAATAAACACAACCTCGATCTTGATCTTTCGGAAGACGACCATCAGTATATCTCCGATTTATTATCAGGGAAAACTCCTGGTGTGGCTACAGGACCAACTGTTGGAGTTGGTTCAACTAAAGCAGGTTCCTCTGAAGGTAGGGATTTTATTCTATAACCTCCATTGTCTCTTTGTTAGTTAACTTTAAATAATTATATGAGAGTTTTAATTATAGCACAAATTGTCAAAACCGGTGCAACTACAATTATCGGAATATCTGATCAGCCTGACGGTCTTGGTTTCTTGTTGTTGGCAAGAAGCAAGGTCGAGACTCAATCGTTAGTTCTTGAGTCTCAACCTCTCACCCATTTAGACCGAATGATGATATAAGCTGTTGCCACCACTAAGGTTAGTCCTGTCGTAACAATTGTGAGACCAACTGAAGAAGTTGGTACATCGACAGCTGTTGTATCCGGAACACCTCCGTCCGTTCATGAAGTTGAAAGGGTGGTAACAAGCACAAGACATCAAACTGATATAGCGGATACATCGACGATTGTTATCCCTGAACAAACCCCGATTGCTGTCGACGCTGAACTAACATTGTTGAGACAAGGAAGCCAAATTGGAGGATCTTTTGTTGGGCTCGGTATTTTTTCGCTCATTATTTCTTTTGAATTTCAAGAATCTCTGTCATTGAATCTGGTTCCAACCACTTTCAAATTGCTTATTTGTTGTCTTTTTCTTGCAGAACTGCCCTCTCTTTATTATTCGATCAAGGCGTTGATGTCGGATAATGATCCAGACATGGCTTTAATCAACCTAGAAATTTGCAACTTTACTTCCTTTCTAAGCGCGATGATTGACAAAATCCTTCATCAGGGGTTATCCTTTGACCAATTCAGAAGATCTCTTGACTGTTAGGTGTCAGGAATCAAGGAGGAAGGATATCCAGACTTAGCCGATTCCATTGCTGCAGACTTGGTTTATTTAGAACAGGAGCTCGAAAAGCTAAAGAACCTCAAGGCTGCTGGTGCTTCCTCATATATAGATGCTCAAATGGAATCAAGGCTGAAGGAATGGCAAGACACCTAAGTATCTATCGAGACTGAGCTCCGAAAATAAGAGAATCGTGTCACGCAAATGACAATAGTTCTCTCAAGGAAGGAAAAGACCCAGGCTGAACTGATCGATTCTTTAACTTCGAGTCACGAGGAGATAGCCAACCTTGAGAAGGCCTTGAAATATGCCAAGGATTCTCATGTCATCCTTGAAAGTGAATTGGTCGGTATAGAACGCACTCGAAGGCAAATGCTTGAGACTTTAGAGCCTGAAAAAGAAAAGTTAGCCAAGCTAAAAGATGAGGCTGCGAAGGCGTTGAATGCCACCGAGGATTCTGTCAGGGCTAATCTGAAGACCGAGCTTGAGCAAGCCTATGCAGAGGAGCTCTCTAAACTAGAACAGCAAATTTGTAACCATAAATTGTCTTTGGATTGATAGAACACTTTTCTTGTATCAGAACTTCTTTTGTACTTTTTTCAAGTTCTTTTCATGAATAAAATAAACTTTTTGCTCATTTGAAGTCCTATATGCTTACTCATTCTTGTTTAGAATAAATAAACATAATACTCATAGGATTTTTGGCAAACCCTCAGCCGTCAACTGATTTGATATGCCTTTACCGATCACCGTTTGAGTCAGGCTAGCATGTAGATTGTCTAAATCCGGTCTACATATAATGTTATGCTAAATGACTTAAACTCTCTTAGAATGTATACTACAACGTTGAATATGTAGGCTACATGTATTAGATGTAGGCTACATGTATTAGATGTAGGCTTATCTCTAATAAGGGATCGAGATAACGTCCCACATGTAGGCATGGATTCGGAGATTATTACTTTAATAATAACCATCGGCTATGATCTTGAATACGTAGGTTTTGTCGTTTATACGGGAATGTACCACCCGACAGCGTGTGTTAGACGCAGACTTATCTCTAATAAGGGATAGAGATAACGTCCCCCATGTATAAAAGATATGGATTCGGTGTTGAAAAATTTTCTCTTCTCTTGGGGCACAGACGAACCCGATACTGGAGGGGAAGAATTTTATATTCTATCTCCGGGTCTCTTTTTTGGTTGGTAGAGATGAACACGATATCGGAGAGGAAGAATTTTATATTCTATCTCCTGGTCTCTTTTTTTGTTGGTAGAGATGAACCCGATGCCAGAGAGGAAGAATTTTATATTCTATCTCTTGGTCTCTTTTTTTGTTAGTAGAGATGAACCCAATGCTAGAGAGAAATAATTTTATATTCTATCTTCTAGTCTTTTTTTTGTTAGTAGAGATGAACCCGATGCTGGAGAAGAAGAATTTTATATTCTATCTTCTGCTACAAAAGAAACTCAAAGTGGGATCTCCATTTCGAGAATTGTGAAGGTGAAACTAAGAGTGGGATCTCCACTCTGAGAATCAAAAAGATTTAGATAACCCTAACTTTTATAGGATTGGTTACCTAATCTGAAGATGAATTTCTCATTTATCAGAATGAAATTCCGACTTTAGCCAAAGCTGTAGACATTTGACTAAAGAGGAATTTATGGAAAGGAAGTTTCAGTTCTGAAAATGGACCTCTCGTTCATGGAAGGAATCAATAGGGGATTTTGGCTTTTGGTCCTAACTGTAGAAAGGTTTGACCAAAAAACAGTGTAGTGAAGATACAAATAACAATAAGGATGTTAACTTGTACAAATCACTCAGTGGGGGTTTTCGATGTCAAGTAATAAGGACCTAACATGAAGGGTTTCACTAATTACTATGGATCACCAGATTGAACTTTTGAATGTTGTATCATAACTTCAACAGTGGAAATGTTAAAGACTAGACACAGTGGGAGTTTGAAGGATTTTAATCCATGAAGGATTTTAGTGGACCCACTGTCAATTAATTTGATCGGTGAGGGATTTTGTGGTGACGGGTTGTAGATCATCGAGCACTCGACAATTGCACCATGGGGGTTTCGTGAGGAAAGATTGACTATATGCAGTCGTTGAATCTCATCTTAACGAAAAAATGCTTGGAAAGTCACAGGGGAGATTCTTAATCATTTTAGAAATAATGAGATAACCACAGTGGGAGATTCTTAATTAATTATATAATAATTAAGAATGAATAATTCAGATGATCAGTTTTTATCTTGAATAATCGGTTGATCTCGGGTTATCCTTAAAAATACCCTGTACAGTATTCTCTAGGATCTTCCTATTTAAATAGGTTATCCTGAACGTACTAAGGATAGTACTTCTTCAGAAACTTCCCATTTATTGGCATCATGAGTTTGTGGCCATCTTAGGTGATCAGACGATATGCACCGTTTGAATAGACTGTCTCTATTACAAACAGTCATTTCCATTTGGGTTGGAATTTTCCTTTCTTCTTGGAATTAAGAATCATTGGTCGTCGAACAGCAAGAACCAGGTATCCTTCTTTGAAGCTTCATTGTCGGACTCTAGAGCAGCTCTACCTCCTTTGGGAGTACCGAGTCCGACAACGTTGCTTGGTCTTGGAGTCCCGAATAACCTAGTCTCAGGCTCTAGAGCAGCTCTACCTGCTTTGGGACGATAAAATCCTCCCGGGGATGCCCAGCGTTGGCCTCTACCAAGCCCTCAAGGGTTATTTACTAGGAGGGGCTCTAGTCAAGCAGGAGCAACTCTCTCAGCTTGAGTACACATGAGGCATCCACACCAAATTCCAAGATGTGTTGGATGCTGAGGGGTCGGCTTGGGAAGAGGCCGAGAAGAAGGCCACTGCAGTGGTGGTCAAGCTAGTAGCTTGGAAGTAAAGTGATAACGAATTAGAGACACATGAGAAAACGCTTGAGTGGCTCAAGGCGCATAGCAACAAAAAATTAGCCATGATCGACAAGCTCAAGAAGACATTGGTCACTAGCACAAGATCCATTAGCGGGACGACTGAGTGAAATACTTGGAGGATGAGCTCATGGTCGAAAGGTGAGAGAGCAGGATCGCCTTTGAATAGGCTCGGCTGGCTTGGTAAAGCAACGGAGTTCTAGTGTAAGGTAAAGGAGGATGTGATGTGCATGGAGAAAGCTAAAAGAGGGGGGGGGGGGCTGCGATATGGCATTGGAGGGCCAATAGACAATAAGAGTTATCTCTCACTGAAATGCAGGCACTATAGGGTCTCCTTAGCTAGCTCTAACCTAACGCCTATCGGTGGAAGTTGTAGAGAAATACCATGACAGCCCTTTAGGTAAGGTAGAGGTAGCTCTGGCTTGCAAAGATAGCTTTGGTTATCTCCTGGCGTGAATCCCTCATGAGTTGAAACCCGACCATGATTGATTCTATTACCTCTCTCAGGTCACCAACTGCCTCGATGCCCTCAAGGAGATAGAGAGGAAAGGATGTGGACTAATATTGGATGTAGATGATGGTGATGAGGGAGGTGAGGAATCAGGAGAAGGCTCTGCTCGACATAGCTGGGCT
>NC_033801.1:38670014-38685996 GCF_001876935.1 Asparagus officinalis | reverse complement strand
GTAGAGGGATGATCAAGATGAAGAAATCAGATCGGTCCCCCAGTCAACTCATAAGCTGGCTCTTGAGTCTAGTGCCATACTCTCTAGTCTTACACCTGATTCGAGTCAAGCTCCTTGAGAGTTCTATGTATCTTCTGTTTGTTTCTTTTTTTTTGCATTCTCCTAATATAAATATATATTTTAATATATGAATAAAGATTACTTTCGCTCACTTGATTTGTGCACCTTTCTTATTTATATTCGTCTACAATTTACCTCGTGTTGAGATTCGCAGTTGAGACGAGTCGGGTTCATGCCTTGGGTTTTATTGGTAATGAAACCAAGGTCTTATAAGTAGGATTCGATCGAGTTGATGGCGTGCCTTGATTTTATCCCGAATGGGCACAAAGGTCTTTAGGCATGTGCATGACCTAAACGTTTTGTATTACCCCTAATCCAAACTTGCATATGCTAATAAATTTTTTTTAAGATTGTTTTCATCAAACCTAAGAAAAAGATCTAATTGTTTTCTTTTTAAGAAAACTAAAAAGATCTAAACATTTTTGAAAAAGAAGAAGAAGGAGAAAAAACCTAACTAAATAAATTAAAAGTCAATCACTTGAATAATCACCCTTAATTTTTAGTGTTAAGTCTAAACCCCACTAGACTAGCTTTGAGCTAAAAACTTCTTTAGTAAAAATATCCAAGCTTACTTGATCAGTTAGCCAGATAAGAATGGTACTAGAGGGACGTCGGGGATCGTTTATGATCCTCTTTCCTTACAGAGCACTTTAGACAACCCTTAAACCTAACCTTAGATACTGATAGAGTCAAATAAACTTAAACTGATTCACTTAAGAAATGCTTATTTCATATTAAGCTCAAACCTTTAGACGCCAACATCTAACAAATTTGAAGTCTTGGGTTTGTGTAGTGAGGAATTAGTTATTTTTAGGCTAAGAAATGAGTGGTAAAATCTCTCACCTTATTTTGATTTGTGGTTTTTATCCTTAAAAGTATTTTCAAGTGTGTGTTCAAATCAAAATGCCCAAATTACTTTGGTAAATTCCTACTAACTATATGTAAATGTAACCTAAAAAATTAAAAATAGTTACAAGAGGATGCTAAAAGATATTTTTAATTAGGTTCACACAAATAAATAAATATGTGAAAGAGATCTCTTGTTTGAATTTATTATATTAGTTAGTAGTTATTCAAGTAAATTGTGAATTTTGTTATGGTCAAAAGGGCAAAATTTCTACTAGTTCCTAATTATCTCTAATTGTGAAAACCTAACTAGAGGGTGTAATTGAAAATTGTAAGAAAGAGCACTCACTTTTTTTAAAGGGTTGGCCCTTGAAGCAAATCCTCTTTTTTTAATTTTCAATCTTCTTCTAGTATAGTCGTTCACAATGAAACATACAAATTAAAGAATCAAAATAATAAAAAATATCCTAATTATAAGCATCTTTCTTTGCAATGGTGCTAAAAACTTGATGCGTCTTAAATGCAAGATTACAAGTTTACAACTAATGTGTATAGTATGCAAGTATCAATCCCAAGAGGAATGAGTGTAGTAGAAAAAAATTCTAAAATAGTTCTTGAAATGTATAAGAAAAGAATGAGGGTGTAGAGATTGATTGGGTGTGATTGTTGCAAATAAAAAGGCAAAAAACAAGAAGAGAGAATGAAAGAAAGAGAAGAGAGAAAACAAGAAAATAAAAATATATAATAAAACCAAAAGAAGAAGCAAATAAAGATATCGAAATCAAGTAAATAAACTAGGAATCTAAGATTGAAACCACTACTTAATTACTGTTTGGATTTAAAAACTACTCTCTTTTTAACTCTCATATTACTTAGATTTCTAAAGCATTGATTACCAATTTGTTGAAAATAAGTATAATCTATCAAAAATACATTCAAGCAATATTATCATTCAATATAAATAAATAACTAGATAGTAATTTTATAATTGATGAACTATTAAACTACTTAAGATAAGTATAGCCTATTAATTTCTTTTTTTATCAATTATTATTCTAGTTGATTATCCTAAGCATGATCATTTAAGAACATAAAAAAAGAGCAATTCAAAAACAAAAACAAAAATTAAATTATTTTCATTTAACCCAATAAATCCTAAAAAATTGGCTGCTCATACTACAAAAGAAAATAAATCCTAACTTACAAAGCATGAATAAAAAAGAAAGAAAATAAAAATCTAAATTACTAAGCAATAATAAAAAGTAAGAAATTAAAATCTAAACTACAAGACATAAAAAGTAAGAAGTAAAATCCTAAACATGCATTTTTAAGCAAAAAAATAAAAGAAAACAATGAAAATTTTCATTATAAGGAGTTGGCCTCTTGTGAAGCAAATCTTCATCATCAAAAAAGAACAACAACAAAATTAAAATTAGAAATGCTTTTATTTATTGTAAACTAAAGTTTACAATTTAGAAGGCCTAATTAAAGGCCCTCCTCTCCAAAAAGGAGTTTACAAAATTTTTATATATATCCCTCACCCTCTCTCTTACCCTCACCCTTATTTATAGCCTGAAACAATTAATCAACATTAACCCTTCAATTAGTCTAGAGCTTCAAGAAATTAAAATCAGCCATTGATGTGTTTCCTTTACAACCTAATCAATTACCTAATTGATTAGCCCATCAATTAGTTTGTAATAGAATTTATTTTATTGTATTGACTTATTGATTTGATTTCTTCTTAGTCTTTTGGGCTTTGTGGGCTTCCTTTAGGCTTTTTAGTAGGCTTCAAGAAGAGGTTTTTTGGCTTGTTTGAGCTCTTATTTGATAAGTGTAGGCTGTCTAAAAATCATAATAGATAGCTGATTCCCCATCAAACACCGATGATGAAAGTTACAATCTGACGACTTTCACAACAACTGATGAAAGCTCTAATCAACAACCTTCACAATCAACATCGGGGTTACAATCTGACGACTTTCACAACAACTGATGAAAGCTCTAATCAACAACCTTCACAATCAACATCGGGAGTTACAATCTGACGACCAACCTTCACAATCAACATCGGGAGTTACAATCTGACGACTCTCACATATCAAAGAGCTAAAGAAAAGAATACAAAACGACGATCTTTGCAACACTCTGACAGAAAGAGACTACAAATCGATGGTCTCTTCAAACTAAGATATGGAAGTCCTCCCCGCTTACCATCATCAAGATGCAACACTAATTCGACCATGGACGCAGGTCAAACCTGGCTGCAAACGCAGCTCACATTCAGCTCTAAACGCTGCAAACGTAGCTCAGATTCAGCTACCAACGCAGCTCATGTTCGGCCACAAACACAGCCTCCGAAAGCTGCCAACTCAGCTTTCATCCGTTGCCAAACCCAGCTTCCAACAAACAGCCAAATGAGCTTCCAGCCGCTGCGTTCGAGATTTCAGACACTGCGTTCAAGCTTCCAGACACTGCGTTTGAACGCAGAATTCACACCAGAACGCGGATTTTACGTTTGACTCATTCAAACACGAGCTGAACGGTTTCAAAACCGTTTCTCACGATCTGAGGGGATCACAACTCCACTCAGGAGTGATTTAAGGGGTGGCTACATCCCATTAGTCCCACTCATGAGTGAATTAAGGGGGCGGTTACACCCCTTAATCCCTTATAAATAACTAAAAAATCAGTTTAGAGGGGCTGGCCTTTTTTGGATCCTTCTCCTTGGCAACAAAGAAGAGATCTTTGGCTTGTCTAACCAATTACGGTTAAGATCAATCAACTCATCAAGAGTTCTAAAACTTACTTTGTAAGTTCTACATAGCGTCAAATCGTAAGGTGGGGATACCGTTCTAGTGAATCAAGACATTCGGATCGTCAACTGAGAGCAAACTCGATGCGAGCATTTGAGGGAGGCACTCCATCGCCACCGTGAAGAACCCATAATTAAACAAATGGGAGAATCCAGATCATTCTCCTCTCTTTTGTAATCAGAATTCAAATTGTAATTAAGATCGAGAGAATATAAATCAAATTTCTTTCATTTTCTTTACTACAAACTTTCCACAAACAATAAGTCCTTTATTTCCTGTGAATTCATAAAACAACCGATACTACCAAGTATATTTATTCAATAAAATAGATAATGAGGGTACAAAAGTACAATAAAATATAGTTTTTAAAATCTTAACTAAATAAATCAAAGATAAACCACTTAATCAATCACTCCTAATTTCTAGGATTAGACCTAAACTACACTAAACTAGCTCCGAACAAAAAATTTCTTTAGTGAACGAACTCAAGTTTACTTAATCAGATAGCTAGGTAAGGATAGGACTAGAGAGGGGTTGGAGACCGTTTACAACTTTTGTTTCTTGCAGGGCGTCTTACACACCCTTAAACCTTGCCTTAGACGTCAACAGAATTAAATAAACTTAAACTAGTTTACTTAAGAATTTCTTGTTTACTATTGAGCTTGAATCCTTAGGGTCCAACGTCTAATAAAATTTAAAGACTTGGGTTTGTATAGTGGTAAATTAAGTTATTTTTGGGACTAAGGGAATGGTAATGAAATCCTCCACCTTATCTTGATTTGGGTTTTTGCTCTTAGAGATATTTTTAAGTGTGTGCACAATTCAAAATGCTCAACATCATTTCTATAGTTCTTACTAATTGTACTCATATGCAACCCTAAACAATGAAATCAACTACAAGTGGATGCCAATTTTTTTATTAGTTTTAAAAAAATGAACAAATGTGAGAAAGAGAGCTCTTGTTTGAATTATTATCTTGTTTAATAGTTATTCAAATAAATGCTGGATTTTATTATGGTCAATAAGAGAATTTTTTTAATTACCTAATTGTCACTCATTTGAGAATCCTAATTAGAGGGTTAAATTAAAAATTACAAGAAAGAGAACTCACCTTTGCAAGGGGTTGGCCGCTTTTGAAGTAAATCTACTTTTTTAATCTTTAATCTTCTTCTAGCCCAGTTCTTCACAATAAGCACACAAATCAAATAACCAAAATAGGAAAATTCCTAAATACGAACATCTCCCCAACAACAGCACTAAAAGCTTGATGTGCTCTAACTATAAACATTGTAAGTGCACAACTTGTGTGTGCAGCATGCAAGTGTCGATTCTAAGAGGAAGGTGTATTCTAAGAAAGATCCTAAATTAGTTCTTGAATTATTATAAAAATGCATATAAAAATGCTAAAATAAGAAGAGAATAAAACCAAGAGAAGAACCCATAAAAGAGACAAAGAAAATCAAGTTATAAAATAAAAAAAAAATCTATCATTGAATCCACTAGTTAATTCCTATTTGGATTTAAGAACTACTCTCTTTTAGTTATCCTATTACTGGATTTCTTAAGCATATTATCAAGTTATTTAATATAAGTGTAACATATCAAATTCATGTCTAAGCAATGTTACTATTCATGAATAGAAATAAATAACTAGGAAGTAATGTTATAATTGAAATGCATAAACTATCAAGCCATTAAAGATAAGTGTAGCCTATTAAATTTTTTCTACCAATTATTATTCTAGTTGATTATCCTAAGCATGATCAATTAATCATAAAAGAGAGAAATTTAAAAAGTAAATAGAAATTAAATTAGTTTGTTCAAATCCAAGATAATATAAGAAAATTAGCTATTTATACTACTCCTAGAAAGTAATAATTAAAAGCAAGAAAATGCTAAATTACAAAGTATAAAACAAACCATGAATAAAAAGCAAGAAATTAAATCCTAAACATACAATTCTAAACAAGAAATAAAAAGGGAAGATAAAAACTTACATTGTAAGGGGTTCTACCCTTGTGTAGCAAATCTTCATCAATATAAGAGAAGAAGAATTAAAAAAAAGAAAAAAACTTTTATTTCTTTGCAAAACTAAAATATTACAATTTGGAAGGCCTTCTCAAAAAGAGTTGTCCTTAACTCCAGAAAAATATTTATAAAATGTTTATGTATCACTTACCCTCTCTCTACTCTTATTTATAGCCTACATCAACCAACATCAGCCCTTGAATTCAATTTGGCTCTAGGAAATAAAAATCAATCATTTATTGGTTTTTGTTAGAAACTAATCTATTAGCCCATCGATTCCTAATTGATTAGTTAATCGATTAGTTCATTGATTAGTTAATAATAATTTTTTTTCTTCTTTCATGACTTATTGACTCGTCTCTTCTTAGGGTTTTGTGGGCTTCCTTTAGGCTTCTTTTCGGCTTGAAGTAGAGGTCTTTTGGGTTTTTAAATCTTTTGTTGTATAATTTCTTTATTTTCAATAAACTCAAAAAATACGTGATATTAGTAAGTGTTAGGTCTCAAGTTTATGAGCCTATTGTCTAATCTTGTTCTAATGATTAACAAACAAATTTCTAATCATGGGTTCTAGTATTTTTGTTTTCCTCCTATATGTAATCCAGGTTGAATAAAATTGACCTTAACAACGATATCTTGGAGGTTGGCGAAATCAGAATGAAGCCGTCACAATTCAAGTTAAATACAAGTTTGTGCTTTATCCCTTTTATCAAGTTAGAGGATCACCCAAGATCAAGCATCATGCAGATTATTTGCCTTGGGTATAGTAGTTTAAGTGTTTATACTTTATGTGTTATGCTTAAAGCTCAAATTATTCATATACACACACATATTAGTTTATGATTATCGTTTTTGAGAATATAATGTGTTTTTAGATTATAGACTAAAAAAATACTATTTTACATCTTATCTAAAGTCTATCAATCCATTAAAAAGAATCTCAAAACTTGTTTGAAAGAATTTCATCAAAATCATGTTTTTAACAAGTTCATATATTGACTATTTTTCAAAATAGTAATTTTTCACATATACGAAGTGATATTTTAGAAATTTCTTTTCTAACATGTTTATTTTGATATAAATAGACTTTTTTCTAAGTTTTACTAATTTTGGAATTATTTTGCTATTTTAAAATGAATTTAGAAAATCAAGTTTTCAGCAAATCAAGTAGCTGATATTTCAGTCATCAGTCGACCGATGGATGAGATTGATCGACCGACCAATACAAAATTTTTAGTCTGAGTTTTTCAATCTCATCAGTTGAATGATTACTTAAATTAATCGACCGAATAGTATTTTTCAGTCGACCGATACAGTTCATCAGTCAACCGAACGACTAGTTTTCTGTAACGACTAGTTTTTGTGGAGCTTTGTTTTTGAGGCTATAAATAGTCCTCAACCCTTAGTTTTTTTACTAGAGTTTTACAAGATAGTTTTGGGCATTTTGTTTCATGTTTTCAAACATCAAAGTGTGTTTTGTTTGTGTGAAGAAGGTTTCACAAAGAGAAGAATCTTAATTTCGGTTTTGAGGCGTTCAATCTCAAATCTCTTGCAGGCAGTGAAAATTGCCTAAGTGTCAGAGCTCGCCTGCTAAGAGCTTGGGCTCGTTTGCATTCAAACAAAGCCCAGCAGAGCTGGCCTGCAGAGCTCAATTGCCTATATTCATTGAGCTCGCCTGTAGAGCTCAACGTCGCCTGACTAGCCTCGCCTCCTTATTGAGCTCGCCCGTAGAGCTTAACCTCGCTTCTTTATTTGAGCTCACCCGTAGAGCACAACCTCGCCTGTCTATAGAGCTCGCCCGCAGAGCCCAGTCGCCATTCCTTATTGAGTTCGCTTAAAGAGTTCAACTTCGCATCTTTATTGAGCTTGCCCGTAGAGCTCAACCTCACCTCTTTATTGAGCTCGCCCACAGAGTTCAACCTCGCCTATTTATTGAGCTCGTCCGTAGAGCTCAACCTCGCCTCTTTATTAAGCTCGCCCGTAGAGCTCAACCTTGCCTTTTCATCGTGCTCGCTCATAGAACTCGATCTCTCCTGTTTATTAAGCTCGTCCGTAGAGCTCAACCACTCCCAATTGTTGAGTTCGCCCGCAGAACTCAGCCTCTCCTTATACTATTGAGCTCACCCGTAGAGCTCAATCTCGCTTGTTTATTGAGCAAGTCCATAGAGCTCAAGCATCGCCTGTTAGCTTGACTCGCTCGCATGAATCAAGCTCGTCAAAACATTAAGCTAGACAGCATGAGTTTAACCTCGCCTAAATGCTTCGCTCATTCGCACGAGCCAAGCATGCCTGCAGGGAGTTCGTCCACATGAAATCCGCTTGCCAACGAACACTAGCTCACATATTGGAGGGGCCCACCAGCCGACCTTGCCTGTTCACCAAGCTCGCCTGAGCATTCAGATAGCTCTTGAGCTCGCCCGTAGCTTTGCCAGCCTCGCCTGAGCAATGCAAGTGGGCTGCTTGCTTATGGGAGTGGGCCTACCCACTTCCTACGCCCTGGGTAATGATGAGGCATGGGTCTCACCTCCCATATAGTTGTCACATCCCACAGCTAGGGGAGTGCATGGTGCTCCTCACACACTAGTGGTCAAATCCCACAAATCAAATGATAGCCCATACCATCCCTTGCCTATTTAAAGCCTCCTTCAACCAACAGGAAAGAGGTTGGACATAGGCTGGAGAGAGGTTGGTCATAGGGTTGGTGGTTGATTGGCTGAGGTGGCATTTCTATTGGCAAGGCTCTTCAATCAGAGACTTGTTTTGGCTCACTTGCTTGGTAGAATATTCCTAGCTCATTGCTTGGATTATTAAAGTAGACTTGATCTGAACTCTAAGATTTGAGGCTCATCGGCTCTTTACAAACTCTTGCATCGTAGCTCTCTCTAAGCTCGCGGCTCTGATTTGAGGCGTCCTACTGCTGCCAACGAACCCATGTTAAACAAGGAGGGCCATTCCCTTCTCATTAGTTATAAAATATTGATTGTAGTTTGTAATAAGCTATTCTTATAAGAACAAATGACCCCTCGAGTCGGGAAGTCAATATTTTTACATCCAACAGAGGATGGTGACCACAGTGGGAGAAACCATTCACTCATATGAATTGGTGGTGGCGCAGTTCGACGAAGTTATGAAAAAGACAACTATTGAGTCCCTTATGATCGAGTTCGACCAAGCCAAGTATGAAGAATACTTGTCTTCTTCCTCCTCTAGTAGCCATGCATCACGCAAGCGCTACAGAGTCACGCGTGTGGCCTGACTCCAAGTGGTCGAGGCAGTAGCGCCTGAGAGCTCTACCCGAGCTAAGGCAGGGGGTTCTATCTCCCCCAAGCTAATCAAGGCCAAACAAGCAAGCTAAAGGACTGCTTGTTAGGTTCTCAAGCAACCCACGTAGTCCCTCATGCAAGAGGAGATTGTGGTGCATGTCGGCGCGGACCACGCCTTTGCCGTCAACATGAACGCTTCCCTCTCCAAAAGAGCCTAAGTTTTCGTCTCCTACGATGGCCTGAATTACTATTTAGGCCTAAGATGATCTAGACAGGAATGTAAAGTTCCTAGATTTGGCGGATCGAGTCGATCAGGCGAGCCTACCTATTCAAGCGGGTCCCCTGCATTGGCAGAATTCCCCAAACAAACGAACTTATCGTTCTAGGCGAACCTGACATTTTAGGCGAGCCTCACTCCAGCAACCGAGTTCCTGGGCGGACTTAGCAACTCAAGTGAACCCACCAAATCAGGCGGGCTTCACTCTTCAAGTAGTGTGTCCAAAATAGGCGAATCGTCCAAATCAGGCGAGTCACCCAGATCAGGCGAGCTACGCCTTCAAGTGGGCAAGCTCCACACAACATGCGAGCTTCGCCTCCCCAATAGAAGCCAGCATGTAGGTGAACCTCAGTAGGACCGCCTGAGGACCAGCCATAGCCAAAAAGGCAAAGCCAAAACATCTCAAGTGAGTGAACTCGCCTGAATGAATAGATGACACGAGCTCGTGAGCAGTCAGCTGAAGCTCGCTAAAACTCTTGACCACGCCTGTCAAAGCAAGGTCGCCTGAAGGAGCAGTCGGCTCAAACTTGCCAGCAGTCGGCTGAAGCTCACCCAAACTTTAGACCTCACCTGTCAAGACAAGGTCACATGAAGTCGACACTTGGGAAATCCCCCAAACGTTCTCACTCCGACTCCATTGAGTCTCTTCCATGCAATTGCACATCTGGTCCTTCCGACGCTGGGGGTTGCCACCACCAACCCATAGGAGATCTTAGGGATCATCTAACTCACAAATGCACTATTCACGAGGCAAACCCTCAGTGTCATTGTGAGAGGCTCATCCAGATGGTACTTATCAACTGCCAGTGCACTAAGGCACCGAAGCCATCAGTCTTCGAGAGGCTTTCCCAACAATCTCCCAAGCCAAGACATCCCCATCGAATACGCCATCGTCAGAAGAGGCGAGCCATGGGTGACTTAGAGCTTCTAACAACCACAGTCAACATGATAGGAAAGGGTAAATCCTAGTATTCAGATTCATCAGATCCTAAATACCCCGGGATTCAAATGGCCCCTTGTTGAAAATAGAGGTGTACACCAACGCACTCATCTTCAGACAGGAGTGGCTATCCCGTTTGATTATGCCCATTTATCACCCATCTACGACAACGAGGATGAGGTGTACTCAGCAGCGATAACATCTCAGACCTCAAGCTTAGCCTATGGCAAGCACACAAAGGTGCACATGGCCGAATCCTCGGAAGACTTGGCCAAGAAGTTTGAGGAATAGAAGGCAACCATCAACTCTCTAAAAGAGTAGATGGCATAACTTCTGAGCAAGAATAAGAAGAAAAAGAGAGGAACCGACAAGGACCCTCGAGGAATAGAGAGTGAGAGTTTACTCCTCCTCACACATTTGAAGAGGAGAATAATCACGGATCACGTTCAGATTATTCCCTCAAATCTTCAGAAAGGATGTCTCGCTCCGGCAGCTCTCCTCGAGACAAGAGGCTCAATGAATTCTAGAGCCAACTCGATGCCTTGAAACTCCAAAAGAACATGAGCGAGCTAGGGGTGGTCAGGCCGTATCCACCCGAATGGGACACGGTCTCCTACCCGGCAAAGTTCAAGCCGATGAGCATGGTCTAATTTGATGGCAAGGGATCTCCCTTGCAGCATATCTACTATTTTCTATCCCAGACAGAATTTCTCACGGGGAACGACGCCATCCTCACCCAACTGTTCATCGGAACCCTAAAGTGGGTAGCCTTTAAATGGTTTCGCAAGTTGGAGCCAGGCTCCATTAATTCATGGGCCAATGTGGAGAGTCTTTTCTTGGCCCATTTCTTTAACAACGATACAGAAGTATTGATGGCCACCCTACTGACCGACAAACAAAAGAAGACAGAGTTAGTCAGCGATTTCATCAAGATATTTAGGAATCGGTCGCTTTAGTGTCGTGACCAAGTCTTCTTGAGTACCCTAGTTGAAATGTGTTGCAACAACCTCTCGATCAACATTCTGTCCAGAGTCGGCGCTGTGGAAACACGAACCTAGAATGAACTTGTTCGCCAAGGTGAGCAAGTCGAGAACATGATCAAAAGATTGAAAACCAAAGAACCTCAGCCCAAGAGCAGAGCTTTAGAACCAAACACCTCTAGGAACCCTCGGTCAAGAGGGAAGGAGATCATGGCTATTGATTCCACTCTAGCCCCAAAACCAGCACAAACGCAAAAGCCCAAGCCCTTCGAGCAATGCCCGCAAAGGCAATACGACTTCACGGAAGACTAGGTGCTGGCTACCTTCAACACTCTTCTCAAGAGCAATAGGATCAAGCTTCTAGAGGTCATGAAACCTGAAGACGTGAACAAAACTGATGATCTAGGCTACTGTGTGTACCACAGATTTGTCGGTCACCACACCTCCAAATTCTATATCCTTAAGGATAAGCTACAAGCTATTTATGACTCAGGAGTCCTAAAGAAGGAGAAAGTGCAGAAGGCGGTGACTACAAACATGGTCACCCTTCAATTCAGAATGGGTCTCCCTAAGGTTCATACACCGGCAAGAGTTGTACCCATCCCCAAGGCGGAACTAAAGATTGTCAACGACAACCCTCACAATCAACGAGGAAAAGGTTTGGTGCCGCAGACCTTACCGTCAGGACAAGTGATTTAGGTTCCTCCTAACCTCCTCGACGACGAGCAATGGATGTTCAACAAGTCCAAAGGCAAGTCTAAACTTTGTCATGTCATTTTGGCAATTCCAGATGATAACAGAGCAGAGGTAGCAACCCTCACCGATTTTGATGAGGAGGCAGATGTATTGATCACCTGAACAGGGAAGGACTTTGCCAAGAACTACCCTCCAATGGCAGAGAGTCCAGCGAGGCTACTAATAGGACTTCCGTTGACAGTTTAGCTAAGTCATGACAAGCCGAGTTCAAGTGGTCAACCCTTCCGGATTGACCTACTCGCGCAGCTGAAAAATATCCTAGCTAGGATCACCCTATACGAGCTTCTGCGGTTGTCCAAAATGACCCACGAAGCCCTACTAGAGGTGCTGACTGATTCAGAAACTTTTGCCACACATTTCTTGCCCACTCCCGAAGAGGAGGTGAAAATGGGATGTCCACAATGCTACTAGGCATCCAAACAGTAAATCCCCTGCATCACTTTCACTCCGGAGGATACGCTCATCAAAAGCATGTCTCACGACCGGCCATTGTACTTCACAGGGTACATCGGCTCCTCGAAAGTAGATAGGATCCAAGTCTATCCATGGTCTGCACTAAGCATTATCCCCCTGAAGCTCATCAAACACTTGCGGGTGCCTCAGAAGCGGTTGTCTTCAACAAACACCACCATCTTTGGTTTTAACGCCTCCGAAACCTGGCCGCTTGGGATTCGCCTCAAATGCCGATTGGGTGACATGAAAACTAAGGTGACCTGCTATGTTATTGACGCAGAACCCTCCTATAACATACTATTGGGCCAGCCATGGATCCATAGCAATAGGATAGTCCCATCCACATTGCACCAGTGATTGAAATATGTGGACGACTGTGACCAAGTGAAGACGGGGGTTGCAGATAAAAATCCCTTCAATGGAGTCGAAAACTACTTCATCGATTCTCTACTCTACCAGGACCCCGAGTAAGCGATGGGCCTTTGGTCGATGAGCCTGGCAGCGACAATGAGGCTGATAGTGAGCCTGAGCATAATAAGTGTCTCATCTTTAATAATATTGAACCCATTGTGATTGGCTATGAAGGCTCTGCTGTAACTGACACTGATGAAGTGGACGAGTTTCTCTTGAGTGAAAATCTTGCATTTGCTTATTTGTCGTCTGGTTCGGAACCTGCTGATGATGAGTTTAGCAACTCGATCTCAAGGATGTACAATGACTTTTCCCTGCACTTGCCTTTGTACTCATCTTTTGTCTAACAGACAAATGATTGAGTCCTCGCAAGCTGTCTTTGTCACACCCGCCCGGAATTTTTCTTGGCAAGAGATTATCTTCGGAAGGATAGACCAACCCACACGCACACTGTGGGACGAGTCATACAAAGTTGTACCACTCCTCAATTCTCATGTTACAGCCCTATTGCAAAATGCATGTTGGAGAGGATAGATTATGACTTCATCCGCAAGGAAGGCTTAAAGTACGGCAAAGGTCGGAAGATGCCCCTTCAACCTGCCTATGTCCCCAAAGGGAAGCTTGACAATTACTATGGCAAAACTCGAAGAGGGCTGGGTTACTCCTCCTCTTCCTTAGAATTGTATTACAGTTTCGACAGAATATCCAATGATGCTCGCTCAGATGATTAATCGTCAACATCTTCAACTTGGGACTCAGACGTCAACATCAGGGCCCTGTTTAAAGATTTCATGGTCAACATGGCTACGGTCGATCCTGCAAAAATCCAAGAGGATGAACATATTCCACTTTACGATGAAGCATGGGATCGCCACATCACAACCCAGTGGAGTGGTTGCTTCGAACAGCGTAAACCACCCACGAAGGACAAAATCCTTTAGATTAATATGGGAGACGAGACAAATCCCAAACCCATATTTATCAGTGACAGCTTACCTCCCTAGGAGAGGAATGACCTCATATTCCTCATACGGGAATATATCGATGTCTTCGCATGAATTATGAGGATATGTTTGGCCTGGATCCTCAGATCGCCATGCATCGCCTTAACATTGGCTCAGATGCCAAACCCGCTAAACAACAGTAGAGACGGTTTCATCCACAAATCATGGAGACGATCAAATCCGAAATGAAGAAGCTGATCAGATCAGGATTCATCAGAGAGGAACAACATCCCAATTGGGTGGCTAACATTGTTCTTGTCTTGAAGAAGAACGGAAAGATCTGCATCTGCGTCGACTTTAGAGACCTCAACGCTGCATACCCCAAGGACGAATTCCCTTTTCTCATCACGGATTTCATCATCGATAACACCTGTGGTTTCGAGAGGATGTCCTTCATGGACAGATTCTCAGGGTATAATCAGATCAAGATGCACCTTGAGGATGAGAAGCACACTTCATTCAAAACTTCGGTGGGGGTGTACTATTACACAGTCATGCCCTTTGGACTCAAGAACGCCGGCATAACCTATCAGCGTGCCATGAGCACTATCTTCCGAGAACATCTATGGAAGACAATCGAATGCTACGTGGATGACTTGGTCGTGAAAAGTTGTGACGAAGACGATTACCTTCAAGACCTGAGATTCATGTTCAACCTCATACGGTCCCATCAACTGAGGATGAACTCCACAAAGTCATTCTTACGCATGACGAGCGGCAAGTTCCTCGGATTCATCATCATGACGAAGGGGATCCACACTGCCTAGGAATCTCAAGGAATTAAGAGGACTACAAGGATGTCTGGCTTACATTCGAAGGTTCATTGAAAATCATTCGGGCAAATGCCAACCCTTCTCCAAGCTTATGAATAAAGGTATTTCCTTCATATGGGACGAACCTTGCCAATAAGCTTTCGAAGAGATAAAAAATTATCTCTCGAATCCACCAGTCTGTTAGACCCTAAGGGGGGGGGGGTTGATTAGGATCTTATGCTAAATTATCTCTCGAATCCACCAGTCTGTTAGACCCTAAGGGGGGGGGGGTTGATTAGGATCTTATGCTAATCTAATCCGATTTTATGCCAATTAAAACTTATTAAAGAACTATTCTTACAAGATAGATATACAAAGAGTTATGTGCAAGAATATGCAATATGAACAAAGAGATATATCCTAGCAATGAGATATATAATGAAATATACGCAAGGGTATATAAACTAACACAAGGATAAACAATCTAAACTAAAGATACAATTGTGATAGGGCAATATAAACAATACAAACACATAATATGATCACAGAGTTCGGACCTTCCGTCCTACGTCTCCGCTCCCCACTCCCGGGGAGAAATCCACTATCACAACCGGGTTTTCTACGCTCACCCGAATAACGTTTACACTTCACAATGTCAGTTTTCAACGTTCACCGATCAACGTTCACAATCACTCACAGTTCGGTTTTCAACGCTCACCGATCAACGTTCACTCCTCACACTCGGTTTTCTAGCTAACCGAAAACTCTACAACACTCTCAAATAACAATAATAGTTGTTCTCTACAATAGATGAGAACTCAATTAAGCTCACTCTCAATTGTTATAACTCCCCACAATCCAATTATACAATGTATGCAAATACAATAAGCTCAATGGTTGTGTGTGTAAGCAATGAGAAAAACAAGTCTAAACTCAATTTAATCTAGCAAAATAATATGACATATTAAGCATAAACAAGCTAGATAAAGAGTTTAAGAAAACTTCTCTAAAACAAGAGTGGAGGGATGTAGATTGAAGCCCAAACAAGATTGATGATCTCCTCAAACTCTTGTGAAATTATCTTCACAAACAAACTCTTAAACACACTCTTTTAAATAAACACAAAACAAGCTTAAACCCTTGTTAAACTCTTTTAAAACATTCTCTTAGATTAGTGATGAAAGATGAGAGCAAGGGGTATATATAGCCTCCCAAAATCCCAAAATCTCAGCCAAAAACCCAACAGAAAAGACCAAAAAGCCAATAGAAAATCTTAGCTGGAACTAGTCGTTGGAGTCTGAAAGACAGTTCGGCTGTCGACCGTGAGAATCGCACGGTC
>NC_033801.1:38655565-38670004 GCF_001876935.1 Asparagus officinalis | reverse complement strand
GCCTAAAAAAAAACTTCCTGATTCTTTGGACTCAGGGGCGGTCGACCGTGGCGGTCGACCGCAAACTGATATATGAGAAAAATAGGTTTAGAAGCAGTTTGATGATTTTGAAACACTATTTAAAAATATCACATAAATTCCAAAAAATATAAAACTTTGGGAAATGATTGTAGACATGATAATACACATGCTACAAAAACTGGTTTTCAAAAAGGACATCCCAAATATAAAATATCATCATTTTACAAATATGTTCAAAAACATGAAAACCTGAAAATTGATATTTTGACTTAAACAACATTTTGAAACCTTATGAAATGATTGTATAGACTTGATAAAAGATATAAAATGTTGTTATGAAGTCCATAACCTAGAAATACAATATTTTCATAAATATGCATATTCTATGCAATATATTCTTAAACACAATATAATATGAAACAAATGAAAATGTGAAAAGCTATGTTTGTTGTTTCATATCTATGTAGCTAAACCAAAACATATATGTATATATATATAACTATATATATATAACTATATATATATAAAACCAAAACGTGTATGTGTGTATATGATTGAGCTTAAAGTACTAACACACATAATATAAAACCTAAACTAAATTACCCAAGCTTGATCTTGATCTTCAATTAAGCTCGTCTTGGTACACTTGTGGATGAAGCTTGAACTTGTATCTTTAACTTGAATGTACATTGCTTCACTCCACAATTCCGCCAACCTCCATTGGACATGATCGTGAATGCGCAATTCTATCCATCCTCCAACATATTGTTTGCCTAGAATAAATATAAAACACAAACACTAGACAAACAATATTAGATGTATATTGTTTGTAAATCATCATTAAAACAAGAAGGTCAACACAATCTTGGCGGCCCCGGTCTCAGGCAAACCCTTCCTAATCTATGTGAGAGAAATGGAGCATTCTCTTGACACTCACTTAGCACAAAACGACAATGCCAGCTACAAGCAAGGCATCTATTACCTGAGTAGGACCCTTCAAGGAGCTGAATGGCGATACCCTATGGTCGAAAAGGAATGTCTAGCCTTAGTATTCACAATTTAGAAAATGCGACACTACCTGGTTGGTCAAACCATACATGTCATTTCCCGGATGAATCCGATCCGAGTCTTCATGACACAGCTTGGGTCCTTGAACTAGCGCCTGGCACGATGGGCACTCTTGATATATCTATACTATATCCACTTCATGCCACAGAAGTTTGTCAAAGGACAAGCAATCTGCGATCTCATGGTCATTGACCCGCTCGAGTCAAAGATTGACCTTTTTGAGGACATGCCAGACAAAACCCACAAGGTCAATGCAACCTCGCAGGAAGAAGGCTGGTGACTGTACTTCGATGGTGCATCTCGTGTGGGCACAAGTGGGTCTATCATCGAAGATGTGGGGGTGGTCTTGGTTTCTCCGCAAAATCATGTATTACCCCGAGCTTTCTTACTAACTGAGACATGTACCAAAAACATGGTTGTGACGCCCTTATATTCATACATGACTGTAGTCCAAGATGAACCCATAAATGTCAAACCTGCCATGCACCCACACTGTGCAATAACAAGTTTTACCAATCACAACAATATCCTCTAGTGGAATCAAAATAAAATGCATGTACAAAACAGGCAAAAGAAAGAAAATAACTACAATAGACATAATATAGAAAGAAGTATCTCATAAAAAAAATCATGTCTTAATGAACAACCTAGAATACATCTGATATCCAAAATGAATAAATATGTCTCGATAAGAAATAACTAAAAATCGTACTAAGACACACTGCCTTTACACTATAAAATAAACTCTAAGGTCTGAACAAAAATATAAAACTACGGTGGAGCCTCTAATAAATCTCATGTGACGACGACTACGCAATAACTCCATCATCCTGTAACTCTCCAGTACTCCGAATTTGTGACGCCCCTGGGTTCACACAAGGCTGCAGTCCAAGGTGAAACCAGAGATGTCAAACCTGCCATGCACCCACACTGTGCATAAACATATTTCACCAATCACAGTAATATCCTCTAGTAGAACTAAATAGAAGTGCAGGTACAAACATGCAAAATAAAAGGAATAAATGTAATAGACATGATATAGAAGAGATATCTCATAAATAAAAATAATCATGTCTCAACTATAATACATATGATATCTGAATAATGAAAATATCTGAACATGAATCAACTAAGAATCGTACTAAGGCACACTGCCTTTACAATATGAATATGAAACTCTAATATCTGGATAAAACTCAAAACTATAGTGGAGTCTCTACAAGTAAAAATACGCGACGGTGACTATGCCAGAACTCCGTCACCCTGCGGCTCTCCGAAACTCCGAACTACCTGAAAAGGTATTTTTAAAAGAAAAAGAAACAACAACAAGAGTGTCAGAGTACTACAGCAAGATTAGATTATTAATCTAGCATTTGTTTAAGGTTTACTATAAAAAAAAATCTGACTTTTAACACCTCAGGTTAAGATTAAAGCATGAAAACACATATTCAACATCATATTAATCATCTAAACTAGTTATTTAACTATGGGGATAGGTTTAGATGAAGATAATCTTGCCTCAAATGTCGTTCTAAGCTTCTAAGATAACCAGCAATCAATTAGAAGTGCAAACAACCCGTTTTCTCCTTGCTACGCGTCGATGATCTCGCCCTTGTGTCGATATTTGCTTCACAAAGCTCTTAAAATTCTCAATTTTAGGGTTAGGACTTTAGAGAGAGGAATAGGGACTGCTAGAGTTTGAAACTCTGATGTAAGGGTGATAATTTTCATGAAAACATAAGTATATATATATGCAAACCTGAAATAAACCCGTTTGACTTGAACCAGGAAACCTAGTCTGACTAGGAAAATAACCTTCGGTATTTTGGTAATAACTTTCGCATCTGACCTTAGAATGAGGTGATATAAGATTTATTGGAAATCTGGTTAAAATATCTACAACTTTGGTATTTTGAGTTTTCCCAGATTCTAAGTTTATCATTGTGTAAAATCTATAAACTCTTAACTTATCATTTTTCCCAGATTTTTTTCTCGTGCATGTTTTGTGCATTTGCACTCATGTATTCATATATATGTCTCGGATTGATCTCAAATCAATTCCTAGGATACTCAAATATCAATAAACATTATTTATCATAATATAACATGTTTATTATTATATCTCACAACATTCAGTATTACGGGGTTTTACATTCTTCCCCCTTAAAAGAATTTCGTCCCCGAAATTCCGCATTCGTATCTTAGAGATTAATAATGCCAGAAAAGCACGTTGAGGGAATAATCCAGACAAGAAAACCCTTACATACACATCTCACATCATTAGTCTCCAGATATGAACATAGCAATATCTACATTTAACAATCTAAGATGCCAATATTTCCACTTAACCCCTAACTAAACGGAACTAGTACGTCGGGCGAAAAATCCAAACAAGGAACCCCCCATATATACCATGTGTTCCGAATGATTAGAAGTTAAGTGTCAATACCTCCATTCTAGCGTTAAATGTAAATATAACCATACAAATAATCACATACATAAATCAATCCACCTTCTCAATAGGTGCAGGTAGTCGCGATGCATAACATCTTCGCGCTCCCGAGAATCATCCTCAATGTCTATACTTAACAGTCTAAAATGCAAATACCCCCACTTAACCTCTAACTAAATGGAACAAGTACATTGAGCAAAAAATCCAAACAAGGAACCCCTCATATATATACCATATGTTCCGAGTACTTAGGAGTTAAGTGTTAATACCATCATTTTAATGTTAAGTATAAACATTACCATACAGGTAGCCACAAATCATAAACAAGTCATACTAAATTTAATTTACCTGCTCAAACAGGTGTGGATAGTCGCGTCGTATACCCTCTTCGCGTTCCCAAGAAGTCTCCTCAGCTCCTCTCCATTCCACTGAACTTTAACTAAAGGTATCACATTGTTTCTCAACTTCTTGTCCTCCTTGGCAAGAATACATACAGGAATCTCAATAGTAGTCAGATCCTCCTGAATCTCGATCTCTGGTGCGTCTAATACTCGCTTCTCCTCCTCGTCGCATAGGTGCTTCTTAAGCATCGAAACATGAAAAACATCGTGTATGCTCGACGTGGATGCTGGTAGATCTAGCCGATATGAAACAGCTCCAATGCGCTCAATAATCAGGAGTGGTCCAATATACCTCGGGGCAAGTTTTCCTCGTTTGCCAAAACGCTAAACTCCCTTCATTGGTGATATTTTCAATAACACATAGTCCCTAATTTGGAACTCTAACGGTCATCGCCTATGATATGCATAACTCTTTTGACGACTCTGCGCTACAAGAATACGCTCTTGAATGATTGCTACCTTCTCCGTAGTTTGCCTCACAAGCTCTGGTCCAAGCAATAGGCTGTCCTCTGGTTCTGCCCAATAAATAGGTGATCTACAAGGCCTCCCGTACAATGCTTCGTATGGTGCCATCCCAATAGTCGCTTGGTAGCTATTATTATAAGCGAATTCGATTAATGGGATGTGGTCCTCCCAGCTACCCTGGAAATCAATGACACATGCCCGCAACATGTTCTCCAATATTTGGTTCACTCTTTTCGTCTGCCCATCCGTCTGTGGGTGAAACACACTAGAATAAGATAATCTACTACCGAAAGAGTTCTGGAAGCTTCTCCAAAAATGCGAAGTGAAAACCGAGCCTCGATCTGACACAATCGTCTCTGGAACTCTATGTAATCTCACGATCTCCTGAATAAATATCCGTGCATACGTCTCTACCGTGTATATCATCTTTACTGGTATGAAATGTGCTGACTTTGTCAGCCGATCTACTACCACCCAAACTGAATCATTCATTTTCTTCGATCTCGGCAATCCTACAATGAAGTCCATAGAAATATTTGTCCACTTTCACTCTAGAATGGGTAAAGGCTGTAGGGTTCCTGCCGGTCTCTGATGTTCTGCCTTCACTTGCTGGCAGGTAAAGCACTTAGCTACATATTCTGTAATCTCTCTACGCATGTCGCTCCACTAAAAATGTCTTTTCAGATCCTTGTACATCTTCGTTGTGCCTGGATGCACCGTATACTGGGTACGATGCGTTTCATCGAATAAATCCTTCTTCAGCTGAGCATTAGCTGGTATTACTAATCGGCCCTTCATCTGAAGTCCTCCATCTGCTCTAACGGTCCAATCAGCCTCTGGCTCTTTGGAAATCTCTCCCTTTCGGGCTTGAATCCAAGAGTCGTCCAACTGAGCTCTGACCACTCTGTCACTCCAAGATGGCTGTACGGATAAAGCTCCCAAAAATGCGTTGCTCCCGCTAATCTCCGGTCTAAAGTCAAACTGGCTACGTGTGTGGAGATCTCGATATAACGAGCATCTCAAAGCTGTAATCCTGTGACGACGCTTCCTACTCAATGCGTCTGCTACGACATTCACCTTCCCCAGGTAATACTAAATCGCGAACTCATAATCCTTAATGAACTCAACCCATTGTCGTTGTCTCTGATTTAGTTCCTTCTGAGTGAAGAGGTACTTCAAGCTCTGATGGTCTGTGAATAGCTTAAACTGTACCCCGTACAGGTAGTGTCTTCATGTCTTCAATGCAAAGACTACTGCTGCTATCTCCAAGTCATGTGTGGGATAGTTCTGTTCATGCGTTCTCAACTGACGTGAAATGTATGCTACTACCCTCTGGGTCTGCATCAAATCACCTCCTAAACCTGCTAACGACGCATCTGTGTAGACTACGAAGGTCTTATCATTGCTAGGAATGGCCAAAACTGGCGCTGTAGTCAACGTAGTCTTCAAAGTCTCAAAGGCCTCCTGACACTCCGTACTCCAAACAAAAGGTACACCATTTTTTGTAAGGTGTGTAAGTGGTGTAGCTATTTTTGAGAAGTCCTGAATGAACTTCATGTAATAGCCAGCCAAACCCAAAAAGTTATGGATCTCGGTAACTGTCATCGGTGGTTCCCAATCAAGTACTACCGTAAACTTAGCTGGATCCACTGCAATGCCCTCTCTGCTGATGACATAGCCTAAAAATCTGACCTCGGATAGCCAAAACTCATACTTGCTGAATTTGGCATAAAGCTGGTGCTCCCGCAAAGTCTGCAATGCTAATTGAAGGTGCTGCTCGTGCTCTGCCTCCGACCTCGAATAGATTAGAATGTCGTCGATGAATACTATCATGAACTGGTCCAACTATGAATGAAAAACCTGATTCATCAAAGCCATGAATAAAGCAGGTGCATTGATTAGCCCAAATGGCATGATAAGAAACTCGAAGGACCCATAACGAGTCAGAAAGGTAGTCTTGGGAATATCCATCTCCCGAACCCGCAACTGATGATAGCCAGAACGAAGATCAATCTTCAAGAAGTGCTGCGCTCCCTGCAGCTGGTCGAACAAGTCATCAATCCTCGGTAATGGATACATGTTCCGGATAGTGACCTTGTTCAACTCCTGATAATCTATACAAAGACGCATACTGTCGTCCTCGTTCTTCACGAAAAGGACCGGTGCCCCCTATGGAGAATGACTCCGTCGAATAAACCCTTAAGACAACAACTCGTCCAGCTGAGGCTGTAGCTCCCTCATCTCAGCAAGTACCATACAATAGGGAACTCGAGATATCGGTGCTGTGCCTGGCTGTAACTCGATGTAGAACTCAACCTCTCTCACAGGAGGTAGCCCCGGTATGTCCTGAAAGACATCCTGAAAATCTGAGACAACCCTAGTCTCGCACAAATCAGCACTCCGATCTCTCAGCATCACCTCCTCGATATAGCCTAGTCTCGCACAAATCAGCACTCCGATCTCTCAGCATCACCTCCTCGATATAGGCTAGAAATAACTCCACAAACTGGTTGCCACGTGAGGTCGCTACGATCAACTCAGACCCATCGAACACTCGCAAACTGACTGTTTTTGCAAAACAGTCAATGCTAACATGGTAGAATGATAACCAATCCATACCAAGAATGACGTCAAAATCCGACATCCGCAAGACGATCAAATCTATAATAAACTCGGACTCATCTAAGCTGATGACACATCTCCTACAGATGTTCTCTAATAGGGATACCTCCCCTAAGGGAGTAGAGACGGATAACGGAACATCTAAAGGATGTGTGACTAACTGGAGCCTATCCATGAAGGCATGAAATATAAAAGAATGGGAAGCTCCGGAATTGAACAGGATCCGGGCTGGAAAAGAGTTTACTAAGAAAATACCTTCTACTATAGCTCCGCTCGCACCATGATCACGCGGTACTACTGCATAGACTCTGCCAGTGGCTGGCGACTGCTGAACTGACGATGGTGGAATATACGAGACTATATATCCCTCGGGAATCTCCTGAATCACGCGAATCTGGCCTATTGGCCCCTCAATCCTAGGAACAGCTGGCGGTGCCTCAATCCTCTGCTGCGGCTGTTAGCCGTAACCGCAGCCCTGCTGATGCTGACACTGACCACAGTTCTGCTGCTTACCGTGTCCTCGATTCTGCTACTGGCCCTGACCTCTGCCCTGCTGGCCTCCTGCAGGCGCACTGCGATAGTCCTTGGCCTTATGCCCGATCTTGTTGTAGCTATAGCATGCATCCTGAATCTTGCGCTGCGGTGGTGCTCTCGAGTCATGTTGTGCTCCCTTCTTGAACTTGCCCTGCTGATGGTGATGAAAGTCCTTACCCTACTGCTAGGGTCCTCCTAATCCTGCAAAATGTCTCTTGCCCTTGTCCTTATCATTCTGTTGTCCAGACTTGTTGTTGCCCTCCTTGTTCTTCTGGAACATCACAGTCTCTGTCTCCTACGATATAGCTGCATCTGCGACCTCTCGGACTGAACAGAATCTTCTGGAAACTAGGTAACGGCGAAGACTTGGGCGAAGTCCCATAAGAAAAATCTACGCCTGGCACTCTCCTGACTGCCACATGCCCGTGAAACGTAGAAGACTCATAAATTGGCTCTCATAGTCAGCCACAGACATATCTCCATGCTCTAGCTTAGACAACTCTAGCTCTTTCCCGGCCCGTGTCGCGGAAGAGATGTACTGCTCATCGAAGAAATACACGAAATCCTCCCAAGTGAGGACCATCCGATGATCCAGAGTGAACTGAACCCTATACCATCCTCCTGCATCACCCTTCAGGCTAAAAGCTGCCAGCCTCTGCTTCTGCACTGAGTCGACGTTAAGTAAATCTAAAAATATTTTCCACATATTTCCTCCATTTATAGGTTGTAACTGAATCCGATGTGCCCTAAAATTTTTGTGCTCCCAACTTCTAATATCTTCCTCAATCTTATCGAGCCAAGCTTCCTATTCTGTGACTCTATTAATAGATGGATGTGGTGATGGTGAGACCTTCGGTATTACCTCTTCAATAGGTACGGCTGGTACAACCAGTGGTGGAACTTCAGAGAGTAAAATTTGGCTTGTTACTCACTCCTCGAGTGTTGCTAGTCTTTATGTCTGTAATCGGTATTACCAAGTCGATCAGATACTTTGGAGCCTACTATGACTCGGGCTCTACTTGCCCAGCTCTCCGGGTACAAGTTTTACCTCGACCACGTCCTCTTTCCAATGTTTATAATATCAAGAGGAGAGCTTATTTGACATAGTAAGTGAGATCCCAATCATAAATAACATAACATATACCAATAGAAAAAATCGTATCACTTATCATTCATGCATTTACTTTTCAATCAAAGTAAGGTAGTTGTCACCAAAATAAAATTTGTAAATTTTCGAATATACATATATAACGTCCTCACTCATTCTAGGAATTCCTAGCGGACTCTATACATGATTCCTAAGAAACTCTATACTAGCTCCACGACTCGACATATGATGATCCTAAGGATACTGGAACTAGAGTTCTGATCCCAACTGTGATGCCCCTGGGTTCACACAAGGCTACAGTCCAAGGTGAAACCAGAGAAGTCAAACCTGCCATGCACCCACACTGTGCATAAACATGTTTCACTAATCACAGTAATATCCTCTAGTAGAACCAAATAGAAGTGCAGGTATAAACATGCAAAATAAAGGGAATAAATGTAATAGACATGATATAGAAAAGATATCTCATAAATGAAAAGAATCTTGTCTCAACTATAATACATCTGATATCTGAATAATAAAAATATCTCAACATGAATCAACTAAGAATCGTACTAAGGCACACTGCCTTTACAATATGAATATGAAACTCTAATGTCTGGATAAAACTCAAAACTACAATGGAGTCTCTACAAGTATGAAACTCTAATGTCTGGATAAAACTCAAAACTACAATGGAGTCTCTACAAGTAAAAATACGCGACGGTGACTATACCAGAACTCCATCACCCTGCGGCTCTCCGAAACTCCGAACTACCTGAAAAGGTATTTTTAGAAAAAAAACAACAACAAGAGCGTTAGAGCACTACAGCAAGATTAGATTATTAATCTATCATTTTTTTTAAGGTTTACTATCAAAAAAAATCTGACTTTTAACCCCTCAGGTTAAGATTAAAGCATGAAAACACATATTTAACATCATATTAATCATCTAAACTAGTTATTTAACTATGGGGATAGGTTTGAATGAAGATAATCTTGCCTCAAATGTCGTTCTAAGCTTCTGAGATAACCAGCAAGCAATTAGAAGTGCAAACAACCAGTTTTCTCCTTGCTACACGTCGATGATCTCGCCATTGTGTCGATATTTGCTTCACAAAGCTCTCAAAATTGTTTTCTCCTTGCTACACGTCGATGATCTCGCCATTGTGTCGATATTTGCTTCACAAAGCTCTCAAAATTCTCAATTTTAGGGTTAGGGCTTTAGAGAGAGGAATAGGGACTACTAGGGTTTGAAACTCTGATGTAAGGGTGATAATTTTTGTGAAAATATAAGTATATATATATGTAAACCCGAAATAAACCCGTTTGACCCGAACCAGGAAACCTAGTCTGACTAGGAAAATAACCTTCAGTGTTTTGGCAATAACTTTTGTGTCTGACCTTGGAATGAGGTGATATAAGATTTGTTGTTGAAAAGACCTACAACTTTGGTATTTTGAGTTTTCCCAGATTCTAAGTGCATCGTTGTGTAAACTCTATAAACTCTTAACTGGTCATTTTTTTCTCGTGCATGTTTTGTGCATTTGCACTCATATATATATATATATGTATCAAATTGATCTCAAATCAACTCCTAGCATACTTAAATATTAATAAACATTATTTATCATAATATAACATGTTTATTATTATATCTCACAACATTCAGTCTTACGGGGTTTTACAGAATTACCTGAAAGAATAATAGAAGAAAAAGAGCGACAACAAGAGCGTCAGAGTGCTATAGCAAGATCACCTCCATCCGCCCCCAGGGAAAGGTCTGCTAGTTAGAATGGAGGCTCTATTAATTAAGCATAGTCTACCTAGATCATTTCCCCCGTATCTAATGGATTTAATATTTAAACACCTACAATAATTGACGTAGTATGTCGAGCAAAATAATTCAAATAAGGAAACCATCATGTATATACCATATGTCCTGAATTGTAAACATCTAAACATTAATACTGAACTAAAGATAAACAATCTAAATGAAATTAACAATTAGAAATCTACAACACGAGACTGGTACGTCGAGCGAAATAATCCAAATAAGGAAACCCTCATGTATATACCATATGTCTCAAATTGTGAATCACTAATTATTGATCCCAATTAAGAAAATAAAGAAAAGCAGTAAAAGAAAGTAAAGACATCAACATATCGTATTCATAATATCTTCCACTATTACTGGGAAGATAGAATGAATACCGGCACAAATCCCATGTACTTTCAAATGCAAAGTACTCTGGGTCATATATTTTAGCAGTGAGTCAAAAACATAACTGGCATCCGCCAACGACTCGGGCTATCATTTAACTATCTTAATGCAACTCCGTACAAGATTTTGATACTTAGCATTATCATGTGCAACAGACTACCCTGTAGCTATCCTAATCAGTGTACATGACTCATTGTTCTCAGCGCGATCTCAGTGCGTAACATGAGTGCGGAACGACCTTCCATATAAGTATCCTAGAAGTACGATTTACAAGCCTCATCGTACCCTCGTGTAGACGGACTACAAGATAAAGCATCCAAACCTGACTCAATGACCTGTACAAATAGAATATCGATACACTACCCCCGTAGTACTGAACTGAGCTCATCAACGATACCCAGAAGGTGTGTATTACTAAACCCTTTCTCAAAGTAATCGGGTCAAAACCCATCATAATTCCTTTCACTATACCCATGTATGTGCTACGACACTATTCGTGAATTTACGTATAAAGAAGTACGGCTCAAAACCAGCAAACATATCTCAAACAGATACAAAACAAAAATTTAGGTAACAGCCTTAGTAGTCAACTACACTGAGTCCATCTAGACTTTATAATAACATATATTAGTATCAGTAGTCGACTATTCAGAACATTAGTCGACTATTCAGAACATTAGTCGACTACCCTGCAAACACACAGTTTCTGTTATACTCAACTGGGCACGAATAGCCGACTACTAAGCTTAGTAGTCGACTACTTTGTTAAGATGGGCATTCTTTCATGCACAAATAGTGCTTATGTCAATTGTACATATCATGATGCTAAAACGAGATTTTATACTTAACATATGCAACAGGAATTATCTAAATCATTAAATTAAATTATTATATCTTCCAAATTAGGGTTTAATATCCTAATTAAACAATTTCTTTAATTATCTCATATGTAAACAAAGTAATTATCAATACATGACAAAAACTACTCATGAACAGAGATAAAATTTATTTAAACATGTTTATTTTACTTAGGTATCACAAACCTAGGGTTTACGTATGATTAATTAATATGAAAACTCAAAGAAACCTTCACATAATATATCAATTATTTCAAATCAGCATATTTGTAGTTTTTTCATAACATATCATTAGTAAATTAAGCATATCTTTCTCTAGACAAACTCTTTTTAAGATAGCTTTCTGTTTTAGAAACTAGATCCACATAGCTATCATTTGGTTCAGTTTGGAGTTTATATGATATCTTAAATTTCCAGTTAAAGGTTACACACGTGTAGTAGTTTTCTGCAGGATATGTCATTAGTAAATTGAATATGTCTTTCTCCATAAAAACTCATTCTTAGAATGGTTTTCTGTTTTGGAAAATAAGTTCATATAGATTTTATTTGACACTGGTTTTGTTGAGTTTGGAGTTTATATAATATCTCAAATTTTCAGTTAAATGTTATACATGTGCAACAATTTTCTGCAGTCTATGATGATAACAAAAACTAAAGCTCTTTATAATTCAATTAGACAACAAATTAGGGTTAACACACGAGTTAAACATAATTATCAAGTTTAAAAAAATAAAAATAATTAGGAAAAGCTAATGATCTAATATTGAGTTAAGATTTATCATAAAAAATCTCATATTTTTCATGTTAGGTTAATCCTTAAGCATGAAAACATTGATTAAATACTTTTATAATCATTAAATACTATGGGGATGGGTTTGAATTCAGATAATCTTACCTTATCACGTGTGTAAGCCTCTGAAATTAATGTGAAATGAGTCCTCGTCGCCAAACATCGTAGATCTCGCCTTCTGCTCGCTTCTCGCCTAACAAGACACTCACAAAATCTCAACTTTAGGGCTAGGATTTGAAAGAGAGGAAGAGGGGCTGCTAGAGTTTGAAACTCTAATAAAAAGATGATAATTTTCATGAAAACACACAAGAAAATAAAATCTAACTAGAAAAATAACCTTCGGTATTTTGGTTGTAACTTTCTCATCCGACCTCAAAATGAGATGATTTAAGATTTATTAAAAAGTTGTTGAAGATACCTACAACTTTTATTTTTAAGGTGTAATATGTATAAACTCTTAACTGGTCATTTTTCCAGATTCTCTTTGTGCATGTTTTGTACATTTGTACTCATATATTCATAAATATACATTGAATTGATCTCAAATGAATTCCCATCATACTCAATCATAAAAATATGTTATATTTTCACCATATATCATATTTATTATTATTTTCACATAATATTTAAATTTTTGAGGTTTTACAGTGGCTGAGTATAATGCGCTGCTCATTGGACTCAACTTCGCTAAAGGGTTGGGGATGAAACACCTCGAAGCCTATGGTGACTCTTAGCTCATCGTCAGACAGATGATGAGGGAATATGAAGTCAGAAATGATGACTTAATTCCATGTCACCAAGTGGCCATCAAGCTAGCTGAATCATTCGACAACTTTCGTATCGAGCATGTGCTCTGTTCCAAGAACACGCATGCAGACGTTTTGGCATCATTCGCAGCTAACATAGCCTAACCGCTGGGGACAAGCTAACAAGTCACAATCACAAGCCGGCAACTCCACCAACCGGAGTATGCTCTAGGGGTGAATGCAACTCTCCAGGTGACAGGCTAACTCGAACCGAGAGATTGGCGCTTCCTGATTATTGACTACGTCTTGTATGGTAACCTACCCGAGGACATTAAGGAGTGAGACTCTGTTTGTAGACGCGCCCCAAGGTTCTACTACCACACAACCATGAAGGTGCTATATCGGAAGTCATATGATGATATTCTACTTTGATGTCTCTCTATGACAGAAGTAATGGAAGCCCTACGGGAAGCCTATGATGGTACTTGATGAGCTCAACAACCCGGACCCAAGCTCTGGGACCACTTGGAAGAATCAGCTACTATTAGCCCAAAATGGTCAATGACGCTGTTGCTTACGCCAAGAGTTGCCATGCGTGTCAAATCTACGCTAATTACATGCACAAACCACCTAAAGACTTGCATCCGACAACAACTTCATGGCCGTTTGAAACATGAAGGATGGATGTCGTCAGACCGATATCTTCTTTATCAACCAAAGGTCATCACTTCATCCTTGCGATAACCGACTACTTCTCTAAATGGGCCGAAGTCGTGCCCTTAAGAAAAGTAAAGACCAGTGATATGATCAAGTTCATCACGCATCGCTTAATCTACTGATACGGCATCCTGAGGTGCATCATTCATGACAACGGATCACAATTTGTGAGTCATGCCATCACCCGATTCTGTGACAAGTTCAGAATACAGAACCTAGCATTCACGGCTTATAATCCGTCAGCAAATGGATTAGCCAAGGCTTTCAACAAGACAATTATCAAAATCTTGACCAAACTGACTTCTAATAGCAAGCGCGACTGGGATGAGAAGCTAGGTGAAAGTTTATGGGCGTATCAGACCACAGTTCGTACACCAACCGGCGTCATGCCTTACTCATTGGTATACGGTTGTGAAGACGTGCTACCACTCAAAATTTAGATTCCGTCCCTACGC
>NC_033801.1:38649252-38655555 GCF_001876935.1 Asparagus officinalis | reverse complement strand
TGATTGTTCGCGGGGAAAATCGTTTTCATTGAAGTCATTGTTTTCTTATGCAACAGTTTATCAGTTACAAAAGATCCGCTCTTTTTATAAGATCCGGTTACAATAAAATCAAAAAAAAAGAAAATCTTAAAAGATTACAACTTTCCTTCTTTCGGAACAAATCACAAGATCCTGTTTTGCGGTCTCTTGCTTGTGTGGGTTCTTTGCCTGCGCCGGGGTTAATTCGTGGACCACCGCGCGATCTTGATCCGGTCAGATCTACATGGTATGACGGGTGTTATTTCACGAAGGAAATAACAGCCGAGGGGATTATTTCACCAAGGAAATAATAGCCCTAAGTAATCGAAATCGACCAAGCGAAATCGAGACTTTTCTCACCGTGTGGATCTCAGATCTGATCTCTCTCGAACTCCTGCCTTATTTGGCGTGGATGATCACCAAGAACTAGATCTGAAAAGTTTGGGTCTTTAAAGCTCCAAAACTCCGAAGTGTAGCTCTTGATCCAGCAGAGTTTTGCCTCCAAAGTTCCACCAAAAATCCAACCTTAAACAATGAGCCCTCCTTCTCTATTTATAGGCATTTCAATCCAGATCTGGGCTCAGATCTAGGCCCAGATCTGGGTGGCTCGGCCAGATGGCTCGGCCACCTAGGTGGCTCGGCCAAGGTGGCTCGGCCGGCCACCTAGGTGGCTCGGCTACCGAGGGCCACCATTGGTGGCTTCGGCTTTGACCGAGCCCCAAGTGGTGGCTCGGTTTGCCGAGCACCAAGTGTGTGGTCGCGCCACCGAGCACCATAGAATGGCTCGCCAACCGAGGCATCTAAAGCAGGTGGCTTCGTTTCGGCCGAGCCCTCCAGGTGTTTGGTTTTGCCGTTTTCCGATCGTGCGCTTCATTCAAACTCGATTTATTGACCTGGACTCTGATTTGGCAGTCCGGATCCTGGTTTGGCAGTAAATCCGCTTTGGTGTTGTGGTCTAACAATCATGCTTGGATATATCGCCCGATGGTTCGTTGGTTTGTCGAATCACCGTGCCGAGCTGTGTTATGGGACCTATAAGCAGTTTTATACGCCTACAGATACCCCCTCCAAAGAATTTCAGCCTCATTCTTTTATAGAAGAGTCTGGAATACTTTGGATATGATTGTCCCAACCTTCAATCGGTGTAACGGGACCTTGTAATGACTTCTATTCTTGATTCTTTTAATCCTCCAGGCTATTCGGTGCTTTGTCGAATGTCTGCAAGGGTTTCGGTGCTGCATTTATTGTCTGACCGTTGTCGGAATTTTAAACTTGAAGTTAATTCCTGATTTTCTGATCTTTAGCTCGTGTTTGCTGTTTCAACATAGAACCGACCATCGATTGTTGGCGTTGAGTCTTCATTTGTAACGCGTTGTCCAGCGTTTGACACAGTTTATACTCGTACGTCTGCTGGAGTCTTGAGAAGTAGTTTATACTCTTATACTTATTGGAGTATTGTTGAGTTATCCTTAAGAATATTTTTAGAATAATACTCTCCAGAAACTTCTCAACAAAAATAGGGAATAGTTTATACTCGTATACCTTATTGGAGTATTTTTCAGGTCCAAACGAGCTGAATCGGCCTAATAATGACCCAAAAAGGCAGTAATTAGGCTCAAAAAATCTTCCGACCCTTCCGAATATATGGGAGAGGAATGAATAAATAAGGGACTAAACCGTCGGTCGATTTGAAGTCGTTTCGACACTCGGTTCAGCTCCAATTTGGATTTTGGTTCAAATCTGGTTCAAACTGGTTCGGACTGGTTCAGAACTGGTTCAACCTAGTTCAGGATTAGTTCAGGACTGGTTCAGGACTGGTTTAGCCTGGTTCAGCCTGGTTTAGGCTAGTTCATCCTGGTTTGGTCTAGTTCAGCCTGGTTTGGTCTGGTTCAGCCTCATTTGAATTGATTTAGCCGGGTCTGGTCTGGTTCAACCTGGTCTGGTCCGGTTCAAGGCTGGTTCAACACTATAAAAGAATTTCTTTTCTCCTCTTTAGGGCCGGCCCCCCCTTCTCCCTCTTTTTGGATTTTTCTCTTCCCTCGTGCATCCTTTCTCCTTCAAACCCTAAAATTCGTCTAAGATCTACCTTTCCTTTTGATGTTAGACTGAAAAATCCTTCAAAATCTCCATATATAAAGTTTCTCTCAGGCCCCTCGAGCACGTGGTTCGAGCCTCCTTCAAGATCTGATTTTTGTTGGATCCTCGAGCTTTTCCTCAGGTAAAATCCTCCATAATTTTGGCATATTTCATGTTTAATTCAGTATATGAATTTGTGGGATTGCATATGAGGGTTAGGGTTGTGATTTGACGCCCCGAGCTCATATTTCAGGGGGTAGAATTTAGAGATCTGAGGGGTTTAAATGCAATAAAGAGGGGGTAAAATTTTGGGGTTAGAGTTTGTCATCCTAACCGAAAGTTTTTGTATCTGATCCCCTGATTTATTTTGCAGATCACCATGTCGCATATCCCGAGAGGTCAATCCCCTACTGCGTCGGCTAATGGCGTGCTTCCCTCGTACACTGGTGAGCTCTTTTTTTGGCGTATTTCGAAATTTGTAGATTAATCCTTTTCCCCATTTTGTTCTCCTTGGTGAGACAATTGGGAAGAGCCTTGATTCTCCTTGGTGAGGATTGACGCTTTAAAAGATAGGTTTTGCTTGGTCAAAACCATATCTCAAAGTAAATAAAGGGGGCGCTTTGAAGCTGCATTGTGCCTTATGAGGCAGGGATATATTGTTGATATATCCTATCTTATTAATGCACAATGTGGCCAAATCGTCTCACCCTTTATAAAGCAGTGACTCTATCTTACCCATTCGTAAGATGAGTTCAACTTCCTTTTATAACTAAGACTAACAAACGCTTAATTGCTTGTTTTCAGTGGGATATCCCTCTGGAGCGTTCTCATCTCATGCAGTGTACGGGCGTCGTGACGAGTATTATTCGACCTCTGATGATTTTTCACCTATTCCGCTTACCCCTCAGTTTGCTTCAGGCACGTCGACAGAGGTTGCCCAAGTGGTGAAGGAAGGTGGACATCGAGTTCTTCGACAGCTGATTACTGATGCGCCTTTCGTGAAGGATACCAGCTCTGTTCAGCCTCTCAGGAAGACTGACTTTTTATTCGGTGACTCTGTTAGAGATCCTAATGCAGTGTTTATTAATGCCGATCAGTCGCTTCATAAAGATGACGGTGGTTTTCTATATTTGCCTAAGATTCCTCGACACGCTCATTGACTGAGCTCAGGTGTCAAGCCGTGACACGGGAGATGTCGTGGTGATTGACGGAGGAGCATGAGAGCGTTCACTGTGGCTATATTACTCATCAGACAGCTCCTGGTTCGAGCAGGAGTCATATCATTGGATTGCGTCCTGGAGTATTAGGGCTGGATACACCGCCGCGTAACGAATTTCTTGCTTCTGCTTCCACCTTGAAGAATCGTCTCGCCGACTTAGGACGGGAGATGCCTGCGACGCGCCATAGATTCTATGGCTGGGTCCATTCTTTAGACAAGCTTTGGTGGGCTCGTATGACGAAGTACGTCTTAAGCCGATGAAGCGAGGAGTTGCACGCTTGTGGTCTATATGCAGCTATTCGTTCCACCATGTATGGTTTACCTGTCAGCGCTAAACATTTCTTTGCTTTGTGCGAGCTCTATAACCCGGATTCGAACACTTTTCTGACTAGGCACGGAGAGTTGGGCTTGGCTCTCCATGAGATGCACAAGATTTCTGGTTTGCCCATGGGTCAGATGCTATATCAGGAGTACTTTCCCTCCAACCATGAATTGAATCAGCTGAAGGACCGCATGCCCGACCGCTATGAGACTTTATGGGATCTCACATGTCACTACCATATTGCTTTGGTGCAGTCTGAGCCTTTAGCGAAGAGGACTAAGTCACATAGGAGCCTGAAGTAGTTTGCGTGTTATTTGTTCAGAAATCTAGAGAGCAATTCTGGCGAGGCTATTTGTGAGCTGGCAACGCTTACTCCTTCAGAGGTTAATGGTCTGCTGAAGAAGATTGACGCTCATTCCTATACCATTAGTAGTCCCGAGAGTGGCTTTTCTGCAGGGACCAAGTTTAAATCATTCTTATGGCATGCGACCACATCGATTCAGCCGATGACCCTTCTTGCCGGTTACCTCGTAATCTGGTTAAAGAAATGCGTGGTCCCGTATCAGTCCAGTGACATTTTGCCATTGGAAGTGCTCTACCCAGCGGAACTTTTGCTTCTTCCGGTGATGGTAGCTAACATTCATCGAGGGCTTCGACAGATTTCTAGTGCTTTCACACAGAAAGAAGGTGAACCGTCGGTTCGGATTCCTCTTACTAAGGTGGAGCTCCCATACACTTATTTGATGGCTTGGTTCGTCCTTCATCGTTCTGATATGATGTCGGTACCTAACATCGCAGACCGCTCTGTTCCCCTACTACAGTTGTTTGAGAATGGTAGGTGGGAGGGGTGAGGATTCCTTGAAGTCAGGAAGCAGCTACAGGTCCACAAGTGTTAGGTATTTTCCACTTGCTTCTCGCAGTTCTTCAGCCAATATAGCGAGTGTTTGACTGATGAGGAGAGGCCGAGGGGGAATCAAACTCATTTAGATATCGGTTGCTTTAATTGGCTAGTGAACATTAGGCCAGGTTATCTGACCTTCCGGGTGAGGAATCAGTGTTTCATAGAGCCATATTTACCCTGCCGATTCGCTCGCCAGTTTGGTTATGATCAGCTTTATGTCGGGAATCCGCGTCAGCAGCTTCGGACTCATGGTGGTTTGGTGGACGGTCTCCGGGCATGGCTGTGGACCGTGACGGGCTGTACTGGTGCTAAGTTCAGTCTCCCGAGTGCTGAGCGTCAGTTAAAGCTCACATTCTTAAGCTGCAGGTGGTTATTAGCAGCTAACAAACCCGTCCCCGTGAAGCCGATTGCAGAGTTAGTGGCTGAGGAGGCTTCTCAGGCTGATTCTCGTGTGATTCAGGAAAATGCTCGGTCACAGAGGACGCGGAGCAAGACTCGTCGAATTGACGAAGAAGGAAAAAAGTCCTTCAATTCTGCTGAAGAGGCCTCAGGCGGAGATCCTGAAGATTACGAGGAATATTTAGAGCGAGGTTAATCACCTATCTTTTCCCTCTGTCTTCCAAAGTTATTAATCTTGACAACTGTTTGATGTTTCAGGGACAATAGCTGACAAGGAAGAAGAATTCCGTCCTTTTACTCAGGCGAGACCTTCGATTGTTGTCCCAGCTGCTAGGCGGAAGAGACTAGCCCACAAGCCGCGTGCAGATCCGCGAGCATCTGAGATGGATTTGGCTGGTGATGATCCCGCTAGTGACGGAGGTAACATCTACCCTATAGACTATCCTCTTGATCATTCAGAATTTCGGGCTCATTCTTTTCCATCTCTATATAGGAGAGCGTGGGGAAGGCGAGATGAGTCTCGATCCTGCTCCTCGTGATTTTATATTTTCTGATGAGCTTGACTTACCACACCAGGTAGAAAAGCCTGCAGAAGCTGTCGACGTTAGGGAGACTATCAATGTAGAACCCGATTCAGCGAATACATCTACCATTGACAATATACCCTTTAGATGGCAAACAAAGGAGTTGAACGATTCAGAATTCGTGCCTCCCTTAATTGTCTCTATGCTTCTTGCTCTTTTAGATAAATTGCAGGGGGCAAACATGGACCTTGGGAGTAGAGAGGCTAACACACCCGTAGGAGGTAACTCATTTCCATTGGTCGTAGTCTCTTTATTCTCCTTTCGCATTTATATTTTCTTGTATCAGATTTTTTGACTGATGATTTCGACGAGGGAGGTTTGCTTGTGGACACTCCTATGCTCCACTTCATATATGGCTCTCCTCAGACTGATGACCAATTGCCTGAGTCTACACTCCCCAAGAATCCCGAGGATGGTCCTTTTGAAGGTACGTGCCTCTTCTCAGGTTAATTATAGGACTAGCCATTTTTTGACTAATGCAGCTATAATGTGATGAATCTGAGAATTCCGTTTTGTGTTTGACAGAAGCTTTTGTCGAGACTGATCCTGTTGAGCCGGCTGTGAGACCAACTACATCAGCTGATACATCAACAGCGGCTACACCTCCACTACCCCCAGTGACTCAAGGGGAAGAAGGTATAAATTAAGCAACTGAGATATGTCATTTATTTCCTCATCAAGGCTTTTGACGAATTTCCCCCTTTTTGTGTAGGGTTTTCTTCTCGGCTTCATGTCCTCGCGAAGGAGTTGTTATCAGACAACGATCCTGAGAAGATCGTCATCT
>NC_033801.1:38578671-38648252 GCF_001876935.1 Asparagus officinalis | reverse complement strand
GATTTGGTAAGATTTTGTAAGATGGAAGTTGTGTATGGATTAGATTTATATGAGATTTAACTTATAACCGAATTATGTAGTAATAATGGCTTGTCAAATAATTATGAAGTAATGGAATTAACATTAATGAAAAGATAGATGAGCATTTGTTTCGAGTCTATATTCAAATACTCACTATAAAAAAGTATATATCTGCATACAAACGTTTTGATTGTTAAATCAAGCTACATTCCAGCTAATAATGATGCCAACGTTTAAATTTTATTATTACTAAATTAATGTCGATAATAATTTATAAATGTTATTATCATAAACATTTTGATTGTTATTATCATGAAAACACGTCTATTCAAACACTCACTTATACCCTCCGAAGCATTTGTTTTTCTGTTGTCCATAAATGTTAGTGTGAGTTGTGATATGAAGTAACAGAATTAACATTAATGAAAGAGATTAATATGATGATAGGAGGTTACAAAAGTGTAAACAACATAGTCATGGTAAAATAAAATTATTTGATTCAACATAGTGATGGTAAAATAAAATTATTTGGGGGTTTAGAGTATGCATTTAGTTGGGTTTATAAATGTTTTTATTATAAACGTTTTGATTGCTATGATCATGAAAACACGTCTATTCAAATACTCACTTATACCCTCCGGAGCATTTATTTTTCTGTTGCCCATAAATGTCAGTGTGAGTTGTGATATGAGGTAAAGGAATTAACATTAATGAAGAGATTAATATGATGATGGGAACTTATAAAAGTGTAAACAACATAGTCATAATAAAATAAAATTACTTGATTCAACATAGTGATGATAAAATAAAATTATTTTGGGGTTATGAGTATGCATTTAAATGGGGGTTATGTATGTATGGCTATGGTTTATGTATGGATGCATGTATTTTATGTATGTATGTATATGTTTAAAAGGGTATTTTCGGAAGAAATGTTTTAACATACTAAGTCACTTTTATAATAGTATTAGATAAGATCCGTTCACGTAATTGTCTACTTAATAATTTATTATACCTGTTTTGGTAATTATTGATTTAGAAAGAAATGTTTTAACATATCAACATACTTTTATAATAGTATAGTATAGTATAGTATTATTATGTCTGGTTTCGAGGTTTGCAGAGCGTGAAACGTATATTATTATGTCGTGTTTATATCCCTTTTCAAGCTCCAATGCACCAGCGCACAGCAGTTCTTCAACTGTAGATAGGAACATTGTGTTGCTTCCTTCCACATTGGTTTTCCTCCCTCCTCCTCGTGTTATTTCTACATCCATTTACAGGAATGCACTCTGCTGCTGGAATTGTTGGGCGCAATTCTGCTTGGTTTTGCTCGTTCACGCGAATTGGATTTGTTAGATGCCTTTCTGCTTGGTTTAATCATTTACACCTGTTCTTTTTCACTATTTAAAAACTTTTAAATTTCTGGGTCTTGAGTGCCCCCATAGTTTTTACTCCTTTCGTGGATAATTGCTTGAGATTGTATTATACAACTTCATTTTCTATCGAATCCTTGTGTTGTTTTGAGAAATTATCATTCAGTTCTGCATGAAAGGTGGGTTTGAGATTTAAAACTGTTGTCTATCAGCACGGGTTTGATATTAGGTTAATGGTTTTTGTTGTTGATTTTGCAAGAGATATATAGAGAGCTAAAGAACCCGTGTAATTATGCCATCCCTCAAAGTTGCGACAGAACGAGATGCTCTGCTCTGTATCCACCTATATTTGAGATGGCCACTGAAGAAAACCGAAGGGAAGAAAAGCATCGGTAACAAGTCATAAAGTTGAATCAACAGTTGGCTTCTGCAGATGCGGATTTGGGGATGTCGAGACTCGTACAATTTTTAGAAGATAGGGCCTCGACGACGAGTACCAGGTAGCTCATGGCGCTAACCATCAGCATTCTGATGAACTCTTCTTCCTTCGTCAGTTCCCTTGGTTCACAACTTCTATAATTTTTAAGTGGAAACCTCTAATGAAGGATATAACAAATTTAGAGGTAGTAACTTAGAAGAAAGATCTTCCATCAGATATCAGGCGTTCACATTTAAAAAAAAAAAACTAAATGCATTATAATTGCGCCAGCTCTAATTCATTAGGCCCAGGTCCTACTATGTTTTTTCCACTGGTATGGTACCCGTTTGCTAGGATCTATTTTGCTCAAAAGCTTGCTGGTTCTGTACACTTTCACGCCCTCTCTTCGCTGGAATATCGAGCACAGCCTACCCTCTAGTGGTGTTCATCTTCTCCTACTTCGCTTCTGCTTCTTTATCTGGTCCTCATGGAGATGCGAGTTCCTTGAATAACTGGATCGCGGGACATGCAGCATACAGCAACAATACGAAAAAGTCCACTGCTGAAGTCTATCAATAGAAACAATTCATTTGACAAAATTCTCCCAAAGCAGAGGAGATTACAAAGTGATCCTTTCAATGAAAAAAAAAAGTCTAGGTACTCGCTTTGTCAAGATACTCAAGTGCAGCAGACGAGAATACGGCACAATAAAGCAAATATATCAGTGGGCTCACGACACATGGGGATAACTTCAGATATGCTCCTTGCAAATTTGGTGCATGAACTTTAGACTTGATGACCCACACACATTGATATAATAGATACTTGTATCTTGTTAAGTTGCAACCTTTCCACTTGATGATGGAAGGATCTCCCGTTCTTTGCTTTTTGTATGGTCCCTGTCCAACAGAAGAGTTCATCGTATGAAAGAGAAAAAGGACGCCTTACGGCATTGAAGAAAAAAGAATTTGCATGTCAGTCCACTTCCTATACAAGTTTCAAAAACTAAAGTATGGAAAGAAATTTTTTTTAATCCAACTAAAAGAGGCGGAAATATCTTACCAAACCAAAACTAGAATATCAAGATATACTGTTTTCTTGGCCTATTACAACCTAATGCTACGCTACCACCTCCTTTTAGTTTATTTCCGAATTACTAGATATTTATCTCAATTACTATCCAACCAAACCTAATCTTTCGAAACAACTACCATCTAGTATGCTTCTATTCGAATGAAAACCTATACTCTTTGGAGTGCAGTTCCGTTTGGCTCTAGTGCAACTCTTTATAGGCTTATAGCCAACCTTTTGGTCTGAGCTACTCTTCTAAATGGTCTTCCCAGTTTTGGAGAACTTGGAGGGTTACTTCTTCGCTGCATTATGATTCTGAATGAAAGATGAGAAACAAAAAGGTAGGAAAAGGCAAGTCTACCTCCCACAACTGACTCTTGAAAGCTTTATACTTAGGCCCCTCCACCGGTTCATAGTTGACTGTTGCCAAGAGCTGTGCACTAATTTGGAAGAAGCTGGCCGCGCTAGTTTAGTCAACTCCTTTATAGGGTTTTCTCGACTGAGGAGTGTTTCGAGGCTTAACCCATTTTCCCAAGAAAGGGCTAGGTGACAAATGTTGGTGGTGATGACCTATACTTTATTTGCAGATCAACCCAGATAAATGAACTTGATCTCCCATGGACGAGAAATGATAGACCGCAATGAAATAATCTGAAGTAGAGTCTTATACAGGAAAAGCTAATCACCTGAAAGGCTCGACTGTGCCCAACCCATGTCATCATAGGTCAATTTCTTTTTCTTTCTTTTTTCAACCTTTTTTTTCCTTTGAGGGAAGGTCAAGGCTAACAAATATTCTGGTTGGGGTTACGGTTCACAAAGGGAGTATATAAAAGATGCGAGGAGAAGAACCGGACACTTAACCAAAGAGGTCATACTTCCAGCATTTTCCTCAACACTGTGATGAACGCCCGTATTCGTTACATAGATGCTCCTCATTGTCAATTATCATCACCACATTTTCAGCGGACTGGGTGACACAAAGATTCCTGATTTTGTACTTAACTACTACATTGCCAAAGGCCATGACTACCGTGCACCATCACATGTGCATAAATGGAACTAAATAACTCTACCATTTTTCATCCTTCACTGTTTCCCTCACAAGAAAAGAACAATTTATCCTCAGTACAGCTATCAACCGGTGCAGTTCAACATGAAAAGAATAGACAATCATGCATGAATATGATTTCCAAAAACTTACAAGACAACAAAATAGATATGTCTAATTGAAAATTTTTTACAGGAGCAAATTTCAAGCTAACTACAATACCAGCAGAAAAAGAATTGTGGGAAATGAACTATGATATAAAATAGAAATATGGTAAAGAAGTTATTCATTACCAGCGTGGAAGGACCAAGATAAACTATTCTTTTGCAGGTTGGCTATCACTCAGTTCTGCACTTAGCATATGATGAAGAAGAATGTCAACTGTGCGGCTCCTTGTTTTTACACTGAATCAAGAACAAATGGAAGAGTCATGCCTTCTGAAGAAAAATCCTTAACTAACTTCCATGATGCTAAACATTACCCAACATGCCGGCGCCGGTCCTTCCTTCTAGATGAATCCTGGAGCAAGAAAGTATGATATCATAAATATTGTGCAGGCATAATGTTAAAGATGTAGTGGATCTGAAATCCCTTTATTGACGAGGTATGAGCAATAGCCAGCACGAACACCTCAGATGTATTTCCATTAAATGTGTCTTGCAAGTAAACATCTTATCATTGAATTCGTAAGTACCCAAATGTAGAAATGCAGGATCTTTGATTCAAAATTCCAAATATGAATATGAATCACTATCTACTTAGACATCATTTAGCACTCTGATCTGCAATTCACAGACTGCTCGAGAAATACTTGAGAGCTTGATTCAGGTACTCACACTGATACTGGTTACTTGATACGCTGCCCTAGACGACGCTGCCCTTGCTGAACTCTTGATGCCCTAGACGACGCTGCCCTTGCTGAACCCTCGCTGATGCTCGCTGTCAAGGGTGTCGTCGAGTCCTCTCCGAGACTTGCTGAACTCGATGGACGACGATTCCATTCCGACGAGTCCCCTGACCTAGGGTTCTGTAGCCCTCGGATTTGAAGGAGGACTGGTGATTGAGGGCTGGTGCGACCTTTTTTTGAAGGAGGTTTGAAGGAGGTACTGTTCTTTTGAAGGACTGGCCATCGATTTCTTTTTTGAAGGAGGCTTGAAGGAGGTGTTGTTCTTTTGAAGGGTTGGTGCGACATTTCTTTCTTTTGGCAGCGTCGATGGCAGTTGGGCTGGAGAGACTTAGCCAGAGAATCTTGAGGATTAATATTTCAGTAAGATTTTTTGGGGTGTGCACCTTCTTTTTAAATTACTTTCTTAGGTGTTGTTGCTGAAAGAGAGGGGAATCACTTGGGAAGAGAGGGGAATCAACTGTGAAGATGGGAACAAGAAACAAGTGTGAAGATGGGAACACCTGTGACTAGTCAGGAATTGAAGGAGATTCTGGAGGGGGTGGCCAGAGTATTTCAGACCAAACTAGAGGAGAATTCTAGTAGGTCGGTTGTGACCACATCGGAGTCGACGCAGGTAATGGAGAGGGTAAAGTTGCTGCCGAATGACATCAAGCTTGAGGGGACAAGAAACTATCTGAGTTGGTCTCGGAGGGCATTGCTGAACCTTCGAATCAAAGGATTTGAAAAGTATGTGAAGGGGGAATGCATTGAGCCGGAGAATAAGACGAGTGCTGAGTGGAACATATGGAGTAATACTAATTCTCTGGTGGTTTCTTGGTTGTTGACTTCTGTGTCTCCAACCATAGCTGGGATGGTGGAGTCTATCTCAAGTGCAGCTGATGTTTGGAGGACATTGGAGGGGATGTACTCTGGAGCTGGGAGTGTGATGATGATGATGGAAGTGGAGGAGAAGATTGATGCTACCACACAAGGGGAGAAGACAGTCCACCAGTATGCAGCAGAGCTACGTCACTTATGGGCGGATTTGGATCACTATGATCCATTATCTCTACAAAACCCGACAGATGTTCTTTTGGGGAGACAATATCTTGAGCGCAGGCATGTGGCTCGTTTTCTTAAGGGTCTGAACCCAAAGTTTGAGGGGAGGAGGGCAGCAATGTGCCATCTGTCTTCTCTTCCCTCTTTGGATGAGGCTATTGCATCGATGGAACAAGAGGAGATCAGACAGAAGGTGATGACAGGTGAGGCCTCACCTGCTGTCCGCTCGGCATTGGTGGTTCCGGATGCTCACATCAGAGATGATAGAGAGTGCTATAATTGTGGAAAGAAAGGACATATCAGCTACAATTGCCCTCAACCCCGTAACACTGGTGGCAACCGAGGAGGCAGAGGACAGAGAGGTGGCCATGCAGGTCGAGGAGGCAGGAGACGTGGAGGCCGAGGAGTTGCTTACCTAGCTGTGGCAGATGAGTCCCAGGCTACTATTGGGATGACTGGAGCTGAAATAACAGAGCTGAAGGAACTATGTCTGTTCAAGCTTCAGGCTGAGAGTTCGAAGGGCAAGGGACAAGTCACTCAGAATCTGGATACAACTACATGCTTTGGTAACTTTATTGGTTATGCTCATGCGAACAAAGGTACACAGGTTCAGGCACTTGCATCCACTAAAACTCATGTTGATTGGATCATAGACTCAGGTGCATCTAGGCATGTCACATGAGAATGATATTGTGGTCGGGATGATTCCATGTCCTCTTGAGTCACCGAGTAGTGATGGTACATCGCCGAGTAGTGGTGGTGACTTAGGAGTTGGTAGTCAAAGTCAGGGGGAGCTGAGAGTATACACGAGGAGACAGAAACAGCAGCATGAGCCGCCTCCCGTGCCTGTGTCAGTACCCACAAATGTTGATGACCCAAGTCCCTCCTCTCCAGTGCCTTGCTCTTCTCCTCCACCTGAGTCGATAGGTAACGATTCCTTCCCTGATACCTCTGATACTCCTGTCTTGCCCCGCAGAACCTCTAGAGTCAATGCTGGAAAACCTCCAGCTAAGTTTGGTAATTGGGATACTGATATTGCGAATTATATTTCATATGCATCCATTCCACCTGCATATAAGTCATTCATTGCATCGTTGCATTCAGTGCCTGTACCTAACAACTGGCAGGTAGCTAAGCAAGATCCTAGGTGGTTGAATGCCATGCACGAGGAACTCCAGGCCTTGAAGAAGAATGACACATGGGAGTTGGTACCTTTGCCAGCTGGGAAGCGTGCTGTTGGATGTAAGTGGGTGTATACGGTTAAGCAAACTCCAGAGGGCAAGATCGACAGATACAAGGTCAGATTGGTTGCTAAAGGCTACAGCCAAACATACGGCATTGACTATGACGAGACATTTGCTCCAGTAGCAAAGATGAGTACTGTTAGAGTGTTGGTGTCATGTGCTGCCAACTTTAATTGGCCACTACATCAGCTAGATGTCAAGAATGCCTTTTTGCATGGAGATCTTCAAGAGGAGGTATATATGGAGATTCCACCAGGCTTCACTACTTCTCAAGTAGCTGGGAAGGTGTGCAAGTTGAAGAAGTCTTTGTATGGGTTAAAACAGTCTCCGAGGGCATGGTTTGATAGATTCAGGTTGGCAGTTTGTGGTATGGGGTACAAGCAGTGCAATGGTGATCATACTGTGTTTTACAGGCACTCCAAAACTCGTATCACTATCCTGGCGGTCTATGTTGATGATATTGTAATCACTGGAGATGACGCTGAGGAAATCCTACTGTTGAAGAAGAAATTGGGAGAGGAATTTGAAGTTAAAGATCTGGGGCAGTTGAAGTACTTTCTCGGAATTGAAATTGCAAGGTCGCGAAAGGGTATAGTGCTTTCTCAGCGGAAGTATGCTCTGGATCTTCTCTCAGAGACAGGAATGTTGGGGTGTAGAGTTGCATCTACTCCTATTGAGCAGAATCATAAGATGAGTGCCGAGGGTGGGGACCCTGTGAGTAAAGAGCAATATCAAAGATTGGTTGGACGACTTATATATCTATGCCATACGAGACCTGATATTACTCATGCAGTGAGTGTGGTGAGTAGATATATGCATGATCCCAGAGAGCAGCATATGGAGGCAGTTCGCAGAATTCTTAGATATATTAAAGGAAGCCCAGGAAAGGGGTTATGGTTCAGGAGTTTTGGACATCTGAGAATTAAAGGCTATTGTGATGCTGATTGGGCGGGTTGTATGGATGATCGTAGATCCACTACAGGCTACTGTGTATTTGTTGGAGGCAATCTCGTATCTTGGCGTAGCAAGAAGCAAGATGTGGTGGCTAGGTCTACAGCTGAGGCCGAGTACAGAGCTATGGCAGTTAGTCTGTGCGAGTTGATGTGGGTAAAAAACATATTATCTGAGCTGCGCTTGTTTAGAAGAGACTCCTTACAACTTTGGTGTGATAACAAATCGGCAATTAATATTGCAAATAATCCAGTTCAGCATGATCGCACCAAACATGTGGAGATTGATCGGTTCTTTATCAAGGAGCAACTGAATAGAGGAGTTCTGACTTTGAGCTATGTGAAATCAGAAGAGCAGTTAGCTGATTGTTTAACAAAAGGATTAGGTTCTAGAGAGTATGATATCTTTTGTAACAAGATGGGGATGATTGATATCTATCGCCCATCTTGAGGGGGAGTGTTGAGTTATTTAGATACTAAGTGAATTAGTCAATGTTGTAAGGACCTAGTTGTAAGAATGCATTAATATAAAAGAGGGGTCTCTCAATGAGAGAAACTAACCCTAATTTTCCCAAAACACTACAGCTATATCAAGCACAAACATTTGGCTTTTGTAAAACACATTGTTGCTAAATGTTAGCAGGTAAGTAAGAGATATATTTCATACAAATATAAATTTTGTATGTACATTTAGAAGCTATTATTCATTTCTGATGTTTGCAGATAACTAAGATTTGTTTGAATGTACATTTATAAGTTCCCATATATCCATGTACAAAACTATCTCATAGTTTCAACGATTGGCCATAGAGTACACTAGCACTGATTTTATTGTTAAAACTCATTTCTCTTTTGATTCTTCTTGGAAACTTCACCTTTTGTTTTGAGTAAAGAAGAACTTCACCTTACATCATCAATACGGAGATGATGAAAGATCGTTTCAAGCAATAAAATGAGAACCTGCAAATTTGAGTTCCTGAGCATATAAGCTATCCCGACAGTGACAGAATTAAGAGAGAATGCCAAAAAGATGGCTACATATTTGATGACTCAAGTTACCACAAACATATCATTTCGCACAGTTAAATGGGAACTAATAGTGGCAGTTCCGGAACAGTTTCCCCACGGTAAAGTGAAGTAACTATCTACAGACACAAATAACTATACAAGATACAGATTAAAATTTTAGAACTTGGCTGGAGAACAAGTAAACTTAGTCCAATGTGCAAAACACGACAAAAGCAAGTGTAAAACTGTAAATGAAACAGTTAACAATCTTATGAAAGTGCATATTTAAATAAATAACAACCTCGTGTTCCTCACGTCCATTGGGTGTCTCCAGTTCCATTTCAGCAAAGAAAGCCTCCAAAACAAAAGCTACAACCTGAAATTAAAGAAGCTGAATATATTAGTTGCAAAGTTTGATGCTAATTTGTAAAATGGTCATACTTTGGACAGAAGTGGTCATACTTTGGACAGAAGGGCATCTCCAACAGATGAATACTCTTTTTTTCCATCAAAATGGGGCAGCCGTGAACCATCATTGAATAAGAAAACTCCACAAAATGAAGATATGCAGATAAATATCAATCTTAGAAAATATATACATTAAAACTTAAAAATTTAGACTGAGGTGACAGTCAAAAGAGAGGTTGAGTTGGCTGGGATGGGGAATGGTGGATGTGTTTGGTCTTTTTCTTGGGGTTGACGGCATGTGCGAATGCTTGAAAGAAAAGAGGACGGAAAACCTTGAAATCGCCGCTATCATCAAGCTCATCAAAAATCAGTTCGAAATCTTCCCGCGATGTTTTTGGCAATGACCTAGAAAAATTGAAGACAAGTTAACAATGAATCGTTAAGATAATTGCCATATAGAATAATAAGAGATTGTGCTGAGTAGGTACAGTTTACAGAAAATCATTCACTAAGCATTTCAAGAAATGGTCTAAAGATTGGATTTGACTACAAACAGTACATAGTAGTGTGTATTGAATCTCTATCATGGCTATCAATGTTCTTCTTCTGTAGTATTGTTGATGTGGATCTAATAGTTCAAGGGAGATATATGTTAGATCTACATAAAACTTGAGATCTAAAACCATATAGTCATGATTAATTCGAAGAGATTAACAAGAATCATAAAGGAGCGGAAGCTTATACCTGAATCCATTGCTTGAACTTGAGATGGGTTTTGATCTTCTAACCTTAGGGTTCTCTCTAGCCGAATTTCTCTCTAGATGGGGGTGAAGAGAATTAGAGAATGTAACCCTAGATTAGGGACAATAACCCCTTATTTATAGATGTTGTACTTTTGTAATTTGGCCCCTCAACAAATCACAATTACAACCTGGTATCTGCACATATAACCCCATGACTTATTTAAATACCCATTAACCCAACTTGATTGATCACTTTAGTGGGTTATCCTAAAAGATAGCAATACACATTGATTAATCATATGTGACCACAATTAGATTTAATTAGATTTAAATCCAACAATCTCCCACTTGGGCACCATATGATTCCTTAAATTGTGTATAACCTTATGAGCTCAAAATTGCTATCATTAAAAAGATATTTCTGAACAATCTCGTCCATTGACTATATCAATATAGGATCAAAGCGGTCTTTGTCACATTTATGGTGACTCGACCCATCAATGGTCATGTATACCAATACAATCAAACGACATAGATCAATCATGGATGCGCAGCATGAAAATTACATGCAATGTGATCAATACATGTCTATTTTCAACTGGTCCTCATTTAGTGAGGTCAAAACCAAACATAATGTAACAGAGTGTCTTAACTGAATATTTTATTCTGATCAGACAATACAACCAAACACAAAGCACCAGAAAATTATAAACTCCCACTAAATCAGGATATCCTTGAATAACACCACACCCATATGAGTAGTATGCTCATGAAAGACCTTGGATGGCAATCCTTTAGTAAGAGGATCTGCTATCATGGAGTTTGTCCCAATGTGCTTTATAGATATCTGTCCACTCTGTACCCTTTCTTTTACAACCAGGAACTTAATATCAATATGTTTTGATTTAGTTGAGCTCCTGTTGTTATTGGAATACATAACTGTAGATTTATTGTTACAAAATAACCTCAGTGGTCTTTCAATATGTTCCAAAATGCGCAGTCTAGTGACAAAATTTCGCAACCATATTCCATGATTTGATGCCTCATAGCAAGCTACAAACTCTGCTGCCATAGTGGAGGAACATATTCCCTGATTGGATGCCTCATAGCAAGCTACAAATTCTGCTGCCATAGTGGAGGAAGCTACTAGTGTTTGTTTTACACTTTTCCATGATATAGCTCCTCCTGCTAACATATAAATGTAGCCTGATGTAGATTTTCTGCTATCTTGGCATCCAGTAAAAATCAGAGTCCGAATACCCAATGACCTCCAACTGTTCTGATTTTCTATATGTAAGCATATAATCTTTTGTTTTCTGAAGATACCTCATAACCCTTTTGACTGCTATCCAATGATCCATATCAGGATTGCTTAAGTATCTGCTTAACATCCCAATAATGTACGCAATATCCGGACGCGTACATACCTGAGCATACATTAGACTTCCTACAGCCGAAGCATAAGGAATCTTCTGCATTTCCTGAATTTCAAGGTTACTTTTAGGGCACTGATTGAGACTGAACTTGTCTCCTTTAGCAACAGGGGTATCTCCTGGTCTGCAGTCTTGCATGCCAAACCTTTTAAGTACCTTATCGATATAGCTCTTTTGTGATAATCCTAGAATACCCCGAGAGCGATCTCGATGTATCTGGATTCCTAATATAAAAGAGGTGTCCCCAAGATCTTTCATGATCTCGATGTATCTGGATTCCTAATATAAAAGAGGTGTCCCCAAGATCTTTCATCTCAAAATTCTTTGCTAGAAATCTCTTGGTTTTGTGCAACATGCCTATATCATTAGTGGCAAACAATATGTCATCGACATACAGAACCAGAAAGATATACTTACTCCCACTGAACTTGTGATATACACAGTCGTCAACAATGTTCATCTCAAAACCGAACGAGATAATTATTTGTTGAAACTTATGATACCATTGACGAGGAGCTTGCTTGAGTCCATAGATGGATTTCCTTAATTTGCAAACCATATTCTTTGGGTCTCCTGACACAAAGTTTTCTGGTTGCACCATATAAATCATCTCATCAATGTCTCCATTGAGAAATGCAGTCTTAACATCCATCTGATGTAACTCAAGATCATAATAAGCAACAAGTGTCATGATTATTCTGAAAGAGTCTTTCGATGAAACCGGAGAGAGTCTCTGTATAATCAATACATTCCTTTTGAGTATAGCCTTTAGCCACAAGACGCGCCTTATACCTCTCCACATTACCGTTTGCATCCCGCTTGGTTTTAAAAATCCATTTACAACCAATTGGTTTTGCACCTTCTGGTAATGGGACAAGTTCCCAAACCTTATTGTCTTGCATAGACTTGTACTCTTCATTCATGGCATCAATCCACTGTTGAGAGTTAGAACTTTTCATGGCCTGAGAGAAGTTGATTGGATCATCTTCCAACATTCCACTACTTTTCTCATGTTCTTGGAGAAATACAATATAATCATCTGGAATAGCATTTCTCCTTTCTCTCGTGGATCTCCTTAAGGGCACTGGTTCTTGAGGTTGTTGAGTTTGTTCTTCTGGAACAGGGAGTTGTTCAACATTGTCATCTTGAGATTCCAGATTTACTTCTTGAGCAACAACAGGTATAGGAACTTGAATATTGTCAAAAGTAACTGTATGGATTGGATCTGAAGCCAATTCCTCCTCAAAAGCAATGTCTCTAACCTTATTTCTCCCCCAAAACTCAACATCCTCAAATAATGTTGCTGTTCTTGTCTCAAAAATATTTCTTATAGTGGGATCATAAAACTTATAGCCCCTAGAGCATTCAGAGTACCCAATAAAGTAGCTGCTAACTGTTTTGGAGTCTAATTTCTTTTCATTTTGCCGATAAGGCCTTACCTCAGCTGGACATCCCCAACTATGTAAATGCTTTAAACTGGGCTTTCGACCAGTCCAAAACTCATAAGGTGTTTTAGCAACTGTTTTACTTGGTACTCTATTCAGAATGTAAGCTGCTGTCTTTAGTGCTTCTCCCCAGAGAGACTTTGTTAAAGAAGAATAAGAGATCATACTTCTTATTTAATTTACATTTAGTACCACGTGATTCCACATGCAAGGATTCATTATAAGAAGCAATTGTATCAAGCAAATATAGGTTGTCACAAGTACTCAAGTAACCAGTTCTTCCCACAACATTTGAATTAAAAGATAAACTGAATTGACTGTTTCCAAATGAACAAGAATAACCTGATTTGTCCAATACAGAAACAGAAACCAAATTCCGTCTAAAAGACAGTACTACAAAAGTATCTTTTAAATCCAAATATGAACCAGTTCCTAACAGCAACCTAAAGTGCTCAATTGCTTCCACATCTACCGATTGTCCGTCGCCCACAAAGATGTGTCTTTCAACATCACTTGGCTTTCGGTAGCTCAGGCAACCCTGCATAGAAACACTTATGTGAGTAGTAGCACCAGAGTCTAACCACCAAGTATTTCTAGGTACTGAAGCTAAATTAACCCCAGAAACGACCAAAGTAAGGAACGTACCCTTATTATCACGCCAGGCATGATATTTTGTACAATCCTTCTTAACGTGTCCAGGTTTGTTACAGAAGAAACAACCCTGATTATCCTTATGTTGTTTCTTCTGAACTGGACCCCTTAGCAGCTTCTTTACATTCTTCCTTTTCTTGCCCTTATCCTTAGAGGCATAGGCCAAATGAGCACTTTCTGTCTTATCTTGCTTCAACCTGTCTTCTTCTTGCACACAGTATGAAATGAGCTCATTTAGAGTCCATTTCTCCTTTTGACAGTTATAACTGACCTTAAATTGGTTAAACTGTGCAGGAAGAGACAACAAAACCAGATGCACTAATAACTCGTCACAAAGATCGAGTTTAAGTGCCTTAAGCTTTGAAGCAATATGAGACATTTCCATAATGTACTCCCTGATATTTCCTTTGCCCTTATACTTCATTGAAATCAAGCGAGCTAAGAGTGTGCTTGTTTCTACCTTATCGTTTTTCGCAAAACGCTTCTCAATTTCGGCAAGGAAATCTTTAGCCTTAGTAATCCCTTCGGATTCTATGCCCCTGAAGGCTTCCGGAACATCGTGCTTAATGATCATAAGACTCATGCGATTTGAATGCTCCCACTTCTCATGCTCCTTCTTTGCATCCGGAGTACTATCCGCATTGAGAGGTTGGGGTTGTTCAGTTCTTAATGCATGTCAAGATCCATGCAGCCAAGAACAATTAATATGTTCTCTTTCCAAACCTTGAAGTTTGTCCCATTTAACATGGGAATTGAGTTGATGTTAGCAGAAATTATTGCAGCAGATGCATTAGCTGAAATAAAACAAAAAATGCTCACATCAATAACCATAATCAATAAAATTCAAATAATGACAAACCCCATCCAAGATACCGGCACAACATTAATATCAAGTCTTTGGACAGTAATATTAACTTGTAAGTGATAAAAACCAAATTAGATTTAAATTAAAAGGTTTTAATTTAAATCAACTGAATTTCCAAAAACTTAATTGGGGTCTCACAGCTTAATTAGGGCCCATAACTTAATTGAATAAATTAAGTATACCAAAGTGGACCCATGAAAAGCCGAGGCTTAACCATAGTGAACACGAAGTTCGCTTGACTTCGAACGTGAGGTTCGACTGTATTGAGTTCGAACGCGAGGTTCGTCTGAAAATGAACGTGAAGTTCAGCTTGAGAACGAATGCGAGGTTCGTTTGAAAAATGAACGCGATGTTCGACCTGAAAATGAACACAATGTTCAACTTGAGCACGAACGCAATGTTCGTCTGAAAACGAACGCGATGTTCGACCTGAGAATGAACGCAATGTTCGACTTGAGCACGAACGCAATGTTCGTCTGAAAACGAACGCGATGTTCGACCTGAGAATGAACGCAATGTTCGACTTGAGCACGAACGCAATGTTCGTCTGAAAACGAACGCGTTGTTCGACCTGAGAATGAACGCAACGAATGAACGAATGCAATGTTCGTTTGAACGCAATGGACGAGTGAACGCAATGTTCGTTTGAGAACGAACGCAGCGTCAACGAACGCAGCGTTTGACGAACGCATGTTTCATTAGAGAACGAACGTGGGTTCGTTTGAGAACGAACGCAAGGTTCGTTTGAAGCTTTCAAGCCTCGTCAAAAAATTGAGTTAACCACCTCCTTAAATTGAGGTAACCATCTCCTTAATTTGAGGTAACCACCTCCTTAAATTAAGGTAACCACCTCCTTAATTTGAGGTAACCACCTCCTTAAATTGAGGTAACCACCTCCTTAAAATGAGGTAACCACCTCCTTAAAATGAGGTAACCACCTCCTTAATTTGCGCACGTTTTCACGCGCACGAACTCCTTGAGGGTTTAATCTGAAACCGCCGCCGCTGAATCAACTCCGACGAGGAGTTTTGTAGATTGACGACAAATTAAAAAATCCCAAAATAAAATAATTATTTTTCTGTCGATTTTTTGAACTCAAAATATTTAGATCCAAACCTCAATAATTGAATCAAACACAAAAGAAATGAACTTTAGAGTTCATAAATGCTACAAATCCAAAAATCGAAAGAAAAACCAACCAACATGGAAATTTTACTATTCATCCGAAAATAAAAAACTTTACTGTTCATCCGAAAATAAATTTTTTTCTGTTCACTCAAAAAAACAATTACTGTTCATCTGAAAATGGATCCGAAACAAACACAAATTAAGATCAAAGAACTTTAATTTTAATCTTAATCTCTTAGAACAAATCAATGGTGGCTCTGATACCACTTGTTAGATCTACATAAAACTTGAGATCTAAAACCATATAGTCATGATTAATTCGAAGAGATTAACAAGAATCATAAAGGAGCGGAAGCTTATACCTGAATCCATTGCTTGAACTTGAGATGGGTTTTGATCTTCTAACCTTAGGGTTCTCTCTAGCCGAATTTCTCTCTAGATGGGGGTGAAGAGAATTAGAGAATGTAACCCTAGATTAGGGACCATAACCCCTTATATATAGGTGTTGTACATTTGTAATTTGGCCCCTCATCAAATTACAATTACAACCTGGTATCTGCACATATAACCCCATGATTATATTTAAATACCCATTAACCCAAGGGGGTGAAGAGAATTAGAGAATGTAACCCTAGATTAGGGACAATAACCCCTTATTTATAGATGTTGTACTTTTATAATTTGGCCCCTCAACAAATCACAATTACAACCTGGTATCTGCACATATAACCCCATGACTTATTTAAATACCCATTAACCCAACTTGATTGATCACTTTAGTGGGTTATCCTAAAAGATAGCAATACACATTGATTAATCATATGTGCCCACAATTAGATTTAATTAGATTTAAATCCAACAATATACTCTTTATTCTATATATTATTTTGTTTATATGAGTAATAAATGTAGATATTTTCTGGGACAAATAATTTGTTACTATAATTATTAAATTAGACAAAATGTTCAAATTTTTTTAAAAACCCATTCTCAGTTTCTTCATATGTTTGTCTAAACAGGGCTGGTGTGTCCCTCCATAGGGTTAGTTGGTGTGCCGATGATGTTGCACACATCCAACTTATCACCTATGATTCGGGTATATTGATGAATCTAGTTGTAGCAATTTGGATGTGTGTCACGTTAGTTAACTCTATGGGGGACACGATAGCCTCATTTCCTATATGTAACTCTATGGAGGGACACAATAGCCCTCGTTTCCCATATATACATACATACATATGTCATATAATCTTAAGATAAATATTAAAAATATGAATATAACTATTCAATACTGTTATATTTTCTTAAACATATCATGCTTTTGCATACATATATTTACATTACTTAAGAAATTATTTTAACATTATGGAATTTGAAAAATTGCAACTCATAAGAACTTTAAACTTTAAAACCAATCTATTGTTCCTCAGGTTATGCTCCATATATGATTATATCTAAATTTGATCTTTTGTTTGACGCATTTGATCCGGTATGAGGTAAAATCTCAATCTTCTACTTCTCTTTCTTTGTTGTTTTTGCCAGCCCCCTATTACTATTGGAATGCTTACAGATAACAGTTTGCACATATCTGCAAGTACAAACCTGTGCAAATCATTCATCTTGATATAGTAAGGAAGGTACAAGTCTTCCAGCATTAATACGCTTCATGTGCAGGAGTTGTGGCTTTTAGCGACAGAAACATAGCAGTTTGATGCACATGTAATTTGTAAAAGGTTTCTATAATTAAGTGGTATAGACATAGATTGCACATATCCCATAAGGCATGAAATAAGCAACTGACTGCCCCCAAAATGCCCCATGACAGGAGAGTATAGAAGAAGAGGCAAACATGATTTTTATAACTTGCATCCACAACTGAGATTATCTAACGAGTCAACAAAAGACATTATCAATAAAGCAATTAAGATCAAAATGAAATTTATTAGGGAAGAATACAAGATAACTTTCTGCTTTTGAAAAAATTAAATCTGGGAAAATTAAACAGATAAATTTTTATCATGTGCCATAAATAAGAATCATTCTAATGCTCCAAATGACTTTACATTAACATATCCACCGAATCAACAAACTAATGCAGAAGAAAATTTTACGCCCTGAGACAAGCATATGTTTAAAATTGTTACCTATACTTGTTCAGTTCCTCGAACAAGCGAATACATTGTTCTTTGTTCAGAAAACCATGCTTCTGTGAACAAAATGCAAATCAAGAATAATGAGTTACGTGCAAAATGAGAGTGAAACCACACAGCTAGAATGAGAGTTTGTGAGGTATGACTATAACCAATCTCTAGCATATCTTCAAGACAATACAAATGATATCACAGGAAAGATGCTTAAAGCGTCTGCAGTTTCAAGTTTACGCAACTTTAGTCAACATCAGCTCAAGAGAGTAGACCCTAATCTGTACTCCCAAGAAAATGTTTCTAATCTTAAGAGATTAAAAGCTGAAAGAAATGAATGCCACTACCAAGGGAAAGAAACCTGGTAACGGCTATCAGCTTGGTGAGAATGGTCCTCCCAAACACCACTTGTGACCTGCTGCCCAACTTATAAAGTGATGCAGAAGGCGCAGATAGTATCAGGACTGGGAGAAATAATTACCCTTTTGATTAAAAAGTTTTACTCATGTCGGGCCAGCTGGGTAGCTCCTTCCATGAGTCTACACTAATTAGGGCCTACTGTATACAATTGTTATCTAATAAGATGAGTGGAGGCCTGTCTCTTTTAATATCATAGATTATAGGAGTATGCAAGAGAGTGCTATGGTGTTCACAATGACAGGCAAAGGATATAAAACATATTTAATTACTTATATGACTTTTTATTTGGACACCTATTTTTCCTTTGTTCTTGTATTGGCTTCATTTTAGTACCATGCAAGAATTCCTTCAACATCAACAGAAACAAGTAATATATAATTTGTTTACAGAATGCATATAAACTCAACCAACCAATTTTCTAAAACCAAAAACAGGATCTCCTACTTATTTCAAATTATAACAATTTATTTTGATACTGGCATACTCGAAAAAGGGAAACAGCTGACATAAAATAAAAAAGATAGAAAAATCTTACATAATTGTCAATAAGACTAAATGCCTTCCCCAAGACCCTAATCCTCATGGCATCCATCTCACCAACTTGCTTTGCAAGCTAAATAAAATGGTAAGTAAAATCAACATGAATATCCATAAAGTACTGATCTAAGAAGTTATAAAAACATTCCCGTGTCAAGATATGATATATGAATTTTAATCGCATAATTACATAAGTAGGCATCCTTCAAAATAATGAGTTCACAATAAAAATACCTGGGCTTTAAAGCTATCATATACAACGGCAAGAATAAGATTAGTAAGGAAGTACACTCCCAATAGCACGTAAACAACAAAAAACAAGCAAGACCAGCGCGAACTCCTGCTCAAAGAACATTCTGGTTAAAATTCAGAAAGGACAACATAATAGCTAATGGTCTATCAAATATGATTTCTTGAGGTAAAAAATGAACAGAATTAAACCATACATCAAGATTCCAAACATAACAGGCTAACAACCCTTACCAACAAGGATGAAGTTCTGATAAAACCCAAAAGAACCACAAGGATATGCATATCTTCTAATAATTATTATCAATACAACAAGCAAAAATTATTTCATAATTACATTTGTAGACAATTCTTGAAAAAAATTAGAAGATATAATTAAGAAAAACCCTGCCAAATGAATGCGACAAACATGTTCCCATATGGAAACCATGTGCAAATGAAAGCGACAAACACTGCCATCCCGTTAAGGAAAGCTTGTTCCAACATAATCTTGAACACAATACACAAATACCCGTCATGGTGAAATGCAAAGTAGGTCACCAAAATTTATAGTTCATTTCAGACCAGACAATTGAAAGGCGGGAACAAAGTTCAAGTGTTCAGATTTGAAAGTTGATAGAGGTTTATCCAATTTATTAGGAGAAAATATTTGAATCACTTAGTTAAGAATTTTTTTAGGATGTAGAAGGTAAGAAAATGTAGTTGTAGTCTAAAGCTGCTCTAGATTTTAGGTGGACAGTGGAGCATGATGAAAATTAACAAAGCTTCATAAAGTAATTGAGCAAAGTTGACATCAACAAAGACGAATGCATGGAACATGAACTTACGGAGTAAATCACTTTTTTTGCTTTCGAGAAAGCTCCTAGTGGTGTATATATATATATATATATATATATATATATATATATATATATATATATATATATATATATATATATATATATATATATATATATATATATATATATATATATATATATATATATATATATATATATGCAGCTTAAACTAAAAAAGATGAGTCTATTATCGGTCTTGGTTCGATGCAGTGAACCCTTACTAGTTTCCTTGCGCAAAATGTCATACAAAAGTCTACCAAATGAAAAAGTTAATAAAAAAAAATCGACAGTTGCAGCTGTTGCGCGCAGCGGAAATTTCGGCAGCACTTCGGCAGCACAACAAGAGAGTCAGGTCGCAATAAGAATTCTTGTTTCTCAAAGGGAACAAGAATCTGAAGCCTATATCCTATCAAAGTAGGATATTAGCTCTTCCTCTCGTCAGCTCTAGGACTGCGCGTCGAGGGACCCTAAAAGCTATTACAAATCACACAAAAGCAGTACAACCAATTTTAACGTGGTTCGGCAAATTGCCTACGTCCACGGGGCAAGGAGGGGGGAGATCTACTATTAGAGGGAGAGAATACAACTAGGGTTTACACAAGAATCTCACAAATAAAACCCTCACACAAAACTCTCAATCTAAACCCTAAAAGGGACTGCTCAAGATCTCAACACAGCCGCTGTTTTGTTTTCTTCACCTGCAGCCGCAGTCTGCACCTCACACGCCAAAACCTAATAAACAATTGATATATATATGCAGCATTTGCGGTTCGTGGGCCTGCAAAAAAAACCATGCGGAACTCACGCAATGTAATTAGCTTCACGTGGGGTGTGGCCCCCACAAGCCACTACGAAATCACAATTCTCCACCTCGGTGAAGTTTTCTCAAAACTGAGCTGACACCAAAGCATCCAAATGTCCCACTTGTTGTGTCCAGTACGAACTCAATCCATAACAAGTCGAGAACCCGAACGAGAGTCCAAACAATCTCACCCCCATTAACTAATCCAAACCGGCTGCATCTGAAAGACTGCCTACGTATCCTCTTGCCCAAGGAATCAAGCCGAACGTAGTTCACCAAATGGCCGCCAATGGCCTCAACAATCACGAATATGCAACAAGTTTCGACAATGATCAAACTTGTTGCTCGGAAACACCTTAGTGAGCATATCTGCCGGATTATCCTTCGTGTGGACTTTAACAATCTCCACATCGCCATCTTCAAGAACATCCCGAACGAAGTGATAACGAACGTCAATGTGCTTCGTCCGCGCATGAAAAACATATGCTTCGTTCTCGCATGAAAAACCTGATTCTTCGCCAAATAGATAGCACTCATGCTATCACAATGAATAGTGACGGACCTCTGCGATATACCAAGTTCCTCTAAGAGTCCTCGAAGCCAAATAGCCTCATTCACAGCCTCTGTAACTGCCATATACTCTGCCTCCGTCGTAGACAAAGCCACCGTCGACTGTAAGGTGCATCTCCAACACACCGGCGCACGGGTCAAAGTAAACACATACCCCGTCGTAGACCGGCGCTTATCCAAATCCCCGGCATAATCCGAATCAACATAACCAATGCATAGCTGCCCACCTTTAGTGTCCCGCTCATAAACCAAACCAACATTGAGCGTACCTCGAATGTACCTCAAAATCCATTTCACGGCGTCCCAATGACCCACTCCTGGATCGTGCATGTATCTCGATACCATGCTTACTGCCTGTGACAAATCTGGTCTCGTACATATCATTGCATACATCAAGCTCCCAACTGCGCTCGCATATGGAGTCTTAGACATCAACTCACGATCTTCAACTGACTTTGGTGAAAGACCAGCTGAAAGCTTCAAATGGGCTCCCAAAGGTACACTAACTGGCTTCGTATCCATGCTAACATGGAATCGCTGTAGAACCTTCTTCAAATAAGCCACCTGTGTCAAACAAATTCTGCCCTTCTTCTTGTCTCTGCCAATCTCCATCCCTAGAATGCGCTTCGCCTCACCCAAGTCTTTCATCTCAAACTCATTTGAAAGCTGAACTTTCAACTCATCTATAGCCGACCTGGAAGTAGAGGCAACCAACATGTCATCGATATAAAGCAACAAATAAATGTACGCACCTCCTTTCAACTTGCGAAAATATACGCAAGGATCAAACTGGCTCCGAGTATACGAATGACCAAGCATAAAACCATCGAATCGCTTATACCACTGTCGAGGAGACTGCTTCAAACCATATAGCGATTTCTTTAGTTTGCAAACTAACTTTTCTTTCCCTGCAACTCGGAATCCTAATGGCTGAGTCATATATATTTCTTCATCAAGATCACCATGAACAAATGCCGTCTTCACATCCAACTGATCTAACTCCAAACCATACTGTGCCACCAAAGCTAGCAAAATCCGAATCGAAGAGTGCTTCACCACCGGAGAGAAAACCTCATTATAGTCAATACCTTCCTCCTGTGCATAGCCCTTCGCAACTAACCTAGCTTTGAATCTCAATGGAGTGCCCTCGATGCCCTCCTTCTTCGTATATACCCACTTGCAACCAATTGCCTTCCGCCCCTTTGGAAGCTCAACAAGCTCTCATGTATCGTTCTTATGAAGAGATTCCATCTCCTCCTGCATAACCCCCTGCCACGAATCAGCCTCCGAACTCTGCTCGGCCTCTCTGAATGTAGTAGGCACTAACTCATCGATACTACCTTCGTCTTCTTGCCAAGAACACAGTGCTCACAGAACTCAATCTTCCCACTCTTGGCTCCCTTCAATAGCCCCTGCTTGCACAATGCCTGCAGTGACTTTTCACCTGTGTGCCCCAACCTATAGTGCCAAAGTCTGCTCATGTCCGCTTCTGAAATAGCCGAAGCAACCTGGCCAATCTCGGTGCTTCCCTTCAGATAATACAAATTTCGATTGCGGACTCCCCTCATCACCACTAATGATCCCTTAGTAACCTTCGCTACAGCGTTTTCGAAAGTCACCTTGAATCCCTTCGCCTCCAAAGCTCCAACTGAGATAAGATTTTTCTTCAGTTGAGGAACAAATCTCACCTCCTTCAACTCACGGACTACTCCATCGTGCATTCTAATCCGCACGGTACCTATGCCACAAACGCCACAGGATTGATCATTTCCCATGACAACAACGCCCCCGTCGACTTTCTCAAAAGATGCAAACCAGTCTCGCCTAGGGGTCACATGAAAAGTAGCGCCGGAATCAAGCATCCAATCTGATGCATCCACATGGTTCACCTCCAGAGTAATCAGTAGAGAAAAGCACGAATCATCGGAATCATCGCCTTTCGCAATATTCACCTCATTGGCATTCGGGCCCTTTTTCTTATCATTCTCTTTCTCCTTGAGCTTCGGGCAGTCTCTCTTTCAATGTCCCTGCTCCTTGCAGAATGCACATTGGTTCTTTGTTAATTGGTGGCGGCCTCTAGACTTTGACCTTCCTCTATTACCACCTTTCGGATATGGGCTACTACCTCTCTCTATTACCACCTTTCGGATATGGGCTTCTATCTCTCGTCGACAAGGCCTCGCCTGAAGTGCTAGCACGGGAAGTCTCATTGTCCTTCCTCCTCAAATCATAGTTCGTCAATACGTTAGTCACTTCACTATAGCTGATAGAAGATCTCCCGTTCAACAAAGTGAGCACGAATGTATCATACTCCTCATCCGGTAAGGAGCCTAATCGCCTTGTACTCATCCGATATCTTCTCATCAATATTCGCCAAGTCCGACAATAACTTAGTGTAGTTGTTCACATGAGCCGCTAGCGAGGTGCCTCTGGACATCTGAAATCTGAAGAGTCTTCGCAGCAAGTGCAACCTGTTCTCAACACTCTTTGTGAGATACTTGTTGTTGAGAATTTCCCACATCTTCATTGCAGACGTCACCCCAATCACATCATATTTCAGTTCCTGTTCCAAACAGGACCTGATCACCCCACACGCGTTCCTATTCATTTTCTCCCATATCGCCTCTTCATATTTAGGTGGCCTCTCGTGGACCATAATTGTAGTGATCGTGAAATTTTGATATTAATTAAAATAATTTTCTAGTATTTTAAAATATTTAATTATTATTTTTAAAAGAGTATTTGTATTTTTCTTAATTTCCTATAATTTTCTACGATTTAAAAACCAAAATTATATTTATTTAAATAGTTTTAATATTTATAAATTTATTTCGTGCAGTAAAATTTTCTAGAATTAATTTGTTATGTTATCAGTACTATTACGTATTATTTTAAATAATATGTTGTATTATTAATATTATTACGTATTATTTCGCATAATACTTTGTATTATTAATTACATATCTTTGATATAAATTGTTGTGTTATTTCAACTATTACAAATTATCTATCGTATTAGTATAAATAGTACGTTTTACTGTGTATATAATTATCCCATAATTATTAGATTTTAAATATAAGTAAATATATTTTATTAATTAAATATTTTTGTTTAATTGTACAATATGGGTATTTTTCGACTGTTTCGTATCAACTGTTATAATAGCACAACATGTACGTTTTTAATTATAGATAATTATTATGTAATTAGTTTATTTTTTAAGTACCCGTATTTATTTATTTTAATTAATTTCGTTTTAAAGTAATTAACCCTAACCCTAACCTATTAGTTTAATTTTTAAGTACCCAAAAGTATTTATTTTAATTATTTTAACCTAAACCCTAACCCTAATTACAACCATATATATATTATATACCTCCTCTCTCTCTCTCTCTCCTCTCTTTTTCAAAATCGCAGCCGCCTCTCTCTACTGTTCATCTTCCCCAACCCGTCACCATCATCACCTCTCTTCTCTTCATCTCTCATTTTCTCTCTTCATCAAACCCATCACCGCCTCCAGGCTCGTCTCCTAACCACCCGCCTCCGCCGCACCACCACCAGCCTCCCCTCTCCACCAAGATCAGCACCTCCTCCTTCTCCGCCTCCTGCAGCACCGCCTGCACCTCCTGAACCTCGCCCACAACCCCCGCTGCTCGACCTCCTCTCCACCCACGACCACCCGCGCTGCCAGCACCTCCTCCCCGCACCTCCATCATTGTGTCCGCTCCCGTCGAGCCCGTCGACCTGAGCTCGCCCCACCGCTGTCCGCGTCGAGCCCGCTGCCGCCACCTCGTCGTCACCATCCAGATCCGTCGCCAAATCCTCCACTCGTCGCTGTTGTCGCTGCCGTCGAAAGCCCCGCCAACCCGAGCACGCCGTCGCATCGTCGACAGGCCCCATTGGCCTCGCAGGCAAGATCCCTCTTGCCGTTGTCTTGTTAATTTCATTTTTATCTCTTATGAATTTATTATGTATATGCGTAGATTAGTTTGTGCTGATATGATTTTAATTGTGTAGTTGTTGATAATATCACGGTGAATATATGCTGTGAAATGATGCTATGAATGATGAATAAGTATGTCAAAAATAGTTTATGGTTAATTTCGTGTTGTTTGAAAGGAAGAATATATTTATAGAGTATTTTAAGGATTTTTTATAACGAGGAAAATATTTTAAAAGAGATTATTTCGAGAAAATAATTTGGTTTGGATAAGGAGTATTTTTGAATAATTGTTATGACTGAAAGGATTTTATTTTAAGAAAAAGAGTATTTTAGATTATTTTATAAAATATCATAGAAATCATTTATAAAATTAAAAGTATTATTGTTTATAAAGAATAATAAAATATATTTTAAGAAGGTTATTCTAGAATTTTATAATGAGAGATAATTTTTAAAGGAAATTATTCTTGGAATTAATAAAGGAGATAATTTTTAAAGTAAATTATTCTTGAAATTTTATAATGGTAGTTTCATCTTGCATTGTTAATAGTAGCTTTACTTTCGTATGTTTCTTGCATGTGATCACGACCCCCTGTTCACACTTTATGACTTTGACGCTTAGCGTAATTACGTTTATTATTCCATGTTAAGAATCATGAGAAGTACCTGACTATAGTGACCTGTATGACACAGTTAGGATCTAGGATCTCGTGTATAGTTGACTTGGAATTACGAGAATTAAGGTGAGAAGTCTTGGTCCATGTGAGCGGTTATGATTATTGATTGTTTTCCAGGCTCGCGCCAGTGCCTTGTTTCGGCCTGGGGTGGGTCTGAGGTATCGTGATATGTGATTGTTGATTATTTTCCAATCTCGCGCCGGCGCCTTGTTTCGGCCTGGGGTGGGTCTGAGGTATCGTGATATGTGATTATTGATGTATTTTCCAGGCTCGCGCCAGTGCCTTGTTTCGGCCTGGGGTGGGTCTGAGGTGAGGTGATATCGAGATTATTATTTATTTCCAGGCTCGCGCCAGCGCCTTGTTTCAGCCTGGGGTGGGTCTGAGGAGCAGGGATATTGAGATTGTTGATTATTTGAGATGAGTGATGTGATAGCTAGTTACATGACATCGATTCTTGGCTAAGTATGATTCTTGTGAGAGATAGGCCGGTTGTACTTCTTTTCATACATAGATCGGGATTAGTATTTAATTATTTACAATTCGAGATATATGGTATATACATGAGGGTTTCCTTGTTTGGATTATTTCGCTCGACGTACTACGTCTCGAGTTGTAGATTTTTAAGTATTAATTCCATCTATTGTATGACCTTGTTGCTTGGATGTTTTCTGATCGCTACCTGCATGATCCTGTTACTTAGTTGATTTTTAGATTCTTCTGATTATTAGTATTCCAGTTGCATGCCTCTAACATTATTACTATTATCACATGTTCTATTTCTGTTATAGCATTGACCATGCATATATTATTGTTAGTGTTATTGTATTTGTTCCTGCCTTGGGGGATCTTACCGTGTGTTTCACACGCTGACGTACTCCTATTTTCTGGGTATACGTCAGATTTAGGAGATGAGCAGCCTCAGTTTGGGATAGTATAGGAGCCATAAGATTCTTAGCAGGGGTGTCTTGCAGAAGGAGTAGAAGAACCAACTGGAGCGTAGTGGTTTTCTTTCATAGTAGTAGTTGGATATTAAAACTCTTTTACCGTACTTTTCTTTAGTTTGATGATAGATTTAGTTATTTTATCTCCTTTTATTATGGACTATGTATTTCTTATTTCCTAGTTGAACTGTTGTTGTAATAAGGGTATGTTGGACCCATATCTTATGTCTGGGATGATTTACTTTTAATGATATGTCTATTCCTTATTCTGAGTTGTCTTTATATTCTTGCTATTGTGATCGGGGACCTGTGCCTTTGCATTGTTTTATTTCCAGACGCTTAGCGTATTAGATTGAGAAGAAGAAGTCTAGCACTTATCTCTCCTCAGTCTAATACGTCGCGGGCTTGTTCACGTCCCGATTCCCCGGTATTTTGGGAAGCGGTGCGTGACAATAATGGTCTCCTCCAAGTTCTGAGCATTGAGCGCATCCTGTACGTCGTTCATCCACAAACCAAAGTTGATTTTTCTGTCATATTTCACCACACTAATTATGGTGTTCTGAAAACCAACTTGTATTGTACTCGCCATCGATTTGCTGCTTTCACCTTCTTCTCCCATTGCAAACTAACTCCAAATTATAGAGAAAGAACAAATTTGATAGAATTAGGAACCACCCAACTGAACTCTAGATCGGATTCCAAATAGATCTCCTATCCACACGAGGAAAGCGAAATCTCCAACGGCAACTCCTAATGCTATCTCCACCGAAGCCGAGAACTCCAAGAACTAAGCTTCACACAAGAATCTTCCTCCACCAAATTCCAAAACCCTAGATCTGAAATCTGGGCTCTGATACCACTTGTTGCGCGCAGCGGAAATTTCGGCAGCACTTCGGCAGCACAACAAGAGAGTCAGGTCGCAATAAGAATTCTTGTTTCTCAAAGGGAACAAGAATCTGAAGCCTAATATCCCATCAAAGTGGGATATTTGCTCTTCCTCTCGTCAGCTCTAGGACTGCGCGTCGAGGGAACCTAAACAGCTATTACAAATCACACAAAAGCGATACAACCAATTTTACGTGGTTCGGCAAATTGCATTCGTCCACGGGGCAAGAAGGGGGAGATCTACTAATAGAGAAAGATAGAATACAAATAGGGTTTACACAAGAATCTCACAAATAAAACCCTCACACAAAACTCTCAATCTAAACCCTAAAAGGGACTGCTCAAGATCTCAACACAGCCGCTGTTTTGTACGGAGTAAATCACCTTTTTTGCTTTCGAGAAAGCTCCTAGTGGTATATATATATATATATATCACTGTTCATTACTACTGTTAGATATCATTGGTATTTAGATTTAGGACATATTATGAGATATTATGATATATGATTGGATATTTTTATCTCATACCTATTTTGTAATATCCTCCTAATCTCCATTTAAGAGAGATTAAGGTTAGATGAATAATATCTTTTGTCTTATCTCATTTTCCACATGGTATCAGAGCCTACTCAATCCTAGCAACTTCTCCCATCTTTTTTGATCTCAAGGCCATCGAGAGGGTTTTGCATGGTGTTCCTGCTCCCCTCGGCGTCTACGACATCTTCTGTGACTGACAACATTTTTTATTTCTACATCATTCGTTTAACAAATCTTTGACATAAACATCAAAAGGGGGGAAATGGCACTATTCGCATGCTACTGTTCATCGATGAACAGTACTACATGTACTGTTTAGCCTGAACAGCCACGTCCCGATGGTTGGATACTAGCTGACCCGTCTAGGGTTTCTTTCTACTGGCTAACCGGCTTAGGGTTTCTCTCTACTGGCTGACCCGCTTAGGATTTCTACTGGGTGACCCACCTAAGATTTCTCTCTATTGGTTGATCCGCTAAGGGTTTCTACTAGCTGACCTGCCTAGGATTCCTACAGGTTGTTACTACATTTTTCTTATTGCTGACGTCTTCAAGTATTTTGCACAAAGATGACATTGTCAAACCTCGTGCAACTAGTTGTTTTATGTCGATTTGTACCAAGCTGGACGTATATAGCAACATATGCTCTAGCTTGAGAGGGAGCGTTAGATATTATCAGTATTTAAATTTAGGAGATATTATAAGATATTACTGAGATATTATGAGATGTGATTGGATATGATTTTACCTCATACCTATTTTGTAATATCCTCCTATTCTCTATTTAAGAGAGGTTAAGGTTAGCTGGATAACATCTTTTGCCTTCTCTCATTCTCTACAACTTTATTCTCTATTTAAGAGAGGTTAAGGTTAGCTGGATAACATCTTTTGCCTTCTCTCATTCTCTACAACTACAAACACTAAATTATTAAGAAAGTGGTTAGCTGGATAACATCTTTTGCCTTCTCTCATTCTCTACAACTACAAACACTAAATTATTAAGAAAGTGTACCAAATTCCCCGAACAAAAAAGATCTCAATATGCATTTAATTTGTCTCCATTTAATATGTGTTTTGCACCATAAAGGTAGCCCTACAAAATAAATACTCATATGGCTAAGAAATGACAGGAATTATAAATGATATTATAAATTTTAATAACATTAATATTGATCAGCATCTAGATGAACGATTGATAAAATTGTGATTTTGCGTTGCAAAAGTGGACCATAAACTTTGTATACAAAACAATAGACAATAATAAATAAATAAGACAAGCCCGCAACACATCTTACTTGTATGCAGGAATCCATACATCTGGATTATTTGACGTGGTGAAAAGCACAAACATCTGATACAGTGTGGCGCCATAAGAGTGAAACATAATCTTCCCTTGTTGGGTATCTTCAAACGTAAACATCTGATACAGTGTGGCGCCATAAGAGTGAAACATAATCTTCCCTTGTTGGGTATCTTCAAACGTACATATGCCAACCAGCTGGCAAACAACCGAAACAAAAGCGAAAGTGCCTGAACTCCAAAGAGCAAGCAGATGAAAAGCAAGTAAGAAGAAGCTCTAAAGTCACACATACAAACACGCATGGACAGGCACATGTACCCATGCACACACAGGTAGCTGCAAAGATTTTAATGAAACAAATAACTCCAAGAAACATATCCACCCATGTCCCAACAGCTTTGAATTTACACGCACGCACGCACACAGAAAAACCACTGGAATAGAATATCATAGAAACTGAATTTATTATCTGAATGTTCCTAGACACTACTAAACGTGTGTAATACAGGAAACTGTAATCAGCTTAGGAAAATCATATGCTTAAATGGGGAATAGGCAATAATAATTAGTCACACTTACCAAAACATTCAGGTACATGCCAATCATGCCAGCCAGTGTGACTATACATGTTCGCAATTCCCTGAGAAGGTCATTTACGTTAGATGATGATATTATTAAGTGTGAAAATATCGCTAGTAAATCTCATTTGCAGTTCCAAACTCGTAGAAGCCCGAGTTTAATATAATAATGATAATATAAAATTGTTGCTGAACTCAATTGGCAGGTGTCAGAAACATGCCAGCAATTCATAGTTGCTAGCAACCCAGAGAAATCCCTCCATACCAGTATGAAAATGTTGACTGTAACTCAAGCAAATTTTGTGACATCAAAAAGATGAAAAAAGGAAAACATTAGATTGAACTGATAAAATGTTTATATAAAATATTTGTGCAAACAAAATCTGTTGTGTCTGTAAACAATATGATTATTGCATGTATTTGACTAAAATGTTTTTCTCCTTGTTTCTCAAAACATACTTGGGTTAAGATTGATACAACAAACAAGAAGATGTCGGACTAAAAAGCCATAATTTGCATTGGTAAATGTGCAATACAATTCCATGTCAAAAGTAATTGGTTTGGTAGCTCCGCAACTTCACATGACATGTGATTACTTTAAAATGTCAGTTTATGAATAAGTGCTAATACAATACCCTATTCCATGTTAATTCCCTAATCCCTTTCTTTATATAAATGTCTCTAACCTCTCTTCCCCATTCTCCACGACCACCTAACTTGCATGGGGGTGATTATTTGCCCATCGAACCATCTCCTCCCCTCTTCAAGAAAAATCAGTGTGTATTTCCCCAATCGAACCATCTCCTCTCCTCTTCATGAGAAATTTGTGTGTGCGTGTACGTGTGAGAGAGAGAGAGAAATGAGTATGCTTGGTACCAAGTAGAAATTTGGTGCTTGGTACCAAGTAGAAATTTGGTGACATGGATGCTTCCCATCCACACATTTAAAGTTGTCCGTTTAAAAATGGTCTCACTGTTGTGCGCAGCGGAAATTTCGGCAGAGTTTCTGGTGCACAATAAGAGAGAAAGATCGATAAGAATTCTTGTTTCTCAAAGGGAACAAGAATCTGAAGCCTAATATCCCATTAAAAGTGGGATATTAGCTCTTCCTCTCGTCAGCTCTAGGACTGCGCATCGAGTGATCCTAAAACTATTACAATGGCCACAAACTCAAACAAATCAATTTTACGTGGTTCGGCAAACTGCCTACGTCCACGGGGCAAGGAGGGGGAGATCTACTATTAGAGGGAGAGATAATACAACTAGGGTTTACAATCACTCAATCTAAACCCTCACACAATTATCTCTCTCAAAAACACAAAAGAACTCTTTGCACGCCGTCCAAAAAGAACGCTGCCAACACTTTTGCACATCCTCAAATTTGCACTGCTGCAGCCGCACAAATCTCCCTAAAAGCCTCTGACCTTGCTCGCACACGCCTCCAATTGCACGCAGCCGTTTTCCCCCTTAGCCTTCGCACACTGACCTAGGATTTTTTTGCTATTACTTATAGCAGGTGAATGAATCGGGTGGGCCTAAGCCGCTGTGTTCAATCTCTTCATGTGAATTTGTTCACGATTTTCAGTTCGGGTGGGCCCAAGGCCACGTGAACTTGGCTCACGTGTCTGCCATTCACAATTCTCCACCTCGGTGAAGTTTTCCCAAAACTGAGCCGACACCAACCAAACCAAATGTCTCACTTGTTGTGTCCAGTACACTGTGAAACAATTCACGACAACAGACTCAATCCATAACAAGTCGAGAACCCAAATGAGAGTGCAAACACTCTCCAAATATCGGTATCAACTCACCAAATCGATGTCACCCCCCATCAAATAATCCAACCCGGCTGCATCATAAGACTGCCTACGTATCCTCTTGCCCAAGGAATCAAGCCGAACGTAGTTCACCTAAATGGCCGCTAACGACCTCAATCCAATAGAAGAGTTCGCAACCCTTCTCCAATATCATCAACTCTGCAGCTGATAGCACCTCCAATGGCCTCAAACACCTCCACCTGAGGTGAACCAATGACCATATCCAAGCTACATCTATCAGCTATACTCGAATCAAAACCCAACTCATCATCTGCATCCGAATCCAAATGACTTCCACGCTGTGTCACCTCAGCTGGAATCCAAACCAATGCAGAATGATCTGGAGTAATCTTCATCCAATATGGAGTAGCATCACTCTCCACCCCCTGCGATACATCTAAGGTCTGTCCAAAACTCTCCACCTGCTGAGAGTCAATTAGCTCCCTCATCGAAGCCTCAACCAAAGTGACACTACCAGACCTATCTTCCAATGGAGTTTTACCTCCAATCACAGCAGTTGACAACTCTTTAATAGGATGACCCAAATATGTCGAAGCCTCTATCCAGAAACTCTTCTGCAAACCATTGCTCGACCACAAACACCGATCCTCCTCCAGCAAGGCACGGTTCTCCAAATTTGTCACCCTATCTAGTTGCCCCAAGATTTCCTTTCCAACGAAGTGTCTCGAAATGCCGTGAGCTCGGCTCCAATACAGAAATAGGTCCATCCAGAATGGAGTACCTTCACCTTTCTGTCAATATCACACTTCTTCAATTTGTTGGAGACTACTAGGACTTTATCCATAGGGGATTTGGTTGCAACCCAAACACGCCTAGAACAGTCACCAACAAAGGAAACCAAACGCCTATTACCTCCCAATGATGCCCCCTTGGAAGGCCCCCAAACATCCACGTGAACTCCTCCAGAACGACCCATAGTACGGTGAATAGAGGTGCCACACTTCACCTCGGTCTTCTTGCTCACATCAACATGTTCACTGGACTTCAAACTGCAGGTCTTCGCACCCTCTTTCAATCTATGCGAGGAATCAATACTGGAATGGCCAAGCCCAAAATACCACAGTCTAGTCGAATCAACAGAAGTCGTCAGTTGTCCACCTGTCACTATACCTCCAGTCAAGTAGTACAGGTTATTTCTCCTGACGCCCTTCATCAAAATACGAGAATCTTTCGCAATCTCGAGAACCATGTCCTCAACACGAACCTTCAGACCCTCTCCAACCAAAGCTCCAATCGAGATCAAGTTCTTCCTCAAAGAAGTAACATATCTCACATCGTTTAACTCTCTAACAGTCCCATCAAACATCTTTATGCGAATTCTTCCTATCCCAAGGATCTGACATGCACGGTTATCAGCCATGTACACCACACCACTATCCACCAGCTTCTCAAAACTGGAGAACCATTCCCTTCTAGGGCACACATGATAGGTCGCACCACTATCCAACATCCATTCAGATTCATCCGAATAGCTATCTGTAGGAATGATAGAAAGTGAATAAATAGAAGAGTTAAAATTATTACCATCCGATACGATGTTTGTTTCTGATGATGGCTGCTTCCCTTTTCCCTTCTGCTTATTCTTCATCTATTCGTCGAGCTTTGGGCAGTCTTTCTTCCAATGACCAGTCTCCTTGCACCAAGCACACTGATCTTTTCCTACTCTAGACTGTGACTTCCAATTCTTTCGGTTTGGACCATTCCCTCTTGCGACCAACGCCTCCGCTACCGGCTTAACTGAAGCCTCATTATCCTTCTTTCGAAGCTGATAATTCACAAGTGCAGCGGTGACCTCACTATACGAAAGTGATGCCTTCCCATTAATCAGAGTAAGAACGAAGGTCTCATATTCCTCGTCGGGCAAGGAACTCAACAACAGCAACGCCTTGTCCTCATCTTCAATCTTGACATCCACATTCGCCAAATCCGCAAGAAGCTTTGTGTAGTGGTTCATGTGATCTCTAATGGAGGTTCCCTTCTTCAACTGGAAACGATAAAGTCTCCTCTTCAAATGCAAGCGATTTTCCACACTCTTGGTCAAATACTTGCTTTCGAGAATCTCCCAAATCTTCTTCGCAGAAGTCTCATTCATCACATCATATTTTAGATCTTGAGTCAAACAAGACCTAATCACACCACACGCCGTTCGATTCATCTTCTTCCAAACCTTTTCTTCAATCTCATCTGGCTTGCCATCTAACTCCAAAGTATCCTCCAAATTCTGCGCGTTCAGCGCATCCAAAACCTCGCATCTCCATAATCCAAAATTATTTGTGCCATTAAACTTCTCCACATCTATCTTCATAGAGTGTATATTCAAACTCTGAATGGTCTTCGCGCCAGAAGCACCACCCTCGACACCAGAAGCACCTTTTTTCCCTGACATCTTACGCACCAACGAACGAAGGATAGATCCAAAACTAAAAAGATAGAGTCTTTACCAAAAGATCCCACCTTTATCACCAACGAAGCCCTAAACGAGCCTCCAAATTGATCTACTCCTCCAACCAAACCCTAGATCTGGAATCTGGGCTTTGATACCACTTGTTGTGCGCAGCGGAAATTTCGGCAGAGTTTCTGGTGCACAATAAGAGAGAAAGATCGATAAGAATTCTTGTTTCTCAAAGGGAACAAGAATCTGAAAGCCTAATATCCCATCAAAGTGGGATATTTGCTCTTCCTCTCGTCAGCTCTAGGACTGCGCGTCGAGGGATCCTAAAACTATTACAATGGCCACAAACTCAAACAAATCAATTTTACGTGGTTCGGCAAACTGCCTACGTCCACGGGGCAAGGAGGGGGAGATCTACTATTAGAGGGAGAGATAATATAACTAGGGTTTACAATCACTCAATCTAAACCCTCACACAATTATGTCTCTCAAAAACACAAAAGAACTCTTTGCACGCCGTCCAAAAAGAACGCTGCCAACACTTTTGCACCTCCTCAAATTTGCACTGCTGCAGCCGCACAAATCTCCCTAAAAGCCTCTGACCTCGCTCGCACACGCCTACAATTGCACGCAGCCATTTCCCCCCTTAGCCTTCGCACACTGACCTAGGATTTTTTTGCTATTATTTATAGCAGGTGAATGAATCGGGTGGGCCTAAGCCGCTGTGTTCAATCTCTTCATGTGAATTCGTTCACGATTTTCAGTTCGGGTGGGCCCAAGGCCACGTGAACTTGGCTCACGTGTCTGCCATTCACACTCACTTGATTACCCAACCATAAAAATATTTATAATTGATTTTGTTTTTTAAATTAGTTTCAGCTATTAATGTCCTCAAATCCATGATCTTTTCATTTCAGTATAACTTCGCTCAACTTCCTTCTTCTTTTTTAAGTTTTTGGTGAACAAAATTAAAAGATAAGCAAACCTCATTACTAGAAAAATTAAACTGTGATTTGCTAACCCTCCATTCTTTTTTGTAAAAATTTAAACAAAAAGTGCCAAGAAGAGAGATGTTTTCCTCAGTCCCTCATCTATCCTTTTAAAAAATATATTCTATTTAAAATTTCTCTGTCATCCTAACTATGCCACCTACACCTCATCTATCCTTTTAAAAAATATATTCTATTTAAAATTTCTCTGTCATCCTAACTATGCCACCTACAACCCTCGTTTTTGTTGTTTTTCTTATTTCCGAACTATAAAAAAATTAAATTTATAGAAAATTTTCTATTCGTTCTTTTATTTTTGGAATAATAATAATAAATCTTTAAAACTAATAACGAGTTAGGGACACAATGGACCCCACAAAAATAAAAAATAATTAAAGAAATAAAAATTGCATCAATTATCTCCTATTACTAATCTTAAAGCATGAAAAAGAAGAACATAGGGTTAGAAAATACGGGAGGAGATTTTTGTTCCCCTTACTTCAAAGAATGGAGTCCCTGTCAGAACATAGGGTTAGAAAATACGGGAGGAGATTTTTGTTCCCCTTACTTCAAAGAATGGAGTCCCTGTCGTAGAATCTTTTTCTAGTGAGTGTGCATTCGCAAGCTATTCCCTTCTCCACTTCATCAATCACCGCAAACAATCGCTTTAAAACAGGCGGACCAGTATGTCGACTGGCCTAAAATACTTCAAGAAGTTATGCAAGGGCAACCTGTATTATCGAATAGAGCACCTACCCTACATAGATTGGGCATATAGGCGTTCCAACCCATTTTAGTGGAAGGCCGCGTGCACTTTATAAAATGGAAGATTACTCCAATCTTTTCACCTCAGAATTCGAAGTCATAAGCTTAGACTCAGAGTTCATCGAAGAGGTAATGGAATCCCTTACATTTCTTTGTTGCGCCATATGATAATTCTACTTTGGAAGCACTGATTTCAATCTTCCTACTTTCTTTGCTGCACACGACTTTTTCACGGAGTCTGCTTCCACAGTTGCTTGAGCGACAACCACCTTGCGTCCCTCCCAAGAGCATAATAGTTATGTGTGCATGCATGCAACCTACCTACCTACATACATATATATAGAGAGATAGAGAAAGATCGCGCGATTGAGGAGCGACCGCCGAAGCACTGAACCGCCAATGGTGAGAGGCGAGGGAGGAGCTTCGAAGTACCGATGGCGTAGGAGGAGGAGAAGTTTATTATGTCATTTGTTCTTCCTACAATCTAAAATGCAGGTGTCTTGTCCCTCTTTGCATCAGTGCCTTAGTTAGAGGGTTACTTCCACTTCTCGAAATCTTCCTCTTGAATAGAAGTTCTCTTGCTCAAAGTACCACATGTGCTTGCCTCTGGATCAAACTATGCAATGGTAGGTATTAACTATTTACCATCAAGCTTAACGTGTTTTGATTTGTCATACAGTCTTGCAATTGACTAGAATCCAAAGACTGTCTAAGTGATAAAATTATGAAAATATGCTAATTCCATTGCAATCTTGAGACATATGCATGATATTGATACTTAGATTTTGTCAAATAAACATTCAAGACTATGTGCGTGAGATCCAACACAATTTGTTTAGTTGATTACACATCACACTAATGGATTTGTCAATACCTGCATGCACATCAATGGAATATAGCTATGTCACCGTATCTAATTTTTAGGAGACCCCCTTATATATGGGCATTGTAAGAGATATAGTTACTTGATAACTGTGTCCCATTTCCATGTAACCTGGTAATGTGTGATTCCCATCTGCAAGTGTAGTTGCTTGGAGTTATTATCTCCACATCAGTGTAAAAGTTTTGTGGAGTCTCTTTCACCACGAGGAAGGCTAATTTCGGTATATAAAGATTAATTAAGGTGTACTTATTTAAAACTCTTCATCGATTTATAGAATTACATCACCTAATGTACTCAAACCTATAGCTTCCTCTTATTCTAGGGTTGAATGGGTCACTCAAAAGTAATGTGCATAATGTCAATAATCCATGGACTAAAGGATAGAATGAAAATGTGTGTTTCCAAACAGTTAAAAAAAAGCAAAGGTTTTACCTTATTGTCAAAGCCAAAAAGGCCACGCGGATATATGGAGCAAATCTGAAAGGTATATAAGCCACCACCAGGGGAGAAACATAAAGAGCATACACCAACATATCACACATCAATATTAAGACAAGCAAGACCTGCCAATGCAGTAGAAGAGTTACATTTTTTCAATCGCATTAAAACACCAAAAAAGTACTTTCACTTCAAAAATTTCAACCATTGCAGTTCCTGTTTGTAATAATCTTGGTCATCATGGCTAGCAATGACTAACCATTCAGCTGGATCCCAGTAAAAAGAGGTTACAGATTCAACTCGATAAGGGTGTATAAGTTGCCAACATAGATTTAGATTTTATGTGAGTGGGTGATAATGTTCAAGGGGCAAGGTGTTCATATAACACAACAAGGTACTTTCAATCTTAGTTCTAAGAAAGGATCTTACACTCTGTAATATTGGATTTTTAATTATTAATAATCTTTTATTCAATTATATCCGAATAAGAACCAAGAGAAACATATACTGATATGTTTAGATTCCATTAGCAAATTTGGATGGAGAGAATATTCTAAAGAAAATCATGAAATCACTAATTTGCTTTTCAGACTTATATTTCTAAAGTTGCAAAAAGGAACTTGCAAATAGCTTTCACGTTAAACTTGAATTATAAATTCAGTCCCCCAGAATGGAAAGATGATGGTAAATTTGTGATTTTGAACTTGTATCCACTTCGTGCTAGACTAGTCAGCTACAAGTTCCACCATCTGATCGGACGCAAAAAATAAAATAAAATTGAACAATAGTTAGTGTAAACTAAATGGTCTTGTACAGTGTACCTTCAATTCTTGATGGACTTAGGTCGTGATAGTGATAGTCACTTTAACTGATATTTTCAGTTTATCATGTATTTACATGTCACGTAATAGATAACTAACTAAGTCTACAATTCAGGATGGATTACATTCCAAATGAAAACCGTAGTATTTCTCAGTTCAAATTGCTTCAATTAGAATTATGGTAACTTTGGTGCCGAATTCTCACCAAGAAACAGGGAATGCTTGCAAGTCGTGACCTTACCCAACCCAAACAAAGAAGAAGAGGATGAAGAAGAAAAATGAAGGCAAAGAGAAAAAAAAGATATGTGGTAGGTTTTGTCTTCGTCATTACTTATCAGTCAAATAAAAAGGCACCAGTGTGGGTGAGAAAATATAATGCTTGATTTATTAATAATATAACATTCTTTGAATTTTTGACAGCCATGTATATGTGGAGTTTAATACATTTAATCTTTCAAGTAGGAGTTGTGTCTTGCAGAATGTATTCATGTGCTTCTTCAATAAATTAATATACAGCTCCTTCGCATGATTTAATGTAGTCAACACCTCATAGAAACAAAATATCAGCTCAACATGCGACCAAAGTCAACACGCCTTTTTTTGAAGTTGGAAACTATCAACATGGCTATGTTATTAATGATATAACATTCTTTCTATGTAGAAGCCGATATAACATTGTGAGAATAAAGCTTACTATACATTAGCATGGAAAATTGCAAAGAATGTTGAAGTATATATTTTCATTTAGTTAATTACGGATGAGCCTCTTGTAGTGTTGTCCAATTGCGGAAAGAAACCTTGTAGTTCTATTGTTGCGGATAGCCCCCTTGTATATTATGCCTAAGAGCAGATAAAACCACTCAGTGAACTTGTTTATCTCTTTAAGGAGCACTTCTAGCGACACTCGCCCAAGTCGAGTGTCGCTCTCACTCTATTAGGAGGGGACATGTGTCTAATAAAACCAACCTGACCCAAAATCTAACCCTATAGATTTTGAACCCAACAACCCCTTTCATTTTTTGAGAAAGTGTCTTAAGGACACTTGCCTAAGGCAAGTGTCTTTAGACTTTACTCCTCTTTTAAGAGTCAAGAACGTTAGCAATTGGGGGTCTATCTGCACCAATAGAACTAGAGGAGGTATAAACGCCCATATAAAACTTTTTTGGACTCTTTTTGGAGTAAAAAAGAATCACCCAAAGTCTATCTGCAATTGGGGGATACTACAGAAGGTCGCAATTAACTCTTTTTTATTTGTACCTCAAAACCCTTGAGAGATGAACAAGAATAGAATTTGTACAAGCATTGCCTAATCAATACCAAATCCATACATAACAATAATTTCAGAACGAAATAATGAAACTACTAAGCAATAAGCTAACCTTTAGCTTGTTCAGGTGATTCTTCCAATAAAGATGGAAACCTTCATATGCAAGTGGAAAAACTGTATATAACAGGAGTATAAGTAGAGTAACTCCCTGCATACAGAATTATTACAGATATGAGTTTCCTTCTAAAAACATTAAATACATTGACATATAACAGAATAATATAACTATTTCAGAAGTGACTAGAAATACTGACTAAAAGTAACTGTTCAAGATAATTTCTTCTAGTTAACCTATAATTATCAGTTTTAACATAGTTAAGCCTTCAAAATAATGGAGCCTCATGCATTATAATAAAGAAGATCACTGTCTGAGCCATTTCAGACTTGAGAGATCAGTAAAATTTGGTTATTTACGACTAAATAATAAACAAATTTCGAAAATGAAACAGATTAAATTTACAGATACTATTGGTGAAATTTCTCTCCACCAGCATGCATAAAAAGAAAACGAAAGACTCAAAAAGTTACTGTAATCAACGGCAAAGTAGCAAATGGTCCTGAAAGAACAAGTTCAAATGGTGTTCTTTATACCACTTTCCACTTCTGATGTTTGTTAACGGTTGAAGGGGCCGTACTTATCTTTAGCCTCCTGTTCCAGCAACTCAACTTCTTTCCTGCTATAAGAAAGCTCCTTGGCTACTATGCCCTTCCTATCCTTATCTCACAAAACTTCAACAGTTTTGTTTCTCCAAGAAAGCTCCTTGGCTACTATGCCCTTCCTATCCTTATCTCACAAAACTTCAACAGTTTTGTTTCTCCTGTAGGGAAGATGAGCACTTAGGGTAGTACGCTGTAGTGAACTACAGATCTTTAGCGAAAATATTCACCCTCATATAATAAGGGTGAGACTGTGGAACTCCCAAACTATCCAGTCCTAGGTCAACTGGCATTCTGAATAGAGGGGTATGATATTTTCAGTGAAATTAACAATCGGCTGAATCATACTGACGGAATCACAAACAGTAAAGCTAAGGGTACTGACAATTAGAATGTACTTTTAATTAAATCAAGGAGGTCGCTCTCACTAGAGTTAAATAAAAGATAAGGATTCTTGTAGCCAACCCCACAGGTGTGTGGCATAAATTTTGTGGTCTATACATAAGTATTTAGGATAGGCTATTAAAGGCAGATCAGTTCTTTGGCGCACGAAGGGATTTACTCTGACTTCTCTGCTCAATGCAGCTCGAGAGAAAATGCTATCAGATCTCTATCCAATAATTTGGACCAGTGTAACTGTGGAGGTATGGTAGGTTGAAACTAGTTATGATGCCAAAGATGAGAATCCTACAGTTGTACTCTATTTAAGTTCAAGATGCTAAATGTTTCAATATATGGGAACAATTATCTGCATAATCTATAGATCTCTGCAGCTAGTGAGTAGCATACCGCATATGCCTGTCAAGAAAGAATATAAGACCTGGAGGATACAGAGCACGAAAACTAAGGTGGAAATGAGAACTAAGAAATCTTGATGACATATTGATATCTGTGCTTCTGAAGAAAACGCCAGGAGTCATAAGAGTATCAGTCCCGGTAGCTGGTCCTATGATTGCACTCCTCCGTTAGTCAAAAAAAAAAATAAGACAAATGAAAAGGAGCACGACGTCCTAGATTATATACATACCTGCAAGTCCATCGCCCCGGGGTAAACTAGAGATGCCCGGAATCATAACTGAATCAGTCCCAATGACTGTACTGTAATGATAATTCTTCATTAGTCAGACAAAAGATCAGGCAAAATGAAGGGAACTAGATATATACCTGCAGATGAATCACTCTCAAAGGAGGGTCCTACGGCTCCTCTCGTGGCCTGCTCAACCAGCATGTCGACTAATAGTCCGATATCGGATCCTGAGAAACTTGGTGCCGAGACATACCCCTGTTCCTCAAGACCTGTATCAGGAAAGGCCTCATCTTCAACTGGCCTCTCTAATACGACATCTGCAGAATAATTTAAGTGTTGGATATATACAAGAAAATGGGGATCTGCAGAATAATTTAAGTGTTGGATATATACAAGAAAATGGGGAAAGAAGGAAAAGCTCAGAGGTACCTGCAGTAGGAATAAGTGTTGGATATATACAAGAAAATGGGGAAAGAAGGAAAAGCTCAGAGGTACCTGCAGTAGGAACAGATGATTCCTTTTCCCCAATATCCATGTTTGGGTTCTTCAAGTGATCTGAAAGAAAGCAAAGCATGAGAATAATGAATCCTGAATTCCATAACTCTTCTAAGTGCTACTCGAGTAGGGTATCATCGGATTTAGATATACCTAAGCATGGAATTGTGGGATCAACACTATTAATCTGCTCAGTATCAATGTTCGTGTCAACATCCATGGGCTCGTCGTGAATGGCATCACACATCTGTTGCATAAAGCTATCCAGACGATCAGAATCAGGGAATACAGAATCCTGTGGAAGTTCGCCCTCTTCATAGTTTCCTGAAACATAAAACATGATTACGCTTAATGAATCCCAGGAGGCAAGTCATCTTAAAGCAATAAAGACAATAAGGTATTACCTTCCTCTCCATCGGCAATGTCTCCTAACTCCACTCCATAGGGGCGCCGACCAACATGTGGTTTATGAGCGGTCTTCTTCCGTTTCGGAATACCAACCCTCGTAGAACCAATAGGCCGTTCATGCATGAACTTGCTACGCATCTCGACCTGTGCAGGAGCCTTGCCGCTAGGCCGGGATCTCGCTTAGCGAGAAGCGAGCGACTCATGCTCATCGACTGTCCTACCTGGGGTGATAAGAGTTATCTTGTTAGGATAAGTGAATAAGACTTTTTGTTCTGTTTTTTTGAGATCGAGAAAGGATATGACGTTGATGCCAACGAAAGAAGGCCAGGTCAGTTAATTCTGAAAAGAAAGAGTCTGACAAACCTGCGTTAGGTTCTTCCTTGTTAGTATCTGTATCCACATACTCCTCCTCAGAAGTCTCGTCCTCATCGCCAGTAGGAAGGAGCTCTTCATCATCCTCCATCCTATCTCTGCTCGAAAGGGAAGGTTTGGCAGGCTTCTTACCCTGTCTCTTAGCAACCTCAGCCTTACGAGCAGCCATCATAGTGACTTGAACCAAGTGTTCAGCCTGCAACTCTGAAAGGCTTCTCACACCTATAAACTCACTGGCAGAAAGAAACCACTTGCAGCTGAGGAAAGTGGTCAACGGCTTGCGCCTAGATGGGGCTCAAGTGCAGCCCACCATAGTCCATAGCCATGCCCGAACGCCGTCAATAAGCCCTCCCTCAATCTTCAAACCACGGCTCGGATTCCCAACATATAGTTGGTCGTAGCCAAACTGACGAGCGAAACGACAGGGAAGGTAAGGCTCTATGTTACAATGGTTCTTCACCCGAAGAATGAGATATCCAACGCGGATGTTCACCAACCAACGGAAACAACCAACGTCAAGAGAAGTCCGACTAGTTCTGGGTTGCTCCTCATCAATCAGCACATCACCATAGCGACCCGAAAAGCGAGGAAAACACTTCAAGAACTCCCAGCTCTTACGAACTTGAAGCTCTCGTTGTACATCACTGAATGTTTTCCCGAGCCATCTGCTCCTCTTCAACAGCTGCATGAAAGGAACAAGGACATCAACAGTGCTGGGCGCCGACATCAAGTCAGGACGATGAAGAACAAGCCACGCCATCAGGTATGCATACGGAAGTTCGACCTTCGCACAAATAAGATCGGCCGACGGTTCAGAGCCCACCTGCGTAAAACCATCGACCAAATACATAAGCCCACAATGGATGCCAGCAACCATTGCTGGGAGCAAGGAAAGATCCCTCCCATAAGCCAGCTGAACTGCGGGGAAGAGCACCTCGAGGGGTAAGGCGTCTGAAAACTGATATGGAATGACACACTTCTTCAACCAGAGGGCAAGATAGCCTGCTAGCAGGGTTTTGGGCTCAATGGACTTCTGTGCATGACAAAGGAATGTCCAAAACTTGGTTCCTGCAGGAAAGGCTCCCTCAGCACTGGCAATGGTGTAAGAGCAAGCCTCAGCCCTCTCCATCAACTCATTAACGGCGGAAGGTGTCAAAACGTCTAACTCACATATGGTCTCGCCAGAATTACCCTCCAAATGCTGGAACAAATAAACAGCGAACTGCTTCAAACTGATCTGCTTCTTCCTCTTCGCTTGAGTGGTAACCTTAATCAGAGAGGTGTGATAATGGCAGGTAAGATCCCAAAGAGTATCGTACATATCAGGGGTGTCCTTCTTCAGCCACTCCAATTGCTAATTCGAGGGAAAATACTCCTGGTACGGACAATCCCCCATTGGAAGGCCAGAAACTTGGTACATCTCATGCAAGGCCAACCCTAACTCTCCGCCGCTAGTCAGGAATGTGTTACTATCAGGGATGTATGTTTCTAACAATGCTAAGAAGTGGCGACAGCTGACCGGGAGTCCGTACATAGTGGCTCGTATAGGTGCGTACAACCCACTGCTCTTCAGATCATTCTCCCAACGCCCTAACACATAACTGGTCATACGCGTCCACCATCCTTTGGGTTGTGAGAAAGCCCAACCAAAACACCTAAAATCTGGTGGAGGTAACCTCCTCCAAGCTTAGCCAGACGATTCTTCACAGTAGGAGCGGCTGCTGATACCTCGCCTGGGGGTGCAGTATCAAGACCCAGAATCCCTGGTCGAAGACCGCGAACATAATGATTCCCAACAGAACCAGGAGTCTTATGTTGGGAGGTATATCCACAATGAACTCGATCAACATCGTCGGTAAGATGCCAGGACATCTGTCGCTTTACGGCCTGTCCCTCTAAATGAGTGAAAGAATGCTGACGAGGAATAGAAGGAATATACAGGAGAGCTCCTTCATCATTATTCAGCCAATGCTCATCAGTAAGAATCAACCTACCTGGATCCTCAATGTGATCTCCGAACAGAAAACTGGGCTTCTTTAAAGCCTGAGTAGAAATAGAATCTGCAGTAAAAGGAGCATCCGTGATCAGCTGGCGTAAGCAATGACGTCCCCCATCTCGTATCAAATGGCAGGATTCATCGGAACGATCTCTATCAAACTAAGGAAGCGGACCAATAGCTTGCCTGACGGAAACTGAAGAGAAAACCTCCCCACTACAACCGGTAGTAGCATGAGGAGAGAGACTGCCCGTGGGAAACTCGACTGTAACAAAACAAGGATAGAGTTAGAAAATTATCCATGAAAGAGCGAGATAAGATCATCCACGGGGTAATTGGAGAGACGACTTTGAGTGTCTTACACTAGAAGAACGGTATGCCTCATCACGTAAATAACGTGGTAACATATACCGACCTACAAAGTGTAAGATGACACAAAATCGCCCCAATATACTAGAAGACTTGAATTGGCCAAGCAAAACAAGTCTGAAACCTCAACCCTCGCGAAGGAGGGTGTCGGCCCTTCCCGAATGACCCGCGAAGGGGCCAGACGAGGGTGTGACAGAACCGCGAATTTCCCAAAACCTCGAGCCCCACGAAGGAGGGTCTCGGTCCTTCCCGAATGACCCGCGAAGGGGCCAAACGAGGGTATACTGGAACCACGAATATCCTGAAACCTCGATCCCCGCGAAGGAGGATGTCGGTTCTTCCTGAAGGACCCGCGAAGGGATCAATCAGGGATATAGAAGGTATAAATGCTCACCCCCAAAAAAGGATGCCGCTGGAGAGGATGCCGTGGGAACCTCTCCCTCGCTATGCTGCGAAAGGGAGCGACTCCTATGAAGTCGAGGCCGACGCGGAGACATCGAGAATCTGCAATGAAAATCAGCAGATCAGGTACAATCTAAAATATGAATACACGAAATTTAAAAGGAAAATTAAGAACTTTAACTAAAATCCTATGAATAAATAGGATTTTATAGTTGAAGTCTAATTAAACCTACAAACCTATGAATAAATATGATTTTATAGTTGAGGTCTAATTAAACCTATAAATTTCGTGCATGCAAAACAATGATCATCATATTGCGGTGTAAGCCCTCATGATAAATTTTGGTGAAATACCCAAAATACCCCTCGTGTTCAAGGCTAAATTCTAGTCAAGGACACGCTCGAATTGGATCGTGGTCATCATATTTGTCCATATAACACCCCCGATATCCCACAATGTTGGTTAATTTTACAAATAAACCCTTTCGTAAAATCTAGTCAATTTTGCAAATAAACCCCTCCACAAATTTCGGTTTAGTTTTCGCATACCTTTCTCAAAACTTTAGTCATGGGTTTGTGGTCTAAACTTCTGGAATTTTAGCCCTAAAATTTTAGCCCTTTTGTAAATATACCCTTCTACAAGTTTTGGGTTGCTTTTTTGCCAATAAACCCCTCAAACAATGTCGATTCTTTTGCATAGAAACACCTCTTAAATTTTGGCCAAATAGACATGAAATTTTAGTCCCAAAATTCAGTTCACTCTTACACAAAAATCCTCAAATTTCAGTCCACTTTTGCACAAAAGCCCCTTAATTTCGGCCATATTACATTTTTTGCATAAGACCCTCCAAAACTTTGTGCATACACAACCCATCATCAAAGATCCCTTCTTTTTCACAAAACCCAACCTATGAGAATAAAAAGCTATGATCTTTGCATACAAATTTGTGGCATACCCTCTTTACAAGCATAAAGTTTCAATCTTTATCAAAAAATGAGAGAGTTTTTAAGGAGAAGCTTACCCAAATCAAGAGGCTTGAAAACCCAACTCCAAGAACCAAGGCTTGAGCTTGAAGATGAAGAAAGAAACCCTAGATTGAGAGGAAGATTTTCGGCCAAGAGGGGGGCATAAAATTCCGAATTTTAGGGGTTTTAAAGAGAGGGATTTTAATGGGTTTGGAGTTCTTAGAGGGAAACAATGGTGGATGGATAAGAGGTGGAAGAAGAGAGAGAGTTTGAGAGGGAATAGGGCTCTTTTGAATTTTGGAAAGAGGGGTGTAGGCGTCTAAAATTGCCTATGAGAGCCCGCACGAAACTCAAAGCAATGAATAGGCAAGTCAAGAAAATTCGCCAATCAGTCAGCGCACGTCAAATCATCTCGTGTGCATCAATTAGCTCGTGTGCGCCGGTCAACGCGCGCACGTCAATCAGACCGTGCGCATCGGTCAGCGCGCGTACGTCGAATCATCTCGTGCGCGTCAGTCAAACGCGTGCACGTCAAACCAACTCGTGCACGCCGGTCAACACGTGCACGTCAATCAACTCGTGCGCGCCGGTCAACGCGTGCACGTCAATCAGCCCGCGCGCATCGATCAGCACGCGTATATTAACCAACGCGCGTTCGACGATCGGTACGAAGCATACAAGCCAACAAATCGGTCAAACACGCGAAAAGAGAAAATCTCAGAAGAAAGGGAACATAAAAGAATGCAGTCGGCAAAACTGCGCGAGTCGCAGGACGCGAATAACCGACCGCCGCAAGCGCGGCGACGGCATCAATCTGACCTGCACAAGTGCAGGTCGGATCAAATCCGACCCCGCACAAGTGCAGGTCGGATCGAATCCGACCTACACAAAGTGCAGGTCGGATCGATCGCACCGCACAACGTGCAGGTCGGATCAATCGACCTGCACAAGCTGCAGGTCGGATCTTGATCCGACCCGCGCAAGCGCAGGTCGGACTGATCGCGACCCGCGCAAGCGCAGGTCGGACTGATCCGACCCGCTCAAGCCGCCAGGTCGGACTGATCCGACCCGCGCGCAAGCCGCAGGTCGGACTGATCCGACCGCGCTCAAGCATAGGTCGGACTGATCCGACCCGCCGCAAGCGCAGTACGCGAACCCGAAATGCGTTTTGACGGTTTTGATGCTGTATTTTGCAGGATTTTATCTGTCCAGGGGTTCTATCTGACTTGATATCATCCCCAAACGTGGTTAGCGCTGTTTGTTAACTGAAGATAGAGCCAAATCACTTGTTCTCATCCAAATAACCGCTTCGAAGCCCTATAAATACAAGCTAGGTCCTCCTTTTTAGCGGGGGCGATTGATTATCAAGACGAGGAGGTGCTGCCGGATTGTGGAGTCAAAGGAGCACGAATTTCAGTGAGCGTGACAGATCTTGGCGAGTTCTTCGCATAGAAAAGGAGAGTTCGAGAGATCCGACGCCCCGTTCCCGTCGTCCCTTGAGATTAGCTTGGTCTAATCTCGAGAAGAGCCCTGATTTCGCCTTGGTCGATTTCAGCGCTTCAAATCAAATACTTCCTCGGCGCAAGGCGAAGCCTGCCGAATTTTCCATCAACCGGCGATCCAGATCTAAGGCGGTCCACGATAAACCCCGGCACAGGCAAAGATCACGCAAAGCCAGCGGGTGATAAACGTCCTCTGCGTGTTTTGACGAGAGTTGTAAACTTTTGTTTTCATTGTGTAAAAGTCTTTATAAAAAGACAATCTTTTTTTTTCATTGTAACGATCGAAGTTGTTATGAATACCGCAATGAATACAACAATTTTCGACACAAACAAACTGGCGACCACAGTGGGAGCCAACAGCTTCGCTGCCGCGAGCTGTCGTGTCGCAACTCGGCATCTGCATCCCGGTGAAGAAGTGGTCGAATACGAGTTTGACCAACTGAAGTTCGAGGAATATCTGTCGTCTTCCTCCTCCAGATCCTCCGCTCTCGCAAGCGAAGGAAGATCAACGCCCTCCGTTGCTGCGGTAGCTGAACCTTACAACGCCCTTCCGGCCTCAATGAGTCCGGATCTGCAGATCTGAACTCCTCCTCAATCAAGGAGTTGAGTACATAAGGCGCCGCCTATTTATTCAAAGAGAATCGTCAAAGGCAGCGCCAACCCTGTGCGCTAACTCGCTAGAGCCTGGAGTCAATAGACGAAATCCGTTATGAGGCGGATCTAAAAATTAGCAACGCCAAGCCACCCCAACAGTGGACAGATGTCCTCCCCTCCAAACCAATAGCAAATGAATGGATCCAAATCAAAAGATCGTTCAACTCGGGAGGAGCGAATTCAAAATCGCCGCGCGCTTGCGCGCAGGCGAATTCTTGTGCAAAAAGCACAAAAGATGGCAGAAGAAGGACATAGCTAAGAAACACCAAGACTGCATCAAATTTGGAGGCCAAAGTCCAAGACGGCGACCGAAAAGAATCGAAAAATGTGGGTCACTCAAATTCGGACCCGCCCGGTCTGCGGGTCACTCAAATGCCGACCCGCCGAATCGCGGGTCACTCAAATCCGACCGCCAGGTCCGCTGGTCACTTCAAAATCCGGACCTGCCAAATCACGCGGTCAACTCAAATCCGACCTGCCAAATCGCGGGTCACTCAAAATCCGACGCCGCCAATGCGGCAGTCACCAAATCCGACCGCCCCCAATCTGCAGCATGGTCACCAAATCCGGACCCGCCCATCGCAGTCACCAATAGCGCCAATCTAGGTGTCCTAATGCCGACCCTCCAAATCGCGCGGTCACTTGCGGTTCCGACCCTCCAATCTGCGCAAGTCACCCAAATCTGAGCGCGCCAATCTGAGCAGGTCGCCAAATCCGCGACCTTCCAAATCACGCGCGTCACTTGGGTCTGACCCTCCACTTTGGCGTGTCACCCAAATCGACGCCTCCACTTTGGCGGGTCACTTGAATCCGAGCCCTTCCAACCGTCGGTCACGTTAAATCTGACCCGCCGCCAGAGTCAATGGCAGAAGAATGCTTCTGCCAGCCTGTTTCGTCGATCCCTGTGAGTTCCGTACTCCGGCGGGGGCACCGTGGCAACGGTGGATTTGTCCGATTCAAAGTGAGGATTAGCTCGATCGCCCTGGGTCCTTTGCACGAGCGATCGCGAGGCTAACAGTTCTGATCGAAGAACGCTTGGGTCGCTGGTGCCACTGAACCTCACGATCCCCGCGACTTCGTCGATGCTGGGTAGGTCGCACACGCTCGCAACAATTTTTAAGCCTTCTCATAAAGAGGAAAACTCCAATTTCCGCCGCCTGGGGGTGATGTATCCAAAACCAAGAAGCCTGTGAGATCATGGCGCTCGCAAAGTGTAGTTCTAACACGTGACTCTTAAGAAATGCTAATAAAGCAGGGCAAATCCGGACTGCAAAGGAAACGTATTCATGCTGACGTGACAACGTTATACCAGGGGAGTCATGTCAACACACGATAGGTTTGCTCCCGTCATCTGATGCGATGAGTTGCTTACTATGCGGGCTGGGGGTATGAACGCATTCTCGGAAAGATTATGCCCGAGAAACGCACAATCTGCACTACCCGCCTGCGCCGACTAATCAGCGACAATATTATCAGCATGTAGTTGCCGCCAAGACCGCCCTCCGCAGAGGGTCTGCGTATCCGAGAGGATCTCCAACGGCAATGACTAAGTCCAACCATAAACTGTCTCCGTAAAAGAGATCGGTTGTCACGGCTGACGAAACTCCCGGAAGTCACAATAATATGGCGCCTGATAAGGGAAGTCGATTCGACCTTCTAGCTCTGACCCGCTTATATCTCATCGGCTAACCCGGTTACGATCAGGGCCCACTAGACGCAAAGACTACCAAAGAATGTAGAGAGGGTTATCATCGGATGATGAAGCATCAGATGCTAACTCAGCAATCGCTTCTGACAATACGGTATCTAGCCCGGGACAATCTCACGAAGTGTTCATGATCAACACCGAGCAGGTAGCCAAAATGGTTGAGGATGCCTTGGCCAAACAGAAAGAGGCATTCAAGATCGAAATGGAAATGGCTATGCTACGGATGAGGGAAAAGCACGACCGACAGATTCAGGCTCTTTCCAATCAAATGGGCGAATCCAGCCGTCGCAACACTGCTAACCAAGCAAGTAGCGATTCAGATGTAGATGAACATCTCAATCCTGATAACCCTCTCGTTGACCAAAACGCTGGGGGTGGCCCCACTAAAGACGACAACGCTGAGGGTGGCCCCGTTATTCCTCTTAAGAATCGTCCAAAGCCTGATACGAGCGAGGATGAGAAAATGAAAGATCTCGAGACAGTAAAATCAACGCTCTAATGGTCTGCATCGAGAGGTAAAGATGGACTGGCATTCCACATGTCCATATCCAGAGAGTGGGACTCAAATAGCATCGACGCGGCAAAGTTCAAATTTGATTAACTTCACACGCCGTTTGACGGGAAGGGTTCACCCACTCAAACAATCTGGATCTACTTTAAGTCCCGACTGTGGGTATGATTCTGCCGGTAATGAAACGCCCCTTTTGGATGGTTCGGTCATTCGTTGGCACCCTTCGCGGGGCTGCCTTCGATTAGTACCGCCGTCCTCAAGCCCGGAAGTAATTAACAACTGGATGATATAGGAGAAACTCATTCGCTTGCGCTAACTTCTGTTGATGACGACGACAAGGTATCGCATGCAGGACACTTTTCCGGGAGAAACAAGAAAGATGACGAGACAATCGACGACTTCGTCCAAAGCCGTTTTTCAGTAATAAAGCAATAAACTGGGCAGAATCGATCGACGAGGACTTCATCTCACAGATATGTCCATAACAACCTATCATATTGAAGATATTAGAAGTTATGGAAAGTCGCACCGCTCCAACACTTGGAAAGGTTGAAAGATGCGCGGAGAGCGGACCGAGACGCTTGCCTCCGTAAGGAAGAAGGCGAGATGAGCCAACCGGACGGGCGAATCTTCCGAAGCATCAACCTTCGCTCTCCGTGGTAAAGGAAGGCACATGCAGCGCGTTGTAGACGTTAACCCAGACATCGCAACAACAAGCTCCCAGAGAGCCAGCAAAAGACTCTTCGGACCACACGAGACTCCAAAGAGTAACTCTTTCAAGGACGAAGACGTTCCAAGCCATCTCGCAATCTCTTCGCTTTGCAAAACACAAGATTAAGCTTCCCACCGCATCAGCAAATCAGGAGGAAGCTGATTAATAGCTACAAGATCCGAAGTACTGTTGCGTACCATAGGAGGATTCCTTCATCCTACCACAGGCTTGCTTCGCTCTAAGAATAGCATCCAAACGCTTGGTTGAGAGCCGGGCCGTTATATCACCATATTGAGTGCGAATTGCAAGCACTACGACAAGTATAAGAGTAATAAACTGCTTCTTAATCCTCCAATCGCGTATATCGAGGTTAAAGCTGATCCCTGGATACTCCAATAAGGTATATCAGTCTAAAACTGTTTCTTAGCCGTTGATGGAAGTTCCTGAGAATGTTACGGCTAATATTCTTTAAGGATAAGCCGGACATAGTAACGGAGTACAAAATGTGTCAGAGCCAGCTTTCAAGAAAGAAGCTAGGGGATGATGATTCATGTAAATGGAAGTTCCCAGAAGAACGCTTATATGTAATTTTTTAGGGATAACCGCGATAATTACGAACAAGGTGATAAACACTAAACGCGCCAACACTTGATTTGCCTAACTCCCACTCTCACTGTCTACCTGGGTCAAACCTTCCTATAGTTAGGACCACAACCAAAGTCCCCTCTCGATTCGCTTCCATGAACAGAGAGGTCCACTTTCAAATTAAACGATCAAGCCTGTAAAAATGTAAGATCATCTCAAAAGCTCCCACTTTCACTGCTTCCTGGTGCAAAACCGTATAAAAGTTTAGTGGCCATCAACCAGATTCTGCGCTCTCGATTCCTTTCATGAAGCGAACAGGTCGGCACTTTCATAATTGAGCAATCAAGACGCTATAAAAAATTAGGAATTGTCTCCAACTTTACTTAGTCAAACCTGCAGATAGTATAGGACATAATCGATTGCAGTTATCCTTTCGCGATAAACGAAAGACCTCCCATCTTTTCCTTTTTCGCACCAAACCTATAAAGTTAGGGTCAAAATTGGGCTTTCATCCTCAATAAAATGAGGACTCTTTTCGGATCGGAATGACACAATCCTATAAAAAGTTTAGGGTCGTTTTGAACCATTTCTGATTCTCCGGAGTGGAGATAGCCACTTTAGTTTGCATCTTTTCGCGATTCTGGGGGTGGAGATTCCACCTGCGAGTTTCGCTTTCGCAAACTGGAGATAGAATATAAAATTCTTCCTCTTTCAGCTTTGGGTAGATAGGATATAAAATTCTCCTCTCCCGGCATCGCGGTTCGTCTTTTGACCGCTAGGAGAAGACACCAATTTTCAAACTCCTAAATACCGTGCTTCACAAGCACTTGGGTATTTTATGCCGAAGCATAAGTAGGGATTAAGTCCAACAGCCTAAAACTCGCGTTGCCGGTTTAGTCTTTCACCGATTGAAAAAGGACAACCAAGAATCTCAGCTGTCTGGCGTATTTTATCCGAAGCCTAAGTAGGGATAAGTACAAATGCGCTTAACCCGCGTTGCTGGGGTGGTTCGTTCCCGGTAAAAAATGACGAGCTACGTATTCACAATCGTAGCAACAAAAATCCAAGCTTTTATGCATGGGGAATTTTATCCCGAATCCTGAGCAGGGATAAGTCAACGCCTAACAGTGCTTGCCAGGTTTAGTCTTTTGCCGTTGAAAAAGGCACAAAAATCACACAAAAATAAAAAAAAAAAAAATATTCGACATATTGTGGCAGGTTGCCGTTTTTCATCAACGCCAAAATCCGTGCTTCACACGCGCGGGGAATTTTATCTCGAACCGTAAGTAGGGATAAGTCAACGCCCTAAACTTGCTGTTGCCGGGTTATAGTCCTTCACCGATTGAAGAAGACACCAGGAATTCCAATCTGTGGGAGACTTTTTATCTCCGAATCCAAGTAGGGCATGAGTGCAGCGATGCTAACAACGTTGCGGGTGCCATTATTCCACGTAAGAAAGTGGCGAAGTCTATGTATTCAAAGTCATAGCACCAAAGTCTAAGTGAATAATTCTCTATTAGCGCAACGTTACATGTGAGAACGGGTTTTAATAATTCACAAATGGCTAAGCCCGATTCAAAGCGGTAATCGCCGTAAAAGGACAGCATGCAAATCCGTTTGAAGGCTGGGGGTTGCCAAAAATCTTAAGTTCTACGTCTAACACACTCGATCGGTCGCCGGTTTAGTTCTTTCAACACAATTGAAAAAGGACACGCAGGTCTAAGCCCTGGGGAAATTTACCCCGAAGCCTAAGGAGGGGTCTGTAAGTCAACGCCTAATACGCGTTGCCGTTTAGTCTACTCCCATGAGAAAGACGAAGTCTATGTATTCAAAATTATAGCACCCAGTCTAGGAGAATTAACTCTCTTAGAGCAACGTTACATGTGAAACGGGTTTTAATAATTCACATGCTAGCCCGACTCAAACGGTAGTCGGTAAAGGCTCATCAAACCCGTTGAAGGCTGGGGGTTTGCTAAAAATCCCACAAGTATTATGGTTGATTATTCCATATGTAGTGGTTGATTATTCCATACGGAGTAAGACATCATAATAAATGAGACATAATGAATGAAAAAAGACATATTTTCTATTAATAAAATTGAGTTTGCAGGTACAAGAGCTACAATCAATCTCATCCCTAAGATAGCCAAGGCCCCCACCTCTGCCTTGTGCTCCTCTTCGGATCGCTCTATCTTAGCTTTACCCGACATAATAGAGGATTTGAGTTGACGCGTAGATGTTTGTTTCTCAGCGAGGACGGCCTCCATTTGATCCACCTGACTTTGTTGCGTTTGAATCTCAAGTCCAGCAGAAGCCCGAGTGTCGTGCCATGCTTGTAGATGAGATTCCATCCGGATGGCTATGTACGTTGAAGTACCGGCAATCTTCAACTCTTGTAACCGTCGGAATTCGCGTTCTAGCCGGTCCAAATCGTCGACATGGCTAATCTGTAATAAAGACCAACAGCTCAATCATATACAAGAATAGCTTGGATTCAAAGCATACAAAAGCTCGACCGTATTCAAGTTCGAGTTCAAGTCAATTCTTAGCCACATACAGACCAAAGAATTGGACGAGTCAGTGCTAGATGGACTTGGTATTCGTCATCAAAGGAAGCAACACAAGAGGCTTGTTACTACAAGCTTTGGTTGGTGAAGGTGCGGGTGAAGAGCAACCAGTTTTCTCCAGAAAACAATGTGGTTAAAGATTACATTGACACTGAGCTGGAGAGATATCTGCAAAAGCTTAAGGGTTGCTATGGGTTTTCATGTGGTTGTGATGTATTAGTCAGCCCTAAAAAAAAACATAGATACCAGATTCTCGATGCATTAGTGGACCTTTTCTGTAGGTCTTCGCTATCAGCAGAGGCGTTATGGACCGGGGGAAGAAAAGAATTCGGCCATGTTCAAATTATCATTAATCATCAACCATAAAAAAAAATCAGTCAGGTACAAGTTTGAGACTCAAATCCATAATCATCAATCAAAGGAAGAATTCGGCTATGCATAGATTCTTGCCAGTATCAACCTGGAGGATTCGGCCAACATCTCAAACCCCAAATCCAAAGATTAAAGAGTTGGGGACTGCAGTGATCAAGCCACGAACTCAATCAAGTTCAACAGGATTCAGCCATGAACGCACACAACCAAAGCCAAAATTCGGCTATTACCCAAAGTACAACCAAATGTCAGTTCTCTTCCCCCCACACACAACCAAAGCCAAAATTCGGCTATTACCCAAAGTACAACCAAATGTCAGTTCTCTTCCCCCCAAATTTCAGAAATTAGGGCTTCAATCATCAAAACCCATGGGTTCAAAATCAAGAAATCAAAACTGAAATCAAAGCCATGATGAGAAGCTTACCCGAATTTCAAGAAGATTGGAGCTTGAAGAAGAAGAAAGCCTCAAAATCCCAAACCCTAGCTCTTGGATTCGGTTGAAACTGAAGAGCTGGAAGATCTCTTAAAGGGGAAGAACTCCTCAAGGAAAAAGAACTCTTGAGGGAGAAGAATTCTTGAATGAGTAGAGTTTAGAAGAGCTTTCAGAGGACTGGAACTTGAAGAAGTAACCGAAGTTTTTCTTTTGAGGAAGAAGACCTGGAACCGAACGAGTGAGGAAGAAAGAAGGAATGGGGTTTTTACCCCCTTCGCCTAAGTTTCCGACCCGCGTTCCGCGGGTCGGACCTGTGTCCGACCCGCGTGCTCGCGGGTCGGATCAATTCGACCCGCGATCACGCGGGTCGGATTCATCTGACCCGCGTGAACGCGGGTCAGACCCAGCTCAGTGTCTGTTTTGCCGTATTTTCGTCCGTTTTCGTCCATTTTCAAAAATTTTGGAGTTTAACCTCATCTCCCGGACAATTTTACGGTGTTTTTGCTCATATTTGGAACGTTCAGAGTAGTTTAACCTCATCTCCCGGACAATTTTACGGTGTTTTTGCTCATATTTGGAACGTTCAGAGTTCAATTTCATTTCCCGGATAATTGAGCGGCATTTTCAGTCAGATTTGGAATTTTCGGAGTTCAATCCCGTCTCCCAGATAATTTCGAGATATTTTCGTCTATTTTCAGAATACTCGAGACCCAATTTTATATTTTGGGTGATTTCGTAATTTTTTGCCTATTTTCGGAATATTTGAAATCCAAACTCCAATTGGCGACCATGAGTCTAAACTGTTTCCCATCTTGACAGGAAGTTCCTGGAGAGTATTACATATAATAATTCTTAAGGATAACCTGGCAACCTCCGGCGGGTACACGAGATTAAACTGATTCCCGAAACTCCCAGGAGGACATGAGTATAAACTGGTTCTCCTCAGGTTAACGTGAAACTCTAAGGTCAACGCCGGACAACGCGTAACCCTAGGTCAACGCTTGTCAACGCGTTGCAATTGATCCAAAAGTCAACTCAATGACGTATCAACAAAAATCTACTCACCAATTCCGGCTCAAGGCTTCAATAACGGTCAGACGATAAACGCAGTACCGGGAAAATCTTAGTTATTCGATAAAACACAGAATATGCTAAGATATGGAGAAGTCAAGAATCGAAACCGTCTGTAGGTCTTTTAACACCGACTGAAGGTGGGGATCCATCATATCCAAAGCATTTCAGACTCCTCTATAAAAGAATGAGGCTGAAACACTTTGGAGGGGGTATCTGTAGGCGTCTAAAATTGCCTATGAGAGCCCGCACGAAACTCAAAGCAATGAATAGGCAAGTCAAGAAAATTCGCCAATCAGTCAGCGCACGTCAAATCATCTCGTGTGCATCAATTAGCTCGTGTGCGCCGGTCAACGCGCGCACGTCAATCAGACCGTGCGCGTCAGTCAGCACGCGTACGTCGAATCATCTCGTGCGCGTCAGTCAAACGCGTGCACGTCAAACCAACTCGTGCACGCCGGTCAACACGTGCACGTCAATCAACTCGTGCGCGCCGGTCAACGCGCACGTCAACCAACTCGTGCGCGCCGGTCAACGCGTGCACGACAACCAACTCGTGCGAGCCGGTCAACGCGCGTACGTCAAATCATCTCATGCGCGTCGGTCAACGAGTGCACGTCAAATCACCTCGTGCGCGCCGGTCAACGCGCGCAAGCGCGGGTCGGATTGGTCCGACCCGCGCAACCGCGGGTCGGATTGGTCCGACCCGCGCAACCGCGGGTCGGATTGGTCCGACCCGCGCAACCGCGGGTCGGATTGGTCCGACCCGCGCAACCGCGGGTCGGATTGGTCCGACCCGCGCAACCGCGGGTCGGACTGATCCGACCCGCGCAAGTGCGGGTCGGATTGGTCCGACCCGCGCAAGCGCGGGTCGGACTGATCCGACCCGCGCAAGCGCGGGTCAGACTTGTCCTGCGCGCGCTGTTTCGATCGGGTTCGGTTTTTGATGGTTTTTCTCGAGATTTGTTGGTTCCAGATGTTCTTAACTGGCTTGAGATCATCCCCAAACGTGGTTAGGCTGTTGTCAACTGAAGATAGAGCCAAATCACTTGTTCTCATCCAAATAACCGCATTCGGGGTCTATAAATATGAGTCAAAGGCCTCCATTTTTCAGGGGCGATTGATTATCAAGACGAGGAGGTGCTGCCGGATTGTGGAGTCAAAGGAGCACGAATTTCAGCGAGGGTTGACAGATCTTGGCGAGTTCTTCGGCATAAAGAAGGAGAGTTCGAGAGATCCGACGCCCGTTCCCGTCCGTCCCTTGAGATTAGGCTTGGTCTTAATCTCGAGAAGAGCCCTGATTTCGCTTGGTCGATTTCAGCGCTTCAAATCAAATACTTCCTCGGCGAAGGCGAAGCTCTGCCAAATTTTTCATCAACCGGATCCAGATCTAAGGCGGTCCACGGATAAACCCCGGCACAGGCAAAGATCCCACGCAAAGCAGCGGGTGATAAACGTCCTCTGCGTTTGTTTTGACGAGAGTTGTAAACTTTTGTTTTCATTGTGTAAAAGTCTTATAAAAAGACAATCTTTTTTTGTTTTCATTGTAACGATTGAAGTTGTAATGAATACCGCAATGAATACATCAATTTTCGACGGAAACAAACTGGCGACCACAGTGGGAGCCAACAGCTTCGCTGCCGGAGCTGTCGTGTCGCAACCTCGGATCTGCATCCCGGTTGAAGAAGTGGTCGAATACGAGTTCGACCAACTGAAGTTCGAGGAATATCTGTCGTCCTCCTCCTCCAGATCCTCCGCCTCTCGCAAGCGAAGGAAGATCAACGCCCCCGTTGTTGCGGTAGCTGAACCTTACAACGCCCTTCCGGCCTCCAATGAGTCCGGATCTGCAGATCTGAACTCCTCCTCAATCAAGGAGTTGAGTACAGAAGGCGCGCCTATTTTATCAAAGAGAACTCGTCAAAGGCAGCGCCAACGCTGTGCGCGCCAACTCGCTAGAGCCTTGGAGTCAATAGACGGAATCCGTTATGAGGCGGATCTGAAAATTAGGCAACGCCAAGCACCCCAACAGCGGACAGATGTCCTCCCCTCCAAACCAATAGCAAATGAATGGATCCAAATCAAAAAGATCCGTTCAACTCGGGAGGAGCGAATTCAAAATCTTATAAAAAGATCTTATAAAGATCTTATAAAAAGATTATCTTTTTGTTTTCATTGTGTAAAGATCTTATAAAAAGATTATCTTTTTGTTTTCATTGTAACGACCGAAGTTGTAATGAATTCCGTAATGAATACATTAACTTTCGACGCAAACAAGGGGGAAAACAAAAGAGGAAACAAACAACACAAAAAATAAAAAAAAAGGAGAAAATCTCGGCTCTTGAACCGAGACACCCTAGGGTGTCTCGCCCATGGCCGAGACACCCAAGGGTGTCTCGGCCAAGGTTGAGACACCCTCAGGTGTCTCAGCCTAGTTCGAACCCCCGGATCCCCGTTTCAAGCCCGTATTCGCCCGTTTTCATCAATTGGTGGATGCTTCGACAAAATCAACACTAGTCAACGTACGACGTTTCAAAACACTAAGGTCAACACCGGTCAACACGTAACCCTAGGTCAACGCCAGTCAACGCGTTGCGAGCAAAAAGTTAGCGTACGACGTTCGAAACCCTAGGGTCAACGCCGGTCAACGCGTAACCCTAGGTCAACGCCAGTCAACGCGTTACGATCAAAAAGTCAAAGTACGACGTTCGAAACCCTAGGGTCAATGCCGATCAACGCGTAACCCTAGGTCAACGCTAGTCAACGCGTTGCGATCAAAAAGTCAACGTATAATGTTCGAAACCCTAAGGTCAATGTCGATCAACGCGTAACCCTAGGTCAACGCCAGTCAACGCGTTGCGATCAAAAAGTTAACGTACGACGTTCAAAACCTAAGGGTCAACGCCGGTCAACGCGTAACCCTAGGTCAACGCCAGTCAACGCGTTGCGATCAAAAAAGTCAATGTACGACGTTCGAAACCCTAGGGTCAACGCCGGTCAACGCGTAACCCTAGGTCAACGCCAGTCAACGCGTTGTGATCAAAAAGTTAACGTACGACGTTTGAAACTCTAGGGTCAACGCCGGTCAACGCATAACCCTAGGTCAACGGCAATCAACACGTTGCGATCAAAAAAGTCAACGTACGACGTTCGAAACCCTAGGGTCAACACCGGTTAATGCGTAACCCTAGGTCAACGCTAGTCAACGCGTTGTGATCAAAAAGTCAACATATGACGTTCGAAACCCTAGGGTCAATGCCGGTCAACGCGTAACCCTAGGTCAACGCCAGTCAACGCGTTGCGATCAAAAGTTAACGTACAACGTTCGAAACCTTAGGGTCAACACCGGTCAACGCGTAACCCTAGGTCAACGCCAGTCAACGCGTTGCGATCAAAAAGTCAACATACGACGTTCGAAACGCTAGGGTCAACGTCGGTCAACGCGTAACCCTAGGTCAACGCCAGTCAACGCGTTATGATCAAAAAGCCAAACGTACGACGTTCGAAACCCTAGGGTCAACGCCGATCAACGTGTAACCCTAGGTCAACGCCAGTCAACGCGTTGTGATCAAAAAGTCAACTCAATGACACGAGCCAAACTCAACTCATCAGTTGTAGATTTGAGACTTCGACGACGGCCAGACGATAAACGCAGCGCCGGAAGGATTTCAGCTATTCGTCAAAGCATCGAGCAGACTGAAAATCGAAGGAGTCAAGAATCGAAGCTAACTACAGGTCCTTTACACCGACTGAAGGCTGGACCAATCACATCCAAAGTATTCCAGCCTCTTCTACAAAAGAAACGAGTCTGGAACGCTTTGGAGGGGGTATCTGTAAGCATCGAAAATTGCCTAAAGGTCTCCACGAACAGCTCAGTATTAGGAAATGACGATGAACGTCACCATCTGGTTCACAGAAGCTTGGTTAATGTCGGTGAACGCTTGAAGTAAACCGACGAACCACGTGAAACAACGGAACTTCGGAATGATGAAGATGTGAACTGATCGGGAACTTCGTATCGTTCACAAACAGGGAAATACCCTTCGTGTCTCATTTATTCCACGGATGATTTAGTCATTGGAACTTGTAGAACTCCTCGTCAGCTTTCCAACACGCTTAGAATCACTCAAATCCGAGTTCAAACGAAGAATTTATGACGGAAACAATCAAACAGTCATAACACGGCGTCTCAGCTTGAATGAGACACCCCGAGGTGTCTCGGCCCGCCCGAGACACCCTAGGGTGTCTCGGCCTAGTTTGAGACACCCTGGGGTGTCTCCAACGCAGAAGTAGCTTTTTAGGTGGTTTTAACCACCCGAAACCCGCTGGAGCCTATAAATACAGCCCTGGGTCCTCATTTTTTTTTCAGATCTGGAGTTTTGGAGAATTGGCGAAGCCCTGCCGGATTGAAGAGTGATCGAGTTCTTCAATGCAAGAGATCGAGAGTCGTCAGATCTGCATCACCCGCATCCGATCCTTAGTATTATCCCGTTGTGGTAATTCTAAGAAGAGCAATTATCTCGCTGTCGTCGAGATAAGCGCTTCTGCTTCTAGATTCCTTCACGGATCGACGAAGTTCTGGACCTGATCTGATTTCCAGGTAGTCCACGAATATCAACGTCCCCGTCACCGGCTAAAGACCCATGCAAGCAAGAAACGACGAACGGATCTTGTGTTATTTTCGAGAAGTTATAATCTTTCATTTTCTTGTTCTTTTTTTTATTGAATATTTTGAATTCTTTGTAAGCAATCCAGATTATAATGAATTCAACAATGAAGGCAACTTTTACCGAAAACAACGTAGTTCTCCATGATTTCCTGGCAAGGGGTGGCATGGTAGGATGCACCTAAATTAAGAATCCATGATTCAATCAGATCGTTACACTTAGAATCATAGCATTACCTCCTTCCTGGGTCATGTTGGCAGACTCCTGTGCGCCGGTATTTTTCTTCGATGCCCAACACTCCCTCTTGAAATGACCCTTCTTGTCACAATTGTAGCACTTAAAATCTTTCTTTCCCGATCTAGATTTGCTTGCTCTAGAATTTGATTTGTCGTAATTTGAACTTCTTTCTGAAAGCCAATCTAGAAAAGGTTACTTTTACGGTGAAGTAAACCACACAACAATACTGAAGCAGAAACATGAAGGTGAAATTGTGTCACGCCCCGGTTCCAAAATGTAATATTTTGGAACATGACTTGGCCAGTAATGCAACCATACGGTCACATTCACGCCTCTAGATCATCCTGTATACAGATATAAAGACAAGACTATACCAAAGAGCATGTACCAAGATAATAAAAGGAGTGTATAGATAAAGAAATATCGAAAATTTTCATAATTCTATATCAAGTCCACAATTTATCTAAAGAGAAAGGAAAAAATACACCATAGTCTGGAGAGCCACTTGTGGCTAAAGAAAAGCCTAAACAAAATAACTACCTATATCAACTAAACTGGATAACTGATAGAATGAATGGTGATCACTGCTGATGAGCCTGCCCCTCGAAGTATTCTCGATCTTGCGAAGAAAGAACGATTCCCGAATCTGGGGCACGCAAACCCCAAGGGAGTCAGAAAGCTCCTAACAAGCATGAAAAATGAAGGAAATATGCGCGTGTAAGTGTAATGTGGCATACAAGCATGAAAAATGAAGGAAATATGCGCGTGTAAGTGTAATGTGGCATGTATAAAGAAAAAAAAATGAAAACTCAATTAAAGATGGAAAAAAATGCTGATAATAGGTATCAACCAAGGTCAATCGTAACACACACAAGCACATTATTATTATTTTAGATGTTATTTTAATTAGAAAATAATATTTTATGTATATAAGTCGGTTTCCCGTAAACCGTCCCGGGAACACGGCTTCAAGTCAGGATGGGCCCTTATTTCATACATATATATATACCTGGATATCAAGAATGCGCACAAGCCCGCTTATATACATGTTATATTCTCTGTCTAATTTCCCTTTTACAAACCCCATGTTTTTCTATTTAATCTAAGTGACTGTGCATGAAATGTTGTGCACTAACCACAGTGTTACCGTGGAACGACTTCCATAAAACTATGAAAGATAACCGTGACCCAGAACATGTGCAAATCAAGAGGGGTGCATCGTCTAGTCGATGCTATAATAGTAATAGCCAAGGAAAAATCTCATATCGGGATATCGATATCGAGAGCATAGCCATGTTGTGAAAACACACTTATAAATCATATTTTTTGACAGAAATCATCTTCATGCATAGTCTAGCCTATTTGATGATTTTACTAATCAACACGGAATTCAACCACACAATCCATTTCAAAGTATAACAAGGTCCATCCACTCATTCAAATGGGGGACCACATTCACATGGGTTGGGGAGTGGAGGGGATTGTGCCACCTCACTACCTAGCACAAATTTTGGGCTTGCTACCACGCATACCCAATTTTCTCAAAAAATAATGGAACTAATATTTGAATAACAAACAGAAAATTTGATAAATAATCACCTAACCCTAACTAAAACTACTAACCTAACCCTGCACCCAAAACCGACATCATCCCTTCTTCTGTTGGCAACCTCACATTCTTTAAAAATTCTAAAAAAAAATCAAGGCCCACAAAAGAACTCAGGTCCAACAACAAAAATAAAAGTTTTTGGCGGCTAGGGGATTTGAACTCTAGACCTAGGAGTAACAGTCCAAAGCAGCTGACCACAACACCAACTTGCATCTATGGCCATAATAATACAGATATGTACAGGTTTGTGTTCAAACCGAATCAATACACTTATTTATGAAAAAAATTTGAAGAATCCAGGATTTGAACTAGGGACCCGTGTGTCATTGTCCAAGCAACTAACCACTACAACCTATTAAACTTTCATTGTCATAACTGATGCAGATAATAAATAAACTTCGGTTTTCAGTTAAGATCCTAAATAAATACTTCCAAATTAAATAAAATAAATTTATATATTTTATATAAGTCAAAATTGTTATCTTCTGATTTGTACGAAAAATTATGTGAAATTTATAATACTCATATCAATAAAATGATAAGATCATGGGGAGGAACATAAAATAAATAAATAAGAAAAAAATTGTTATCTTCTAATAATTTTAAACTTGAATTCTATTAGTTATTTCTATGAACTAGAATGGGGGAAAATAGTACTGCCGGAAGCATAAGCTAAATATATACATAAACACAAATTAATTGGGGGAAGAGATACTTGCATGAAGGAAATCCAAATAATAATGATAATAAACATAATAATTGAGGAAAGGATACTCGCATGAAAAAACAAAAAACAAAAATAATAAAAATAATAAGATTTGAGGAAAAGAATGCTTGCCCAAATTCGTGTGAAACTCTGAAGCAAGAAAAAATCCCCCCTTTTGCAAACACGTTCCAGCCCTACGTTCTCACACACACACACACACACACACACTCTCTCTCTCTCTCTCTCTCTTTATTTTTTTTATTTTTTATTATTTTTTTGGACTTCCATTCTCTGTTTTCCGTGAGATGGAAAAAATGAAGAGGGGTGGGTTTTTTTTAAAGGGGTTGTTGGGTGTGTTAGTGAGGATAAGTGGAGATCATAGGGTTAGTTAGGTTTATTAGTGAAGATTAGAGGAGATTAAGGGGATTAGTTAGGTATTATATCACCTAAACCAAAATCTCATGATTTTTCACCCGTGAATGGATGAACAAGGGTGTGAGAGGGAGTTGTGTATGGGCTTTACTAAGTTAACACTAATGGGCCCTTTGTGTCATTTGTTTTTTTTTATTTATTTATTTTTCCTTTCATCATGTGGGCCTCTAACATAATTGATTGGCAAAATAAAATAAAATAAATGAATTATTACATCCCACCCACCTAAGAAAAAGAAATTTCGTCCTCGAAATTTATCCGACCATAATAAAAACTAAAAGTCACCTGTAGCAAAGAGATGCGGATAGCGTTGACGAATATCATCCTCTCGCTCCCAAGTTGCCTCCCTAGGTCCATGATGTTCCCAAGATACTAAGACAAGTGGGATAGTTCTGTGCTTGTGGACCTTCTCCTCTCGATCCAAGATCTTTATCGGTCGCTCCTCATATGATAAATTCGTCTCAATCTGAAGCTTGATGTCTAGGACATGGGTCTTATCCCGCACATATCGTCGAAGTTGTGATATGTGGAACACATCATGCACTCCATCCAACGACGGAGGCAAAGCTAGTCTGTATGCCACCTCTTCTACTCTCTCCAATATCTCAAAAGGACCAATGAAACGTGGACTAAGCTTCCCACGGCTGCCAAATCTGATAACTCCTCTAGTTGCGGATATCCTCAAGAAAACATGCTCTCCAACCTGAAACTATAGAGGTCTCCTTTTAGCATCAGCCCAGCTCTTCTGTCTATCCTGAGCAGATTTAAGGCGCTCCCGTATTGTCTTTATCCTATAATGACAATACTCCCGTATTGTCTTTATCTTATAATTTATCAGGACCTAGCAGACGCCGCTCTCCCAAGTCATCCCAACAGGTAGGAGATCTACATTTTCTCCCATATAATGCCTCATAAGGTGCCATCTGGATGCTGGCCTGATAACTGTTGTTATAAGAAAACTCCACCAAATGTAAGTGGTCTTCCCAAGAACCCTTGAAATCCAGCATGCATGCCCGCAACATGTCCTCCAGAATCTGTATAGTCCTCTCGGATTGTCCATCTGTCTAAGGGGGGTAAGCCGTGCTGTAACTCAGTCTAGTCCCAAGACACTGCTGCAATCTCCTCCAAAAGTGTGATAAGAATCGTGTGTCTCTATCAGAAACAATACTAACCGGTACCCCATGCAAGCGCACTATCTCCCTCATGTAGAGCTCCGCTAAACTCTCCATTGTCTGCCCAACTCGAAATGGTATGAAGCCAGCCGACTTAGTGAGTCGGTCTACTACTACCCATACGGCGTTGTTTCCCTTCTGGCTCCTCGGCAGAACTGTGACAAAGTCCATCGTAACATGTTCCCACTTCCACTCGGGAATAGGAAGGGGCTGCAATAACCTAGCTGTTCTCTGATGCTCAGCCTTCACCTACTAACATGTTAGGCATTTTGACACAAATCGGGCTATCTCCATCTTCATTCCTAGCCACCAGTAATGCTCTTTTAAGTCCCAATACATCTTCGTGCCTCCTGGATGAATAGAAAGCACTGAACTGTGTGCCTCCTCCAACAGCTCTCGTCTAACATCACCCTTAGGCACACACAACCTACCACGGAATCGTAAGGATCCATCCTCATGTATCTGTAGATCAGTTCTCTTCCCGAACTCCACTTGTTTCTTAAATTTTTGGTACCGAGCATCCTCGAATTAGGTAGCCTTGATCCGGTCCACCAGAGTTGACTGTAAATGTAAACTCATCAACTGTCTCCCTGCTCCAGGCCGGTCCACCAGAGTTGACTGTAAATGTAAACTCATCAACTGTCTCCCTGCTCCAGGCAATATAACCTCCATGTTCATCCTCCAGAACTCAGCTAGCAACTCCCGCTGTCTGGTGAGTCTCATCGCCACAGGTTTCCTGCTCAAATGATCTGGCACTACATTAACTCGTCCTGGGTGATATTGTAAATCAAGATCATAATCCGCCATAAGCTCTAACCACCTGCGTTGTCTCATGTTGAGCTCCTTCTGAGTGAAGAAATACTTTAATCTTTTATGATCTGTGTACACCTCTACTCTCTGCCCCAAAAGGTAGTGTCGCCATATCTTCAATGCAAAAATCACCGTCGCCAATTCTAGATCATGAACTGGGTAGTTCCTCTCATGTGTCTTCAACTGCCTAGATGCATAAGCTACTACCATCCCATGTTGCATCAGAACACAACCTAAACCCAAACCAGAAGCATCCGCGTGCACTACAAATCTTCCTGACTCATTTGGAATTGTCAAGACTGGTGCCGTCGTTAACTTCTTCTTTAACTCCTCAAATGCTGCTTGGCACTTTGGAGCCAACACAAACTTGACCTCCTTCCGAGTCAGCCTAGTAAGTGGTCCCGTAATCTTAGTGAAATCCTTTATGAATTTCCTATAATATCCAGCCATCCCCAAGAAACTTCGTACTTCTGTCACTAATGTAGGCGGATCTAATCTCAACACCGCATCAACCTTCTTCGGGTCCACAGAGATGCCTTCTCCTGAAATCACATGCCCCAGGAAGGACACTTGCTCTAGCCAAAACTCACACTTGTTCACTTTTCCATAAAGCTTCTCCATCCGTAGGATTTCCAACACCGTCCTTAGATGCTCTGCATGATCTTCCTTGGTCTTGGAGTACACAATAATGTCTTCGATGAACACCACAACAAACTGGTCAAGATACTGGGAAACACCTTGTTCATCAAGCTCATAAATGTAGATGGAGCATTTGTCACTCCAAATGGCATCACCAAAAACTCATAGTGCCCGTACCGTGTGCGGAATGCGGTCTTGGGTATGTCTTCCTTCCTCACCTTCAACTGATGATAACCTGACCTAAGGTCCAGCTTAGAAAACACACGAGCTTTTCCGAGCTGATCAAAAAGGTCATCAATCCTGGGAATTGGGTATTTATTTTTGATAGTAACCCGATTCAATTCCCTATATTCAATATACATTCTTCGGCTGCCATCCGGCTTTGGCACTAACACCACTGGTGCTCCTCAAGGTGAAGTACTAAGCCTGATAAATTTCTTATCATGATACTCCTGGACTTGCTTCTGCAACTGTTCGTGGGGAAAATAGCATTCTTCTTCATTGATGATTCCATTGCCATCTTAAATAATAACTTTTTGAGTTACAAAGATCCGGTCTTTTTATAAGATCCGGTTATAATGAAAATCAAACAAAAAAGGAAAGAAAAATTACAATTTCTCCTTTTGTGCCGAACAAATCGCGAGCTCCTGTTTTACGGTCACTCGCTTGCGTGGGTTGTTTGCCTGGGTCGGGGTTTATCCGTGGACCACCGCTAGATCTAGATCCGGTCGGATCTACGCAGCATAACGGGTATTATTTCACCAAGGAAATAATAGCCGGAGGGATTGTTTCACCAAGGAAACAATCGCTCGAATCTCGGGATCAAAGACCAAGCTTTGATCCGGAGTATAGCAACGTAGATCTAAGATCCGGTCCTCTCGAACACCTGCCTTATTTGGAGTTGACGATCGCCGAGCACCAGATCTGAATGAGCAAGTCCTCGAAGTCCCAAAGCTTGGATCTTTTTAAGTTCTGAGTCTCCAATCCAGCAGGGCTTCGCCTCCTCCAAAATCCAACCTTTGAACAAATGAACCACCTCTCCTATTTATAGGCCCTCTTCACTGTGCCCGTGCACAGAACTGGGCCGGCCACCTATAGGTGGCCGGCTCTGGGCCGAGCCACCTATAGGTGGCTCGGGCCGAGCCCCCTATGGGTGGCTCGGCTTCGGCCGAGCCACCTATGGGTGGCTCGGCTTCGGCCGAGCCCCCTTAGGCGTGGTTTTCCGTCGTCTTCCGTTTTTGGTTCTGTCCGTGATCCGGTTCTGTGGTTGATTTATCCGGACTTAACTCGTTGACCTGATTTGGCAGTAAATCCGGATCCTGATTAGGCAGTAAATCCGATTCTGAATTTGAGTCCGAAACTGATCTTGATTCGATCGTGATTCGTCTGAGTCCGCCTTTGGTTGGATGACTCGTTGACTCTTCAAACACTTGGCTTGATTCCACACGCGAGTGAATCTATTCTGTTGTTCGCGTGCGATTTGTTGACCTCGTCGCCTCGTTGGTTCGTCGGTTTGTGCCGAGCTACGCCAAGGGACCTATAAGCAATTTTATATGCCTACAGATACCCCCTCCAAAGTATTTCAGCCTCGTTCTTTTATAGAAGAGTCTGGAATACTTTGGATATGATTGTCCCAACCTTCAGTCGGTGTAACGGGACTTTGGAATGGCTTCTGTTCTTGATTCCTTCAATCCTCCAGGCCATTCGGTACTTTGTCGAATGTCTGTGAGAGTTCCGGTGCTGTATTTATTGTCTGACCGTTGTCGGAATTTTAAACTTGAAGTCGATTCCTGATTTTCTAACTTTTTAGCTCGAGTTGGTTGTTTCAACATAGAACTGACCATCGGTCGTCGGTGTTGAATCATCATTTACAACGTGTTGTTCGGCATTTGAGCTTCCTTGTGACACGTTGTCCGGTGTCTAAGCTTCATTGTGACGCGTTGTCCGGCATCCAGGCTTCATCGTGACACAGTTTATACTCGTACGTCTGCTGGAGTATACACAGTTTAAGCTCTTAAGGTATTGGAGCGTGGCAGATACTTGAGTCACGAGACCAATCCATAGAATTGATGCATCAATGCTCTTTAGTGGACCTGATTTTTGTCTTTATCTTTATTATGATTCCTCATTCCGTTTGAAATGATTGACCATAATACTCATAGGATTTTTGGCAAACCCTCAGCCTTCAACGGGTTTGATTAGCCTTTACCGACTACCGTTTGAGTCGGGCTAGCATGCGGATTGTCTAAATCCGTTCGCATGTGACGTTGTGCTAAAGGAATGAACTCCCTTAGACTTTATGCTATGATGTTGAATACATAGGCTTCGCCATTGTTACGGGAATAGGCTACCCGGCGACACGTGTTAGGTGTTGACTTTAGGATTTTTGGCTAACCCCCAGCCTTCAACGGATTTGATTAGCCTTTACCGACTACCGTTTGAGTCGGGCTAGCATGCGAATTGTCTAAATCCGTTTCCATGTAACGGCCATTGTTACGGGAATAGGCTACCCGGCAACGTGTATTAGACGCTGACTTATCCTTACTTAGGATTCAGGATAAAAGTCCCCAGACTGGAATTCTGGTGTCTTCTTCTATCGGAGAAAGACTAAACCGGCGGCGCGTGTTAGGCGTCAGCATATCCTTTCTTAGGATTCAGGATAAAATTCCCCATGCGTGTAAGGCATGGATTTTGGTGTTATTAATAACAACCTACCACAATGTTGAATATGTGAACGGCTGGTGTCTTCTTCTATCGGAGAAAGACTAAACCGGCGGCGCGTGTTAGGCGTCAGCATATCCTTTCTTAGGATTCAGGATAAAATTCCCCATGCGTGTAAGGCATGGATTTTGGTGTTATTAATAACAATCTGCCACAATGTT
>NC_033801.1:38519181-38571445 GCF_001876935.1 Asparagus officinalis | reverse complement strand
AGAGAGAGATACGCCGCTTCAACCAAGGTCTTGATGCTATTCTGTGAGAGCAAAACAAATCCTTGTGTTGGATGAACGACTCCTGTGGTATGCACGCAGTACTTTGGGTCCGTAGTGTTTGTCAGTTTCCTCCTGATTTGTGATAGGTGGTAGCTTGATCTTGTTACCTTCATAGGAGGGATTCGAAGATGGCTGGAACGTCTTTCCTTGAAGAATACTCTTATTGGGTTTCGGACCGAAGTCCTTTACTGCTGCTTCGGATTGCGTGTTGCGACGCGCTTGATTAGCACACCAGCAGCTGCATGGTGGTTTTGCCCTTGACCCACGAGAGGGCGAAGTTTGAGTCCAGAGGATTAGCCGTCGGTAAGGTTCCTCTCGGCTTTTCCTTTCGTAGGAAACGTTCGGCTTTGTTTCCCATCGGACCTTTTTCAGATCCTGCACGTATTTGGACGGTGCTGTGCCATTGCGCTTTCAACACGTCCATCGAAAGGTTGTTGTGGCAGGTCCTGGAGGATGAATTCATTGGGGATCGGGGTCCCGACAATTCATCGCTTTGTTCCGGAACCTTTAACGAAGGTGGCGACTAACTCCTCCCCGTCCTTCTGCTTCTCAATCGAGCAATGCTCCGATAGATATCTCGGTGTCGTCGTCGAAGAAGTTGGTGAGGAATATGGTCAGTCCATATCGTCCCAGCTGTTCACGCTACTTGCTTGAGCGCGCGATACCAATCGAAGGCGGCTTTCCGCGAAGAGTGCCGACGAAATGACCGCACCATCCAGAGGCTCATTGCCGAGGAAATAATAGCCCAGGTGCGATTTGAAATAAATCAATGCTGAGTGGGGGAACCCTTCCAATCGACGCTGAAAGTTCTGATTAAAACTGAAACCTCGCCGGATAGGGGATGGCGATTACCCACTATCTCGGGTATGGCAAGGAATGCCGCATTCTTCACCTCTGAGCGCGACGATCAATTGTGTTGATTTTGCTCTCGAGGTCTTTGATCTTCAAGTTTTCATCTGCCATCTTCATTGGCAATCCTCATTCCACACGCCCTGCATTGACGAGAGTTATTGCATTGTGAGCTCATCCCTATACCATGTGGCTCCTCTTCCTGAACACCTGGTTACGGTGCTTGGTTCACATTGTTGGTTCCTGAAGCCTCGGATTTGTTGCTCATGCATCTTCTCCATAGTCTGCATGCATGGCCATCTGCATCCTCAACTTGAAGACTTTCTTTCTGTTTAGCAAAGCGTCTTCAGCATCTTGCCGCACTTCTTCCGCGCTTATCAATGAATGACTCGCGGGGTTGTCGCTTCGCTGGACAGCTCGTATTATCCGATGCCGACCGCAGAGCAGGCATCCCGATTCTTCGCTTCCGAAGGAAGTCTTGTCGAATTCTACCATAAGTTCGGCTCAGTGCGATGGCTCCGGATGCCTGCAGACGAGTTACACGCCGGGACGCTCCTAGAACGACTTTGAGATCAATCTGTGTCGATGTCTCTTTGCTGGTCATGATGGCGGTGAACCCTCGGAAATTCTTCCGTCTTTTAACCGCCGTTCTTCTTTGTCGGAAACAGCCTATGCCTTGGTTTTGGCGTTTTCGTCATTAGCCTTGAACACTGAAGATTCTGCTCTGGGACTACCTGATGCAGTTCAGCACTGCAGACAGTACCGCCCGAATGAAGCTTTGAACCAAGGGCAGCTGAGTTTCTAGCCTTCAGAGAACCTCTCTTTCGGCTTTGTTCTACCCCCCCAGCACGATAGTAACGAGCTCGTCCGTTTTGATAAGTAGAGCAACACATATCGTGTGTTGCACGATTTCTCAGGTATAAACGTAATCATCAATCAGATGATAAACGTTCCTTCTGAGGTAAGAATTGGCCTTCCTTGGACTTTCCAACAGAGTCAGCGCGCCTTGCAGACATGCTCTTTTGGGCGTGATTCTCAGCGGGGCTCCTGAACTTCAATCGCAAAGTAGTGCGCTTGGGGGCGACCCAGCATGTTGCGTTGTTGGGGCTTTTCGTAGTGGAGTCCAAACGTTCTTCGGATCTGGAGCTTTGCTTCGCTCCTCGGTAAGTGGACGAGGTGCTTCCAAGACGACTTTCTCCTTCGGGAGGATTCCTGGATGATCTCCGCAGTAGCTAATGAATTCTCGCCGGCTGTAGCTGGTTCGGCCGGAGGGTTGAATTTGGTGGACGTGTGCAAAGGTTGCTCCTTAGCCTGGAATTTGGCCCGCTTCCAGACTTCTCCTAACTTTGGCGAGTCTGGTGGCGGCTTCTGGCTACCTCTCATTTGAAGTTTCTAGCGGGCTTGCTTCGCTTGAGCCCTGGCACTCGCGCTGATAGTGCGCGGCGGTATGCGAATGGCGGTTCGGCTCCAAGCGTTGAACGGTTCGCGTTTGACACGGACCCCATTGACATTGTCGGCGGCTTGGAGAACCGATCCACATTCATCTGTTGTTGAGGCTGTTTGTCTTCTGTTCTTCAGATCCGTGTTGTAGCGGAATCCCGTCTACATGATTCCCATGGGCATTTGCGAATCGTTTCGGCAAGGCAGCTGACGTTCGCCTTTGGCGGGCTCTTTTTGAGAGAGAGTCACACGTCCCCTCCAGCGCAAACGGAAGATTTGGCGCAGAGCAGATCGACCGTGGTTGGGAAGTGGAGAGATCTCACCCGATGCAGCTTTGTCATCAACAGTAGCGGATCTTCGTTGGTAGCTTTCAACTTCTTCATACCAAACGAATTTTCCTCCTGGAGGAGAATTGACTTCTTGGACTTGCGGGGGAGGTCGATCTAGACCGAGGATGAAACGGTACTCCTCGAACTTGGTCTGATCGAACTCGTATTCGGACCTCTCTCACACACTGGGATCGAAGATCCCGGTTAGCGACCTCCGATCTTGTCAGTCGAGATTGGTGGCTCCCACTGTGGTCGCCCAGATTGTTCCGCAGGGAAACAAAAAACCGGTTGCTTTCTTCATTAATGAGATAATTGTCATCTTGGATTACAAAGATCCGGTCTTTTATAGATCCGGTTACAACGAAAATCAAATTGAAAAGAAATGAAAATTACAACTTTGTTTCCTTGTTTGTCGAACGAATCACGAGCTCCTGTTTTGCGGTCGCTCGCTTTGTGGGTTCTTTGCCTGCGCCGGGGTTGTTTGCCGTGGACCACCGCGCGATCTAGATCCGGTCGGATCTACGCAGTACAACGGGTATTATTTCACCAAGGAAATAATAGCCGGGGAGGATTGTTTCACCAAGGAAACAATCGTCCAAGTCTCGGGATCTAAGACCAAGCTTAGATCCGGAGTGTAGCAACGTAGATCTGAGATCCGATCCTCTCGAACACCTGCCTTATTTGACGTTGATGATCGCCGAGCACCAGATCTGGATGAGCAACAAAAATGAACCAAGGCCTAGCCTATTTATAGGCACTCAGATCTGTGCCTAGGCACAGATCTGGGCCGGCCACCTCAGGGTGGCTCGGCTCTGGGCCGAGCCACCCCCAAGGTGGCTCGGCCACCGAGCCACCTAGGTGGCTCGCTACCGAGCCACCTAGGTGGCTCGGCCACCGAGCCTCCTTGGTGGCTCGGTGAGCCGACCTCCAGGTGTTTGTCGTTTTGCCTCTTTGTGCCCGTTTTCCGGTTTTGTAGTTGATAGGTTCGGATTCGATTTGCTGATCTGATTTGGCAGTAAATTCGGATCCCGATTAGGCAGTAAATCCGCTTCTGAGTTGGAGTCCGAAACCGATCTTGATTCGATCGTCGTTCGTTCGAGTCCGCTCTCGGTTGGATGACTCGTTGACTCTTCGAACACTTGGCTTGATCCCGCACGCGAATGGATGTATTCCGTTGCTTGCGTGCGATTCGTCGATCTCGTCGCCTCGTTGGTTTGTCGGTTCGTGCCGAGCTGAGCAAAAGGGACCTATAAGCAATTTTATATGCCTACAGAAGCGTTCGGCTTGTTCACCGTGCACCTTCAAGTCTTTCCAGGTGTCAGACGGTGCTGTTCCCATTGCTTCCAACACGTCCAATGCGAGGTTATTGTGGCAAGTCTGGAGAATGAACTCCTCAGTGATCGGGTCCCGATAGTTCATTGCTTTATTCCGGAACCTCTTGACGAAGTTTTCAACTGTTTCACCATTTTTCTGCTTCTCGTCAAATAGTGTGCTAATTGAAATTTTGGTGTCGTCGTCGAAGAAGTTAGCGAGGAACTTAGTCTCCATGTCGTCCCAGCTGTTCACGCTTCCTGGCTTGAGGCGACGATACCAATCGAAGGCGGCTCCGCGAAGAGCCAATGAAGGACCGTACCATCAGAGGCTCATTACCAGAGATAACACACAGGTGCAATTTGAAGTAAATCAAATGCTGAGTGGGTGAACCCTTCCCATCAAACGGCGTGAAGTTAATTAGACTGAACTTCGCCGGATAGGGGATTGATTCCCACTCTCTTGGGTATGGACAAGGAATGCCCGTCTTCTTCATCTCTTGAACAGAAATCAACGTATTGATTTTACTCTCGAGGTTTTTAATCTTCAAGTTTTCACTTGAGTCTTCGTTAGCATTCTCGTTACCACCCCCTGCATTGATAGGAGGGTTATTGGCGTTATGAGTTTCATTTGCACCTGTGTCCTCATCTTCCAGATTGTTCTGGTTACGACGACTTGGTTCACCTTGTTGGTTCCTCAATGCCTGGATTTGTTGCTCATGCATCTCTCTCATAGTCTGCATGGCCATCTGCATCTCAAACCTGAAGCTTTCCTGTTGTTTGGCTATGGCATCTTCGAGCATCTTGGCCACTTGTTCCGCGCTTATCATCAGTGACTCGCGGGGTTCCCCCTCACTGGACACTGTATTATCTGATGCGACTGCGGAGCAGGTATCCGACTCTTCACCTTCTGAAGGTACTCTTGTCTGAACCCTACCATAAGTTCCTCGTGCGATGGCTCCAGACTGCAGACGGGTTAGACGCCGGGATGCTTTCAGAATCGACTCGAGATTATCCCGTGACGAGGTCTCTTTGCTTGTCATATTAACGGTGACCCTCGGGAAGTCTCCGTTTTCCACCACCGCTCTCTTTCGTCGGAAACGCCTAGGCCTTGGCTTTAGCATTTCAGTACTGAGCCTCTCGAAAACCGAAACTCTTTCGGGGACCGTCTTGATGCAATTACACTCAGACAATACCGCCCGAATGAGTTTGGAACAGGGGCATTGGGTCTCTAGTCTTTGAGGACTCCTCTTCCTGGTTTTCCTCGTACCCCCAGCACGATAGTACAGCTCGTCCGTTTGAAAGTCGGAGCAACCTATCGCGTGTTGGCACGACTTCTCAGGTATAACATTATCATCATCGGATGACAACGTTTCCTTCTGAGGGCGAACTGCCTTCTTCGGGCTTTCAAAAGTTATGTGTCTCGAAACATGCCTTTGCGGGCGTGAGTTCTCAGCGGGCTCTTGGACTTCAATGCGCAAATTGGCGTGCGCAGCTGTTTTGAACTCCTTGTCATGTTGAGAATGACGGCGACCCCCAGCATGTTGAGTTGTTCGGAGCTTCTTCATCGGGCCCAAACGTTCTTGAACTGGAGCTTTGCATCTTTCGCCGGGAATTGAACCGAGGAGTTCCAAAACTGACTTCTTTCTCCGGGGTGATTTTGCGTGACCTCCCGGAGTAGCCATGGGAATTGTCGGCGACTTCGTTTGGTTCTCCGGAGGTTGAACCTGCTTCAAAGGTTGCAAAGGTTGCTCTTTGGCCTGAATCGCCACTTCGGATTTTGGCCTCCAGACTTTGCGGGTTGGGGGCGGCTCCTTGGCCACCTCTTTTTGCAACTTCCTACGGGCTTCTTCGACTTGTGCCCGTGCCTGCGCTAATAGTGCGTGGCATTTGCGAATGTGCTCCTCTAGCGTTGAACGGCTCCGTTTGACACAGATCCATTCGTTCGTTGGCGGTTTGGAGGAGATGCCATTCATCGGTTGTTGAGGCTGTTTGCCTCTCTTGTTCTTCGGACTCGCGTTATGACGGATTCCATCCATGGATTCCATTGCCTTAGCGAATTCTCGGGCCAAGCGTTGACGTCGCCTTTGGCGGGCTCTCTTTGAGAGAGTCACCACACCTTTGGTGACGGAGGAATTGGCAGGAACCGGCTTGACCTGGTTGGAAATTGGAGGAATCTCGCCCGATGCAGCTTTGGCATCCAGCGGGGCGAGATCTTCGTTGGTGTCTTCAACATCTTCGTACCAACGAGCCTTTCTCCTGGAGGAGAACTTCTTGGACTTGCAGGGGGAGGTTGATCCGGACGAGGACGACAAGTACTCCTCGAACTTCTGCTGGTCGAACTCGTATTCGACCTCCTCCACGACCGGGATTGAGATCCGCGGCTGCGACGCTCCGATCTCGGCAGCGAGATTGGCGGCTCCCACTGTGGTCGCCAGATTGTTCACGAGAAAAATCGTTGCTTTCTTCACTGATTCCATTGCTATCTTGAATAACTGTTTTTCGGTTACAAAGATCCATAACAACTTTTTGAGTTACAAAGATCCGGTCTTTTTATAAGATCCGGTTACAATGAAAATCAAACAAAAAAGGAAAGAAAAATTACAATTTCTCCTTTTGTGTCGAACAAATCGCGAGCTCCTGTTTTGCGGTCACTCGCTTGCGTGGGTTGTTTGCCTGCGCCGGGGTTTATCCGTGGACCACCGCTAGATCTAGATCCGGTCGGATCTACGCAGCATAACGGGTATTATTTCACCAAGGAAATAATAGCCGGAGGGATTGTTTCACTAAGGAAACAATCGCTCGAATCTCGGGATCAAAGACCAAGCTTTGATCCGGAGTATAGCAACGTAGATCTGAGATCCGGTCCTCTCGAACACCTGCCTTATTTGGCGTTGACGATCGCCGAGCACCAGATCTAAATGAGCAAATCCTCGAAGTCCCAAAGCTTGGATCTTTTTAAGTTCTGAGTCTCCAATCCAGGAGGGCTTGGCCTCCTCCAAAATCCAACCTTTGAACAAATGAACCACCTCTCCTATTTATAGGCCCTCTTCACTGTGCCCGTGCACAGAACTGGGCCGGCCACCTATAGGTGGCCGGCTCAGCCACCTATGGGTGGCTCGGCTTCGGCCGAGCCCCCTTAGGCGTGGTTTTCCGTCGTCTTCCGTTTTTGGTTCTGTCCGTGATCCGGTTCTGTGGTTGATTTATCCGGACTTGACTCGTTGACCTGATTTGGCAGTAAATCCGGATCCTGATTAGGCAGTAAATCCGATTCTGAATTCGAGTCCGAAACTGATCTTGATTCGATCGTGATTCGACCGAGTCCGCCTTTGGTTGGATGACTCGTTGACTCTTCGAACACTTGGCTTGATTCCACACGCGAGTGAATCTATTCCGTTGTTCGCTTGTGATTTGTTGACCTCGTCGCCTCGTTGGTTCGTCGGTTTGTGCCGAGCTACGCCAAGGGACCTATAAGCAATTTTATATGCCTACAGCAACACCTCCAAATCTGCTATCGGCTTCCGGTAAGGTGGTTTTGAAATAGGTGCAACTCCTGGAATAAGATCGATGACGAACTCTATATCTCGATCTGGTGGCAGACCCGGCAACTCATCAGGAAAAACGTTAAGGAATTCCTCGACAATTTCTAGTATAGGCTTCTCCTCTACCTCTATACAGGTTAATACTCCATCCATGCCTGCTCGATACTCGGGCTGCTCCATCACTTTGCTTCCACTCATGAATTCAAAGTCTGGGTGGCCTGGTTTCTTGAACACTACGCTTCTGCGTCGGCAGTCGATCGTCGCATGGAAGTTATATAGCCAATCCATCCCCAAAATAACATCGAACCCGTTAGTGTCAATCACCAACAAGTCTGCAAATAGCTCCCTACCACAAACTACCACTGGGCATCTCTTACACTCCCTACTAGACATTAACACCCCGCTACCGGTATGGATCCTCTAAACTATCACAAGGTATAGTGTGTCGTGCAATGAACTGAGCAGATATAAAACAGTGCGATGCCCCAGAATCAAATAGGGTAAATGCAGGGACTGAATACACCAAAATGATACCTGTGACTACGTCTCTAGATGCATCTGCCAGCTCAGTGGTAAGTGTCATAACTTGACCTTGTCTCTGCTGCTGCTGAGCTTGCTGACCATATTGCCTTGCCTCTGCTGATAAGGTAGCTGATATGGGTGCTGGAAATGAGGACCTCTCCACTGTCTCTGGCCTTGAAATTGTTGACCCCTCTGATGTCCTTGAAACATCTGCTGCTGTGTGGGAAGTGGTGGCCTCAGCTGTTGTCCGCCCTGTCTAGTCTAGCCTGCTAGTACTATCGCTCCACCTGAATATCCTCCTGTGACTCCCCTACTAGGACAAGTGGTGATCTGATGATCTGGTACCCCACATGCTAAGCACAACCTGTTAGCTCTCCTACAGTCCTTCATCAAGTGCCCCGGCTTGCTGCAGAAATGGCAGATCAAGTTGGTTAGTTGTGGAGTTGGTCTCGAAGCCCTTGTCTGCTGGCGCTTGGCTGGTGCTCCTCCCATCTGAGGCTTCTGCTGGTTACCTCCCGAGTTCTGTCCTGCGGGGCGCTTGTTTGCCCCTCTCTTCACCGAGTTCATGATCCCAATCAACTGTTCTGCCTTTCGAGCTGCCTCTAGGACATCTGCATAAGCTTCTATCCCCTTCTGACTGTAAATTTGAGTCTGAATCTTAAAGTTCAGACCCTGCATGAACCTCTGTCCCTTATCCACCTCATTCGATACCATCCCCGGGGCAAACCTGCTGAGCTTGGCAAATTCTGTTGGATACTCATCTACTGTACTAGCTCTCTGCCTCAACATAACAAACTGCCTCTGCATCTCAAGACGAGCTGTCTTCGAAAAAAATGCCTCTAGGAAACTCTCCCGGAATATCTCCCATGAAATCGGCCTAGGCAGCTTCTCCTCCTCTGCGTCCCACCAGGTCCTGGCTACATTAATGAGAGGTAGCTGAACAATATCAACTGGGTCTTCATCTGGTATCTTTGCTGCCCTCAATAAGCGGTCCATGGTCTGCAACCACATCTCGGCCTAATATCCGCCTTCAGTCCCAACAAAGTGTTGCGGGTTGAGCTTTCAAAAATCGGACACATTGCCCGGCCTTGCAACCTGTCGCTGCTCGTCCCTCTGACGATTATGAGCTACCAGGCCCCTAATCACTTCTGCAAGATCAGCCTGATCGACTTATTGTCCATCAGGGACAACTGGAGTAGGGGTCAACGTTTTGGGGTCATAGTGATCACCTGAAAATGAGATTGGTCGATATTAGGACTTGAGAATCAGAGAAATGGGAGTCAAAGGACGTATTTCTGGAAAGGGAAAAACTCATTCTATACATGCTCTATTTTTAGCTCAATCTTAGTTTCTACTTGTATACAGGACGAGACAACAATTCCTAAACCTAACCTGGCTCTGATACCAATCAAAACCTTGTCACGTCCCGATTCCAAAATGTAATAGTTTAGAACATGACTCGGACGGCAATGCAACCATACGGTCACATTCACGCCTCTAGATAATCTTGTAGCAAGCATGAGCAAGTGCTAATGTCATAAGACATATATATATATATATATATATATATATATTATAATAATAATGGAACTAATATTTGAATAACAAACAGAAAATTTTATAAATAATCACCTAACCCTAACTAAAACTACTAATCCTAACCCTGCACCCAAAACCGGCATCATCCCTTCTTCTGTTGGCAACCTCACATTCTTTAAAAACTCTGAAAAAAAATCAAGGCCCACAAAAGAACTCAGGCCCAACAACAAAAATAAAAGTATTTGGCGGCTAGGGGATTTGAACTCCAGACCTAGGAGTAACAATCCAAAGCAGCTGGCCACAACAACAACTTGCATCTATGGCCATAACAATACAGAAATGTACAGGTTTGTGTTCAAACCGAATCAATACACTTATTTATGAAAAAAATTTGTAGAGTCCAGGATTTGAACTAGGGACCCGTGTGTCATTGTCCAAGCAACTAACCACTACAACCAATTAAACTTTAATTGTCATAACTGATGCAAATAATAAATAAACTTTGGTTTCCAGTTAAGATCCTAAATAAATACTTCCAAATTAAATAAAATAAATTTATATATTTTATATAAGTCAAAATTGTTATCTTCTGATTTGTACGAAAAATTATGTGAAATTTATAATACTCATATCAATAAAATGATAAGATCATGGGGAGGAACATAAAATAAATAAATAAGAATTTTTTTTTATCTTCTAATAATTTTAAACTTGAATTCTATTAGTTATTTCTATGAACTAGAATGGGGGAAAAAACAGTACTACAGGAAGCATAACCTAAATATATACATATACATTAATTAATTGGGGGAAGAGATGCTTGCATGAAGGAAATCCAAATAATAATGATAGTAAACATAATAATTGAGGAAAGGATACTCGCATGAAAAAAACAAAAAACAAAAATAATAAAAATAATAAGATTTGAGGAAAAGAATGCTTGCCCAAATTCGTGTGAAACTCCGAAGCAAGAAAAAATCCCCCCTTTTTCAAACACGTTCCAGCCCTACGTTCTCTCTCTCTCTCTCTCTCTCTCTCTCTCTTTATTTTTTTTATTTATTTTTTTTGGACTTCCCTTCTCTGGTTTCCGTGAGATGGAAAAAATGAAGAGGTGTGGGTTTTTTAAAGGGGTTGTTAGGTGTGTTAGTGAGGATAAGGGAAGATCATGAGGTTAGTTAGGTTTGTTAGTGAAGATTAGAGGAGATTAAGGGGTTTACTTAGGTATTCCACCATTCAAGAGAACTGAGGGACCGCGGTTGATTAGGTAGGCTGTGGTATTGTTAGCTTCAGCCCATAGGAACTTGGGCAAGCCGACATGTATCCTCATGCTTCTGGCACGTTCATTCAAAGTTCTATTCATGCGTTCCGCTACACCATTTTGCTGCGACGTCATGGGAATAGTTTTCTCCATCTTGATCCCGTTGTTTGTGCAAAATTCTTTGAATCTACTGTCATTGTACTCTCCTCCATTGTCTGACCTTAACCACTTTATCTTCAAACCAGTTTTATTTTCCACCATGACCTTCCATTTTCTGAAGGTATCAAAGACTTCTGATTTCTTCTTTAGAAAATAGACCCACACATTCCTTGTAGAATCATCAATGAAGGTGACATATTACAGTGAACCTACAAGAGATGAAACTGGAGATGGCCCCCATACGTCAGTATGAACCAACTCTAACTTTTCTACCTTGGGTGTCTTTTCAATCTTTGCAAAACTGACTTTCTTCTGTTTGCCAAAGATGCAATCCTCGCATAGGCTAACATCCATATTCTTCAGATCCGACAGCTTCCCTTTTGACAGAAGTGTCTTCATCCATTTCTCGCTCATATAGCCAAGCCTTTAGTGCCATAGGATTGATTTTTCATCTGTATCTGTTACTGCAATAATATTCTCTAGGTTAGAGGTTACATAGAGAGTACCACTTTTCTTACCTCGAGTAATGACGAGTGCTCCTTTGGTAATCTTCCATTCATGACCTGAGAAAGTTATACAGTAACCCTCTCCATCAAGCTGTCCTACGGAGATCAAATTTCTTTTAAGGCCAGGAATATGTCTCACTCCTTGCAGCTTTCATGTGGTCTTATTTGGCAATTTTAATCGGATGTCTCTCTTACCAACGATCTTTAAGGTTTTATCATCTGCTAGATGTACCTTTTCGAAATCACCGCTGACGTAGTTCTCCATGATTTCCCAGCAAGGGGTGGCATGGTAGGATGCTCCTAAATTAAGAATCCATGATTCAATCGGACCGTTGACGCTTAGAATCATAGCATCACCTCCTTCCTCGGTCACGTTGGCAGACTCCTGTGCGCCGGTATTTTTCTTCGATGCCTGGCACTCCCTCTTGAAATGACCCTTCTTGCCATAATTGTAGCACTTAAAATCTTTCTTTCCCAATCTAGATTTGCTTGTTCTAGAATTTGATTTGCCGTGATTTGAACTTCTTTCTGAAAGCCAATAAAGAAAAGGTTACTTTTTCGGTGAAGTGAACCACACAACAATACTAAAGCAGAGACATGAAGATGAAATTGGCCCGAGGAAAGTGAAAGAAAGGGAATGAGCGCCCAAATGAAAACCCGTACTCTGAAAGTTTTGATGTTGTAGTTATTGATGTATTGCTTATATATGCAATGCACTTAGTAAGCGGCCTACCTACTTGTTATTGATGGATGTCTTGAGTGCTTTAGTTATTGAAATGCTCTGAAAATTTTAAAGATTAAGATCGAACTATGTTTGTGCTCAATTCTCTACAGAAAGGAATGGTTTCAGTTTTCAGTGTGCCTCGTTCCATTTTTCATTTGTTAGTGGTGCTATACTTATAAGGAACATAATTATTTCTTCCCACATTTTGTGAAATAATTTGTCGGGATGTTTTCTCATTTGAGAGCTTTTCAGGTAGTAGCTGGTTGACTTGGCAGTGAGGTATATTGTGAAGGTGTTAAGCATGAAAAGGAGCTAAAAACGATCTTTGCTAATAGGACTGTAGGCATATAAAATTGCTTATAGGTCCCTTAGCTCAGCTAGGCACAAACCGACAAACCAACGAGGCAACGAGATTGACTAATCGCACGCAAGCAACGGAATACGTCCATTCGCGTGCGGGATCAAGCCAAGTGTTCGAAGAGTCAACGAGTCATCCCACTAAGGGCATACTCGGACGAATCACGATCGAATCAAGATCGGTTTCGGACACGAACTCAGAAGTGGATTTACTGCCTAATCGGGAGCCGGATTTACTGCCAAATCAGGTCAACGAATCAAGTCTGGATAAATCAACCACAGAACCGAATCACAGATAGAACCAAGAGCGGAAAACGACGGAACAACACACCCGGAGGGGCTCGGCTCAAACCGAGCCACCTCAAGGTGGCTCGGCCCAAGCCGAGCCACCTTGAGGTGGCTCGGCCCAGTGCCGGCCACCCAGAGGTGGCCGACACTGTTCCGTGCGCGGGCACAGTAAAGAGAGCCTATAAATAGGCCCCCTTGGTTCATTTGTGAGGGGTTGGAAATTTTGGAGGCGAAGCTCTACTGAATTCAAGACTCGAAACTTAAAAAAGATTGGAGCTTTAGGACTTCGGGGACTCACTCTTCCAGATCTGGTGCTCAAATACCTTTCATCCTCGTCTAGATCAACCTCCCCCCGCAAGTCCAAGAAGTCCAAGTTCTCTTCCAACAGAAAGGTGCGTTGGTACGAAGAAGTTGAAGCTACCAACGACGACCTCATCTCGATTGACGCCAAAGTTGCGTCAGATGAGGCTCCACCAATCTCCAACCAGATCAAGCTGGTTCCAACCAATTCCTCCGTCACCAAAGGAGCGGTGACTCTCTCAAAGAGAGCCCGCCAAAGGCAACGCCAACGCTTGGCCAAACAATTCGCCAAAGCGATGGAGTCCACCGACGGAGTCCGCTACAACGCGGGTCTGAAGAACAAGAGAGGCAAACAGCCTCAACAACAGATGAACGGCGCCTCTTCCAAGCCGCCAACAATGGAATGGGTCCGTGTCAAACGGAATCGTTCGACGCTGGAAGAACGCATCCGCAAACGCCGCGCACTATCAGCGCAGGCACGGGCTCAAGCCGAAGAAGCCCGTAGAAAGTTGCAGAAAGAAGTGGCCAAGAAGCCGCCACCAACTCGCAAAGTTTGGAGGCCAAAGTCTGAAGCGGCAATTCAGGCTAAGGAGCAACCTTTGCAGCCTCCAACCAAAATTCAACCTCCGGCGAACCCAGCTAAGTCGCCGAGAATTCCCATAGCTACTCCGGGAGATCATGCAGAATCCTCCCGAAGAAGAAAGCCAGTCTTGGAGCGCCTCGGTCCAATTCCCGATGAGCGAAGCAAAGCTCCGATCCAAGAACGTTTGGGCCCACTAAGAAAACCCCGAACGAATCAACACGCTGGGGGTCACCGCTACCTCCAACATGACAAGGAGCTCAAGGCAACTGCGCGCGCTAATTTGCGCATTGAGGTCCAAGAGCCCGCTGAGAATTCACGCCCAAAAAGGCATGTCTCAAGGCGCGTGACTCTTGAAAGTCCAAGGAAGGCAATTCGCCCTCAGATGGAAACATTATCATCTGATAGTGATAATGTTATACCTGAGAAGTCGTGCCCACACACGATAGGTTACTCCGACTGTCAAAATGACGAGTTGTACTATCGTGCTGGGGGTACGAACAGAACCAGAAAGAGGAGTCCCCGAGAACAGGAAACTCAGTGCCCTTGTTCAAAGCTCATTCGGGCGGTACTGTCTCAATGCAACTGCATCAAGGTAGTCCCCGAGAGAATTTCAGTGTTCGAAAGGCTCGGCACCGAAACGCCAAAACCAAGGTATAGGCGTTTCCGGCAAAGAAGAACGGTGGTTAAAGACGGAGAATTTCCGAGGGTCACCGCCAACATGACCAGCAAAGAGACATCGACACAGATTGATCTCAAATCGTTTCTGGAAGCGTCCCGGCGTGTAACCCGTCTGCAGTCCGGAGCCATCGCACGAGGAACTTATGGTAGGGTTCGGACAAGATTGCCTTCGGAAGATGAAGAATCGGATTCCTGCTCTGCTGTCGCATCGGACAATACAGTGTCCAGCGAAGGACAACCCCGCGAGTCATTTATGATAAGCGCGGAAGAAATGGCCAAGATGCTTGAAGACGCTTTGGCTAAGCAGAAAGAAAGTTTCAAATTCGAGATGGAGATGGCCATGCAGCAGATGAGAGAGATGCATGAGCAGCAAATCCATGCATTCAGGAACCAGCAAAGTGAATCGAACCGCCGTAACCAGATTATTCAGGAAAAGGAGCACGCAGATAGGGATGAAGCTCACAATGCCAATAACCCTCCTGTCAATACAGGGGGTGGTAACGAGGATGCCAACGAAGATACAAGTGAAGACTTGAAGATCAAAGATCTCGAGAGCAAAATCAACACATTGATCTCCGCTCAAGAGACGAAGAAAACAGGCATTCCCTGTCCATACCCACGAGAATGGGAATCGATCCCCTATCCGGCGAAGTTCAGTTTAATCAACTTCACGCCGTTCGATGGGAAGGGTTCCCCCACTCAGCATTTGATTTATTTCAAATCGCACCTGGGTATTATTTCCGGCAATGAGCCTCTGATGGTGCGGTCATTCGTCGGCACTCTTCGCGGAGCCGCCTTCGATTGGTACCGCCGCCTCAAGCCAGGAAACGTGAACAGCTGGGATGACATGGAGACCAAGTTCCTGGCCAACTTCTTCGACGACGACACCGAGATATCTATCGGATCATTGCTCGATGAGAAGCAGAAGGACGGGGAGTTAGTCGACACCTTCGTCAAAAGGTTCCGGAACAAGGCGATGAATTGCCGGGACCCGATCACAGAGGAATTCATCCTCCAAACTTGCCACAACAACCTTGCGTTGGACGTGTTGGAAGCAATGGGAACAGCACCGTCTGACACTTGGAAGGATCTGAAGGTGCGCGGTGAACAAGCCGAACGTTTCCTCCGAAGGAAGAAGGCCGAGAGGAACCTACCGACGGCTAATCCTCTGGACTCAAACTTCGCCTCTCGTGGTAAGGGCAAAACACCTGCAGCTACTGGTGGTGCTAATCAAGCGTCACAACAGCAATCCCGAAGGCAGCAAAAGACTTCGGGTCCGAGACTCCAAAGAGAGTATTCCTTCAAGGACGAAGACGTTCCAGCCATCTTCGAATCCCTCCTTGAAGGTAACAAGATCAAGCTACCACCTATCACAAATCAGGAGGAAGCTGACAACACTACGGACCCAAAGTACTGTGCATACCACAGGAGGGTCGTTCATCCCACCAAGGATTGCTTTGCTCTCAAGAATAGCATTCAGACCTTGGTTGAAGCCGGCGTCATAACGCTGAGGTAAGCCAATTGAGAATGGCAAAACTCCGACCGGTATAAGAGTATAAACTGCTTCCTAAAACTCCAAAGAGTATACGAGTATAAACTGTTTCTCAATCCTCCGACCGGTATAAGAGGTTAAACTACTCCCTGATACTCCAATAGGTATATGAGTCTAAACTGTTTCCCCACTTTTGACGGGAAGTTCCTGGAGAATATTAAGCTAATATTCTTAAGGATAACCCGGTTAGTTAACTGATAATAATGTCCGAACCAGTTCCGCAGAGGAAACTGGGGGTGGACGATTTATGTAATGGGAAGTTCCCAAAACCACAGCAATGTAATGAATAAGAACTCCCATTCTCACCATGTCTATGCACTCAACACTCTCTCTGTTAGAGTCTGGACGTAAAGTACCCACTTGGTCAAACCTTCTTACAGTTAGGACCACAGTCAAAATCCCCTCTCGATTCCCCCAATGAACGAGAGGTCCACAAATTGAGCGATCAAACCTTCCTACAGTTAGGATTGTCTCAAAACACCCACTTGGTCAAACCTTCTTACAGTTAGGACCACAGTCAAAATCCCCTCTCGATTCCCCCAATGAACGAGAGGTCCACAAATTGAGCGATCAAACCTTCCTACAGTTAGGATTGTCTCAAAACACCCACTTGGTCAAACCTTCTTACAGTTAGGACCACAGTCAAAATCCCCTCTCGATTCCCCCAATGAACGAGAGGTCCACAAATTGAGCGATCAAACCTTCCTACAGTTAGGATTGTCTCAAAACACCCACTTGGTCAAACCTTCTTACAGTTAGGACCACAGTCAAAATCCCCTCTCGATTCCTCCAATGAACGAGAGGTCCACTTTCAAATCGAGCGATCAAACCTTCCTACAGTTAGGGTCACCTCAAACTCCTGTTTGGCCAAACCTTCCTACAGTTAGGGTCAAAACCATAATTCACTCTCGATAAACGAGAAATTCATCTTTAGTTCAGTAATCAAACCTTCCGACAGTTAGGGTTATCAGTTAGGGTTATCCGAATCTTTTTGATTCTCGGAGTGGAGATCCCACTCTTAGTTTCACCTTTCCGGATTCTGGGGGTGGAGATCCCACCTCGAGTTTCCTTTCCAGCTGAAGATAGAATATAAAATTCTTCTTTTCAGCATCGGGAGATAGAATATAAAATTTTTCCTCTCCCATTTCGGGTTCGTCTTTGCCCCAAGAGAAGACACCATCTTATTCAACTCCCAAAATCTGTGCCTCACGGGTACAGGAAGTTTATCCCGAATCCTAAGCAGGGATAAGTCTGCGCCTAACACGCGCTGCCGGTTAGTTCTTAAACCGTTGAAAAGAACACCCGTTCACATATTCAACATTGTGGCAGGTTGTTATTAATAACACCAAAATCCATGCCTTATACGCATGGGGAATGTCATCCTGAATCCTAAGAAAGGATATGTCGACACCTAACACGTGTCGCCGGTTTAGTTTTTTACCGATTGAAAAAAGACACCAGAATACCAGTCTGGGGTATTTTATCCCGAAGCCTAAGTGGGGATAAGTCAACGTCTAATACACGTTGCCGGGTAGCCTATTCCCGTAACAATGGTGAAGCCTATGTATTCAACATCATAGCACAAAGTCTCAGAGAATTCACTCTCTTAGCACAACGTTACATGCGGAACGGATTTAGACAATCCGCATGCTAGCCAGACTCAAATGGCGTTGAAGGCTGGGGATTAGCCCAAAATCCTAAAGTCAACGCCTAACACGCGTCGCTGGGTAGTCTATTCCCGTGAGAAAGACGAAGTCTACGTATTCAATATCGTAGCACTAAGAGCGTTAACTCTCTTAGCACAACGTCACATGCGGAACGGATTAAGACAACCCGCATGCTAGCCCGACTCAAACGGTAGTCGATAAAGGCTTATCAAACCCGTTGATGGCTGAGGGTTTGCCAAAAATCCTATAAATACGAGAGTCACTAACGCATCAGCTTCATTAGTTGGTCTCGTGACCGGAGCATCCAACGACATTCGAAACCCTAGGGTTAACGAAACCCTAGGGTTAACGCCGGTCAACGTGTAACCCTAGGTCAACGCCAGTCAACGCGTTGCGATCAAAAAGTCAACGTACGACGTTCAAAACCCTAAGGTCAACGCCGGACAACGCAAAACCCTAGGGTCAACGCCAGTCAACGCGTTGCAATCAAAAATTCAACGTACGACGTTCGAAACCCTAGGGTTAACGCCGGACAACGCGTAACCCTAGGTCAACGCCTATCAATGCGTTGCGACCAAACAGTCAACGTACGACAAAGTATACGAGTATAAACTGCTTCTTAACACTCCGAAAAGTATACGAGTATAAACTACTTCTTAATACTCCAATAAGGTATACGAGTATAAACTATTCCCTATTGTTGGTTGAGAAGTTCCTGGAGAATATTTTCATTCTTAAGGATAACTCAACAACACTACGCCGGACAACGCGTCACAAAATAAAAACTCAACGCCAACAATCGATGGTCAGCTAAAGATTAGAAAGTCAGGAATCGACTTCAAGTTTAAAATTCCGACAACGGTCAGACAATAAATGCAGCACCGAAACCCTTTCAGATATTCGACAAAGCACCGAATAGCCTGAAGGATTGAAGGAATCAAGAACACAAGTCATTCCAAGGTCCCATTACACCGACTGAAGGTTGGGACAATCATATCCAAAGTATTCCAGACTCTTCTATAAAAGAACGAGACTGAAATACTTTGGAGGGGGTATCATTTTTCTTCGATGCCCGACACTCCCTCTTGAAATGACCCTTCTTGCCACAATTATAGCACTTAAAATCTTTCTTTCTCGATCTAGATTTGCTTGTTCTAAAATTTGATTTACCGTGATTTGAACTTCTTTCTGAAAGCCAATCTAGAAAAGGTTACTTTTACGGTGAAGTGAACCACACAATAATACTGAAGCAGAGACGTGAAGGTAAAATTGGCCCGAGGAAAGTGAAAGAAAGGGAATGAGCGCCCAAATGAAAACTCGTACTCTGAAAGTTTTGATGTTGTAGTTGTTGATGTATTGCTTATATATGAGATGCACTTGGTAAGCGGCCTACCTACTTGTTATTGATGGATGTCTTGAGTGCTTTAGTTATTGAAATGCCCTGAAAATTTTGAAGATTAAGATCGAACTATGTTTGTGCTCAAATCTCTAGAGAAAAGAATGGTTTTAGTTTTCAGGGTGCCTCGTTCCATTTTCCGCGATTCGTTCGACAAATAAGGAAACAAAGTTGTAATTTTTCATTTCTTTTTATTTGATTTTCGTTGTAACCGGATCTTATAAAAAGACCGGATCTTTGTAATCGATAAACTATTACAAGAGTGTACAATGGAATCAATGATGAAAGCTACAATTTTTCCCGCGAACAAGGACAGAAAATAAAAGGTTAAAGCGGAAAGCATTGCTATAAGTGGGTGTATGGGGTTGAAATGTGCAAATAGGACAGAAAATAGAATATCGAGGTGGTGCTATTAGCTGCTTTTAGTGGGATTTTAGTGATTTTATTAATTCTTTGTCTAAGCAAACTACGTACTATGTATATCAAGTGTACTGAACCGTTCATTATAAGCATATGTCACGACAAATTAGAGGTACGAATTGGATTATCTTAATTAGTTAAATGAAATATGGTGATACGGTGTATTGAATATCTAGACGATCATCTAAGGTTTCAAGCACAGACAAATGACTCCGTATAGTGATTCCATGAATACTATTCTTCCTAACAAAAAATTTCCCCTTTCTACCGACCAAATCATCAAGTAAAGAAATAAAGTGAAATTACACCGCTACAAAAAATTAATTTAGTTAGGTTTTTTACCGTGCGATCCTAGACTACGAACTCCTCACTCTAGAATGTACAAGTGAATTGAAAGTATGAAAGTCACATTTTTTTTTGCAAGTGGAAAAATGTGTTAAGTGAAATTCATTGTTTACTTACAAAATTAAATTATTATTGAAAGTAGATATGTAAAGATGATACGGCAATATCATTTTATATTTTATAGTTATTAATATTATATTATATTTACAATTATCTTTTGACAACTACATATAAATGATCTGAAAGTGGATTTTATATACTAGATAATTAAAGTAACAACATAAAAACAGCATAACACTGATGATAGTAAGTTTGACACCTGATGAGCGGTTTCATTCTTATTATAGCCCTTAGATTAATTTAAGCCCGATCCACATATCCTGGCCCATTAAGCACCGAGCCCCATCTCCCATTCTCAGTTGTGTCCAAACCTCTACAAAACCCTCGCTTCCATTTCCCCCCTCTGATCGCCACCCCCAATGGCGTCGTAGCGACGCCTAACCCTAACCCTAACCCGCCATTTCCGATCTCTCCTCTCCTCATCTCCTCCTCCTTCTCTCATGAAATCTCAAACCCTAACTCTTCGATCTCTTCACCTCTCAACCCTCAAAGACCCTCACTCCAACTCCATCCTCCCACTTTATCAACATCAATCCATCGATCCTCCTCGAAGTCGCCATTTCTCTTCTCGACGTTCGGATCCATTGGGAGACGATGATGAAGACGATGAAGAGGAAGAAGAAGGAGAATACGAAGAAGAAGAAGAAGAAGAAGAAGAAGAAGAAGATGATGAAGGCGATGAGAGCTGCAATGGATCGGTGAAGACATTTCGAGCGAGTGGGAAATCTGAGGAGGAGAAACCGAACGAGGCTGCTGATATCGGGTACAAATTGATTAGGCCGCTTGATCCTTCAGAGCGGCCGTTTAAACCTTGGGACCCTGTTTTTGCTGTTGTCCAGGTTTGTAACTTTTGACTTTTCTTTTGGTTTTAAAACATTACAAGGTTTTATCTTTGGGACTGTATTGTTTGTGTTTATTGTAGATTGGTTCGCACCAGTTTAAAGTTAGTAACGGGGATTCGATTTTCACTGAAAGGTTAGAGTTTTGAGATGTTAATGGCAAGGTAAGGTGTTGCGTATTTAAGACTTTAGGGTTCTTTTGATTTTTATAGTATATGCAACTTTCACCTGTAACATGGAATTGTTAGTCTTGGGAATTTGGCTACATTGCCACAGGAAACTGTAAGTTTAGTTATGAAATTACGATATAAATGTTTGTTACTATAAAACATTCAGTTATAGTGCACATCACGCTGACACATACTTTTGTCGAGGTTGCTTGTATACAAAGGATAAGACTTTCGTGTTCTTATGCAAGGTCCCAATTCAATAGAATAATCTTGTTGTAAATACCCTTACGCGTGTCATTATGCAAACTTGACTTGGTTTACGTTCAACTTGTTTGCTGCAGAGCTTCTCATCTAATGTCTGAGATGTCAATCTTTCCTTTTTTCTCTTATTGCATTGTTCTTAAAGAGCATATTACGACAGTTGAGAAGTGTGATTTAATAGAATGGTCCAATGTCTATACCCATAACTATTCAAGATGACTGCTTGGTTTGATGAACCAGTTGATTGCACAGGTAGGGCAGGAATTGGAGGTCAATACTACTTACCATCTGTTTCTTCTCAAAGATTAATTATTGGATTTATTGCTTTTTTCTGAAATTAAAAAAATTCCAAAGATGCTCCTTTAACACGACTCTTTTCTCTAATTTTTCTTCAAGATTCCTAGAATATGTTGTATACCTATCTTGTCTCAAACTTCCCACCTAAATTCGTTTTGTGAAACTAAAAGATGCCTAAGCTGATATCGGTGACAAATTTCAAGTATAACTTTTTTCCTACTTTCTCTTCTAGAATGTATTGTGTAACCGTCTTATCTCTTAATTATGTCCTTTTTCCATTTCCAATTATTTGGCAGTTTGACTTATCTTAAAGTACGCCGTCATGTAACCAAATTTGGGTTGAAACCCACTTATGGATGGAATTTTCTCATGTTGTTTACTCTCTTTAAAATTGCCAAGAGATGTTACCGGCCTGCAATCACTTTGTTCCACATAATATTGTTAAACATATTTGTGTGGAAGTTTCAATTTGCATTTGCATTTAATATTCATTATTTTGCAAGTGCCAACCTTCTCCACAAATTAATAGCCTAATTAATTGGTTTTTCAGTTCATCATCTTTGTTTTTGCTGATAGATTGCTGTTGGGGAACTACTTCAGGACTAGTCTGAACATCATTTTCAGAAATCTCCTCAAATTCAACAAATTCCTTTGTTTCAACTTTTGTATTGGAGCTACTTGATTCTGCAATTGATCTGTCTTTGTACATCACATTCTCATTGAACATGACATCTCTGCTTCTGATGATCTTCCGATTTTTATAATCCCAAAACCGGTAACCGAACTCATCACCACCATAACCAACAAAAACACATTTGTTAGATTTGGCATCAAGTTTACTTCTTTCAGCGGAATCTATGTGCACATAAGAGATACAACCAAAAATTCTTAAAAGCGAAAGGTTTACCTCTTTTCTGCTCAATGCTTCATCCGGTATTCCACCATCGAAGGGAAGTGAGGGACCGCGGTTGATTAAGTAGGCTGCGGTATTGATAGCTTCAGCCCATAGGAACATGGGCAAGCCGACATGTATCCTCATGCTTCTGGCACGTTCATTCAATGTTCTATTCATGCGTTCCGCTACACCATTCTGCTGCGGTGTCATGGGAACAGTTTTCTCCATCTTGATCCCGTTGTTTGCGTAAAATTCTTTGAATCTACTGTCTTTGTACTCTCCTCTATTGTCTGACCTCTTGATCCCGTTGTTTGCGTAAAATTCTTTGAATCTACTGTCTTTGTACTCTCCTCTATTGTCTGACCTTAACAGCTTTATCTTCAAACCAGTTTCATTTTCCATCATGGCCTTCCATTTTCTGAAGGTATCAAAGACTTCTGATTTCTTCTTCAGAAAATAGACCCACACATTCCTTGTAGAATCATCAATGAATGTGACATAGTACAGTGAACCTGCAAGAGATGAAACTGGAGATGGCCCCCATACATCGGTATGAACCAACTATAACTTTTCTGCCTTGGTTATCTTGCCAATCTTTGCAAAACTGACTTTCTTCTATTTGCCAAAGATGCAATCCTCGCATAGGCCAACATCCACATTCTTCAGATCCGGTTGCTTCCCTTTTGACAGAAGTGTCTCCATCCATTTCTCGCTCATATGGCCAAGCCTTTAGTGCCATAGGTTCTCTTTTTCATCTGCATCTGTTACTGCAATAATATTCTCTAGGTTAGAGGTTACATAGAGAGTACCACTTTTCTTACCTCGAGCAATGACGAGTGCTCCTTTGGTAATCTCTCCATCAAGCTGTCCTACGGAGATCAAATTTTTTTTAAGGCCAGGAATATGTCTCACTCCTTGTAGCTTCCATGTGGTCTGATTTGGCAATTTTAATCAGATGTCTCCCTTACCAACAATCTTCAAGGTTTCATCATCTGCTAGATGTACCTTTTCGAAATCACCGCCGACGTAGTTCTCCATAATTTCCCGGCAAGGGGTGGCATGGTAGGATGCTCCTAAATTAAGAATCCATGATTCAATCGGACCGTTGACGCTTAGAATCATAGCATCACCTCCTTCCTCGGTCACGTTGGCAGACTCCTGTGCGCAGGTATTTTTCTTCGATGCCCGACACTCCCTCTTGAAATGACCATTCTTGCCACAATTGTAGCACTTAAAATCTTTCTTTCCTGATCTAGATTTTCTTGTTCTAGAATTTGATTTGCGGTGATTTGAACTTCTTCCTGAAAGCCAATCTAGAAAAGGTTGCTTTTATGGTAAAGTGAACAACACAACAATACTGAAGCAGAGATATGAAGGTGGAATTGGCCCGAGGAAAGTGAAAGAAAGGGAATGAGCGCCCAAATGAAAACCCGTTCTCTGAAAGTTTTGATGTTGTGGTTATTGATGTATTGCTTATATATAAGATGCACTTGGTAAGCGGCCTACCTACTTGTTATTGATGGATGTCTTGAGTGCTTTAGTTATTGAAATGCCCTGAAAATTTTGAAGATTAAGATCGAACTATGTTTGTGCTCAAATCTCTACAGAAAAGAATGGTTTTAGTTTTCAGGGTGCCTCGTTCCATTTTCCATTTGTTAGTGGCGTTATACTTATAAGGAACATAAGTATTTCTTCCCACATTTTGTGAAATAATTTGTCGGGATGTTTTCTCATTTGAGAGCTTTTGAGGTAGTAGCTGGTTGACTTGGCAGTGAGGTATATTGTGAAGGTGTTAAGCATGAAAAGGAGCTAAAAACGATCTTTGCTAATAGGACAGAAAATAAAAGGTTAAAGCAGAAAGCGTTGCTATAAGTGGGTGTATGGGGTTGATATGTGCAAATAGGACATAAAATAGAATATCGAGGTGGTGATATTAGCTGCTTTGAGTTGGATTTTAGTGATTTTATTATTCTTTGTCTGAGCAGACTACGTACTATGTATATCAAATGTACTAAACCGCTCATTATAAGTATATGTCGCGTCAAATTAGAGGTACGAATTGGATTATCTTAATTAGTTGAATGAAATATGGCGATACGGTGTATTGAATATCTAGACGATCATCTAAGGTTTCAAGCACAGACAAATGACTCCGTATAGTGATTATGTGCATGCTATTCTTCCTAATAAAATAAAATAACACCGCTACAAAAAATTTATTTATTTAGGTTGTTTTTACGGTGTGATCTAGACTATGAACTCCTCACTCTAGAATGTACAAGTGAATTGAAAGTATGAAAGTCATATTTTTTTTGCAAGTGGAAAAATGTATTAAGTGAGATATATTGTTTACTTACATAATTAAATTATTATTGAAAGTAGATATGTAAAGATGATACGACAATATCATTTTATATTTTATAGTTATTAATATTATATTATATTTTCAATTATCTTTTGATAGCTACATATAAATGATCTGAAAGTGGATTTTATATACTAGATAATTAAAGTAACAACATAAAAACAGCATAACACTGATGACAGTAAGTTTGACACCTGATGATGGGTTTCATTCTTATTATAGCCCTTAGATTAATTTAAGTTCGATCCACATATCTTGGCCTATTAAGCACTGAGCCCCATCTCCCATTCTCAGTTGTGTCCAAACCTCTCCAAAACCCACGCTTCCATTTCCCCCCTCTGATCGCCGCCCCCAATGGTGTCGCAGTGACGCCTAACCCTAACCCTAACCCGCCATTTCCGATCTCTCCTCTCCTCATCTCCTCCTCCTTCTCTCATCAAATCTCAAACCCTAACTCTTCGATCTCTTCACCTCTCAACCCTCAAAAACCCTCACTCCAACTCCATCCTCCCACTTTATCAACATCAATCCATCGATCCTCCTCGAAGTCGCCATTTCTCTTCTCGACGTTCGGATCCATTGGGAGACGATGAAGAAGACGATGAAGAGGAAGAAGAAGGAGAATACGAAGAAGAAGAAGAAGAAGAAGAAGATGATGATGAAGGAGATGAGAGCTGCAATGGATCGGTGAAGACATTTCGAGCGAGTGGGAAATCTGAGGAGGAGAAACCGAACGAGGCTGCTGATATCGGGTACAAAGTGATTGGGCCACTTTTTCCTTCAGAGCGGCCATTTAAACCTTGGGAGCCTGTTTTTGCTGTTGTCCAGGTCTGTGACTTTTCACTTTATTTTGGTTTTAAAACTTTACAAGGTTTTGTCTTTGGGACTGTATTGTTTGAGTTTATTGTAGATTGGTTCGCACCAGTTTAAAGTTAGTAACCGGGATTCGATTTTCTCTGAAAGGTTGAAGTTTTACGATGTTAATAGCAAGGTAAGGTGTTGCGTATTGAAGACTTTAGGGTTCTTTTGATTTTTACAGTATATGCAACTTTCACCTGTAACGTGGAATTGTTAGTCTGGGGAATTTGGCTACATTGCAACAGGAAACTGTAAGTTTATTTATGAAATTACGATATAAATGTTTGTTACTATAAAACATTCAGTTATAATGCACATCACACTGACACATACTTTTGTCGAGGTTGCTTGTATACAAGGGATAAGACTTTCGTGTTCTTATGCAAGGTCCCAATTCAGTAGAATAATCTTGTTGTAAATGCCCTTACGTGTGTCATTATGCAAACTTGACTTGGTTCCAATTCAGTAGAATAATCTTGTTGTAAATGCCCTTACGTGTGTCATTATGCAAACTTGACTTGGTTTACATTCGGCTTGTTTGATGCAGAGCTTCTCATCTAATGTCTGAGATGTCAATCCTTCTATTTTTCTCTTGTTGCATTATTCTTAAAGAGCATATTACGACAGTTAAGAAGTGTGATTTAATAGAATGGTCCAATGTCTATACCCATAACTGTTCAAGATGACTGCTTGGTTTGATGAACCAGTTGAATGCACAGGTAGGATAGGAATTGGAGGTCAATACTACTTACCATCTGTTTCTTCTCAAAGATTAATTATTGGATTTATTGCTTCTTTCTGAAATTAAAAAAATTCCCAAGATGCTCCTTTAACACGACTCTTTTCCTTAATTTTTCTTCTAGATTCCTAGAATATGTTGTATACCCATCTTATCTCAAACTTTCCACCTAAATTCGTTTTGTGAAACTAAAAGATGCCTAAGCTGATATCAGTGACAAATTTCAAGTATAACTTTTTTCCTACTTTCTTTTCTAGAAGGTATTATGTAACCTTCTTATCTCTTAATTCTGTCCTTTTTCCATTTCCAATTATTTGGCAGTTTGACTTATCTTAAAGTACGCCGTCATGTAGCCAAATCTGGGTTGAAACCCACTTATGGATGAAATTTTCTCATGTTGTTTACTCTCTTTAAAATTGCCAAGAGATGTTACCGACCTGCAATCACTTTGTTCCACATAATATTGTTAGACATATTTGTGTGGAAGTTTCAATTTGCATTTGCACTTAATATTCATTATGTTGCAAGTTCCAACCTTCTCCATAAATTAATAGCCTAATTAATTGGTTTTTCAGTTCATCATCTTTGTTTTTGCTGATAGATTCCTGTTGGGGAACTACTTCAGGACTAGTCTGAACATCATTTTTAGAAATCTCCTCAAATTCAACAAATTCTTTATTTCAACTTTTGTATTGGAGGTACTTGATTCTGCAATTGATCTGTCTTTGTACATCACATTCTTATTGAATATGACATCTCTGCTTCTGATGATCTTCCGGTTTTTATAATCCCAAAACCGGTAACCAAACTTATCACCACCATAACCAACAAAAACACATTTGTTAGATTTGGCATCAAGTGTACTTATTTCAGCAGAATCTATGTGTACATAAGAGATACAACCAAAAATTCTTAAATGCGAAAGGTTTACCTCTTTTCTGCTCCCCGCTTCATCCGGTATTCCACCATCCAAGGGAAATGAAGGACCGCGGTTGATTAGGTAGGCTGCGGTATTGATAGCTTCAGCCCATAGGAACTTGGGCAAGCCGGCATGTATCCTCATGTTTCTGGCACGTTCATTCAAATTTCTATTCATGCGTTCCGCTACACCATTCTGCTGCGGTGTCATGGGAACAGTTTTCTCCATCTTGATCCCGTTGTTTGCGCAAAATTCTTTGAATCTACTATCTTTGTACTCTCCTCCATTGTCTGACCTTAACCGCTTTATCTTCAAACCAGTTTCATTTTCCACCATTGCCTTCCATTTTCTGAAGGTATCAAAGACTTCTGATTTCTTCTTCAGAAAATAGACCCACACATTCCTTGTAGAATCATCAATGAAGGTGACATAGTACAGTGAACCTGCAAGAGATTAAACTGGAGATGGGCCCCATACGTCGGTATGAACCAATTCTAACTTTTCTGCCTTGGGTGTCTTGCCAATCTTTTCAAAACTGAAGTTCTTCTGTTTGCCAAAGATGCAATCCTCGCATAGGCCAACATCCACATTCTTCAGATCCGACAACTTCCCTTTTGACAAAAGTGTCTTTATTCATTTCTCGCTCATATGGCCAAGCCTTTAGTGCCATAGGTTTGATTTTTCATCTGCATCTGTTTCTTCAATAATATTCTCTAGGTTAGAGGTTACATAGAGAGTTCCACTTTTCTTACCTCGAGCAATGACGAGTGCTCCTTTGGTAATCTTCCAATCATGACCTCAGAAAGTTATACAGTAACCCTCTCCATCAAGCTGTCCTACGGAGATCAAATTTCTTTTAAGGCCAGGAATATGTTTACTCCTTGCAGCTTCCATGTGGTCTGATTTCGCAATTTTAATCGGATGTCTCCCTTACTAACAATCTTCAAGGTTTCATCATCTGCTAGATGTACCTTTTTGAAATCACCGCTGACGTAGTTCTCCATAATTTCCCGGCAAGGGGTGGCATGGTAGGATGCTCCTAAATTAAGAATCTATGATTCAATCGGACCGTTGACGCTTAGAATCATAGCATCCCTGTATTTTTCTTCGATGCCCGACACTCCCTCTTGAAATGAACCTTCTTGCCACAATTGTAGCACTTAAAATCTTTCTTTCCTGATCTAGATTTGCTTGTTCTAGAATTTGATTTGCCGTGATTTGAACTTCTTTCTGAAAGCCAATCTAGAAAAGGTTACTTTTACGGTGAAGTGAACCACACAACAATACTGAAGCAGAGACGTGAAGGAGAAATTGGCCTGAGGAAAGTGAAAGAAAGGGAATGACCGCCCAAATAAAAACCCGTACTCTGAAAGTTTTGATGTTGTGGTTATTAATGTATTGCTTATATATAAGATGCACTTGGTAAGCGGCCTACCTACTTGTTATTGATGGATGTCTTGAGTGCTTTAGTTATTGAAATGCCCTGAAAATTTTGAAGATTAAGATCGAACTATGTTTGTGCTCAAATCTCTACAGAAAAGAATGGTTTTAGTTTTCAGGGTGCCTCGTTCAATTTTCCATTTGTTAGTGGCGTTATACTTATAAGGAACATAAGTATTTCTTCCCACATTTTGTGAAATAATTTGTCGGGATGTTTTCTCATTTGAGAGCTTTTGAGGTAGTAGCTGGTTGACTTGGCAGTGAGGTATATTGTGAAGGTGTTAAGCATGAAAAGGAGCTAAAAACGATCTTTGCTAATAGGACAGAAAATAAAAGGTTAAAGCAGAAAGCGTTGCTATAAGTGGGTGTATGGGGTTGATATGTGCAAATAGGACAGAAAATAGAATATCGAGGTGGTGATATTAGCTGCTTTGAGTTGGATTTTAGTGATTTTATTATTCTTTGTCTGAGCAGACTACGTACTATGTATATCAAATGTAGTAAACCGCTCATTATAAGTATATGTCGCGTCAAATTAGAGGTACGAATTGGATTATCTTAATTTGTTGAATGAAATATGGCGATACGGTGTATTGAATATCTAGACGATCATCTAAGGTTTCAAGCACAGAAAAATGACTCCGTATAGTGATTCTGTGCATGCTATTCTTCCTAATAAAATAAAATAACACCGCTACAAAAAATTTATTTATTTAGGTTGTTTTTACGGTGCGATCTAGACTATGAACTCCTCACTCTAGAATGTACAAGTGAATTGAAAGTATGAAAGTCATATTTTTTTTGCAAGTGGAAAAATGTATTAAGTGAGATACATTGTTTACTTACAAAATTAAATTATTATTGAAAATATATTTGTAAAGATGATACAGCAATATCATTTTATATTTTATTGTTATTAATGATTTATTGCTTCTTTCTAAAATTAAAAAAATTCCCAAGATGATCCTTTAACACGACTCTTTTCCCTATTTTTTCTTCTAGATTCCTAGAATATGTTGTATACCCATCTTATCTCAAACTTCCCACCTAAATTCGTTTTGTGAAACTAAAAGATGCCTAAGCTGATATCAGTGACAAATTTCAAGTATAACTTTTTGTCCTACTTCCTCTTCGATCTCTTCACCTCTCTACCCTCAAAAACCCTCACTCTAACTCCATCCTCCCACTTTATCAACATCAATCCATCGATCCTCCTCGAAGTCGCCATTTCTCTTCTCGACCTTCGGATCCATTGGGAGACGATGAAGAAGACGATGAAGAGGAAGAAGAAGGAGAATACGAAGAAGAAGAAGAAGAAGATGATGATGATGAAGGCGATGAGAGCTGCAATGGATCGGTGAAGACATTTCGAGCAAGTGGGAAATCTGAGGAGGAGAAACCGAACGAGGCTGCTGATATCGGGTACAAAGTGATTGGGCCGCTTTTTCCTTCAGAGCGGCCGTTTAAACCTTGGGAGCCTGTTTTTGCTGTTGTCCAGGTCTGTGACTTTTGACTTTATTTTGGTTTTAAAACTTTACAAGGTTTTGTCTTTGGGACTGTATTGTTTGTGTTTATTGTAGATTGGTTCGCACCAGTTTAAAGTTAGTAACAGGGATTCGATTTTCACTGAAAGGTTGAAGTTTTGTGATGTTAATGGCAAGGTAAGGTGTTGTGTATTAAAGACTTTAGGGTTCTTTTGATTTTTACAGTATATGCAACTTTCACTTGTAACGTGGAATTGTTAGTCTGGGAAATTTGGCTACATTGCAACAGGAAACTGTAAATTTATTTATGAAATTACGATATAAATGTTTGTTACTGTAAAACATTCAGTTATAGTGCACATCACACTGACACATACGTTTGTCGAGGTTGCTTGTATACAAAGGATAAGACTTTTGTGTTCTTATGCAAGGTCCCAATTCAGTAGAATAATCTTGTTGTAAATGCCCTTACGCGTGTCATTATGCAAACTTGACTTGGTTTACATTCGGCTTGTTTGATGCAGAGCTTCTCATCCAATGTCTGAGATGTCAATCCTTCCATTTTTCTCTTGTTGCATTATTCTTAAAGAGCATATTACGATAGTTAAGAAGTGTGATTTAATAGAATGGTCCAATGTTTATACCCATAACTGTTCAAGATGACTGCTTGGTTTGATGAACCAGTTGATTGCACAGGTAGGGCAGGAATTGGAGGTCAATACTACTTACCATCTGTTTCTTCTCAAAGATTAATTATTGGATTTATTGCTTCTTTCTGAAATTAAAAAAATTCCCAAGATGCTCCTTTAACACGACTCTTTTCCCTAATTTTTCTTCTAGATTCATAGAATATGTTGTATACCCATCTTATCTCAAACTTCCCACCTAAATTCGTTTTGCGAAACTAAAAGATGCCTAAGCTGATATCAGTGACAAATTTCAAGGATAACCTTTTTCCTACTTTCTCTTCTAGAATGTATTGTGTAACCGTCTTATCTTTTAATTCTGTCCTTTTTCCATTTCCAATTATTTGGCAGTTTGACTTATCTTAAAGTACGCTGTCATACAGCCAAATCTGGGTTGAAACCCACTTATGGATGGAATTTTCTCATGTTGTTTACTCTCTTTAAAATTGCCAAAAGATGTTACCGGCCTGCAATCACTTTGTTCCACATAATATTGTTAGACATATTTGTGTGGAAGTTTCAATTTGCGTTTGCACTTAATAATCATTATGTTGCAAGTGCCAACCTTCTCCACAAATTAATAGCCTAATTAATTGGTTTTTCAGTTCATCATCTTTGTTTTTGCTGATAGATTCCTGTTGGGGAACTACTTCAGGACTGGTCTGAACATCATTTTCAGAAATCTCCTCAAATTCAAAAGATTCCTTTGTTTCAACTTTTGTATTGGAGCTACTTGATTCTGCAATTGATCTGTCTTTGTACATCACATTCTTATTGAATATAACATCTCTGCTTCTGATGATCTTCCGATTTTTATAATCCCAAAACCGGTAACCGAACTCATCACCACCATAACCAACAAAAACACATTTGTTAGATTTGGCATCAAGTGTACTTCTTTCAGCAAAATCTATGTGTACATAAGAGATACAACCAAAAATTCTTAAAAGCGAAAGGTTTACCACTTTTCTGCTCCACGCTTCATCCGGTATTCCACCATCCAAGGGAAATGAAGGACCGCGGTTGATTAGGTAGGCTGCGGTATTGATAGCTTCAGCCCATAGGAACTTGGGCAAGCCGGCATGTATCCTCATGCTTCTGGCACGTTCATTCAAATTTCTATTCATGCGTTCCGCTAAACCATTCTGTTGCGGTGTCATGGGAACAGTTTTCTCCATCTTGATCCTGTAGTTTGCGCAAAATTCTTTGAATCTACTGTCTTTGTACTCTCCTTCATTGTCTGACCTTAACCGCTTTATCTTCAAACCAGTTTTATTTTCCACCATTGCCTTCCATTTTCTAAAGGTATCAAAGACTTCTAATTTCTTCTTCAGAAAATAGACCCACACATTCCTTGTAGAATCATCAATGAAGGTGACATAGTATAGTGAACCTGCAAGAGATGAAACTGGAGATGGCCCCCATACGTCGGTATGAACCAATTCTAACTTTCATGCCTTGGGTGTCTTGCCAATCTTTTCAAAACTAAAGTTCTTCTGTTTGCCAAAGATGCAATCCTCACATAGGCCAACATCCATATTCTTCAGATCCGGCAACTTCCCTTTTGACAGAAGTGTCTTCATCCATTTCTCGCTCATATGGCCAAGCCTTTAGTGCCATTGGTTTGATTTTTCATCTGCATCTGTTTCTGCAATAATATTCTCTAGGTTAGAGGTTACATAGAGAGTACCACTTTTCTTACCTCGAGCAATGACGAGTGCTCCTTTGGTAATCTTCCATTCATGACCTGAGAAAGTTATACAGTAACCCTCTCCATCAAGCTGTCCTACGGAGATCAAATTTCTTTTAAGGCCAGGAATATGTCTCACTCCTTGCAGCTTCCATGTGGTCTGATTTCGCAATTTTAATTGGATGTCTCCCTTACCAATGATATTCAAGGTTTCATCATCTGTTAGATGTACCTTTTCGAAATCACCGCTGACGTAGTTCTCCATGATTTCCTGGCAAGGGGTGGCATGGTAGGATGCTCCTAAATTAAGAATCTATGATTCAATCGGACCGTTGACGCTTAGAATCATAGCATCACCTCCTTCCTCGGTCACGTTGGCAGACTCCTATGCGCCGGTATTTTTCTTCGATGCCCGACACTCCCTCTTGAAATGACCCTTCTTGCCACAATTGTACCACTTAAAATCTTTCTTTCTCGATCTAGATTTGCTTGTTCTAGAATTTGATTTGTCGTGATTTGAACTTCTTTCTGAAAGCCAATCTAGAAAAGGTTACTTTTTACTGTGAAGTGAACCACACAACAATACTGAAGCAGAGACGTGAAGGTAAAATTGGCCCGAGGAAAGTGAAAGAAAGGGAATGAGCGCCCAAAAATAGCATATCAAGGTGGAGTTATTAGCTTCTTTGAGTGGGATTTTAGTGATTTTATTATTCTATGTCTGAGCAGACTACATACTATGTATATCAAGTGTACTAAACCGCTCATTATAAGTATATGTCACGTCAAATTAGAGGTACGAATTGGATTATCTTAATTATTTGAATGAAATATGGTGATACGGTGTATTGAATATCTAGACGATCATCTAAGGTTTCAAGCACAGACAAATGACTCCGTATAGTGATTACGTGCATACTATTCTTCCTAGCAGAAAATTTCCCCTTTCTACCGACCAAATATTAAGAGAAAAAGTAAAGAAATAAAGTGAAATAACACCGCTACAAAAAATTTATTTATTTAGGTTTTTTTAGCGTGCGATCCTAGACTATGAACTCCTCATTCTAGAATGTACAAAAGAATTGAAAGTATGAAAGTCACATTTTTTTTTGCAAGTGGAAAAATGTATTAAGTGAAATACATTGTTTACTTACAAAATTAAATTATTATTGAAAGTAGATATGTAAAGATGATACAGCAATATCATTTTATATTATATAGTTATTAATGTTATATTATATTTTCAATTATCTTTTGATAGCTACATATAAATGATCTGAAAGTGGATTTTATATACTAGATAATTAAAGTAACAACATAAAAACAGCATAACACTGATGACAGTAAGTTTGACACCTGATTATGGGTTTCATTCTTATTATAGCCCTTAGATTAATTTAAGCCCGATCCACATATCCTGGCCCATTAAGCACCGAGCCCCATCTCCCATTCTCAGTTGTGCCCAAACCTCTCCAAAACCTTCGCTCCCATTTCCCCCCTCTGATCGCCGCCCCCAATGGCGTCGCAGCGACGCCTAACCCTAACCCGCCATTTCTGATCTCTCCTCTCCTTATCTCCTCCTCCTTCTCTCATCAAATCTCAAACCCTAACTCTTCGATCTCTTCACCTCTCAACCCTTAAAAACCCTCACTCTAACTCCATCCTCCCACTTTATCAACATCAATCCATCAATCCTCCTCGAAGTCGCCATTTCTCTTCTCGACCTTCGGATCCATTGGGAGACGAAGATGAAGATGACGAAGAGGAAGAAGAAGGAGAATACAAAGAAGAAGAAGAAGAAGAAGATGATGATGATGAAGGCGATGAGAGCTGCAATGGATCGGTGAAGACATTTCGAGCGAGTGGGAAATCTGAGGAGGAGAAAGCGAACGAGGCTGCTGATATCGGGTACAAAGTGATTGGGCCGCTTGATCCTTCAGAGCGGCCGTTTAAACCTTGGGAGCCTGTTTTTGCTGTAGTCTTGGTCTGTGACTTTTGACTTTCTTTTGCTTTTAAAACTTTACAAGGTTTTGTCTTTGGGACTGTATTGTTTGTGTTTATTGTAGATTGGTTCGCACCAGTTTAAAGTTAGTAACGGGGATTCGATTTTCACTGAAAGGTTCAAGTTTTGCGAGGTTAATGGCAAGTTAAGGTGTTGCGTATTGAAGACTTTAGGGTTCTTTTGATTTTTACAGTATATGCAACGTTCACCTGTAACGTGGAATTGTTAGTCTGGGGAATTTGGCTACATTGCAACAAGAAACTATTGTATGTGTAAAAATTGATTTCCCTAAATGGGGGATTTCGTTTGTATTGATAAGGATTGCTTATTACAAACTAAAGAATCAAAGTTACAGCAGAAGTAGAGGGAATGCCCTCCTTGTTTATCGTGGGAACTTTTGGTAGCTGTAGGATGCCACGCTCGGTTCTTGCACCGAGTCTGCTTCCCTTGGACTATTCTGCCGAGGTAGCTGGTGAGCTTCAATACGTAGTAGGAGCTCTGATCGATAGATTTCGAGCCTCACAGATTCCTAGCGATGATCGGGATCGCGAATTTGGTGTCAATCGTCTGATCGAGTGATCGGTTTTGTTAAAGAGATTCTTTTCTTGTTTTCTTGACTTTTCAATCTCCGACCTTCCACCTTTTTCTCCTGTTGTAGGAGAGGTTTTTTTAAACAGGGGGATAAGCGGTGGGACTGCTCCCTGAATCCTGAGATGTGACCATATCCTGCTGGAAATGCCATGCTGTCGGCTTGTATCGTAAGCGGCTGCTTGAGGGGCTCGAAGCACTGTACTTCTTCCCTTCATGTCGTGATGAGTAGGAAAGCCCATCCCTGTACGTGCTCTTGTAGCTGCCCGGTACTAGTTCGGCATTGCGGAGGGATTCGGCCCTCGACTCGTTCAGGCGAGACTAGATACCCTCGGGAGCACACAGGCAGGTCTGGCACTGTAACGGCTTGATTAGCCGTTCGTACGGTGAGCGGCTACTTGATGGGCCTGGAGTGCTGTACTCCCTCCCCTTGCGTTATGGGAGGTTGGAAGGCCCATCCCTGTTGTAGGCGTATAAAACTGCTTATAGGTCCCTTAACGCAACTCGGCACGGTGATTCGACAAACCAACGAACCATCGGGCAATATATCCAAGCATGATCGTTAAACCATAACACCAAAGTAGATTTACTTCCAAATCAGGATCCGGGCTGCCAAATCAGAGTCCAGATCAACAATGAAGTTCGGATAAACCGCAAAACCGGAAAACGGGCGAAAAAACAAACACTTGGGGGTCTCGGCCAAAAAACCGAGCCACTCCTAGGTGGCTCGGCCAAAGCCAAGCCACCTAGGTGGCTCACCGAGCCACCTCTTGGTGGCTCCGGGGGCCGGGATCCGGACTGCCAAATCAGAGTCCAGATCAACAATGAAGTTCGGATAAACCGCAAAACCGGAAAACGGGCGAAGAAACAAACACCCGGATCCACCCAGATCTGGGCCCTGATCTGAGCCCAGATCTGGATTGAGAGGCCTATAAATAGAGAAGGAGGTTGGATTTTTTGGAGGACTTGGAACTTTTGAGGTGAAACTCTGCCGGATTGAGAACTGAACTTTAGAGTTTTGGAGCTTTGAAGACTCGGACTTTTCAGATCTGGTTCTTGGCGATCGTCTACGTCAAATAAGGCAGGAGTTCGAGAGAGATCAGATCTGAGATCCACACGGTCATCCTTCGGATTAAAACTAGAAGAGTATCAATTTCGCTTGGTCGATTTTCGAGTACTTGAGGCTATTATTTCCTTGGTGAAATAATCCCCTCGGCTGTTATTTCCTTGGTGAAATAATCCCCTCGGCTGTTATTTCATTTGTTAAATAATACCCGTCATACCGTGTAGATCCAACCGGATCAAGATCGCGTGGTGGTCCATGGATTAACCCCGGCGCAGGCGAAGAACCCCACACAAGCAAGAGACCGCAAAACAGGATCTTGTGATTTGTTCCGAAAGAAGGAAAGTTGTAATCTTTTTCTTTTGATTTTGTTTTAACCGGATCTTATAAAAAGACCGAATCTTTTATAACGGATAAACTGTTGCTCAAGAAAATAATAACTTCAATGAAAACGATTTTCCCCGCGAACAATCTGATCTGTAGGCGTATAAAACTGCTTATAGGTCCCTTAACGCAGCTCGGCACGGTGATTCGACAAACCAATGAACCATCGGGCAATATATCCAAGCATGATTGTTAAACCATAACACCAAAGCGGATTTACTATCAAATCAGGATCCGGACTGCCAAATCAGAGTCCAGATCAACAATGAAGTTTGGATAAACCGCAAAACCGGAAAACGGGCGAAGAAACAAACACCCGGGGGTCTCGGCCAAAAAACCGAGCCACTCCTAGGTGGCTCGGCTTTGGCTGAGCCACCTAGGTGGCTTGGCTTTGGCCGAGCTACCCAGGTGTTTGTCGTTTTGTCGTATTCCAGTTTCGCTGTTGATTTGGACTCCGATTCGTTGATCTGAATCCTGATTTGGCAGTAAATCCGCTTCGGTGTTCGAGTTCGAATCATCTGGTTCTTGGCGATCGTCCACGTCAAATAAGGCAGGAGTTCGAGAGAGATCAGATCTGAGATCCACACGGTCATCCTCCGGATTAAAACTTGGTTTTTGATCCCGAGAAGAGTATCGATTTCGCTTGGTCGATTTCGATTACTTGAGGCTATTATTTCCTTAGTGAAATAATCCCCTCGGCTGTTATTTCCTTCTTGAAATAACACCCGTCATACCGTGTAGATCCAACCGGATCAAGATCGCGCGATGGTCCACGGATTAACCGCGGCGCAGGCGAAGAACCCCACACAAGCAAGAGACCGCAAAATAGGATCTTGTGGTTTGTTCCGAAAGAAGGAAAGTTGTAATCTTTTTCTTTTGATTTTGTTGTAACCGGATCTTATAAAAAGACCGGATCTTTTGTAACCGATAAACTGTTGCTCTAGAAAACAATAACTTCAATGAAAACGATTTTCCCCGTGAACAATCTGATCTGTAGGCGTATAAAACTGCTTATAGGTCCCTTAACGCAGCTCGGCACGGTGATTTGACAAACCAATGAACCATCGGGCAATAAATCCAAGCATGATCGTTAAACCACTACACCAAAGCGGATTTACTGCCAAATCCGGATCCGAACTGCCAAATCAGAGTCCAGATCAACAATGAAGTTCAGATAAACCGCGAAACCGGAAAACGGGCGAAGAAACAAACACCTGGGGGTCTCGGCCAAAAAACCGAGCCACTCCTAGGTGGCTCGGCTTTGGCCGAGCCACCTCTTGGTGGCTCGGTGGGCCGAGCTACCCAGGTGTTTGTCGTTTTGTCGTATTCCAGTTTCGCTGTTCCAAATCAGAGTCCAGATCAACAATGAAGTTCGGATAAACCGCAAAACCGGAAAACGGGCGAAGAAACAAACACCCGGATCCACCCAGATCTGGGCCCTGATCTGAGCCCAGATCTGGATTGAGAGGCCTATAAATAGAGAAGGAGGTTGGATTTTTTGGAGGACTTGGAACTTTTGAGGTGAAACTCTGCCGGATTGAGAACTGAACTTCGGAGTTTTGGAGCTTTGAAGACTCGAACTTTTCAGATCTGGTTCTTGGAGATCGTCCATGTCAAATAAGGCAGGAGTTCGAGAGAGATCAGATCTGAGATCCACACGGTCATCCTCCGGATTAAAACTTGGTTTTTGATCCCGAGAAGAGTATCGATTTCGCTTGGTCGATTTCGAGTACTTGAGGCTATTATTTCCTTGGTGAAATAATCCCCTCGGCTGTTATTTCCTTCGTGAAATAATACCCATCATACCGTGTAGATCCAACCGGATCAAGATCGTGCGGTGGTCCATGGATTAACCCCGGCGCAGGCGAAGAACCCCACACAAGCAAGAGACCGCAAAACAGGATCTTGTGATTTGTTCCGAAAGAAGGAAAGTTGTAATCTTTTTCTTTTAATTTTGTTATAACCGGATCTTATAAAAAGACCAGATCTTTTATAACCGATAAACTGTTGCTTAAGAAAACAATAACTTCAATGAAAATGATTTTCCCCGCGAACAATCTGATCTGTAGGCGTATAAAACTGCTTATAGGTCCCTTAACGCAGCTCGGCACGGTGATTCGACAAACCAATGAACCATCGGACAATATATCCAAGCATGATTGTTAAACCATAACACCAAAGCGGATTTACTATCAAATCAGGATCCGGACTGCCAAATCAGAGTCCAGATCAACAATGAAGTTCGGATAAACCGCAAAACCGGAAAACGGGCGAAGAAACAAACACCCGGATCCACCCAGATCTGGGCCCTGATCTGAGCCCAGATCTGGATTGAGAGGCCTATAAATAGAGAAGGAGGTTGGATTTTTTGGAGGACTTGGAACTTTTGAGGTGAAACTCTGCCGGATTGAGAACTGAACTTAGATCTGGTTCTTGGCGATCATCCACGTCAAATAAGGCAGGAGTTCGAGAGAGATCAGATCTGAGATCTACACGGTCATCCTCCGGATCAAAACTTGGTTTTTGATCCCGAGAAGAGTATCGATTTCGCTTGGTCGATTTCGATTACTTGAGGCTATTATTTCCCTGGTGAAATAATCCCCTCGGCTGTTATTTCCTTCGTGAAATAACACCCGTCATACCGTGTAGATCCAACCGGATCAAGATCACGCGATGGTCCTCGGATTAACCCCGGCACAGGCGAAGAACCCCACACAAGCAAGAGACCGCAAAACAGGATCTTGTGGTTTGTTCTGAAAGAAGGAAAGTTGTAATCTTTTTCTTTTGATTTTGTTGTAACCGGATCTTATAAAAAGACCGGATCTTTTGTAACCGATAAACTGTTGCTCTAGAAAACAATGACTTCAATGAAAACGATTTTCCCTGTGAACAATCTGATCTGTAGGCGTATAAAACTGCTTATAGGTCCCTTAACGCAGCTCGGCACAGTGATTCGACAAACCAATGAACCATCGGGCAATAAATCCAAGCATGATCGTTAAACCACTACACCAAAGCGGATTTACTGCCAAATCCGGATCCAAACTGCCAAATCAGAGTCCAGATTAACAATGAAGTTCAGATAAACAGCGAAACCGGAAAACGGGCGAAGAAACAAACACCTGGGGGTCTCGGCCAAAAAACCGAGCCACCATTGGGTGGCTCGGCTTTGGCTGAGCCACCTAGGTGGCTTGGCTTTGGCCGAGCTACCCAGGTGTTTGTCGTTTTGTCGGCCACTTGGCCGAGCCACTTGGCCGAGCCACCCAGATCTGGGCCCAGATCTGAGCCTAGATCTAGATTGAGAGGCCTATAAATAGAGAAGGAGGTTGGATTTTTTAGAGGACTTGGAACTTTTGAGGTGAAACTCTGCCGGATTGAGAACTGAACTTCGGAGTTTTGAAGACTCGAACTTTTCAGATCTGGTTCTTGGCAATCGTCCACATCAAATAAGGCAGGAGTTCGAGAGAGATCACATTTGAGATCCACACGGTCATCCTCCGGATCAAAACTTGGTTTTTGATCCCGAGAAGAGTATCGATTTCGCTTGGTCGATTTCGATTACTTGAGGCTATTATTTCCTTGGTGAAATAATCCCCTCGGCTGTTATTTCCTTCGTGAAATAACACCCATCATACCGTGTAGATTCAACCGGATCAAGATCGCGTGATGGTCCATGGATTAACCCTGGCGCAGGCGAAGAACCCCACACAAGCAAGAGACCGCAAAATAGGATCTTGTGATTTGTTCCGAAAGACGAAAAGTTGTAATCTTTTTCTTTTGATTTTGTTGTAACCAGATCTTATAAAAAGACCGGACCTTTTGTAACCGATAAACTGTTGCTCAAGAAAACAATGACTTCAATGAAAATGATTTTCCCTACGAACAATCTGGCGACCACAGTGGGAGCCACCGATCTCGCTGCCAAGATCGTTGCGTCGCAGCCGCGGATCTCGATCCCGGTCGAGGAGGAGGTCGAGTATGAATTTGACCAACAAAAGTTCGAGGAGTATCTGTCATCCTCGTCTGGATCCACCTCCCCCCTCTAGTCCAAGAAGTTCTCCTCCAAGAGAAAAGTCCGTTGGTACGAAGAAGTGCAGAATACCAACGAAGATCTCACCCCAATTGATGCCGAAGTTGTATCGGGTGAAGCTCCACCGACCTCCAACCAGGTCAAATCTGACCTCGCCAATTCCTCCGCCGCTGAAGGCGTAGTAACTCTCTCAAAGAGAGCCCGCCAGAGGCGACGTCAACGCCTGGCGTGGTAATTCGCAAAGGCAATGGAGTCCACTGACAGAATCCGCTATAACGCGGATCTGAAGAGCAGAAGAGGCAAACAGCCTCAACAAACAATGAATGGCAGCTCCTCCAAGCCGCCAACGAATGAATGGATCCGTGTCAAATGGAATCGTTCAACACTTAATGAGCGCATTCGCAAGCGCCCCGCACTGTCAGCACAGGCACGGGCTCAAGTCCAAGAAGCCCACAGAAGACTGCAGAAGGAAGTGGCCAAAAAGCCGCCACCAACCCGCCAAGTATGGAGGCTAAAGTCTGAAGCGGCGATTCAGGCTAAAGAGCAACCATTGCAGCCTTCAGTAAAAGTTCAACCTCCGGCGAACCAACCTAAATCGCCGATAATTCCCATAGCTGCTCCGGGAGATCTCACAGGACCATCCCGAAGAAGGAGGTTAGTTTTGGAGCGCCTCGGTCCACTTCCCGACGAGCGATGCAAAGCTCCAGTTCAAGAACATTTGAGCCCGATAAAGAAGCCCCGAACGACTCAACATGCTAGGGGTCGCCGCCACCCTCAACATGACAAAGAGATCATGGCAGCTTGGCACACCAATTTGCGCATTGAAGTCCAGGAGCTAGCTGAGAATTCACGCCCACAAAGGCATGTTTCGAGGCGCGTGACTCTTGAAAGCCCAAGGAAGGTAGTACGCCCTCAGAAGGAAACATTGTCGTCTGATGACGATAACGTTATACCTGAGAGGTCGTGCCCACACACGATAGGTTACTCCGACCTTCAAGCCGACGAGTTGTACTATCATGTTGGGAGTATGAGTAAAACCAGGAAAATGAGTCCTCGAGAACTAGAAACTCAATGCCCCTATTCTGAACTCATTCGGGTAGTATTGTCTGAGTGCAATTGCATCAAGACAGTCCCCGAAAGAATTTTGGTTTTCGAAAGGCTCAGTACCGAAATGCCAAAACCAAGGCCTAGGCGTTTCCAACAAAGAAGAAGGGTAGTTGAAGATGGAGAATTTTCGAGGGTCACAACTAATATGACCAGCAAAAGGACATCGACACAGGATAATCCCGAGTCGATTCCGGAAGCACCCTGGTGTGTAACACGTCTGCAATCTGGAGCCATCATACGAGCAACTTATGGTAGGGTTCAGACAAGATTACCTTCATAAGATGAAGAATCGGATGCCGGCTTTGCGGTCGCATCAGATAATACGGTATCCAGTGAGGGACAACCCCGCGAGTCACTTATGATAAGTGCGGAACAAGTGGCCAAGATGCTCGAAGAAGCCATGGCTAAACAACAGGAGAGCTTCAGGTTCGAATATGAGAGAAATGCATGACCAACAAATCCAAGCATTGACAAACCATCAAGGCGAACCAAATCATCGTAACCAGGTTAATCAGGAAGATGAGGACACAGATGCGAATGAAGCTCATAATGCCAATAATCCACCCATCAATGCAGGGGGTGGTAACGAGAATGCTAACAAAAACACAGGTGAAAGTTTGAAGATTAAAAACCTCAAGAGAAAAATCAATACGTTGATTTCCGCTCAAGAGATGAAGAAGACGGGCATTCCTTGTCCATACCCAAGAGAATGAGAATCAATCCCATATCCGGCGAAGTTCAATCTAATTAACTTCACGCTGTTTGACGGGAAGGGTTCACCCACTCAGCATTTGATTTACTTCAAATCACACCTGGGAGTTATCTCTGGCAATGAGCCTCTGATGGTACGGTCCTTCGTTGGCACTCTTCGTGGAGCCGCCTTCGATTGGTATCGCCGCCTCAAGCCAGGAAGTGTGAATAGCTAGGACGACATGGAGACTAAATTCCTCACTAACTTCTTCGACGATGACACCGAGATATCCATCGGGTCGTTGCTTGACGAGAAACAAAAAGACGGGGAATTGGTTGATACCTTCATCAAAAGGTTTCGGAACAAGGCGATGAACTGTCAGGACCCGATCACTGAGGAGTTCATTCTCCAGACTTGCCACAACAACCTTGCATTGGACGTGTTAGAAGCAATGGGGACAGCACCGTCCAAAACATGGAAGGATTTGAAGGTCCGAGGAGAGCAAGCCGAGCGATTCCTCAGAAGGAAGAAGGCGGAAAGACGCCAACAGGCGACGAATGCTCCAAAACAGAATTTTGTCCCACGAGGGAAAGGTAAGGCACATGCTAATGCAGTTGATGCTAATCAAACTTTCCAATTGCAACTACAGCAACAGCCACAGCAACGAGAACCACAACAATCACAGTCGCAATGGCAACAACGGACTCAGAAACAGAAATCTTCGGAGCCAAGATTTCCTAAAGTGTACTCCTTCAAAGATAACAAAGTTCCCGCCATCTTTAAGTACCTATTGAAAAATAACAAAATCCAGCTACCGTCGATCGTAGATCAAGAAGGGGCTAGCAAAGTGACGGATCCGAAGTATTGCGCATACCATAGAGCGGTCCATCACCCTACAAAGTCATGCTACCATCTCAAGGATAAAATCCAGGCATTAATTGATGTAGGCGTCATAACCCCGAAGCCGTCCAAAAATGTCAGAGCAAATGCAGTATCAATCAGCTTTGGATCAGTGCCCACAGCATGGTTTGAACCAGAACGCATCACCAAAGTTGGAATGAAGATAGTGAATGATGACCCATATAGGAAACGCCAAAAAGGACTTGTGCCACACACAACCCCAAACGGCGAAATCCTCTGGGTTCATCCCGACCTAATTGAAGACGATCAGTGGGCGACTTCCTCGACCAAAAAGGGTAAGGGCAAGTCTTGCAATGCTACCTCCGTGATCTTCGAAGAGGATGGTAATGAAGCTCCTACCTTCCCGCTTTCCGAAGAAGAACAAGATGTCTTTGCCACTAGAAGCGGAAATCAGTATCACTTCAACTATCCATCACCTAGTGATCAGTTAGCTGAGCAGGGGGTGACTAAACTGGGACCAGCCAGAACTCTCACGGAGCTGGGTGTGATTACGACTCTTAGACCGGTTGAAGAAGCTCGACGATAGCCGGTTAATAAACAGAAAGAAAAGAGACCCCAGGAGGTTCATAATCCGAAGCAGTCTCGTTTCAATCGTCCGATTGGAAGAGATAAACCGGAAAGCTCGAACACTCCGCACGTCTTCGATATTATGGCTCAACTAGCTAACATTCCAGCACGGATAATATTATATGAGTTGCTACGGTTGTCTAAAGAAACCAGGGAAGCCTTGCAAGAAGCCTTGGCCAATTCAGAAGTGTTCATTACTCAGATCAAGCCGGTACCTGAAGAGCCAGAACCGTTAATTCAACACTGCAATATAGCGGCTAAAAACCTTCCCTGCATTACCTTCACCAAAGAGGATATGCAGACGAAGAATTCAAACCATGATCGACCCCTATACTTTATTGGGTACATTGGCTCCAGCAAAGTCAACCGAATCTAAGTCGATCTGGGTTCCGCTGTGAGTATTATGCCGCTTCGCTTGATGCATAGCCTCGTAAGTTGGCGTCCACAGGCACTGTTATCTATGGATTCAATACTAGCGGGTCAAGACCCTTGGGTAAGATCCGGATAAAATGTCAAATGGGTGATTTGAAGACGGAAGTCACATGTTATGTGATTGATGCCGAGACTTCATATAACTTACTATTGGGTCGACCTTCGATCCATAGTAACGTTATAATCCCCTCCACTCTCCATCAGTGTTGGAAATATGTCGACACTGATAATAAGGTTAGGACGGTGGTCGCGGATAAACAACCATTCAAAGGGTATGAGAATTATTTCACTGATTCTCTCCTTTATGGTAACGAATCCGATACTGAATCATCGGCCCATGGCACGGACAGCGGAGAAGAAGCTGACACCGAAGCCGGACTTGATTACAATGGAGGTTTTGTTTTAAACGATATTGTACCCTTTGTAATCAACCTTGACGATGAACAATCGTCAGATGGCAGTTATAACTGGCAACTTGCTAATAATAAAATAAATAACGATTTAGAGTACTCACTGTCTCTTGATGATGTGATAAAAGAATTGTATGATAATTTCGATTTATATATACCGCTTCGATCGTCCTATATAGCAAAGGAACGCCTCCAGCATTCTTTCGGAACAACCCTGGTCATCCCGACCAAAATAGGAGGTGAAAAAGAAATGATTTACGGTAAAGGAAAAAGCTCTCCATTACCAGATTATTTCTTAAGGGAAGATGAGAATGATGACATACGGTAAAGGAAAAAGCTCTCCATTACCAGATTATTTCTTAAGGGAAGATGAGAATGATGACAAACCTGGTCTTCATTTATCTAAGTATAGTCCGGAAGCGCGCAAGCTCATGGAAAAACAGGGATATGATTTCACACTCGGAGAAGGTTTATACTTCGATCGAGGTCCTCGTATTCCAGCCAAAGCGGCACATGTACCAAAAGGGAAACCGGATGATTATTATAGATTCAGACGAGGGTTAGGGTATGACTCTTCTTTAGAAGATGAATGTTGCTGGTTAATCAATAACCAATCATCTGAGCAATACGAAGATGGGTACCGTCAGATTCCTCAGAATGGGATTCCGATACAAGTCTGGGGGAAGTATTCAAAGCCCTAATGACGAACATGGCTACAGCTGATCCGTCCACAATGGAGAACGACGATCAAATGCCAACATGGGAAGACCCATGGGTTCATCACCTGAACATGCAGTATGGTGATAGGTTTGAACAGAGGGAACCACCCACTGAAGATAAAATAGTCCAAAGTAATATGGGGGACAAGGCCAACCCAAAGCCTATATTCATCAGCGATAGTCTTCCCTCAAATGAGAAGGAGGAATTAATTGCTCTCATCAAGGAATATATTGACGTCTTCGCTTGGAATTATGAAGATATGCTAGGGCTCGACCCCAATGTGGCAATGCACCGCCTCGATATCAAGTCGGATGCCAAACCTGTTAAACAACAGCAAAGACGGTTTCGTCTGTAGATTATGGAAGCCATTGAGGCAGAGGTTAAGAAATTGATCAAATCAGGATTTATCCGAGAGGAGCAACATCCAGACTGGCTAGCCAATATTGTTCCAGTCATGAAGAAGAACGGTAAAATCAGGATTTGCATCGACTTCAGGGACCTGAATACAGCATGTCCAAAAGACAACTTTCCTCTCCCAATCACGGATGATGTCATTATCGACAATACATACGGATTTGAGATAATGTCTTTTATGGATGGTTTTTCAGGATATAACCAAATCAAGATGCACCCAGATGACGAGAAGCATACAGCGTTCAGAACGCCCCTTGGTGTCTTTTGCTACACGGTGATGCCTTTCGGTCTAAAGAATGCAGGCGCCACGTACCAGCGAGCAATGACTAAGATTTTCCAAGAACATCTCAGGAAAACAGTCGAATGCTACGTTGATGATTTGGTTGTAAAAAGCCGCAACAAAGAAGATCACATCAAGGACTTGAAGACGATGTTCGATCTCATGCGGAGTCATCAATTGAAGATGAACCCCACTAAATCCTTCCTTGGAATGTCCAGCGGAAAATTCCTTGGATTCGTCATCACCACTAAAGGTATACATATCGATCCTGATAAGGTGAAGGCGATACATGAACTGCAACCCCCTAGAAATCTAAGAGAACTCAGAGGATTGTAAGGGCGTTTAGCTTACATCCGGCGGTTTATCTCGAATCTTTCTGGGAAATGCCAACCATTCTCTAAGCTAAACAAGAAAGGTGTGTCATTTATTTGGGACAACGCCTGCCAAAAAGCACTCGAAGATATCAAAACATATCTGACGAATCCTCCTGTTCTCGTTGCACCAAAATCAGGTAAACCGTTCTTGATTTACCTCAAGGCGATGAACCACTCAATAAGTGCTTTACTAGCACAAGACGATGATAACGGTCACGAACAGGCAATCTATTACCTAAGTCGGACCTTGGTAGGCGCCAAATCTCGATATCCGATGATTGAGAAAGAATGCCTCGCATTAGTATTCGCAATGCAAAAGATGCGGCATTACTTGGTTGGGCAGACGATTTACGTCATTTCTAACGTTAATCCAGTACGGGTATTTATGACGCAATCGGCCTCTATGAATTGGCGGTTAGCGAAGTGGGCCCTTCTCTTGTCCTAATATGATTTGCACTTCAAACAGCAGAAGTCGATCAAAGGACAAGAGATTTGTGATCTTTTGGCGGCAAACCCGACAACGGATACGGCAGAAGTATATGATGACTTGCCGGATGAAACCCACAAAGTTAACACTACATCGCACCAGCAAGTATGGCAGTTATACTTCGATGGTGCTTCGAGGGCAGTTAATAGGACAATAACCCCCGGATGTTCTAAAGTCTCCTCCGGAGTTGGAGTTGTCTTAGTTTCCCCGGGGAAGCATGTGATGCCTCGGGCTTATTCACTGACTAGTCCATGTTCTAATAACGTAGCCGAGTACAACGCGCTTCTCATTAGACTCAGTTTTGCCAAGGAGCTGGGGATGGAATATCTCGAAGCTTTTGGGGATTCTCAATTGATAGTCAACCAAGTTCGTGGAGAGTATGAAGTCAGGAACCAAGACCTGATCCCGTACCACCAGGAGGCCATCAAAATAGCAGATTCTTTTGAAGAATTCTTTATTGAATACATCCCTCGTCTCCAGAACGCTTATGCGGACGCACTGGCAGCACTAGCAGTTGTTAGCCTTCTTGTTTTTGATGATGTTTAACAAACAATTTATTACTAATGTTGTTTGTCTAGTATTTGTGCATTCCTATGTTTTGTAGACAAACAACGTAGTTGGAGGATGGATGGAATAGCGCTTCAACGACGATATCAAATGGAGGTTGGCGAAATTGTGGAGTGAAGCAACATACAATTCAAGTTAAAGATCAAGTTCAAGCTTCATCCGCAACGTGTACCAAGTTGAGCTCAATGTGAAGACCAATCAAGCTTGGGTAAATTAGTTTTAGATTTTATATTATGTGTGTTAGTACTTTAAGCTCAATCATATACACACATACACGCTTTGGTTTTGGTATATATATATATATATATACATATATGTTTTTGGTTTAATAATTTTCGAGTTTATATATGAAACAAATGAATAGAATTGGAAAATACTATTTTGTTTCATGTTTATACACCTATATATGATTTCACCTTTAACAAGCTTATATTTAATGAAATCATGTTTAGTGTTTTGAATATATTGCATAGAATATGCAATTTTATGAAAATATTGTATTTCTAGGTTATAGACTTCATAACAACATGTTATATCTTTTATCAAGTCTATACAATCATTTCATAAGATTTCAAAATGTTGTTTAAGTCAAAGTATCAAAATATCAATTTTCAGTTTTTCATGTTTTTGAACATATTTGCAAAATAATGATATTTTTCATTTGGAAAGTCCTTTCTGATAACAATCATTCCCCAAAGTTTTATATTTTTTGGAATTTATTTGATATTTTTAAACAGGGTTTTAAAATCAGCAAAACAGTTTTCTAGAATGTCAGATTTCGGTCGACCGCACCGGTCGACCGCCCTTGTCTCCTTTGCTTAGCGTCCGACAGAGAGTTGGTCGGTCGACCGGTCCGGTTGACCGAGAGCTCCATCGGTCGACCGCACCGGTCGACCGAAGATGTCAGCTTGTGGTTTCTCGTTTTCGACCTGGATAACGGTCGACCGAATTTTCCGTCGGTCGACCGAACTTTTCCATCGGTCGACCGAACGGCTCCGTCGGTCGACCGCCAATAGAGCCGTTGTCTCCTAACTACTATTTTCTAAGCTGATTTTTCTGGGGCTTTTTTGGACTTTTACTTGGGGGTTTTGGCTGAGGTTTTGGAGGCTATAAAAACCCTCTTTGATCTCAGTTTTCAATCAAGAAAAGAAGTTTTTAAACAAGGGTTTTAAAAAAAGTTTAAGTGTGTTTATGGGTTTGTTTTGTTTGTGAAGAAGTTTTCACAAGTGGAGGAGATCATCTTCTTGTTTGGGCTTCATATCTTAATCTCTCCATCTTGATCTAGAGAAGTTTTTCTAAACTCAAGTCTAGCTTTCATTTATAATTATTTGTTGATTATCATTTCTATTAAAGCTAGTTTTATGTTGAGTTTAGTTTGATTTGATTTACTCTTTGTTTACACACACAACCATTGAGCTTATTGTATTTGCATACATTATATAATTAGGTTGTGGGATAGTGTGACATTGAGTTGAGCCTAATTGAGTTCTCACCTTGTTAGAGAGAACAATCATTTGTCATATTGTGCTTATTGTGAGATTCACTTTGTAATACACTTGTACACCGAGTGAGGAGTGTGTGGTGAGAGTCATGGATCGTCCCAAGAGGAGTGGCGTCGGTTGACGTGCCTAGGGAGAGGTTGTAACCGAGCACTAGAGGGAGACACGGCTAGGTCCAACACTTAGTGGGTGTAGAGTGGGATTACAATAGTGTGTTGATTGTAAAGTTTTCGGTTAGCTAGAAAACCGAGTGTGAGGTGTAAACGTTGTTCGGGTGAACGTAGAAAACCCGGTTGATAGTGGATTTCTCCCCGGGAGTGGGGATCGGAGACGTAGGACGCAAGGTCCGAACTCCGTGATCATATTGCTTGTTTGAGTGTGCTTTGGCATTCATTCATATTTATATTCATATCTTATATCGCCATTGTGCATTACTCATTTCTATATCATCCACTATCTTGTTTAGATCGTTTACACCCTTAGTTACATATCCTTGCATATATCATATTGTATATCTCTTCGGTAGGATATATCACATTGTGTTAGTTTTATATCCTTGCATATACATTGCCTATATCTCTTGTTAGGATATATCTTGTTGTTCACATTGCTTATCCTAGCTCACATATCTTGTTGTATCCCTCTATGGTCTAACAATTGGTATCAGAGCTTGGTGCTCTTTGATTTAAGGTCTAACCACCTTGAGTTAAAGATCCAAGTTATCTTTTTGTGCTAATCTTGTTTTGATTGTATTTGTCGTGCTTGCACTCTTATATATTTATCATAGTCATGAAGCATGCACTTTTGTTAGGCTATGAATCTAATGTTGCTCCTAAATTCATTAATTTTCCCTATTCACAATGGGCTTCTAGATTTAATTTTTTTGTGCAATCTAAAAATATTGATTTATGGGGAATTATTGATGATGCTTATATTGCACCCACTTTGGAGAAATCCAGGTGGAATAAAAATGATAAAAGATTATTTACCATGAACAAGGTTGTGTTAGAATATATGCTTAATGCACTTGACTTTTCTCGTTCTAACAAGTTTGTTCATTTTGATAGTGCTTACAATTTATGGAAATTCATAGAAGTACATCAAGGGGACTTGGAGGTGATCCAACAAGCTTTGGAGGATCCCGCTTCAAGTTCATATGGAGCATCATGCACACGTGCACTAGGCGATAGCCCTAGTGAGGTTTGCGAGTTCGAACCCAATAATGATTTATCTAGTGATGAACTTATTGCAAAATGATTTCATTAATTTACAAAGCAAGCATGAAAATTTGAAATCCGATCATGAGTCTTTAACTTCTAAGTTTGATATTATTTCTAATGAAAATATGATCCTTAAAGAAAATAATGAAAAATTAAAATCGGATCATGATTCTTTGCTTTCAAACTTTTCCAAGTTAACTCATGAAAAAGATAATGCCATGTTAGAAGTAGAGAACATAAAAATTAACACTGCCTCTTTTATAAATAACTATTTATGTTCTACTTCCAAAAATGCATATGTACCCAAAAATGAAGATTTGAATCTTATGAATAAAAGTATTTCATCTTTAGATTCAACTTTAAAAACATGCATTAATAATCATAAGAGGCTTATGGATATGTGTGCTAAGTCAAAATCATCCACTCATTATGCAGATATGTATAGCAAAACTTATAAGTGTTCAATTTGCGGCCGTCAAGGTCATTTAGCTAAGTTTTGTTATGATGCACACAAACATAAGAATTTTAATGCTCCTTGTGCATCTCATGTAGCTTCTTCATCACATACACATGCATATACTCATCATGTTCATCATAAGCATGCTAATGTGTTTAAATGTGATATTTGGTCGTTTTGGTCACTTGGCAAAATATTGTTTTGATTTAAAAAAGAAATTTCATTTGCCAAATGTTTCTAGTAGACCACATGTTTATAAATGTAATGTTTGTGGTAGATTTGGCCACTTAGGAAAGTTTTGTTTTGATAATGTTTCACATTTGCAAAATAATTTTAAAAGACCATCCATGTTTGCAAATGTTTCTAATGTTTCCCGTGCACGAGCTAATGGTCCACAAAAATAAATGGATCTCTTTCATTGTACAAATTGCAATCGGAAGGGTCATTTGAGTGATTATTGCTATGACCGATCCCGTGCACCACATGTGCCCAAGAGGGTTCATAACCCTAGGGCTTTGAGCTTAAATGATAGGGGTCATGTCCCTAAATCTTTTGGTACCAATAGTTCTTGGGTATCAAAACAAATTTAAATTTTAAACCAAGAATTTTAGTGTTCTTACTTTTTCCTTTCTTGGTTTTGAAAATTATGTCTTAAAATCTTTTGATTATGAAAACAAATTTTTAATTGATCAAATCTTTTGTTTTCATGTTTTGATTTTGATGAGAGGTTTGGTTTATATAATCCTCCGGGTTTATTGGGTGTTTGTTCCCAAATCATGTTTACCGGATGCTAGAATGATTATATGGGTTAGAACAAGCTTAAGAGCTTGATATATTGTTGCCTCTCTTGAAATTCTTTTGTTAAAAATTTTGTTTTGATTTGTTGCTTTGAATTCATTATATTTCACTTATATGATGATATTTATGTGTTTGTGCTTATGGATCATCTATTCGTGGTTTATAATGTATTCTATGAGTGGTTTGATCAAGTTATACAAAGAAAATTTTATTTTTTGATCAAACATTGTTTTTGGACTCAAATCTTGATTTATGATTTCATTTGGTTGATTTTCATTTGAAAATATTTTGCATGATTCTCATGTTCCTTTTCTTTTGATCTCATAAATCTACTTTTATACATATTTTTTATGTTCTTTGATATGAGACACTTTTTTTTCATATTGACATTTTATATGTGTTCTCATTGTCTTTTTGTATGTGAGTGGTGTTTAGCATATTTTTCATTTATGCTTGCTCACATATGTTTGCCATGATATTCATTGCATATATTCCATATGGCATTTTGATAGGGGGAGCAATCCCTATACTTGCTTCATACTCACCCATGCTTATTTGTAGGGGGAGCTTTCGCTCTCTAAATTCTTTTGTCCCCTTTTTGATGTTGTCAAAGGGGGAGAAATATTGTGAATATATGTATATTCCTTCTTGTTTATATGCATGTGAATT